>NW_027640411.1:0-600000 GCF_949752795.1 Hyperoodon ampullatus | reverse complement strand
GCCTTTCTGGTTTTTACACATTTTGTGGATGTCCCTTTTAACCGGTGGGAAGTGATACTTCTTTGTAGTGCAGATTTGCATTGCCCGCTTGCTTGATTGGCCAAAAATGGTGTATGCGTTTTCTCCTCAATATATTCAGGAGAAAACGCATACGCCCTTTTTGGCCAAGTGCATCATTGTCGAAGTTGTGCCCCTCTTCCTGTGCTTTAAAGGCGATTCCAACGTACCTCTTGAAATCTGTTTCCTGCTATTCTGCCTCGCTTTCAAGTCCGCCTCGTTGCCTTCCCTCAACAGATTTTTGGACGATAGTTGTCATTTATTACTCGGCCAGTTTGTGAATTGCTGTGCCCCTGAGCTCCATTTTTCAACTCGTTTTTGGTGAGCTGACCGCAAGTCCAAAATTTTGGTTCAGGACCTATACTGGTTCCCGGTGGGTGGCTGAGACTTTGGTTAATTCTTCTTCTTGCCGGGAAATTACAGTGATATGTGCCCGTCCAAATGCCTAACAGCTACTCTCTCATGGGTTCTCCCTCTTCCCTTTCATCCTCTTCCAAATTGGCAACCTGTGCGAACCAGGAGGTTAAAGGGGCTGTCTCTCCAAGTTGGGAGGTTGATAGTAAAGCAGATGGAAAGTCAAACCGGAGCATCAGGAGAGGGACTATTCGTTGAGTTTTAGAAACCTTTCGTATTCACAGTGTGTCCGTTCTCTAGGTTTCCGGTACATGTTATAACTGTAGTAATATTCCCTTCAACCTGGAGAGTTGGGACCCATGGAATGGGTGCCATGCATTATTGCTTTAAAGGGTCTGCATTTGCTCACCAAATCTCACCAATCCTCTCAGTCCCAAGTGTCCAGCCTTAGGCCACATCCAGCTGTCGTTGTAAATAGGGTCATTCCAGGTTTCATCAGAGACCCTGAAGGAATTGTAAAGAATTTCCCAGTTTTTTTGTTTTGTTTTTGAAATTCCTTTTTATAGTGGGTTTGAGCTGATTCTCCCTGCCATGTTTATGCCAGTCTAGACACACTTGATTCCCTTATGGAGACATATCAATACATAGGTTTTAAGATTCTTACTAGTCAGATATATTCCTCTGGAGGAAATATGGGGTTTTGAGTCCCTTTCACTGAGGAAGGTGTAGGTCTTGTCTATTCCATAGTTGGTTTTTGGAACGGTACCTGTGCTTATATCAAACACTGGTTTTATGCATCACCCCACCTCTCCTTCCCCTTTAAGCAGGCATAAGTGTGTTTTCTTAATGTGAGACATTCTTCTCTTTCCTAACTCAGTTCAAGTGTAGCCATGTTTACAGGATCTTTATAAGTCATATCTTATAATAAGTTTCTTTTTCTCTGTGACTTATTTCACTTAGAATCATCGTACCTGAGTCCACCCATTTTGCTGCTACTGGTCTTATGACATTGATTTCATGGCTGAGGGATATTCCATCGTACGTAAGTACCACAATTTTTTGAACCATTTTTATATTTCCTGGGATATTTAAGGTGTACCCAAGTTGAGGTCCTTGTAAGCAGTGCAGCCCTAAATTTTGGGGTGGCTCTGTCTTATTGATTTTCAGTTTTCCCAAGGAATATTCCTAGACTGGAAGTGCCCTTGGCTCTTTAGCTCTGTTGTTTACTTGTTTTAGGGAACACAATGCACTCCTCCACAGAGGCAGTTGGCAATTAACATCCCGCCCATCAGCATAACAAGGCTCCCTGTTCTCCAGGGCCTGTCTTGCCTTTCTGGTTTTTACACATTTTGTGGATGTCCCTTTTGACCGGTGGGAAGTGATACTTCTTTGTAGTGCAGATTTGCATTGCCCGCTTGCTTGCTTGGCCAAAAAGGGCGTATGGGTTTTCTCCTGAATATATTCAGGAGAAAACGCATACGCCCTTTTTGGCCAAGTGCATCATTGTCGAAGTTGTGCCCCTCTTCCTGTGCTTTAAAGGCGATTCCAACGTGCCTCTTGAAATCTGTTTCCTGCTATTCTGCCTCGCTTTCAAGTCCGCCTCGTTGCCTTCCCTCAACAGATTTTTGGACGATAGTTGTCCTTTATTACTCGGCCAGTTTGTGAATTGCTGTGCCCCTGAGCTCCATTTTTCAACTCGTTTTTGGTGAGCTGACCGCAAGTCCAAAATTTTGGTTCAGGACCTATACTGGTTCCCGGTGGCTGGCTGAGACTTTGGTTAATTCTTCTTCCTGCTGGGAAATTACAGTGATATGTGCCCGTCCAAATGCCTAACAGCTACTCTCTCATTGGTTCTCCCTCTTCCCTTTCATCCTCTGCCAAATTGGCAACTTGTGCGAACCAGGAGGTTAAAGGGGCTGTCTCTCCAAGTTGGGAGGTTGATAGTAAAGCAGATGGAAAGTCAAACCAGAGCACCAGGAGAGGGACTATTCGTTGAGTTTTAGAAACCTTTCGTATTCACAGTGTGTCCGTTCTCTAGGATTCCGGTACATGTTATAACTGTAGTAATATTCCCTTCAACCTGAAGAGTTGGGACCCATGGAATGGGTGCCATGCATTATTGCTTTAAAGGGTCTGCCTTTGCTCACCCAATCTCACCAATCCTCTCAGTCCCAAGTGTCCAGCCTTATGCCACATCCAGCTGTCGTTGTAAATAGGGTCATTCCAGGTTTCATCAGAGACCCTGAAGGAATTGTAAAGAATTTCCCAGTTTTTTTGTTTTGTTTTTGAAATTCCTTTTTATAGTGGGTTTGAGCTGATTCTCGCTGCCATGTTTATGCCAGTCTAGACACACTTGATTCCCTTATGGAGACATATCAATACATAGGTTTTAAGATTCTTACTAGTCAGATATATTCCTCTGGAGGAAATATGGGGTTTTGAGTCCCTTTCACTGAGGAAGGTGTAGGTCTTGTCTATTCCATAGTTGGTTTTTGGAACGGTACCTGTGCTTATATCAAACTCTGGTTTTATGCATCACCCCACCTCTCCTTCCCCCTTAAGCAGGCATAAGAGTTTTTTTCTAAATGTGAGACACTGTTCTCTTTCCTAACTCAGTTCAAGTGTAGCCATGTTTACAGGATCTTCATAAGTGATATCTTATGATAAGTTTCTTTTTCTCTGTGACTTATTTCACTTAGAATCATCGTATCTGAATCCACCCATTTTGCTGCTACTGGTCTTATGACATTGATTTCATGGCTGAGGGATATTCCATCGTACGTAAGTACCACAATTTTCTGAACCATTTTTATATTTCCTGGGATATTTAAGGTGTACCCAAGTTGAGGTCCTTGTAAGCAGTGCAGCCCTAAATTTTGGGGTGGCTCTGTCTTATTGATTTTCATTTTTCCCAAGGTATATTCCCTAGACTGGAAGTGACCTTGGCTCTGTAGCTCTGTTGTTTTCTTGTTTTAGGGAACACAATACACTCCTCCAGAGAGGCAGTTGGCAATTTACATCCCGCCCATCAGCATAACAAGGCTCCCTGTTCTCCAGGGCCTGTCTTGCCTTTCTGGTTTTTACACATTTTGTGGATGTCCCTTTTGACCGGTGGGAAGTGATACTTCTTTGTAGTGCAGATTTGCATTGCCCGCTTGCTTGCTTGGCCAAAAAGGGCGTATGCGTTTTCTCCTGTATATATTCAGGAGAAAACACATACGCCCTTTTTGGCCAAGTGCATCATTGTCGAAGTTGTGCCCCTCTTCCTGTGCTTTAAAGGCGATTCCAACGTACCTCTTGAAATCTGTTTCCTGCTCTTCTGCGTCGCTTTCAAGTCCGCCTCGTTGCCTTCCCTCAACAGATTTTTGGACGATAGTTGTCCTTTATTACTCGGCCAGTTTGTGAATTGCTGTGCCCCTGAGCTCCATTTTTCAACTCGTTTTTGGTGAGCTGACCGCAAGTCCAAAATTTTTGTTCAGGACCTATGCTGGTTCCTGGTGGGGGGCTGAGACTTTGGTTAATTCTTCTTCCTGCCGGGAAATTACAGTGATATGTGCCCGTTCAAATGCCTAACAGCTAATCTCTCATTGGTTCTCCCTTTTCCCTTTCATCCTCTGCCAAATTGGCAACCTGTGCGAACCAGGAGGTTAAAGGGGCTGTCTCTCCATGTTGGGAGGTTGAGAGTAAAGCAGATGGAAAGTCAAACCGGAGCAGGAGGAGAGGGATTATTCGTTGAGTTTTAGAAACCTTTCGTATTCACAGTGTGTCCGTTCTCTAGGTTTCCCGTACATGTTATAGCTGTAGTAATATTCCCTTCAACCTGGAGAGTTGGGACCCATAGAATGGGTGCCAGGCATTTGTGCTTTAATGGGTCTGCATTTGCTCACCCAATCTCACCAATCGTCTCAGTCCCAAGTGTCCCTCCTTATGACACATCCAGCTGTCATTGTAGATAGGGTCATTCCAGGTTTCATCAGAGACCCTGAAGGAATTGTAAAGAATTTCCCAGTTTTTTTGTTTTGTTTTTGAAATTCCTTTTTATAGTGTGTTTGAGCTGATTCTCGCTGCCATGTTTATGCCAGTATAGACACACTTGACTCCCTTACAGAGACATATCAATACATAGGTTTTAAGATTCTTACTAGTCAGATATATTCCTCTGCGGGAAATATGGGGTTTTGAGTCCCTTTCACTGAGGAAGGTGTAGTTCTTGTCTATTCCATTGTTGGTGTTTGGATCGGTACCTGTGCTTATATCAAACTCTCGGTTTATGCATCACCCCACCTCTCCTTCCCCCTTAAGCAGGCATAAGAGTGTTTTCTAAATGTGAGACACTGTTCTCTTTCCTAACTCAGTTCAAGTTTAGCCATGTTTACAGGATCTTCATAAGTGATATCTTATGATAAGTTTCTTTTTCTGTGTGACTTATTTCACTTAGAATCATCGTACCTGAATCCACCCATTTTGCTGCTACTGGTCTTATGACATTGATTTCATGGCTGAGGGATATTCCATCGTACGTAAGTACCACAATATTTTGAACCATTTTTATATTTCCTGGGATATTTAAGGTGTACCCAAGTTGAGGTCCTTGTAAGCAGTGCAGCCTTAAATTTTGGGGTGGCTCTGTCTTATTGATTTTCAGTTTTCCCAAGGTATATTCCCTAGACAGGAAGTGCCCTTGGCTCTGTAGCTCTGTTCTTTACTTGTTTTAGGGAACACAATGTACTCCTCCAGAGAGGCAGTTGGCAATTTACATCCCGCCCATCAGCATAACAAGGCTCCCTGTTCTCCAGGGCCTGTCTTGCCTTTCTGGTTTTTACACATTTTGTGGATGTCCCTTTTGACCGGTGGGAAGTGATACTTCTTTGTAGTGCAGATTTGCATTGCCCGCTTGCTTGCTTTGCCAAAAAGGGCGTATGCGTTTTCTCCTGTATATATTCAGGAGAAAACGTATACGCCCTTTTTGGCCAAGTGCATCGTTGTCGAAGTTGTGCCCCTCTTCCTGTGCTTTAAAGGCGATTCCAACGTACCTCTTGAAATCTGTTTCCTGCTATTCTGCCTCGCTCTCAAGTCCGCCACGTTGCCTTCCCTCAACAGATTTTTGGACGATAGTTGCCCTTTATTACTCGGCCAGTTTGTGAATTGCTGTGCCCCTGAGCTCCATTTTTCAACTCGTTTTTGGTGAGCTGACCGCAAGTCCAAAATTTTGGTTCAGGACCTATACTGGTTCCCGGTGGGTGGCTGAGAATTTGGTTAATTCTTCTTCCTGCCGGGAAATTACAGTGATATGTGCCCGTCCAAATGCCTAACAGCTCCTCTCTCATTGGTTCTCCCTCTACCCTTTCATCCTCTGCCAAATTGGCAACCTGTGCGAACCAAGAGGTTAAAGGGGCTGTCTCTCCAAGTTGGGAGGTTGATAGTAAAGCAGACGGAAGTCAAACCGGAGCACCAGGAGAGGGACTATTCATTGAGTTTTAGAAACCTTTCGTATTCACAGTGTGTCCGTTCTCTAGGTTTCCCGCACATGTTATAGCTGTAGTAATATTCCCTTCAACCTGGAGAGTTCGGACCCATGGAATGGGTGCCATGCATTATTGCTTTAAAGGGTCTGCATTTGCTCACCCAATCTCACCAATCGTCTCAGTCCCAAGTGTCCCTCCTTATGCCACATCCAGCTGTCGTTGTAGATAGGGTCATTCCAGGTTTCATCAGAGACCCTGAAGGAATTGTAAAGAATTTCCCAGTTTTTTTGTTTTGTTTTTGAAATTCCTTTTTATAGTGGGTTTGAGCTGATTCTCGCTGCCATGTTTATGCCAGTCTAGACACACTTGATTCCCTTACGGAGACATATCAATACATAGGTTTTAAGATTCTTACTAGTCAGATATTTTCCTCTGCGGGAAATATGGGGTTTTGAGTCCCTTTCACTGAGGACGGTGTAGGTCTTCTCTATCCCATAGTTGGTTTTTGGAACAGTACCTGTGCTTATATCAAACTCTGGTTTTATGCATCACCCCACCTCTCCTTCCCCCTTAAGCAGGCACACGAATGTTTTCTAAATGTGAGACACTGTTCTCTTTCCTAACTCAGTTCAAGTGTAGCCATGTTTACAGGATCTTCATAAGTGATATTTTATGATAAGTTTCTTTTTCTCTGTGACTTATTTTACTTAGAATCATTGTACCTGAATCCACCCATTTTGCTGCTCCTGGTCTTATGACATTGATTTCATGGCTGAGGGATATTCCATCGTACGTAATACCACAATTTTTTGAACCATTTTTATATTTCCTGGGATATTTAAGGTGTACCCAAGTTGAGGTCCTTGTAAGCAGTGCAGAACTAAATTTTGGGGTGGCTCTGTCTTATTGATCTTCAGTTTTCCCAAGGTATATTCCCTAGACTGGAAGTGCCCTTGGCTCTGTAGCTCTGTTGTTTACTTGTTTTAGGGAACACAATGCACTACTCCAGAGAGGCAGTTGGCAATTTACATCCCGCCCATCAGCATAACAAGGCTCCCTGTTCTCCAGGGCCTGTCTTGCCTTTCTTGTTCTTACACATTTTGTGGATGTCCCTTTTGACCGGTGGGAAGTGATACTTCTTTGTAGTGCAGATTTGCATTGCCCGCTTGCTTGCTTGGCCAAAAAGGGCGTATGCGTTTTCTCCTGAATATATTCAGGAGAAAACGCATACGCCCTTTTTGGCCAAGTGCATCATTGTCGAAGTTGTGCCCCTCTTCCTGTGCTTTAAAGGCGATTCCAACGTACCTCTTGAAATCTGTTTCCTGCTATTCTGCCTCGCTTTCAAGTCTGCCTCGTTGCCTTCCCTCAACAGATTTTTGGACGATAGTTGTCCTTTATTACTTGGCCAGTTTGTGAATTGCTGTGCCCCTGAGCTCCATTTTTCAACTCGTTTTTGGTGAGCTGACCGCAAGTCCAAAATTTTGGTTCAGGACCTATACTGGTTCCCGATGGGTGGCTGAGAATTTGGTTAATTCTTCTTCCTGCCGGGAAATTACAGTGATATGTGCCCGTCCAAATGCCTAACAGCTACTCTCTCATTGGTTCTCCCTCTTCCCTTTCATCCTCTGCCCAATTGGCAACCTGTGCGAACCAAGAGGTTAAAGGGGCTGTCTATCCAAGTTGGGAGGTTGATAGTAAAGCAGATGGAAAGTCAAACCGGAGCACCAGGAGAGGGACTATGCGTTGAGTTTTAGAAACCTTTCGTATTCACAGTGTGTCCGTTCTCTAGGTTTCCCGCACATCTTATAGCTGTAGTAATATTCCCTTCAACCTGGAGAGTTCGGACCCATGGAATGGGTGCCATGCATTATTGCTTTAAAGGGACTGCATTTGCTCGCCAAATCTCACCAATCGTCTCAGTCCCAAGTGTCCCTCCTTATGCCACATCCAGCTGTCGTTGTAGATAGGGTCATTCCAGCTTTCATCAGAGACCCTGAAGGAATTGTAAAGAATTTCCCTGTTTTTTTGTTTTGTTTTTGAAATTCCTTTTTATAGTGGGTTTGAGCTGATTCTCGCTGCCATGTTTATGCCAGTCTAGACACACTTGATTCCCTTACGGAGACATATCAATACATAGGTTTTAAGATTCTTACTAGTCAGATATTTTCCTCTGCGGGAAATATGGGGTTTTGAGTCCCTTTCACTGAGGACGGTGTAGGTCTTGTCTATTCCATAGTTGGTTTTTGGAACGGTACCTGTGCTTATATCAAACTCTGGTTTTATGCATCACCCCACCTCTCCTTCCCCCTTAAGCAGGTATAAGAGTGTTTTCTAAATGTGAGACACTGTTCTCTTTCCTAACTCAGTTCAAGTGTAGCCATGTTTACAGGATCTTCATAAGTGATATCTTATGATAAGTTTCTTTTTCTCTGTGACTTATTTCACTTAGAATCATCGTACCTGAATCCACCCATTTTGCTGCTACTGGTCTTATGACATTGATTTCATGGCTGAGGGATATTCCATCGTACGTAAGTACCACAATTTTTTGAACCATGTTTATATTTTCTGGGATACTTAAGGTGTATCCAAGTTGAGGTCCTTGTATGCAGTGCAGCCCTAAATTTTGGGGTGGCTCTGTCTTATTGATTTTCAGTTTTCCCAAGGTATATTCCCTAGACTGGTAGTGCCCTTGGCTCTGTAGCTCTGTTCTTTACTTGTTTTAGGGAACAGAATGCACTCCTCCAGAGAGGCAGTTGGCAATTTACATCCCGCCCATCAGCATAACAAGGCTCCCTGTTCTCCAGGGCCTGTCTTGCCTTTCTTGTTCTTACACATTTTGTGGATGTCCCTTTTGACCGGTGGGAAGTGATACTTCTTTGTAGTGCAGATTTGCATTGCCCGCTTGCTTGCTTGGCCAAAAAGGGCGTATGTGTTTTCTCCTGAATATATTCAGGAGAAAACGCATACGCCCTTTTTGGCCAAGTGCGTCATTGTCGAAGTTGTGCCCCTCTTCCTGTGCTTTAAAGGCGATTCCAACGTACCTCTTGAAATCTGTTTCCTGCTATTCTGCCTCACTTTCAAGTCCGCCTCGTTGCCTTCCCTCAACAGATTTTTGGACGATAGTTGTCCTTTATTACTCGGCCAGTTTGTGAATTGCTGTGCCCCTGAGCTCCATTTTTAAACTCGTTTTTTGTGAGCTGACCGCAAGTCCAAAATTTTGGTTCAGGACCTATACTAGTTCCCGGTGGGTGGCTGAGAATTTGGTTAATTCTTCTTCCTGCCGGGAAATTACAGTGATATGTGCCCGTCCAAATGCCTAACAGCTAGTCTCTCATTGGTTCTCCCTCTTCCCTTTCATCCTCTGCCAAATTGGCAACCTGTGCGAACCAAGAGGTTAAAGGGGCTGTCTCTCCAAGTTGGGAGGTTGATAGTAAAGCAGACGGAAAGTCAAACCGGAGCACCAGGAGAGGGACTATTCGTTGAGTTTTAGAAACCTTTCGTATTCACAGTGTGTCCGTTCTCCAGGTTTCCCGCACATGTTATAGCTGTAGTAATATTCCCTTCAACCTGGATAGTTCGGACCCATGGAATGGGTGCCATGCATTATTGCTTTAAAGGGTCTGCATTTGCTCACCCAATCTCACCAATCGTCTCAGTCCCAAGTGTCACTCCTTATACCACATCCAGCTGTCGTTGTAGATAGGGTCATTCCAGCTTTCATCAGAGACCCTGAAGGAATTGTAAAGAATTTCCCAGTTTTTTTGTTCTGTTTTTGAAATTCCTTTTTATAGTGGGTTTGAGCTGATTCTCGCTGCCATGTTTATGCCAGTCTAGACACACTTGATTCCCTTACGGAGACATATCAATACATAGGTTTTAAGATTCTTACTAGTCAGATATTTTCCTCTGCGGGAAATATGGGGTTTTGAGTCCCTTTCACTGAGGAAGGTGTAGGTCTTGTCTATTCCATAGTTGGTTTTTGGAACGGTACCTGTGCTTATATCAAACTCTGGTTTTATGCATCACCCCACCTCTCCTTCCCCCTTAAGCAGGTATAAGAGTGTTTTCTAAATGTGAGACACTGTTCTCTTTCCTAACTCAGTTCAAGTGTAGCCATGTTTACAGGATCTTCATAAGTGATATCTTATGATAAGTTTCTTTTTCTGTGTGACTTATTTCACTTAGAATCTTCGTACCTGAAGCCACCCATTTTGCTGCTACTGGTCTTATGACATTGATTTCATGGCTGAGGGATATTCCATCGTACGTAAGTACCACAATTTTTTGAACCATGTTTATATTTTCTGGCATACTTAAGGTGTATCCAAGTTGAGGTCCTTGTATGCAGTGCAGCCCTAAATTTTGGGGTGGCTCTGTCTTATTGATTTTCAGTTTTCCCAAGGTATATTCCCTAGACTGGTAGTGCCCTTGGCTCTGTAGCTCTGTTCTTTACTTGTTTTAGGGAACAGAATGCACTCCTCCAGAGAGGCAGTTGGCAATTTACATCCCGCCCATCAGCATAACAAGGCTCCCTGTTCTCCAGGGCCTGTCTTGCCTTTCTTGTTCTTACACATTTTGTGGATGTCCCTTTTGACCGGTGGGAAGTGATACTTCTTTGTAGTGCAGATTTGCATTGCCCGCTTGCTTGCTTGGCCAAAAAGGGCGTATGCGTTTTCTCCTGAATATATTCAGGAGAAAACGCATACGCCCTTTTTGGCCAAGTGCATCATTGTCGAAGTTGTGCCCCTCTTCCTGTGCTTTAAAGGCGATTCCAACGTACCTCTTGAAATCTGTTTCCTGCTATTCTGCCTCGCTTTCAAGTCTGCCTCGTTGCCTTCCCTCAACAGATTTTTGGACGATAGTTGTCCTTTATTACTTGGCCAGTTTGTGAATTGCTGTGCCCCTGAGCTCCATTTTTCAACTCGTTTTTGGTGAGCTGACCGCAAGTCCAAAATTTTGGTTCAGGACCTATACTGGTTCCCGATGGGTGGCTGAGAATTTGGTAAATTCTTCTTCCTGCCGGGAAATTACAGTGATATGTGCCCGTCCAAATGCCTAACAGCTACTCTCTCATTGGTTCTCCCTCTTCCCTTTCATCCTCTGCCCAATTGGCAACCTGTGCGAACCAAGAGGTTAAAGGGGCTGTCTATCCAAGTTGGGAGGTTGATAGTAAAGCAGATGGAAAGTCAAACCGGAGCACCAGGAGAGGGACTATGCGTTGAGTTTTAGAAACCTTTCGTATTCACAGTGTGTCCGTTCTCTAGGTTTCCCGCACATGTTATAGCTGTAGTAATATTCCCTTCAACCTGGAGAGTTCGGACCCATGGAATGGGTGCCATGCATTATTGCTTTAAAGGGACTGCATTTGCTCGCCAAATCTCACCAATCGTCTCAGTCCCAAGTGTCCCTCCTTATGCCACATCCAGCTGTCGTTGTAGATAGGGTCATTCCAGCTTTCATCAGAGACCCTGAAGGATTTGTAAAGAATTTCCCAGTTTTTTTGTTTTGTTTTTGAAATTCCTTTTTATAGTGGGTTTGAGCTGATTCTCGCTGCCATGTTTATGCCAGTCTAGACACACTTGATTCCCTTACGGAGACATATCAATACATAGGTTTTAAGATTCTTACTAGTCAGATATTTTCCTCTGCGGGAAATATGGGGTTTTGAGTCCCTTTCACTGAGGACGGTGTAGGTCTTGTCTATTCCATAGTTGGTTTTTGGAACGGTACCTGTGCTTATATCAAACTCTGGTTTTATGCATCACCCCACCTCTCCTTCCCCCTTAAGCAGGTATAAGAGTGTTTTCTAAATGTGAGACACTGTTCTCTTTCCTAACTCAGTTCAAGTGTAGCCATGTTTAGAGGATCTTCATAAGTGATATCTTATGATAAGTTTCTTTTTCTGTGTGACTTATTTCACTTAGAATCATCGTACCTGAATCCACCCATTTTGCTGCTACTGGTCTTATGACATTGATTTCATGGCTGAGGGATATTCCATCGTACGTAAGTACCACAATTTTTTGAACCATGTTTATATTTTCTGGGATACTTAAGGTGTATCCAAGTTGAGGTCCTTGTATGCAGTGCAGCCCTAAATTTTGGGGTGGCTCTGTCTTATTGATTTTCAGTTTTCCCAAGGTATATTCCCTAGACTGGTAGTGCCCTTGGCTCTGTAGCTCTGTTCTTTACTTGTTTTAGGGAACAGAATTCACTCCTCCAGAGAGGCAGTTGGCAATTTACATCCCGCCCATCAGCATAACAAGGCTCCCTGTTCTCCAGGGCCTGTCTTGCCTTTCTTGTTCTTACACATTTTGTGGATGTCCCTTTTGACCGGTGGGAAGTGATACTTCTTTGTAGTGCAGATTTGCATTGCCCGCTTGCTTGCTTGGCCAAAAAGGGCGTATGCGTTTTCTCCTGAATATATTCAGGAGAAAACGCATACGCCCTTTTTGGCCAAGTGCGTCATTGTCGAAGTTGTGCCCCTCTTCCTGTGCTTTAAAGGCGATTCCAACGTACCTCTTGAAATCTGTTTCCTGCTATTCTGCCTCACTTTCAAGTCCGCCTCGTTGCCTTCCCTCAACAGATTTTTGGACGATAGTTGTCCTTTATTACTCGGCCAGTTTGTGAATTGCTGTGCCCCTGAGCTCCATTTTTAAACTCGTTTTTTGTGAGCTGACCGCAAGTCCAAAATTTTGGTTCAGGACCTATACTGGTTCCCGGTGGGTGGCTGAGAATTTGGTTAATTCTTCTTCCTGCCGGGAAATTACAGTGATATGTGCCCGTCCAAATGCCTAACAGCTAGTCTCTCATTGGTTCTCCCTCTTCCCTTTCATCCTCTGCCAAATTGGCAACCTGTGCGAACCAAGAGGTTAAAGGGGCTGTCTCTCCAAGTTGGGAGGTTGATAGTAAAGCAGACGGAAAGTCAAACCGGAGCACCAGGAGAGGGACTATTCGTTGAGTTTTAGAAACCTTTCGTATTCACAGTGTGTCCGTTCTCTAGGTTTCCCGTACATGTTATAGCTGTAGTAATATTCCCTTCAACCTGGAGAGTTCGGACCCATGGAATGGGTGCCATGCATTATTGCTTTAAAGGGTCTGCATTTGCTCACCCAATCTCACCAATCGTCTCAGTCCCAAGTGTCACTCCTTATACCACATCCAGCTGTCGTTGTAGATAGGGTCATTCCAGCTTTCATCAGAGACCCTGAAGGAATTGTAAAGAATTTCCCAGTTTTTTTGTTCTGTTTTTGAAATTCCTTTTTATAGTGGGTTTGAGCTGATTCTCGCTGCCATGTTTATGCCAGTCTAGACACACTTGATTCCCTTACGGAGACATATCAATACATAGGTTTTAAGATTCTTACTAGTCAGATATTTTCCTCTGCGGGAAATATGGGGTTTTGAGTCCCTTTCACTGAGGAAGGTGTAGGTCTTGTCTATTCCATAGTTGGTTTTTGGAACGGTACCTGTGCTTATATCAAACTCTGGTTTTATGCATCACCCCACCTCTCCTTCCCCCTTAAGCAGGTATAAGAGTGTTTTCTAAATGTGAGACACTGTTCTCTTTCCTAACTCAGTTCAAGTGTAGCCATGTTTACAGGATCTTCATAAGTGATATCTTATGATAAGTTTCTTTTTCTGTGTGACTTATTTCACTTAGAATCATCGTACCAGAATCCACCCATTTTGCTGCTACTGGTCTTATGACATTGATTTCATGGCTGAGGGGTATTCCATCGTACGTAAGTACCACAATTTTTTGAACCATGTTTATATTTTCTGGCATACTTAAGGTGTATCCAAGTTGAGGTCCTTGTATGCAGTGCAGCCCTAAATTTTGGGGTGGCTCTGTCTTATTGATTTTCAGTTTTCCCAAGGTATATTCCCTAGACTGGTAGTGCCCTTGGCTCTGTAGCTCTGTTCTTTACTTGTTTTAGGGAACAGAATGCACTCCTCCAGAGAGGCAGTTGGCAATTTACATCCCGCCCATCAGCATAACAAGGCTCCCTGTTCTCCAGGGCCTGTCTTGCCTTTCTTGTTCTTACACATTTTGTGGATGTCCCTTTTGACCCGTGGGAAGTGATACTTCTTTGTAGTGCAGATTTGCATTGCCCGCTTGCTTGCTTGGCCAAAAAGGGCGTATGCGTTTTCTCCTGAATATATTCAGGAGAAAACGCATACGCCCTTTTTGGCCAAGTGCATCATTGTCGAAGTTGTGCCCCTCTTCCTGTGCTTTAAAGGCGATTCCAACGTACCTCTTGAAATCTGTTTCCTGCTATTCTGCCTCGCTTTCAAGTCCGCCTCGTTGCCTTCCGTCAACAGATTTTTGGACGATAGTTGTCCTTTATTACTCGGCCAGTTTGTGAATTGCTGTGCCCCTGAGCTCCATTTTTCAACTCGTTTTTTGTGAGCTGACCGCAAGTCCAAAATTTTGGTTCAGGACCTATACTGGTTCCCGGTGGGTGGCTGAGAATTTGGTTAATTCTTCTTCCTGCCTGGAATTTACAGTGATATGTGCCCGTCCAAATGCCTAACAGCTACTCTCTCATTGGTTCTCCCTCTTCCCTTTCATCCTCTGCCAAATTGGCAACCTGTGCGAACCAAGAGGTTAAAGGGGCTGTCTCTCCAAGTTGGGAGGTTGATAGTAAAGCAGACGGAAGTCAAACCGTAGCACCAGGAGAAGGACTATTCATTGAGTTTTAGAAACCTTTCGTATTCACAGTGTGTCCGTTCTCTAGGTTTCCCGCACATGTTATAGCTGTAGTAATATTCCCTTCAACCTGGAGAGTTCGGACCCATGGAATGGGTGCCATGCATTATTGCTTTAAAGGGTCTGCATTTGCTCACCCAATCTCACCAATCGTCTCAGTCCCAAGTGTCCCTCCTTATGCCACATCCAGCTGTCGTTGTAGATAGGGTCATTCCAGGTTTCATCAGAGACCCTGAAGGAATTGTAAAGAATTTCCCAGTTTTTTTGTTTTGTTTTTGAAATTCCTTTTTATAGTGGGTTTGAGCTGATTCTCGCTGCCATGTTTATGCCAGTCTAGACACACTTGATTCCCTTACGGAGACATATCAATACATAGGTTTTAAGATTCTTACTAGTCAGATATTTTCCTCTGCGGGAAATATGGGGTTTTGAGTCCCTTTCACTGAGGACGGTGTAGGTCTTCTCTATCCCATAGTTGGTTTTTGGAACGGTACCTGTTCTTATATCAAACTCTGGTTTTATGCATCACCCCACCTCTCCTTCCCCCTTAAGCAGGTATAAGAGTGTTTTCTAAATGTGAGACACTGTTCTCTTTCCTAACTCAGTTCAAGTGTAGCCATGTTTACAGGATCTTCATAAGTGATATTTTATGATAAGTTTCTTTTTCTCTGTGACTTATTTCACTTAGAATCATCGTACCTGAATCCACCCATTTTGCTGCTACTGGTCTTATGACATTGATTTCATGGCTGAGGGATATTCCATCATACGTAAGTACCACAATTTTTTGAACCATTTTTATATTTCCTGGGATATTTAAGGTGTACCCAAGTTGAGGTCCTTGTAAGCAGTGCAGAACTAAATTTTGGGGTGGCTCTGTCTTATTGATCTTCAGTTTTCCCAAGGTATATTCCCTAGACTGGAAGTGCCCTTGGCTCTGTAGCTCTGTTGTTTACTTGTTTTAGGGAACACAATGCACTCCTCCAGAGAGGCAGTTGGCAATTTACATCCCGCCCATCAGCATAACAAGGCTCCCTGTTCTCCAGGGCCTGTCTTGCCTTTCTTGTTCTTACACATTTTGTGGATGTCCCTTTTGACCGGTGGGAAGTGATACTTCTTTGTAGTGCAGATTTGCATTGCCCGCTTGCTTGCTTGGCCAAAAAGGGCGTATGCGTTTTCTCCTGAATATATTCAGGAGAAAACACATACGCCCTTTTTGGCCAAGTGCATCATTGTCGAAGTTGTGCCCCTCTTCCTGTGCTTTAAAGGCGATTCCAACGTACCTCTTGAAATCTGTTTCCTGCTATTCTGCCTCGCTTTCAAGTCCGCCTCGTTGCCTTCCCTCAACAGATTTTTGGACGATAGTTGTCCTTTATTACTTGGCCAGTTTGTGAATTGCTGTGCCCCTGAGCTCCATTTTTCAACTCGTTTTTGGTGAGCTGACCGCAAGTCCAAAATTTTGGTTCAGGACCTATACTGGTTCCCGATGGGTGGCTGAGAATTTGGTAAATTCTTCTTCCTGCCGGGAAATTACAGTGATATGTGCCCGTCCAAATGCCTAACAGCTACTCTCTCATTGGTTCTCCCTCTTCCCTTTCATCCTCTGCCCAATTGGCAACCTGTGCGAACCAAGAGGTTAAAGGGGCTGTCTATCCAAGTTGGGAGGTTGATAGTAAAGCAGATGGAAAGTCAAACCGGAGCACCAGGAGAGGGACTATGCGTTGAGTTTTAGAAACCTTTCGTATTCACAGTGTGTCCGTTCTCTAGGTTTCCCGCACATGTTATAGCTGTAGTAATATTCCCTTCAACCTGGAGAGTTCGGACCCATGGAATGGGTGCCATGCATTATTGCTTTAAAGGGACTGCATTTGCTCGCCAAATCTCACCAATCGTCTCAGTCCCAAGTGTCCCTCCTTATGCCACATCCAGCTGTCGTTGTAGATAGGGTCATTCCAGCTTTCATCAGAGACCCTGAAGGAATTGTAAAGAATTTCCCAGTTTTTTTGTTTTGTTTTTGAAATTCCTTTTTATAGTGGGTTTGAGCTGATTCTCGCTGCCATGTTTATGCCAGTCTAGACACACTTGATTCCCTTACGGAGACATATCAATACATAGGTTTTAAGATTCTTACTAGTCAGATATTTTCCTCTGCGGGAAATATGGGGTTTTGAGTCCCTTTCACTGAGGACGGTGTAGGTCTTGTCTATTCCATAGTTGGTTTTTGGAACGGTACCTGTGCTTATATCAAACTCTGGTTTTATGCATCACCCCACCTCTCCTTCCCCCTTAAGCAGGTATAAGAGTGTTTTCTAAATGTGAGACACTGTTCTCTTTCCTAACTCAGTTCAAGTGTAGCCATGTTTACAGGATCTTCATAAGTGATATCTTATGATAAGTTTCTTTTTCTGTGTGACTTATTTCACTTAGAATCATCGTACCTGAATCCACCCATTTTGCTGCTACTGGTCTTATGACATTGATTTCATGGCTGAGGGATATTCCATCGTACGTAAGTACCACAATTTTTTGAACCATGTTTATATTTTCTGGGATACTTAAGGTGTATCCAAGTTGAGGTCCTTGTATGCAGTGCAGCCTTAAATTTTGGGGTGGCTCTGTCTTATTGATTTTCAGTTTTCCCAAGGTATATTCCCTAGACTGGTAGTGTCCTTGGCTCTGTAGCTCTGTTCTTTACTTGTTTTAGGGAACAGAATGCACTCCTCCAGAGAGGCAGTTGGCAATTTACATCCCGCCCATCAGCATAACAAGGCTCCCTGTTCTCCAGGGCCTGTCTTGCCTTTCTTGTTCTTACACATTTTGTGGATGTCCCTTTTGACCGGTGGGAAGTGATACTTCTTTGTAGTGCAGATTTGCATTGCCCGCTTGCTTGCTTGGCCAAAAAGGGCGTATGCGTTTTCTCCTGAATATATTCAGGAGAAAACGCATACGCCCTTTTTGGCCAAGTGCGTCATTGTCGAAGTTGTGCCCCTCTTCCTGTGCTTTAAAGGCGATTCCAACGTACCTCTTGAAATCTGTTTCCTGCTATTCTGCCTCACTTTCAAGTCCGCCTCGTTGCCTTCCCTCAACAGATTTTTGGACGATAGTTGTCCTTTATTACTCGGCCAGTTTGTGAATTGCTGTGCCCCTGAGCTCCATTTTTCAACTCGTTTTTGGTGAGCTGACCGCAAGTCCAAAATTTTGGTTCAGGACCTATACTGGTTCCCGGTGGGTGGCTGAGAATTTGGTTAATTCTTATTCCTGCCGGGAAATTACAGTGATATGTGCCCGTCCAAATGCCTAACAGCTACTCTCTCATTGGTTCTCCCTCTTCCCTTTCATCCTCTGCCAAATTGGCAACCTGTGCGAACCAAGAGGTTAAAGGGGCTGTCTCTCCAAGTTGGGAGGTTGATAGTAAAGCAGACGGAAAGTCAAACCGGAGCACCAGGAGAGGGACTATTCGTTGAGTTTTAGAAACCTTTCGTATTCACAGTGTGTCCGTTCTCTAGGTTTCCCGCACATGTTATAGCTGTAGTAATATTCCCTTCAACCTGGAGAGTTCGGACCCATGGAATGTGTGCCATGCATTATTGCTTTAAAGGGTCTGCATTTGCTCACCCAATCTCACCAATCGTCTCAGTCCCAAGTGTCCCTCCTTATGCCACATCCAGCTGTCATTGTAGATAGGGTCATTCCAGCTTTCATCAGAGACCCTGAAGGAATTGTAAAGAATTTCCCAGTTTTTTTGTTTTGTTTTTGAAATTCCTTTTTATAGTGGGTTTGAGCTGATTCTCGCTGCCATGTTTATGCCAGTCTAGACACACTTGATTCCCTTACGGAGACAAATCAATACATAGGTTTTAAAATTCTTACTAGTCAGATATTTTCCTCTGCGGGAAATATGGGGTTTTGAGTCCCTTTCACTGAGGAAGGTGTAGGTCTTGTCTATTCCATAGTTGGTTTTTGGAACGGTACCTGTGCTTATATCAAACTCTGGTTTTATGCATCACCCCACCTCTCCTTCCCCCTTAAGCAGGTATAAGAGTGTTTTCTAAATGTGAGACACTGTTCTCTTTCCTAACTCAGTTCAAGTGTAGCCATGTTTACAGGATCTTCATAAGTGATATCTTATGATAAGTTTCTTTTTCTGTGTGACTTATTTCACTTAGAATCATCGTACCTGAATCCACCCATTTTGCTGCTACTGGTCTTATGACATTGATTTCATGGCTGAGGGATATTCCATCGTACGTAAGCACCACAATTTTTTGAACCTTGTTTATATTTTCTGGGATACTTAAGGTGTATCCAAGTTGAGGTCCTTGTATGCAGTGCAGCCCTAAATTTTGGGGTGGCTCTGTCTTATTGATTTTCAGTTTTCCCAAGGTATATTCCCTAGACTGGTAGTGCCCTTGGCTCTGTAGCTCTGTTCTTTACTTGTTTTAGGGAACAGAATGCACTCCTCCAGAGAGGCAGTTGGCAATTTACATCCCGCCCATCAGCATAACAAGGCTCCCTGTTCTCCAGGGCCTGTCTTGCCTTTCTTGTTCTTACACATTTTGTGGATGTCCCTTTTGACCGGTGGGAAGTGATACTTCTTTGTAGTGCAGATTTGCATTGCCCGCTTGCTTGCTTGGCCAAAAAGGGCGTATGCGTTTTCTCCTGAATATATTCAGGGGAAAACGCATACGCCCTTTTTGGCCAAGTGCATCATTGTCGAAGTTGTGCCCCTCTTCCTGTGCTTTAAAGGCGATTCCAACGTACCTCTTGAAATCTGTTTCCTGCTATTCTGCCTCACTTTCAAGTCCGCCTCGTTGCCTTCCCTCAACAGATTTTTGGACGATAGTTGTCCTTTATTACTCGGCCAGTTTGTGAATTGCTGTGCCCCTGAGCTCCATTTTTAAACTCGTTTTTTGTGAGCTGACCGCAAGTCCAAAATTTTGGTTCAGGACCTATACTGGTTCCCGGTGGGTGGCTGAGAATTTGGTTAATTCTTCTTCCTGCCGGGAAATTACAGTGATATGTGCCCGTCCAAATGCCTAACAGCTAGTCTCTCATTGGTTCTCCCTCTTCCCTTTCATCCTCTGCCAAATTGGCAACCTGTGCGAACCAAGAGGTTAAAGGGGCTGTCTCTCCAAGTTGGGAGGTTGATAGTAAAGCAGACGGAAAGTCAAACCGGAGCACCAGGAGAGGGACTATTCGTTGAGTTTTAGAAACCTTTCGTATTCACAGTGTGTCCGTTCCCTAGGTTTCCCGCACATGTTATAGCTGTAGTAATATTCCCTTCAACCTGGAGAGTTCGGACCCATGGAATGGGTGCCATGCATTATTGCTTTAAAGGGTCTGCATTTGCTCACCCAATATCACCAATCGTCTCAGTCCCAAGTGTCCCTACTTATGCCACATCCAGCTGTCATTGTAGATAGGGTCATTCCAGCTTTCATCAGAGACCCTGAAGGAATTGTAAAGAATTTCCCAGTTTTTTTGTTTTGTTTTTGAAATTCCTTTTTATAGTGGGTTTGAGCTGATTCTCGCTGCCATGTTTATGCCAGTCTAGACACACTTGATTCCCTTACGGAGACATATCAATACATAGGTTTTAAGATTCTTACTAGTCAGATATTTTCCTCTGCGGGAAATATGGGGTTTTGAGTCCCTTTCACTGAGGAAGGTGTAGGTCTTGTCTATTCCATAGTTGGTTTTTGGAACGGTACCTGTGCTTATATCAAACTCTGGTTTTATGCATCCCCCCACCTCTCCTTCCCCCTTAAGCAGGTATAAGAGTGTTTTCTAAATGTGAGACACTGTTCTCTTTCCTAACTCAGTTCAAGTGTAGCCATGTTTACAGGATCTTCATAAGTGATATCTTATGATAAGTTTCTTTTTCTGTGTGACTTATTTCACTTAGAATCATCGTACCTGAATCCACCCATTTTGCTGCTACTGGTCTTATGACATTGATTTCATGGCTGAGGGATATTCCATCGTACGTAAGTACCACAATTTTTTGAACCATGTTTATATTTTCTGGGATACTTAAGGTGTATCCAAGTTGAGGTCCTTGTATGCAGTGCAGCCCTAAATTTTGGGGTGGCTCTGTCTTATTGATTTTCAGTTTTCCCAAGGTATATTCCCTAGACTGGTAGTGCCCTTGGCTCTGTAGCTCTGTTCTTTACTTGTTTTAGGGAACAGAATGCACTCCTCCAGAGAGGCAGTTGGCAATTTACATCCCGCCCATCAGCATAACAAGGCTCCCTGTTCTCCAGGGCCTGTCTTGCCTTTCTTGTTCTTACACATTTTGTGGATGTCCCTTTTGACCGGTGGGAAGTGATACTTCTTTGTAGTGCAGATTTGCATTGCCCGCTTGCTTGCTTGGCCAAAAAGGGCGTATGCGTTTTCTCCTGAATATATTCAGGAGAAAACGCATACGCCCTTTTTGGCCAAGTGCATCATTGTCGAAGTTGTGCCCCTCTTCCTGTGCTTTAAAGGCGATTCCAACGTACCTCTTGAAATCTGTTTCCTGCTATTCTGCCTCGCTTTCAAGTCCGCCTCGTTGCCTTCCCTCAACAGATTTTTGGACGATAGGTGTCCTTTATTACTAGGCCAGTTTGTGAATTGCTGTGCCCCTGAGCTCCATTTTTCAACTCGTTTTTGGTGAGCTGACCGCAAGTCCAAAATTTTGGTTCAGGACCTATACTGGTTCCCGGTGGGAGGCTGAGAATTTGGTTAATTCTTCTTCCTGCCGGGAAATTACAGTGATATGTGCCCGTCCAAATGCCTAACAGCTACTCTCTCATTGGTTCTCCCTCTTCCCTTTCATCCTCTGCCAAATTGGCAACCTGTGCGAACCAAGAGGTTAAAGGGGCTGTCTCTCCAAGTTGGGAGGTTGATAGTAAAGCAGACGGAAAGTCAAACCGGAGCACCAGGAGAGGGACTATTCGTTGAGTTTTAGAAACCTTTCGTATTCACAGTGTGTCCGTTCTCTAGGTTTCCCGCACATGTTATAGCTGTAGTAATATTCCCTTCAACCTGGAGAGTTCGGACCCATGGAATGGGTGCCATGCATTATTGCTTTAAAGGGTCTGCATTTGCTCACCCAATCTCACCAATCGTCTCAGTCCCAAGTGTCCCTCCTTATGCCACATCCAGCTGTCGTTGTAGATAGGGTCATTCCAGCTTTCATCAGAGACCCTGAAGGAATTGTAAAGAATTTCCCAGTTTTTTTGTTTTGTTTTTGAAATTCCTTTTTATAGTGGGTTTGAGCTGATTCTCGCTGCCATGTTTATGCCAGTCTAGACACACTTGATTCCCTTACAGAGACATATCAATACATAGGTTTTAAGATTCTTACTAGTCAGATATTTTCCTCTGCGGGAAATATGGGGTTTTGAGTCCCTTTCACTGAGGACGGTGTAGGTCTTGTCTATTCCATAGTTGGTTTTTGGAACGGTACCTGTGCTTATATCAAACTCTGGTTTTATGCATCACCCCACCTCTCCTTCCCCCTTAAGCAGGTATAAGAGTGTTTTCTAAATGTGAGACACTGTTCTCTTTCCTAACTCAGTTCAAGTGTAGCCATGTTTACAGGATCTTCATAAGTGATATCTTATGATAAGTTTCTTTTTCTGTGTGACTTATTTCACTTAGAATCATCGTACCTGAATCCACCCATTTTGCTGCTACTGGTCTTATGACATTGATTTCATGGCTGAGGGATATTCCATCGTATGTAAGTACCACAATTTTTTGAACAATGTTTATATTTTCTGGGATACTTAAGGTGTATCCAAGTTGAGGTCCTTGTATGCAGTGCAGCCCTAAATTTTGGGGTGGCTCTTTCTTATTGATTTTCAGTTTTCCCAAGGTATATTCCCTAGACTGGTAGTGCCCTTGGCTCTGTAGCTCTGTTCTTTACTTGTTTTAGGGAACAGAATGCACTCCTCCAGAGAGGCAGTTGGCAATTTACATCCCGCCCATCAGCATAACAAGGCTCCCTGTTCTCCAGGGCCTGACTTGCCTTTCTTGTTCTTACACATTTTGTGGATGTCCCTTTTGACCGGTGGGAAGTGATACTTCTTTGTAGTGCAGATTTGCATTGCCCGCTTGCTTGCTTGGCCAAAAAGGGCGTATGCGTTTTCTCCTGAATATATTCAGGAGAAAACGCATACGCCCTTTTTGGCCAAGTGCGTCATTGTCGAAGTTGTGCCCCTCTTCCTGTGCTTTAAAGGTGATTCCAACGTACCTCTTGAAATCTGTTTCCTGCTATTCTGCCTCGCTTTCAAGTCCGCCTCGTTGCCTTCCGTCAACAGATTTTTGGACGATAGTTGTCCTTTATTACTCGGCCAGTTTGTGAATTGCTGTGCCCCTGAGCTCCATTTTTCAACTCGTTTTTGGTGAGCTGACCGCAAGTCCAAAATTTTGGTTCAGGACTTATACTGGTTCCCGGTGGGTGGCTGAGAATTTGGTTAATTCTTCTTCCTGCCGGGAAATTACAGTGATATGTGCCCGTCCAAATGCCTAACAGCTACTCTCTCATTGGTTCTCCCTCTTCCCTTTCATCCTCTGCCAAATTGGCAACCTGTGCGAACCAAGAGGTTAAAGGGGCTGTCTCTCCAAGTTGGGAGGTTGATAGTAAAGCAGACGGAAAGTCAAACCGGAGCACCAGGAGAGGGACTATTCGTTGAGTTTTAGAAACCTTTCGTATTCACAGTGTGTCCGTTCTCTAGGTTTCCCGCACATGTTATAGCTGTAGTAATATTCCCTTCAACCTGGAGAGTTCGGACCCATGGAATGGGTGCCATGCATTATTGCTTTAAAGGGTCTGCATTTGCTCACCCAATCTCACCAATCGTCTCAGTCCCAAGTGTCCCTCCTTATGCCACATCCAGCTGTCGTTGTAGATAGGGTCATTCCAGCTTTCATCAGAGACCCTGAAGGAATTGTAAAGAATTTCCCAGTTTTTTTGTTTTGTTTTTGAAATTCCTTTTTATAGTGGGTTTGAGCTGATTCTCGCTGCCATGTTTATGGCAGTCTAGACACACTTGATTCCCTTACGGAGACATATCAATCCATAGGTTTTAAGATTCTTACTAGTCAGATATTTTCCTCTGCGGGAAATATGGGGTTTTGAGTCCCTTTCACTGAGGACGGTGTAGGTCTTGTCTATTCCATAGTTGGTTTTTGGAACGGTACCTGTGCTTATATCAAACTCTGGTTTTATGCATCACCCCACCTCTCCTTCCCCCTTAAGCAGGTATAAGAGTGTTTTCTAAATGTGAGACACTGTTCTCTTTCCTAACTCAGTTCAAGTGTAGCCATGTTTACAGGATCTTCATAAGTGATATCTTATGATAAGTTTCTTTTTCTGTGTGACTTATTTCACTTAGAATCATCGTACCTGAATCCACCCATTTTGCTGCTACTGGTCTTATGACATTGATTTCATGGCTGAGGGATATTCCATCGTACGTAAGTACCACAATTTTTTGAACCATGTTTATATTTTCTGGGATACTTAAGGTGTATCCAAGTTGAGGTCCTTGTATGCAGTGCAGCCCTAAATTTTGGGGTGGCTCTGTCTTATTGATTTTCAGTTTTCCCAAGGTATATTCCCTAGACTGGTAGTGCCCTTGGCTCTGTAGCTCTGTTCTTTACTTGTTTTAGGGAACAGAATGCACTCCTCCAGAGAGGCAGTTGGCAATTTACATCCCGCCCATCAGCATAACAAGGCTCCCTGTTCTCCAGGGCCTGTCTTGCCTTTCTTGTTCTTACACATTTTGTGGATGTCCCTTTTGACCGGTGGGAAGTGATACTTCTTTGTAGTGCAGATTTGCATTGCCCGCTTGCTTGCTTGGCCAAAAAGGGCGTATGCGTTTTCTCCTGAATATATTCAGGAGAAAACGCATACGCCCTTTTTGGCCAAGTGCGTCATTGTCGAAGTTGTGCCCCTCTTCCTGTGCTTTAAAGGCGATTCCAACGTACCTCTTGAAATCTGTTTCCTGCTATTCTGCCTCGCTTTCAAGTCCGCCTCGTTGCCTTCCCTCAACAGATTTTTGGACGATAGTTGTCCTTTATTACTCGGCCAGTTTGTGAATTGCTGTGTCCCTGAGCTCCATTTTTCAACTCGTTTTTGGAGAGCTGACCGCAAGTCCAAAATTTTGGTTCCGGACCTATACTGGTTCCCGGTGGGTGGCTGAGAATTTGGTTAATTCTTCTTCCTGCCGGGAAATTACAGTGATATGTGCCCATCCAAATGCCTAACAGCTACTCTCTCATTGGTTCTCCCTCTTCCCTTTCATCCTCTGCCAAATTGGCAACCTGTGCGAACCAAGAGGTTAAAGGGGCTGTCTCTCCAAGTTGGGAGGTTGATAGTAAAGCAGCCGGAAAGTCAAACCGGAGCACCAGGAGAGGGTTTATTCTTTGAGTTTTAGAAACCTTTCGTATTCACAGTGTGTCCGTTCTCTAGGTTTCCCGCACATGTTATAGCTGTAGTAATATTCCCTTCAACCTGGAGAGTTCGGACCCATGGAATGGGTGCCATGCATTATTGCTTTAAAGGGTCTGCATTTGTTCACCCAATCTCACCAATCGTCTCAGTCCCAAGTGTCCCTCCTTATGCCACATCCAGCTGTCGTTGTAGATAGGGTCATTCCAGCTTTCATCAGAGACCCTGAAGGAATTGTAAAGAATTTCCCAGTTTTTTTGTTTTGTTTTTGAAATTCCTTTTTATAGTGGGTTTGAGCTGATTCTCGCTGCCATGTTTATGCCAGTCTAGACACACTTGATTCCCTTACGGATACATATCAATACATAGGTTTTAAGATTCTTACTAGTCAGATATTTTCCTCTGCGGGAAATATGGGGTTTTGAGTCCCTTTCACTGAGGAAGGTGTAGGTCTTGTCTATTCCATAGTTGGTTTTTGGAACGGTACCTGTGCTTATATCAAACTCTGGTTTTATGCATCACCCCACCTCTCCTTCCCCCTTAAGCAGGTATAAGAGTGTTTTCTAAATGTGAGACACTGATCTCTTTCCTAACTCAGTTCAAGTGTAGCCATGTTTACAGGATCTTCATAAGTGATATCTTATGATAAGTTTCTTTTTCTGTGTGACTTATTTCACTTAGAATCATCGTACCTGAATCCACCCATTTTGCTGCTACTGGTCTTATGACATTGATTTCATGGCTGAGGGATATTCCATCGTATGTAAGTACCACAATTTTTTGAACCATGTTTATATTTTCTGGGATACTTAAGGTGTATCCAAGTTGAGGTCCTTGTATGCAGTGCAGCCCTAAATTTTGGGGTGGCTCTGTCTTATTGATTTTCAGTTTTCCCAAGGTATATTCCCTAGACTGGTAGTGCCCTTGGCTCTGTAGCTCTGTTCTTTACCTGTTTTAGCGAACAGAATTCACTCCTCCAGAGAGGCAGTTGGCAATTTACATCCCGCCCATCAGCATAACAAGGCTCCCTGTTCTCCAGGGCCTGTCTTGCCTTTCTTGTTCTTACACATTTTGTGGATGTCCCTTTTGACCGGTGGGAAGTGATACTTCTTTGTAGTGCAGATTTGCATTGCCCGCTTGCTTGCTTGGCCAAAAAGGGCGTATGCGTTTTCTCCTGAATATATTCAGGAGAAAACGCATACGCCCTTTTTGGCCAAGTGCGTCATTGTCGAAGTTGTGCCCCTCTTCCTGTGCTTTAAAGGCGATTCCAACGTACCTCTTGAAATCTGTTTCCTGCTATTCTGCCTCGCTTTCAAGTCCGCCTCGTTGCCTTCCCTCAACAGATTTTTGGACGATAGTTGTCCTTTATTACTCGGCCAGTTTGTGAATTGCTGTGTCCCTGAGCTCCATTTTTCAACTCGTTTTTGGAGAGCTGACCGCAAGTCCAAAATTTTGGTTCCGGACCTATACTGGTTCCCGGTGGGTGGCTGAGAATTTGGTTAATTCTTCTTCCTGCCGGGAAATTACAGTGATATGTGCCCATCCAAATGCCTAACAGCTACTCTCTCATTGGTTCTCCCTCTTCCCTTTCATCCTCTGCCAAATTGGCAACCTGTGCGAACCAAGAGGTTAAAGGGGCTGTCTCTCCAAGTTGGGAGGTTGATAGTAAAGCAGACGGAAAGTCAAACCGGAGCACCAGGAGAGGGTTTATTCTTTGAGTTTTAGAAACCTTTCGTATTCACAGTGTGTCCGTTCTCTAGGTTTCCCGCACATGTTATAGCTGTAGTAATATTCCCTTCAACCTGGACAGTTCGGACCCATGGAATGGGTGCCATGCATTATTGCTTTAAAGCGTCTGCATTTGCTCACCCAATCTCACCAATCGTCTCAGTCCCAAGTGTCCCTCCTTATGCCACATCCAGCTGTCGTTGTAGATAGGGTCATTCCAGCTTTCATCAGAGACACTGAAGGAATTGTAAAGAATTTCCCAGTTTTTTTGTTTTGTTTTTGAAATTCCTTTTTATAGTGGGTTTGAGCTGATTCTCGCTGCCATGTTTATGCCAGTCTAGACACACTTGATTCCCTTACGGAGACATATCAATAAATAGGTTTTAAGATTCTTACTAGTCAGATATTTTCCTCTGCGGGAAATATGGGGTTTTGAGTCCCTTTCACTGAGGACGGTGTAGGTCTTGTCTATTCCATAGTTGGTTTTTGGAACGGTACCTGTGCTTATATCAAACTCTGGTTTTATGCATCACCCCACCTCTCCTTCCCCCTTAAGCAGGTATAAGAGTGTTTTCTAAATGTGAGACACTGTTCTCTTTCCTAACTCAGTTCAAGTGTAGCCATGTTTACAGGATCTTCATAAGTGATATCTTATGATAAGTTTCTTTTTCTGTGTGACTTATTTCACTTAGAATCATCGTACCAGAATCCACCCATTTTGCTGCTACTGGTCTCATGACATTGATTTCATGGCTGAGGGATATTCCATCGTACGTAAGTACCACAATTTTTTGAACCATGTTTATATTTTCTGGGATACTTAAGGTGTATCCAAGTTGAGGTCCTTGTATGCAGTGCAGCCCTAAATTTTGGGGTGGCTCTGTCTTATTGATTTTCAGTTTTCCCAAGGTATATTCCCTAGACTGGTAGTGCCCTTGGCTCTGTAGCTCTGTTCTTTACTTGTTTTAGGGAACAGAATGCACTCCTCCAGAGAGGCAGTTGGCAATTTACATCCCGCCCATCAGCATAACAAGGCTCCCTGTTCTTCAGGGCCTGTCTTGCCTTTCTTGTTCTTACACATTTTGTGGATGTCCCTTTTGACCGGTGGGAAGTGATACTTCTTTGTAGTGCAGATTTGCATTGCCCGCTTGCTTGCTTGGCCAAAAAGGGCGTATGCGTTTTCTCCTGAATATATTCAGGAGAAAACGCATACGCCCTTTTTGGCCAAGTGCGTCATTGTCGAAGTTGTGCCCCTCTTCCTGTGCTTTAAAGGCGATTCCAACGTACCTCTTGAAATCTGTTTCCTGCTATTCTGCCTCACTTTCAAGTCCGCCTCGTTGCCTTCCCTCAACAGATTTTTGGACGATAGTTGTCCTTTATTACTCGGCCAGTTTGTGAATTGCTGTGCCCCTGAGCTCCATTTTTAAACTCGTTTTTTGTGAGCTGACCGCAAGTCCAAAATTTTGGTTCAGGACCTATACTGGTTCCCGGTGGGTGGCTGAGAATTTGGTTAATTCTTATTCCTGCCGGGAAATTACAGTGATATGTGCCCGTCCAAATGCCTAACAGCTACTCTCTCATTGGTTCTCCCTCTTCCCTTTCATCCTCTGCCAAATTGGCAACCTGTGCGAACCAAGAGGTTAAAGGGGCTGTCTCTCCAAGTTGGGAGGTTGATAGTAAAGCAGACGGAAAGTCAAACCGGAGCACCAGGAGAGGGACTATTCGTTGAGTTTTATAAACCTTTCGTACTCACAGTGTGTCCGTTCTCTAGGTTTCCCGCACATGTTATAGCTGTAGTAATATTCCCTTCAACCTGGAGAGTTCGGACCCATGGAATGGGTGCCATGCATTATTGCTTTAAAGGGTCTGCATTTGCTCACCCAATCTCACCAATCGTCTCAGTCCCAAGTGTCCCTCCTTATGCCACATCCAGCTGTCGTTGTAGATAGGGTCATTCCAGCTTTCATCAGAGACCCTGAAGGAATTGTAAAGAATTTCCCAGTTTTTTTGTTTTGTTTTTGAAATTCCTTTTTATAGTGGGTTTGAGCTGATTCTCGCTGCCATGTTTATGCCAGTCTAGACACACTTGATTCCCTTATGGAGACATATCAATACATAGGTTTTAAGATTCTTACTAGTCAGATATTTTCCTCTGTGGAAAATATGGGGTTTTGAGTCCCTTTCACTGAGGAAGGTGTAGGTCTTGTCTATTCCATAGTTGGTTTTTGGAACGGTACCTGTGCTTATATCAAACTCTGGTTTTATGCATCACCCCACCTCTCCTTCCCCCTTAAGCAGGTATAAGAGTGTTTTCTAAATGTGAGACACTGTTCTCTTTCCTAACTCAGTTCAAGTGTAGCCATGTTTACAGGATCTTCATAAGTGATATCTTATGATAAGTTTCTTTTTCTGTGTGACTTATTTCACTTAGAATCATCGTACCAGAATCCACCCATTTTGCTGCTACTGGTCTTATGACATTGATTTCATGGCTGAGGGATATTCCATCGTACGTAAGTACCACAATTTTTTGAACCATGTTTATATTTTCTGGGATACTTAAGGTGTATCCAAGTTGAGGTCCTTGTATGCAGTGCAGCCCTAAATTTTGGGGTGGCTCTGTCTTATTGATTTTCAGTTTTTCCAAGGTATATTCCCTAGACTGGTAGTGCCCTTGGCTCTGTAGCTCTCTTCTTTACTTGTTTTAGGGAACAGAATGCACTCCTCCAGAGAGGCAGTTGGCAATTTACATCCCGCCCATCAGCATAACAAGGCTCCCAGTTCTCCAGGGCCTGTCTTGCCTTTCTTGTTCTTACACATTTTGTGGATGTCCCTTTTGACCGGTGGGAAGTGATACTTCTTTGTAGTGCAGATTTGCATTGCCCGCTTGCTTGCTTGGCCAAAAAGGGCGTATGCATTTTCTCCTGAATATATTCAGGAGAAAACGCATACGCCCTTTTTGGCCAAGTGCGTCATTGTCGAAGTTGTGCCCCTCTTCCTGTGCTTTAAAGGCGATTCCAACGTACCTCTTGAAATCTGTTTCCTGCTATTCTGCCTCGCTTTCAAGTCCGCCTCATTGCCTTCCCTCAACAGATTTTTGGACGATAGTTGTCCTTTATTACTCGGCCAGTTTGTGAATTGCTGTGCCCCTGAGCTCCATTTTTCAACTCGTTTTTGGTGAGCTGACCGCAAGTCCAAAATTTTGGTTCAGGACCTATACTGGTTCCCGGTGGGTGGCTGAGAATTTGGTTAATTCTTCTTCCTGCCGGGAAATTACAGTGATATGTGTCCGTCCAAATGCCTAACAGCTACTCTCTCATTGGTTCTCCCTCTTCCCTTTCATCCTCTGCCAAATTGGCAACCTGTGCGAACCAAGAGGTTAAAGGGGCTGTCTCTCCAAGTTGGGAGGTTGATAGTAAAGCAGACGGAAAGTCAAACCGGAGCACCAGGAGAGGGACTATTCGTTGAGTTTTATAAACCTTTCGTATTCACAGTGTGTCCGTTCTCTAGGTTTCCCGCACATGTTATAGCTGTAGTAATATTCCCTTCAACCTGGAGAGTTCGGACCCATGGAATGGGTGCCATGCATTATTGCTTTAAAGGGTCTGCATTTGCTCACCCAATCTCACCAATCGTCTCAGTCCCAAGTGTCCCTCCTTATGCCACATCCAGCTGTCGTTGTAGATAGGGTCATTCCAGCTTTCATCAGAGACCCTGAAGGAATTGTAAAGAATTTCCCAGTTTTTTTGTTTTGTTTTTGAAATTCCTTTTTATAGTGGGTTTGAGCTGATTCTCGCTGCCATGTTTATGCCAGTCTAGACACACTTGATTCCCTTACGGAGACATATCAATAAATAGGTTTTAAGATTCTTACTAGTCAGATATTTTCCTCTGCGGGAAATATGGGGTTTTGAGTCCCTTTCACTGAGGACGGTGTAGGTCCTGTTTATTCCATAGTTGGTTTTTGGAACGGTACCTGTGCTTATATCAAACTCTGGTTTTATGCATCACCCCACCTCTCCTTCCCCCTTAAGCAGGTATAAGAGTGTTTTCTAAATGTGAGACACTGTTCTCTTTCCTAACTCAGTTCAAGTGTAGCCATGTTTACAGGATCTTCATAAGTGATATCTTATGATAAGTTTCTTTTTCTGTGTGACTTATTTCACTTAGAATCATCGTACCTGAATCCACCCATTTTGCTGCTACTGGTCTTATGACATTGATTTCATGGCTGAGGGATATTCCATCGTACGTAAGTACCACAATTTTTTGAACCATGTTTATATTTTCTGGGATACTTAAGGTGTATCCAAGTTGAGGTCCTTGTATGCAGTGCAGCCCTAAATTTTGGGGTGGCTCTGTCTTATTGATTTTCAGTTTTCCCAAGGAATATTCCCTAGACTGGTAGTGCCCTTGGCTCTGTAGCTCTGTTCTTTACTTGTTTTAGGGAACAGAATGCACTCCTCCAGAGAGGCAGTTGGCAATTTACATCCCGCCCATCAGCATAACAAGGCTCCCTGTTCTCCAGGGCCTGTCTTGCCTTTCTTGTTCTTACACATTTTGTGGATGTCCCTTTTGACCGGTGGGAAGTGATACTTCTTTGTAGTGCAGATTTGCATTGCCCGCTTGCTTGCTTGGCCAAAAAGGGCGTATGCGTTTTCTCCTGAATATATTCAGGAGAAAACGCATACGCCCTTTTTGGCCAAGTGCATCATTGTCGAAGTTGTGCCCCTCTTCCTGTGCTTTAAAGGCGATTCCAACGTACCTCTTGAAATCTGTTTCCTGCTATTCTGCCTCGCTTTCAAGTCCGCCTCGTTGCCTTCCGTCAACAGATTTTTGGACGATAGTTGTCCTTTATTACTCGGCCAGTTTGTGAATTGCTGTGTCCCTGAGCTCCATTTTTCAACTCGTTTTTGGAGAGCTGACCGCAAGTCCAAAATTTTGGTTCCGGACCTATACTGGTTCCCGGTGGGTGGCTGAGAATTTGGTTAATTCTTCTTCCTGCCGGGAAATTACAGTGATATGTGCCCATCCAAATGCCTAACAGCTACTCTCTCATTGGTTCTCCCTCTTCCCTTTCATCCTCTGCCAAATTGGCAACCTGTGCGCACCAAGAGGTTAAAGGGGCTGTCTCTCCAAGTTGGGAGGTTGATAGTAAAGCAGCCGGAAAGTCAAACCGGAGCACCAGGAGAGGGTTTATTCTTTGAGTTTTAGAAACCTTTCGTATTCACAGTGTGTCCGTTCTCTAGGTTTCCCGCACATGTTATAGCTCTAGTAATATTCCCTTCAACCTGGAGAGTTCGGACCCATGGAATGGGTGCCATGCATTATTGCTTTAAAGGGTCTGCATTTGCTCACCCAATCTCACCAATCGTCTCAGTCCCAAGTGTCCCTCCTTATGCCACATCCAGCTGTCGTTGTAGATAGGGTCATTCCAGCTTTCATCAGAGACCCTGAAGGAATTGTAAAGAATTTCCCAGTTTTTTTGTTTTGTTTTTGAAATTCCTTTTTATAGTGGGTTTGAGCTGATTCTCGCTGCCATGTTTATGCCAGTCTAGACACACTTGATTCCCTTACGGATACATATCAATACATAGGTTTTAAGATTCTTACTAGTCAGATATTTTCCTCTGCGGGAAATATGGGGTTTTGAGTCCCTTTCACTGAGGAAGGTGTAGGTCTTGTCTATTCCATAGTTGGTTTTTGGAACGGTACCTGTGCTTATATCAAACTCTGGTTTTATGCATCACCCCACCTCTCCTTCCCCCTTAAGCAGGTATAAGAGTGTTTTCTAAATGTGAGACACTGTTCTCTTTCCTAACTCAGTTCAAGTGTAGCCATGTTTACAGGATCTTCATAAGTGATATCTTATGATAAGTTTCTTTTTCTGTGTGACTTATTTCACTTAGAATCATCGTACCTGAATCCACCCATTTTGCTGCTACTGGTCTCATGACATTGATTTCATGGCTGAGGGATATTCCATCGTACGTAAGTACCACAATTTTTTGAACCATGTTTATATTTTCTGGGATACTTAAGGTGTATCCAAGTTGAGGTCCTTGTATGCAGTGCAGCCCTAAATTTTGGGGTGGCTCTGTCTTATTGATTTTCAGTTTTCCCAAGGTATATTCCCTAGACTGGTAGTGCCCTTGGCTCTGTAGCTCTGTTCTTTACTTGTTTTAGGGAACAGAATGCACTCCTCCAGAGAGGCAGTTGGCAATTTACATCCCGCCCATCAGCATAACAAGGCTCCCTGTTCTTCAGGGCCTGTCTTGCCTTTCTTGTTCTTACACATTTTGTGGATGTCCCTTTTGACCGGTGGGAAGTGATACTTCTTTGTAGTGCAGATTTGCATTGCCCGCTTGCTTGCTTGGCCAAAAAGGGCGTATGCGTTTTCTCCTGAATATATTCAGGAGAAAACGCATACGCCCTTTTTGGCCAAGTGCGTCATTGTCGAAGTTGTGCCCCTCTTCCTGTGCTTTAAAGGCGATTCCAACGTACCTCTTGAAATCTGTTTCCTGCTATTCTGCCTCACTTTCAAGTCCGCCTCGTTGCCTTCCCTCAACAGATTTTTGGACGATAGTTGTCCTTTATTACTCGGCCAGTTTGTGAATTGCTGTGTCCCTGAGCTCCATTTTTCAACTCGTTTTTGGAGAGCTGACCGCAAGTCCAAAATTTTGGTTCCGGACCTATACTGGTTCCCGGTGGGTGGCTGAGAATTTGGTTAATTCTTCTTCCTGCCGGGAAATTACAGTGATATGTGCCCATCCAAATGCCTAACAGCTACTCTCTCATTGGTTCTCCCTCTTCCCTTTCATCCTCTGCCAAATTGGCAACCTGTGCGAACCAAGAGGTTAAAGGGGCTGTCTCTCCAAGTTGGGAGGTTGATAGTAAAGCAGACGGAAAGTCAAACCGGAGCACCAGGAGAGGGTTTATTCTTTGAGTTTTAGAAACCTTTCGTATTCACAGTGTGTCCGTTCTCTAGGTTTCCTGCACATGTTATAGCTGTAGTAATATTCCCTTCAACCTGGACAGTTCGGACCCATGGAATGGGTGCCATGCATTATTGCTTTAAAGCGTCTGCATTTGCTCACCCAATCTCACCAATCGTCTCAGTCCCAAGTGTCCCTCCTTATGCCACATCCAGCTGTCGTTGTAGATAGGGTCATTCCAGCTTTCATCAGAGACCCTGAAGGAATTGTAAAGAATTTCCCAGTTTTTTTGTTTTGTTTTTGAAATTCCTTTTTATAGTGGGTTTGAGCTGATTCTCGCTGCCATGTTTATGCCAGTCTAGACACACTTGATTCCCTTACGGAGACATATCAATAAATAGGTTTTAAGATTCTTACTAGTCAGATATTTTCCTCTGCGGGAAATATGGGGTTTTGAGTCCCTTTCACTGAGGACGGTGTAGGTCTTGTCTATTCCATAGTTGGTTTTTGGAACGGTACCTGTGCTTATATCAAACTCTGGTTTTATGCATCACCCCACCTCTCCTTCCCCCTTAAGCAGGTATAAGAGTGTTTTCTAAATGTGAGACACTGTTCTCTTTCCTAACTCAGTTCAAGTGTAGCCATGTTTACAGGATCTTCATAAGTGATATCTTATGATAAGTTTCTTTTTCTGTGTGACTTATTTCACTTAGAATCATCGTACCTGAATCCACCCATTTTGCTGCTACTGGTCTTATGACATTGATTTCATGGCTGAGGGATATTCCATCGTACGTAAGTACCACAATTTTTTGAACCATGTTTATATTTTCTGGGATACTTAAGGTGTATCCAAGTTGAGGTCCTTGTATGCAGTGCAGCCCTAAATTTTGGGGTGGCTCTGTCTTATTGATTTTCAGTTTTCCCAAGGTATATTCCCTAGACTGGTAGTGCCCTTGGCTCTGTAGCTCTGTTCTTTACTTGTTTTAGGGAACAGAATGCACTCCTCCAGAGAGGCAGTTGGCAATTTACATCCCGCCCATCAGCATAACAAGGCTCCCTGTTCTCCAGGGCCTGTCTTGCCTTTCTTGTTCTTACACATTTTGTGGATGTCCCTTTTGACCGGTGGGAAGTGATACTTCTTTGTAGTGCAGATTTGCATTGCCCGCTTGCTTGCTTGGCCAAAAAGGGCGTATGCGTTTTCTCCTGAATATATTCAGGAGAAAACGCATACGCCCTTTTTGGCCAAGTGCATCATTGTCGAAGTTGTGCCCCTCTTCCTGTGCTTTAAATGCGATTCCAACGTACCTCTTGAAATCTGCTTCCTGCTATTCTGCCTCGCTTTCAAGTCCGCCTCGTTGCCTTCCGTCAACAGATTTTTGGACGATAGTTGTCCTTTATTACTCGGCCAGTTTGTGAATTGCTGTGTCCCTGAGCTCCATTTTTCAACTCGTTTTTGGAGAGCTGACCGCAAGTCCAAAATTTTGGTTCAGGACCTATACTGGTTCCCGGTGGGTGGCTGAGAATTTGGTTAATTCTTCTTCCTGCCGGGAAATTACAGTGATATGTGCCCATCCAAATGCCTAACAGCTACTCTCTCATTGGTTCTCCCTCTTCCCTTTCATCCTCTGCCAAATTGGCAACCTGTGCGAACCAAGAGGTTAAAGGGGCTGTCTCTCCAAGTTGGGAGGTTGATAGTAAAGCAGACGGAAAGTCAAACTGGAGCACCAGGAGAGGGACTATTCGTTGAGTTTTAGAAACCTTTCGTATTCACAGTGTGTCCGTTCTCTAGGTTTCCCGCACATGTTATAGCTGTAGTAATATTCCCTTCAACCTGGAGAGTTCGGACCCATGGAATGGGTGCCATGCATTATTGCTTTAAAGGGTCTGCATTTGCTCACCCAATCTCACCAATCGTCTCAGTCCCAAGTGTCCCTCCTTATGCCACATCCAGCTGTCGTTGTAGATAGGGTCATTCCAGCTTTCATCAGAGACCCTGAAGGAATTGTAAAGAATGTCCCAGTTTTTTTGTTTTGTTTTTGAAATTCCTTTTTATAGTGGGTTTGAGCTGATTCTCGCTGCCATGTTTATGCCAGTCTAGACACACTTGATTCCCTTACGGAGACATATCAATACATAGGTTTTAAGATTCTTACTAGTCAGATATTTTCCTCTGCGGGAAATATGGGGTTTTGAGTCCCTTTCACTGAGGAAGGTGTAGTTCTTGTCTATTCCATAGTTGGTTTTTGGAACGGTACCTGTGCTTATATCAAACTCTGGTTTTATGCATCACCCCACCTCTCCTTCCCCCTTAAGCAGGTATAAGAGTGTTTTCTAAATGTGAGACACTGTTCTCTTTCCTAACTCAGTTCAAGTGTAGCCATGTTTACAGGATCTTCATAAGTGATATCTTATGATAAGTTTCTTTTTCTGTGTGACTTATTTCACTTAGAATCATCGTACCAGAATCCACCCATTTTGCTGCTACTGGTCTTATGACATTGATTTCATGGCTGAGGGATATTCCATCGTACGTAAGTACCACAATTTTTTGAACCATGTTTATATTTTCTGGGATACTTAAGGTGTATCCAAGTTGAGGTCCTTGTATGCAGTGCAGCCCTAAATTTTGGGGTGGCTCTGTCTTATTGATTTTCAGTTTTCCCAAGGTATATTCCCTAGACTGGTAGTGCCCTTGGCTCTGTAGCTCTGTTCTTTACTTGTTTTAGGGAACAGAATGCACTCCTCCAGAGAGGCAGTTGGCAATTTACATCCCGCCCATCAGCATAACAAGGCTCCCTGTTCTCCAGGGCCTGTCTTGCCTTTCTTGTTCTTACACATTTTGTGGATGTCCCTTTTGACCGGTGGGAAGTGATACTTCTTTGTAGTGCAGATTTGCATTGCCCGCTTGCTTGCTTGGCCAAAAAGGGCGTATGCGTTTTCTCCTGAATATATTCAGGAGAAAACGCATACGCCCTTTTTGGCCAAGTGCATCATTGTCGAAGTTGTGCCCCTCTTCCTGTGCTTTAAAGGCGATTCCAACGTACCTCTTGAAATCTGTTTCCTGCTATTCTGCCTCGCTTTCAAGTCCGCCTCGTTGCCTTCCGTCAACAGATTTTTGGACGATAGTTGTCCTTTATTACTCGGCCAGTTTGTGAATTGCTGTGTCCCTGAGCTCCATTTTTCAACTTGTTTTTGGAGAGCTGACCGCAAGTCCAAAATTTTGGTTCCGGACCTATACTGGTTCCCGGTGGGTGGCTGAGAATTTGGTTAATTCTTCTTCCTGCCGGGAAATTACAGTGATATGTGCCCATCCAAATGCCTAACAGCTACTCTCTCATTGGTTCTCCCTCTTCCCTTTCATCCTCTGCCCAATTGGCAACCTGTGCGAACCAAGAGGTTAAAGGGGCTGTCTCTCCAAGTTGGGAGGTTGATAGTAAAGCAGCCGGAAAGTCAAACCGGAACACCAGGAGAGGGTTTATTCTTTGAGTTTTAGAAACCTTTCGTATTCACAGTGTGTCCGTTCTCTAGGTTTCCCGCACATGTTATAGCTCTAGTAATATTCCCTTCAACCTGGAGAGTTCGGACCCATGGAATGGGTGCCATGCATTATTGCTTTAAAGCGTCTGCATTTGCTCACCCAATCTCACCAATCGTCTCAGTCCCAAGTGTCCCTCCTTATGCCACATCCAGCTGTCGTTGTAGATAGGGTCATTCCAGCTTTCATCAGAGACCCTGAAGGAATTGTAAAGAATTTCCCAGTTTTTTTGTTTTGTTTTTGAAATTCCTTTTTATAGTGGGTTTGAGCTGATTCTCGCTGCCATGTTTATGCCAGTCTAGACACACTTGATTCCCTTACGGAGACATATCAATACATAGGTTTTAAGATTCTTACTAGTCAGATATTTTCCTCTGCGGGAAATATGGGGTTTTGAGTCCCTTTCACTGAGGAAGGTGTAGGTCTTGTCTATTCCATAGTTGGTTTTTGGAACGGTACCTGTGCTTATATCAAACTCTGGTTTTATGCATCACCCCACCTCTCCTTCCCCCTTAAGCAGGTATAAGAGTGTTTTCTAAATGTGAGACACTCTTCTCTTTCCTAACTCAGTTCAAGTGTAGCCATGTTTACAGGATCTTCATAAGTGATATCTTATGATAAGTTTCTTTTTCTGTGTGACTTATTTCACTTAGAATCATCGTACCTGAATCCACCCATTTTGCTGCTACTGGTCTTATGACATTGATTTCATGGCTGAGGGATATTCCATCGTACGTAAGTACCACAATTTTTTGAACCATGTTTATATTTTCTGGGATACTTAAGGTGTATCCAAGTTGAGGTCCTTGTATGCAGTGCAGCCCTAAATTTTGGGGTGGCTCTGTCTTATTGATTTTCAGTTTTCCCAAGGTATATTCCCTAGACTGGTAGTGCCCTTGGCTCTGTAGCTCTGTTCTTTACTTGTTTTAGGGAACAGAATGCACTCCTCCAGAGAGGCAGTTGGCAATTTACATCCCGCCCATCAGCATAACAAGGCTCCCTGTTCTCCAGGGCCTGTCTTGCCTTTCTTGTTCTTACACATTTTGTGGATGTCCCTTTTGACCGGTGGGAAGTGATACTTCTTTGTAGTGCAGATTTGCATTGCCCGCTTGCTTGCTTGGCCAAAAAGGGCGTATGCGTTTTCTCCTGAATATATTCAGGAGAAAACGCATACGCCCTTTTTGGCCAAGTGCATCATTGTCGAAGTTGTGCCCCTCTTCCTGTGCTTTAAAGGCGATTCCAACGTACCTCTTGAAATCTGTTTCCTGCTATTCTGCCTCGCTTTCAAGTCCGCCTCGTTGCCTTCCGTCAACAGATTTTTGGACGATAGTTGTCCTTTATTACTCGGCCAGTTTGTGAATTGCTGTGTCCCTGAGCTCCATTTTTCAACTCGTTTTTGGAGAGCAGACCGCAAGTCCAAAATTTTGGTTCAGGACCTATACTGGTTCCCGGTGGGTGGCTGAGAATTTGGTTAATTCTTCTTCCTGCCGGGAAATTACAGTGATATGTGCCCATCCAAATGCCTAACAGCTACTCTCTCATTGGTTCTCCCTCTTCCCTTTCATCCTCTGCCAAATTGGCAACCTGTGCGAACCAAGAGGTTAAAGGGGCTGTCTCTCCAAGTTGGGAGGTTGATAGTAAAGCAGCCGGAAAGTCAAACCGGAGCACCAGGAGAGGGTTTATTCTTTGAGTTTTAGAAACCTTTCGTATTCACAGTGTGTCCGTTCTCTAGGTTTCCCGCACATGTTATAGCTGTAGTAATATTCCCTTCAACCTGGAGAGTTCGGAACCATGGAATGGGTGCCATGCATTATTGCTTTAAAGCGTCTGCATTTGCTCACCCAATCTCACCAATCGTCTCAGTCCCAAGTGTCCCTCCTTATGCCACATCCAGCTGTCGTTGTAGATAGGGTCATTCCAGCTTTCATCAGAGACCCTGAAGGAATTGTAAAGAATTTCCCAGTTTTTTTGTTTTGTTTTTGAAATTCCTTTTTATAGTGGGTTTGAGCTGATTCTCGCTGCCATGTTTATGCCAGTCTAGACACACTTGATTCCCTTACGGAGACATATCAATACATAGGTTTTAAGATTCTTACTAGTCAGATATTTTCCTCTGCGGGAAATATGGGGTTTTGAGTCCCTTTCACTGAGGAAGGTGTAGGTCTTGTCTATTCCATAGTTGGTTTTTGGAACGGTACCTGTGCTTATATCAAACTCTGGTTTTATGCATCACCCCACCTCTCCTTCCCCCTTAAGCAGGTATAAGAGTGTTTTCTAAATGTGAGACACTGTTCTCTTTCCTAACTCAGTTCAAGTGTAGCCATGTTTACAGGATCTTCATAAGTGATATCTTATGATAAGTTTCTTTTTCTGTGTGACTTATTTCACTTAGAATCATCGTACCTGAATCCACCCATTTTGCTGCTACTGGTCTTATGACATTGATTTCATGGCTGAGGGATATTCCATCGTACGTAAGTACCACAATTTTTTGAACCATGTTTATATTTTCTGGGATACTTAAGGTGTATCCAAGTTGAGGTCCTTGTATGCAGTGCAGCCCTAAATTTTGGGGTGGCTCTGTCTTATTGATTTTCAGTTTTCCCAAGGTATATTCCCTAGACTGGTAGTGCCCTTGGCTCTGTAGCTCTGTTCTTTACTTGTTTTAGGGAACAGAATGCACTCCTCCAGAGAGGCAGTTGGCAATTTACATCCCGCCCATCAGCATAACAAGGCTCCCTGTTCTCCAGGGCCTGTCTTGCCTTTCTTGTTCTTACACATTTTGTGGATGTCCCTTTTGACCGGTGGGAAGTGATACTTCTTTGTAGTGCAGATTTGCATTGCCCGCTTGCTTGCTTGGCCAAAAAGGGCGTATGCGTTTTCTCCTGAATATATTCAGGAGAAAACGCATACGCCCTTTTTGGCCAAGTGCGTCATTGTCGAAGTTGTGCCCCTCTTCCTGTGCTTTAAAGGCGATTCCAACGTACCTCTTGAAATCTGTTTCCTGCTATTCTGCCTCGCTTTCAAGTCCGCCTCGTTGCCTTCCCTCAACAGATTTTTGGATGATAGTTGTCCTTTATTATTCGGCCTGTTTGTGAATTGCTGTGCCCCTGAGCTCCATTTTTCAACTCGTTTTTGGAGAGCAGACCGCAAGTCCAAAATTTTGGTTCAGGACCTATACTGGTTCCCGGTGGGTGGCTGAGAATTTGGTTAATTCTTCTTCCTGCCGGGAAATTACAGTGATATGTGCCCGTCCAAATGCCTAACAGCTACTCTCTCATTGGTTCTCCCTCTTCCTTTTCATCCTCTGCCAAATTGGCAACCTGTGCGAACCAAGAGGTTAAAGGGGCTGTCTCTCCAAGTTGGGAGGTTGATAGTAAAGCAGCCGGAAAGTCAAACCGGAGCACCAGGAGAGGGTTTATTCTTTGAGTTTTAGAAACCTTTCGTATTCACAGTGTGTCCGTTCTCTAGGTTTCCCGCACATGTTATAGCTGTAGTAATATTCCCTTCAACCTGGAGAGTTCGGACCCATGGAATGGGTGCCATGCATTATTGCTTTAAAGCGTCTGCATTTGCTCACCCAATCTCACCAATCGTCTCAGTCCCAAGTGTCCCTCCTTATGCCACATCCAGCTGTCGTTGTAGATAGGGTCATTCCAGCTTTCATCAGAGACCCTGAAGGAATTGTAAAGAATTTCCCAGTTTTTTTGTTTTGTTTTTGAAATTCCTTTTTATAGTGGGTTTGAGTTGATTCTCGCTGCCATGTTTATGCCAGTCTAGACACACTTGATTCCCTTACGGAGACATATCAATACATAGGTTTTAAGATTCTTACTAGTCAGATATTTTCCTCTGCGGGAAATATGGGGTTTTGAGTCCCTTTCACTGAGGACGGTGTAGGTCTTGTCTATTCCATAGTTGGTTTTTGGAACGGTACCTGTGCTTATATCAAACTCTGGTTTTATGCATCACCCCACCTCTCCTTCAACCTTAAGCAGGTATAAGAGTGTTTTCTAAATGTGAGACACTGTTCTCTTTCCTAACTCAGTTCAAGTGTAGCCATGTTTACAGGATCTTCATAAGTGATATCTTATGATAAGTTTCTTTTTCTGTGTGACTTATTTCACTTAGAATCATCGTACCTGAATCCACCCATTTTGCTGCTACTGGTCTTATGACATTGATTTCATGGCTGAGGGATATTCCATCGTACGTAAGTACCACAATTTTTTGAACCATGTTTATATTTTCTGGGATACTTAAGGTGTATCCAAGTTGAGGTCCTTGTATGCAGTGCAGCCCTAAATTTTGGGGTGGCTCTGTCTTATTGATTTTCAGTTTTCCCAAGGTATATTCCCTAGACTGGTAGTGCCCTTGGCTCTGTAGCTCTGTTCTTTACTTGTTTTAGGGAACAGAATGCACTCCTCCAGAGAGGCAGTTGGCAATTTACATCCCGCCCATCAGCATAACAAGGCTCCCTGTTCTCCAGGGCCTGTCTTGCCTTTCTTGTTCTTACACATTTTGTGGATGTCCCTTTTGACCGGTGGGAAGTGATACTTCTTTGTAGTGCAGATTTGCATTGCCCGCTTGCTTGCTTGGCCAAAAAGGGCGTATGCGTTTTCTCCTGAATATATTCAGGAGAAAACGCATACGCCCTTTTTGGCCAAGTGCATCATTGTCGAAGTTGTGCCCCTCTTCCTGTGCTTTAAAGGCGATTCCAACGTACCTCTTGAAATCTGTTTCCTGCTATTCTGCCTCGCTTTCAAGTCCGCCTCGTTGCCTTCCGTCAACAGATTTTTGGACGATAGTTGTCCTTTATTACTCGGCCAGTTTGTGAATTGCTGTGTCCCTGAGCTCCATTTTTCAACTCGTTTTTGGAGAGCAGACCGCAAGTCCAAAATTTTGGTTCAGGACCTATACTGGTTCCCGGTGGGTGGCTGAGAATTTGGTTAATTCTTCTTCCTGCCGGGAAATTACAGTGATATGTGCCCATCCAAATGCCTAACAGCTACTCTCTCATTGGTTCTCCCTCTTCCCTTTCATCCTCTGCCAAATTGGCAACCTGTGCGAACCAAGAGGTTAAAGGGGCTGTCTCTCCAAGTTGGGAGGTTGATAGTAAAGCAGCCGGAAAGTCAAACCGGAGCACCAGGAGAGGGTTTATTCTTTGAGTTTTAGAAACCTTTCGTATTCACAGTGTGTCCGTTCTCTAGGTTTCCCGCACATGTTATAGCTGTAGTAATATTCCCTTCAACCTGGAGAGTTCGGACCCATGGAATGGGTGCCATGCATTATTGCTTTAAAGCGTCTGCATTTGCTCACCCAATCTCACCAATCGTCTCAGTCCCAAGTGTCCCTCCTTATGCCACATCCAGCTGTCGTTGTAGATAGGGTCATTCCAGCTTTCATCAGAGACCCTGAAGGAATTGTAAAGAATTTCCCAGTTTTTTTGTTTTGTTTTTGAAATTCCTTTTTATAGTGGGTTTGAGCTGATTCTCGCTGCCATGTTTATGCCAGTCTAGACACACTTGATTCCCTTACGGAGACATATCAATACATAGGTTTTAAGATTCTTACTAGTCAGATATTTTCCTCTGCGGGAAATATGGGGTTTTGAGTCCCTTTCACTGAGGAAGGTGTAGGTCTTGTCTATTCCATAGTTGGTTTTTGGAACGGTACCTGTGCTTATATCAAACTCTGGTTTTATGCATCACCCCACCTCTCCTTCCCCCTTAAGCAGGTATAAGAGTGTTTTCTAAATGTGAGACACTGTTCTCTTTCCTAACTCAGTTCAAGTGTAGCCATGTTTACAGGATCTTCATAAGTGATATCTTATGATAAGTTTCTTTTTCTGTGTGACTTATTTCACTTAGAATCATCGTACCTGAATCCACCCATTTTGCTGCTACTGGTCTTATGACATTGATTTCATGGCTGAGGGATATTCCATCGTACGTAAGTACCACAATTTTTTGAACCATGTTTATATTTTCTGGGATACTTAAGGTGTATCCAAGTTGAGGTCCTTGTATGCAGTGCAGCCCTAAATTTTGGGGTGGCTCTGTCTTATTGATTTTCAGTTTTCCCAAGGTATATTCCCTAGACTGGTAGTGCCCTTGGCTCTGTAGCTCTGTTCTTTACTTGTTTTAGGGAACAGAATGCACTCCTCCAGAGAGGCAGTTGGCAATTTACATCCCGCCCATCAGCATAACAAGGCTCCCTGTTCTCCAGGGCCTGTCTTGCCTTTCTTGTTCTTACACATTTTGTGGATGTCCCTTTTGACCGGTGGGAAGTGATACTTCTTTGTAGTGCAGATTTGCATTGCCCGCTTGCTTGCTTGGCCAAAAAGGGCGTATGCGTTTTCTCCTGAATATATTCAGGAGAAAACGCATACGCCCTTTTTGGCCAAGTGCGTCATTGTCGAAGTTGTGCCCCTCTTCCTGTGCTTTAAAGGCGATTCCAACGTACCTCTTGAAATCTGTTTCCTGCTATTCTGCCTCGCTTTCAAGTCCGCCTCGTTGCCTTCCCTCAACAGATTTTTGGATGATAGTTGTCCTTTATTATTCGGCCTGTTTGTGAATTGCTGTGCCCCTGAGCTCCATTTTTCAACTCGTTTTTGGAGAGCAGACCGCAAGTCCAAAATTTTGGTTCAGGACCTATACTGGTTCCCGGTGGGTGGCTGAGAATTTGGTTAATTCTTCTTCCTGCCGGGAAATTACAGTGATATGTGCCTGTCCAAATGCCTAACAGCTACTCTCTCATTGGTTCTCCCTCTTCCTTTTCATCCTCTGCCAAATTGGCAACCTGTGCGAACCAAGAGGTTAAAGGGGCTGTCTCTCCAAGTTGGGAGGTTGATAGTAAAGCAGCCGGAAAGTCAAACCGGAGCACCAGGAGAGGGTTTATTCTTTGAGTTTTAGAAACCTTTCGTATTCACAGTGTGTCCGTTCTCTAGGTTTCCCGCACATGTTATAGCTGTAGTAATATTCCCTTCAACCTGGAGAGTTCGGACCCATGGAATGGGTGCCATGCATTATTGCTTTAAAGCGTCTGCATTTGCTCACCCAATCTCACCAATCGTCTCAGTCCCAAGTGTCCCTCCTTATGCCACATCCAGCTGTCGTTGTAGATAGGGTCATTCCAGCTTTCATCAGAGACCCTGAAGGAATTGTAAAGAATTTCCCAGTTTTTTTGTTTTGTTTTTGAAATTCCTTTTTATAGTGGGTTTGAGCTGATTCTCGCTGCCATGTTTATGCCAGTCTAGACACACTTGATTCCCTTACGGAGACATATCAATACATAGGTTTTAAGATTCTTACTAGTCAGATATTTTCCTCTGCGGGAAATATGGGGTTTTGAGTCCCTTTCACTGAGGACGGTGTAGGTCTTGTCTATTCCATAGTTGGTTTTTGGAACGGTACCTGTGCTTATATCAAACTCTGGTTTTATGCATCACCCCACCTCTCCTTCAACCTTAAGCAGGTATAAGAGTGTTTTCTAAATGTGAGACACTGTTCTCTTTCCTAACTCAGTTCAAGTGTAGCCATGTTTACAGGATCTTCATAAGTGATATCTTATGATAAGTTTCTTTTTCTGTGTGACTTATTTCACTTAGAATCATCGTACCTGAATCCACCCATTTTGCTGCTACTGGTCTTATGACATTGATTTCATGGCTGAGGGATATTCCATCGTACGTAAGTACCACAATTTTTTGAACCATGTTTATATTTTCTGGGATACTTAAGGTGTATCCAAGTTGAGGTCCTTGTATGCAGTGCAGCCCTAAATTTTGGGGTGGCTCTGTCTTATTGATTTTCAGTTTTCCCAAGGTATATTCCCTAGACTGGTAGTGCCCTTGGCTCTGTAGCTCTGTTCTTTACTTGTTTTAGGGAACAGAATGCACTCCTCCAGAGAGGCAGTTGGCAATTTACATCCCGCCCATCAGCATAACAAGGCTCCCTGTTCTCCAGGGCCTGTCTTGCCTTTCTTGTTCTTACACATTTTGTGGATGTCCCTTTTGACCGGTGGGAAGTGATACTTCTTTGTAGTGCAGATTTGCATTGCCCGCTTGCTTGCTTGGCCAAAAAGGGCGTATGCGTTTTCTCCTGAATATATTCAGGAGAAAACGCATACGCCCTTTTTGGCCAAGTGCGTCATTGTCGAAGTTGTGCCCCTCTTCCTGTGCTTTAAAGGCGATTCCAACGTACCTCTTGAAATCTGTTTCCTGCTATTCTGCCTCGCTTTCAAGTCCGCCTCGTTGCCTTCCGTCAACAGATTTTTGGACGATAGTTGTCCTTTATTATTCGGCCAGTTTGTGAATTGCTGTGCCCCTGAGCTCCATTTTTCAACTCGTTTTTGGTGAGCTGACCGCAAGTCCAAAATTTTGGTTCAGGACCTATACTGGTTCCCGGTGGGTGGCTGAGAATTTGGTTAATTCTTCTTCCTGCCGGGAAATTACAGTGATATGTGCCCGTCCAAATGCCTAACAGCTACTCTCTCATTGGTTCTCCCTCTTCCCTTTCATCCTCTGCCAAATTGGCAACCTGTGCGAACCAAGAGGTTAAAGGGGCTGTCTCTCCAAGTTGGGAGGTTGATAGTAAAGCAGCCGGAAAGTCAAACCGGAGCACCAGGAGAGGGTTTATTCTTTGAGTTTTAGAAACCTTTCGTATTCACAGTGTGTCCGTTCTCTAGGTTTCCCGCACATGTTATAGCTCTAGTAATATTCCCTTCAACCTGGAGAGTTCGGACCCATGGAATGGGTGCCATGCATTATTGCTTTAAAGCGTCTGCATTTGCTCACCCAATCTCACCAATCGTCTCAGTCCCAAGTGTCCCTCCTTATGCCACATCCAGCTGTCGTTGTAGATAGGGTCATTCCAGCTTTCATCAGAGACCCTGAAGGAATTGTAAAGAATTTCCCAGTTTTTTTGTTTTGTTTTTGAAATTCCTTTTTATAGTGGGTTTGAGCTGATTCTCGCTGCCATGTTTATGCCAGTCTAGACACACTTGATTCCCTTATGGAGACATATCAATACATAGGTTTTAAGATTCTTACTAGTCAGATATTTTCCTCTGCGGGAAATATGGGGTTTTGAGTCCCTTTCACTGAGGACGGTGTAGGTCTTGTCTATTCCATAGTTGGTTTTTGGAACGGTACCTGTGCTTATATCAAACTCTGGTTTTATGCATCACCCCACCTGTCCTTCAACCTTAAGCAGGTATAAGAGTGTTTTCTAAATGTGAGACACTGTTCTCTTTCCTAACTCAGTTCAAGTGTAGCCATGTTTACAGGATCTTCATAAGTGATATCTTATGATAAGTTTCTTTTTCTGTGTGACTTATTTCACTTAGAATCATCGTACCTGAATCCACCCATTTTGCTGCTACTGGTCTTATGACATTGATTTCATGGCTGAGGGATATTCCATCGTACGTAAGTACCACAATTTTTTGAACCATGTTTATATTTTCTGGGATACTTAAGGTGTATCCAAGTTGAGGTCCTTGTATGCAGTGCAGCCCTAAATTTTGGGGTGGCTCTGTCTTATTGATTTTCAGTTTTCCCAAGGTATATTCCCTAGACTGGTAGTGCCCTTGGCTCTGTAGCTCTGTTCTTTACTTGTTTTAGGGAACAGAATGCACTCCTCCAGAGAGGCAGTTGGCAATTTACATCCCGCCCATCAGCATAACAAGGCTCCCTGTTCTCCAGGGCCTGTCTTGCCTTTCTTGTTCTTACACATTTTGTGGATGTCCCTTTTGACCGGTGGGAAGTGATACTTCTTTGTAGTGCAGATTTGCATTGCCCGCTTGCTGGCTTGGCCAAAAAGGGCGTATGCGTTTTCTCCTGAATATATTCAGGAGAAAACTCATATGCCCTTTTTGGCCAAGTGCGTCATTGTCGAAGTTGTGCCCCTCTTCCTGTGCTTTAAAGGCGATTCCAACGTACCTCTTGAAATCTGTTTCCTGCTATTCTGCCTCACTTTCAAGTCCGCCTCGTTGCCTTCCCTCAACAGATTTTTGGACGATAGTTGTCCTTTATTACTCGGCCAGATTGTGAATTGCTGTGCCCCTGAGCTCCATTTTTCAACTCGTTTTTGGTGAGCTGACCGCAAGTCCAAAATTTTGGTTCAGGACCTATACTGGTTCCCGGTGGGTGGCTGAGAATTTGGTTAATTCTTCTTCCTGCCGGGAAATTACAGTGATATGTGCCCGTCCGGATGCCTAACAGCTACTCTCTCATTGGTTCTCCCACTTCCCTTTCATCCTCTGCCAAATTGGCAACGTGTGCGAACCAAGAGGTTAAAGGGGCTGTCTCTCCAAGTTGGGAGGTTGATAGTAAAGAAGACGGAAAGTCAAACCGGAGCACCAGGAGAGGGACTATTCGTTCAGTTTTAGAAACCTTTCGTATTCACAGTGTGTCCGTTCTCTAGGTTTCCCGCACATGTTATAGCTGTAGTAATATTCCCTTCAACCTGGAGAGTTCGGACCCATGGAATGGGTGCCATGCATTATTGCTTTAAAGGGTCTGCATTTGCTCACCCAATCTCACCAATCGTCTCAGTCCCAAGTGTCCCTCCTTATGCCACATCCAGCTGTCATTGTAGATAGGGTCATTCCAGCTTTCATCAGAGACCCTGAAGGAATTGTAAAGAATTTCCCAGTTTTTTTGTTTTGTTTTTGAAATTCCTTTTTATAGTGGGTTTGAGCTGATTCTCGCTGCCATGTTTATGCCAGTCTAGACACACTTGATTCCCTTACGGAGACATATCAATACATAGGTTTTAAGATTCTTACTAGTCAGATATTTTCCTCTGCGGGAAATATGGGGTTTTGAGTCCCTTTCACTGAGGAAGGTGTAGGTCTTGTCTATTCCATAGTTGGTTTTTGGAACGGTACCTGTGCTTATATCAAACTCTGGTTTTATGCATCACCCCACCTCTCCTTCCCCCTTAAGCAGGTATAAGAGTGTTTTCTAAATGTGAGACACTGTTCTCTTTCCTAACTCAGTTCAAGTGTAGCCATGTTTACAGGATCTTCATAAGTGATATCTTATGATAAGTTTCTTTTTCTGTGTGACTTATTTCACTTAGAATCATCGTACCTGAATCCACCCATTTTGCTGCTACTGGTCTTATGACATTGATTTCATGGCTGAGGGATATTCCATCGTACGTAAGTACCACAATTTTTTGAACCATGTTTATATTTTCTGGGATACTTAAGGTGTATCCAAGTTGAGGTCCTTGTATGCAGTGCAGCCCTAAATTTTGGGGTGGCTCTGTCTTATTGATTTTCAGTTTTCCCAAGGTATATTCCCTAGACTGGTAGTGCCCTTGGCTCTGTAGCTCTGTTCTTTACTTGTTTTAGGGAACAGAATGCACTCCTCCAGAGAGGCAGTTGGCAATTTACATCCCGCCCATCAGCATAACAAGGCTCCCTGTTCTCCAGGGCCTGTCTTGCCTTTCTTGTTCTTACACATTTTGTGGATGTCCCTTTTGACCGGTGGGAAGTGATACTTCTTTGTAGTGCAGATTTGCATTGCCCGCTTGCTTGCTTGGCCAAAAAGGGCGTATGCGTTTTCTCCTGAATATATTCAGGAGAAAACGCATACGCCCTTTTTGGCCAAGTGCGTCATTGTCGAAGTTGTGCCCCTCTTCCTGTGCTTTAAAGGCGATTCCAACGTACCTCTTGAAATCTGTTTCCTGCTATTCTGCCTCACTTTCAAGTCCGCCTCGTTGCCTTCCCTCAACAGATTTTTGGACGATAGTTGTCCTTTATTACTCGGCCAGTTTGTGAATTGCTGTGCCCCTGAGCTCCATTTTTAAACTCGTTTTTTGTGAGCTGACCGCAAGTCCAAATTTTGGTTCAGGACCTATACTGGTTCCCGGTGGGTGGCTGAGAATTTGGTTAATTCTTCTTCCTGCCGGGAAATTACAGTGATATGTGCCCATCCAAATGCCTAACAGCTACTCTCTCATTGGTTCTCCCTCTTCCCTTTCATCCTCTGCCAAATTGGCAACCTGTGCGAACCAAGAGGTTAAAGGGGCTGTCTCTCCAAGTTGGGAGGTTGATAGTAAAGCAGACGGAAAGTCAAACCGGAGCACCAGGAGAGGGACTATTCGTTGAGTTTTAGAAACCTTTCGTATTCACAGTGTGTCCGTTCTCTAGGTTTCCCGCACATGTTATAGCTGTAGTAATATTCCCTTCAACCTGGAGAGTTCGGACCCATGGAATGGGTGCCATGCATTATTGCTTTAAAGGGTCTGCATTTGCTCACCCAATCTCACCAATCGTCTCAGTCCCAAGTGTCCCTCCTTATGCCACATCCAGCTGTCGTTGTAGATAGGGTCATTCCAGCTTTCATCAGAGACCCTGAAGGAATTGTAAAGAATTTCCCAGTTTTTTTGTTTTGTTTTTGAAATTCCTTTTTATAGTGGGTTTGAGCTGATTCTCGCTGCCATGTTTATGCCAGTCTAGACACACTTGATTCCCTTATGGAGACATATCAATACATAGGTTTTAAGATTCTTACTAGTCAGATATTTTCCTCTGCGGGAAATATGGGGTTTTGAGTCCCTTTCACTGAGGACGGTGTAGGTCTTGTCTATTCCATAGTTGGTTTTTGGAACGGTACCTGTGCTTATATCAAACTCTGGTTTTATGCATCACCCCACCTGTCCTTCAACCTTAAGCAGGTATAAGAGTGTTTTCTAAATGTGAGACACTGTTCTCTTTCCTAACTCAGTTCAAGTGTAGCCATGTTTACAGGATCTTCATAAGTGATATCTTATGATAAGTTTCTTTTTCTGTGTGACTTATTTCACTTAGAATCATCGTACCTGAATCCACCCATTTTGCTGCTACTGGTCTTATGACATTGATTTCATGGCTGAGGGATATTCCATCGTACGTAAGTACCACAATTTTTTGAACCATGTTTATATTTTCTGGGATACTTAAGGTGTATCCAAGTTGAGGTCCTTGTATGCAGTGCAGCCCTAAATTTTGGGGTGGCTCTGTCTTATTGATTTTCAGTTTTCCCAAGGTATATTCCCTAGACTGGTAGTGCCCTTGGCTCTGTAGCTCTGTTCTTTACTTGTTTTAGGGAACAGAATGCACTCCTCCAGAGAGGCAGTTGGCAATTTACATCCCGCCCATCAGCATAACAAGGCTCCCTGTTCTCCAGGGCCTGTCTTGCCTTTCTTGTTCTTACACATTTTGTGGATGTCCCTTTTGACCGGTGGGAAGTGATACTTCTTTGTAGTGCAGATTTGCATTGCCCGCTTGCTTGCTTGGCCAAAAAGGGCGTATGCGTTTTCTCCTGAATATATTCAGGAGAAAACGCATACGCCCTTTTTGGCCAAGTGCGTCATTGTCGAAGTTGTGCCCCTCTTCCTGTGCTTTAAAGGCGATTCCAACGTACCTCTTGAAATCTGTTTCCTGCTATTCTGCCTCACTTTCAAGTCCGCCTCGTTGCCTTCCCTCAACAGATTTTTGGACGATAGTTGTCCTTTATTACTCGGCCAGTTTGTGAATTGCTGTGCCCCTGAGCTCCATTTTTAAACTCGTTTTTTGTGAGCTGACCGCAAGTCCAAATTTTGGTTCAGGACCTATACTGGTTCCCGGTGGGTGGCTGAGAATTTGGTTAATTCTTCTTCCTGCCGGGAAATTACAGTGATATGTGCCCATCCAAATGCCTAACAGCTACTCTCTCATTGGTTCTCCCTCTTCCCTTTCATCCTCTGCCAAATTGGCAACCTGTGCGAACCAAGAGGTTAAAGGGGCTGTCTCTCCAAGTAGGGAGGTTGATAGTAAAGCAGACGGAAAGTCAAACCAGAGCACCAGGAGAGGGACTATTCGTTGAGTTTTAGAAACCTTTCGTATTCACAGTGTGTCCGTTCTCTAGGTTTCCCGCACATGTTATAGCTGTAGTAATATTCCCTTCAACCTGGAGAGTTCGGACCCATGGAATGGGTGCCATGCATTATTGCTTTAAAGGGTCTGCATTTGCTCACCCAATCTCACCAATCGTCTCAGTCCCAAGTGTCCCTCCTTATGCCACATCCAGCTGTCGTTGTAGATAGGGTCATTCCAGCTTTCATCAGACACCCCGAAGGAATTGTAAAGAATTTCCCAGTTTTTTTGTTTTGTTTTTGAAATTCCTTTTTATAGTGGGTTTGAGCTGATTCTCGCTGCCATGTTTATGCCAGTCTAGACACACTTGATTCCCTTACGGAGACATATCAATACATAGGTTTTAAGATTCTTACTAGTCAGATATTTTCCTCTGCGGGAAATATGGGGTTTTGAGTCCCTTTCACTGAGGACGGTGTAGGTCTTGTCTATTCCATAGTTGGTTTTTGGAACGGTACCTGTGCTTATATCAAACTCTGGTTTTATGCATCACCCCACCGCTCCTTCCCCCTTAAGCAGGTATAAGTGTGTTTTCTAAATGTGAGACACTGTTCTCTTTCCTAACTCAGTTCAAGTGTAGCCATGTTTACAGGATCTTCATAAGTGATATCTTATGATAAGTTTCTTTTTCTGTGTGACTTATTTCACTTAGAATCATCGTACCTGAATCCACCCATTTTGCTGCTACTGGTCTTATGACATTGATTTCATGGCTGAGGGATATTCCATCGTACGTAAGTACCACAATTTTTTGAACCATGTTTATATTTTCTGGGATACTTAAGGTGTATCCAAGTTGAGGTCCTTGTATGCAGTGCAGCCCTAAATTTTGGGGTGGCTCTGTCTTATTGATTTTCAGTTTTCCCAAGGTATATTCCCTAGACTGGTAGTGCCCTTGGCTCTGTAGCTCTGTTCTTTACTTGTTTTAGGGAACAGAATGCACTCCTCCAGAGAGGCAGTTGGCAATTTACATCCCGCCCATCAGCATAACAAGGCTCCCTGTTCTCCAGGGCCTGTCTTGCCTTTCTTGTTCTTACACATTTTGTGGATGTCCCTTTTGACCGGTGGGAAGTGATACTTCTTTGTAGTGCAGATTTGCATTGCCCGCTTGCTTGCTTGGCCAAAAAGGGCGTATGCGTTTTCTCCTGAATATATTCAGGAGAAAACGCATAAGCCCTTTTTGGCCAAGTGCGTCATTGTCGAAGTTGTGCCCCTCTTCCTGTGCTTTAAAGGTGATTCCAACGTACCTCTTGAAATCTGTTTCCTGCTATTCTGCCTCGCTTTCAAGTCCGCCTCGTTGCCTTCCCTCAACAGATTTTTGGACGATAGTTGTCCTTTATTACTCGGCCAGTTTGGGAATTGCTGTGCCCCTGAGCTCCATTTTTCAACTCGTTTTTTGTGAGCAGACCGCAAGTCAAAATTTTGGTTCAGGACCTATACTGGTTCCCGGTGGGGGGCTGAGACTTTGGTTAATTCTTCTTCCTGCCAGGAAATTACAGTGATATGTGCCCGTCGAAATGCCTAACAGCTACTCTCTCATTGGTTCTCCCTCTTCCCTTTCATCCTCTGCCAAATTGGCAACCTGTGCGAACCAGGAGGTTAAAGGGGCTGTCTCTCCAAGTTGGGAGGTTGATAGTAAAGCAGATGGAAAGTCAAACCGGAGCACCAGGAGAGGGACTATTCGTTGAGATTTAGAAACCTTTCGTATTCACAGTGTGTCCGTTCTCTAGGTTTCCCGTACATGTTATAGCTGTAGTAATATTCCCTTCAACCTGGAGAGATGGGACCCATGGAATGGGTGCCAGGCATTTGTGCTTTAAAGGGTCTGCATTTGCTCACCCAATCTCACCAATCGTCTCAGTCCCAAGTGTCCCTCGTTATGCCACATCCAGCTGTCATTGTAGATAGGGTCATTCCAGGTTTCATCAGAGACCCTGAAGGAATTGTAAAGAATTTCCCAGTTTTTTGTTTTGTTTTTGAAACTCCTTTTTATAGTGGGTTTGAGCTGATTCTCGCTGCCATGTTTATGCCAGTCTAGACACACTTGATTCCCTTACGGAGACATATCAATACATAGGTTTTAAGATTCTTATTAGTCAAATATATTCCTCTGTGGGAAATATGGGGTTTTGAGTCCCTTTCACTGAGGAAGGTGTAGGTCTTGTCTCTTCCATAGTTGGTTTTTGGAACAGTACCTGTGCTTATATTAAACTCTGGTTTTATGCAGCACCCCACCTCTCCTTCCCCCTTAAGCAGGCATAAGAGTGTTTTCTAAATGTGAGACACTGTTCTCTTTCCTAACTCAGTTCAAGTGTAGCCATGTTTACAGGATCTTCATAAGTGATACCTTATGATAAGTTTCTTTTTCTGTGTGACTTATTTCACTTAGGATCATCGTACCGGAATCCACCCATTTTGCTGCTACTGGTCTTATGACATTGATTTCATGGCTGAGGGATATTGCATCGTACGTAAGTACCACAATTTTCTGAACCATGTTTATATTTCCTGGGATATTTAAGGTGTACCCAAGTTGAGGTCCTTGTAAGCAGTGCAGCCCTAAATTTTGGGGTGGCTCTGTCTTATTGATTTTCAGTTTTCCCAAGGTATATTCCCTAGACTGGTAGTGCCCTTGGCTCTGTAGCTCTGTTCTTTACTTGTTGTAGGGAACAGAATGCACTCCTCCAGAGAGGCAGTTGGCAATTTACATCCCGCCCATCAGCATAACAAGGCTCCCTGTTCTCCAGGGCCTGTCTTGGCTTTCTTGTTCTTACACATTTTGTGGATGTCAGTTTTGACCGGTAGGAAGTGATACTTCTTTGTAGTGCAGATTTGCATTGCCCGCTTGCTTGCTTGGCCAAAAAGGGCGTATGCGTTTTCTCCTGAATATATTCAGGAGAAAACGCATACGCCCTTTTTGGCCAAGTGCATCATTGTCGAAGTTGTGCCCCTCTTCCTGTGCTTTAAAGGCGATTCCAACGTACCTCTTGAAATCTGTTTCCTGCTATTCTGCCTCGCTTTCAAGTCCGCCTCGTTGCCTTCCCTCAACAGATTTTTGGACGATAGTTGTCCTTTATTACTCGGCCAGTTTGTGAATTGCTGTGACCCTGAGCTCCATTTTTCAACTCGTTTTTGGAGAGCTGACCGCAAGTCCAAAATTTTGGTTCAGGTCCTATACTGGTTCCCGGTGGGTGGCTGAGAATTTGGTTAATTCTTCTTCTTGCCGGGAAATTACAGTGATATGTGCCCATCCAAATGCCTAACAGCTACTCTCTCATTGGTTCTCCCTCTTCCCTTTCATCCTCTGCCAAATTGGCAACCTGTGCGAACCAAGAGGTTAAAGGGGCTGTCTCTCCAAGTTGGGAGGTTGATAGTAAAGCAGCCGGAAAGTCAAACCGGAGCACCAGGAGAGGGACTATTCGTTGAGTTTTAGAAACCTTTCGTATTCACAGTGTGTCCGTTCTCTAGGTTTCCCGCACATGTTATAGCTGTAGTAATATTCCCTTCAACCTGGAGAGTTCGGACCCATGGAATGGGTGCCATGCATTATTGCTTTAAAGGGTCTGCATTTGCTCACCCAATCTCACCAATCGTCTCAGTCCCAAGTGTCCCTCCTTATGCCACATCCAGCTGTCGTTGTAGATAGGGTCATTCCAGCTTTCATCAGACACCCCGAAGGAATTGTATAGAATTTCCCAGTTTTTTGTTTTGTTTTTGAAATTCCTTTTTATAGTGGGTTTGAGCTGATTCTCGCTGCCATGTTTATGCCAGTCTAGACACACTTGATTCCCTTACGGAGACATATCAATACATAGGTTTTAAGATTCTTACTAGTCAGATATTTTCCTCTGCGGGAAATATGGGGTTTTGAGTCCCTTTCACTGAGGAAGGTGTAGGTCTTGTCTATTCCATAGTTGGTTTTTGGAACGGTACCTGTGCTTATATCAAACTCTGGTTTTATGCATCACCCCACCTGTCCTTCCCCCTTAAGCAGGTATAAGAGTGTTTTCTAAATGTGAGACACTGTTCTCTTTCCTAACTCAGTTCAAGTGTAGCCATGTTTACAGGATCTTCATAAGTGATATCTTATGATAAGTTTCTTTTTCTGTGTGACTTATTTCACTTAGAATCATCGTACCTGAATCCACCCATTTTGCTGCTACTGGTCTTATGACATTGATTTCATGGCTGAGGGATATTCCATCGTACGTAAGTACCACAATTTTTTGAACCATGTTTATATTTTCTGGGATACTTAAGGTGTATCCAAGTTGAGGTCCTTGTATGCAGTGCAGCCCTAAATTTTGGGGTGGCTCTGTCTTATTGATTTTCAGTTTTCCCAAGGTATATTCCCTAGACTGGTAGTGCCCTTGGCTCTGTAGCTCTGTTCTTTACTTGTTTTAGGGAACAGAATGCACTCCTCCAGAGAGGCAGTTGGCAATTTACATCCCGCCCATCAGCATAACAAGGTTCCCTGTTCTCCAGGGCCTGTCTTGCCTTTCTTGTTCTTACACATTTTGTGGATGTCCCTTTTGACCGGTGGGAAGTGATACTTCTTTGTAGTGCAGATTTGCATTGCCCGCTTGCTTGCTTGGCCAAAAAGGGCGTATGCGTTTTCTCCTGAATATATTCAGGAGAAAACGCATACGCCCTTTTTGGCCAAGTGCATCATTGTCGAAGTTGTGCCCCTCTTCCTGTGCTTTAAAGGCGATTCCAACGTACCTCTTGAAATCTGTTTCCTGCTATTCTGCCTCACTTTCAAGTCCGCCTCGTTGCCTTCCCTCAACAGATTTTTGGACGATAGTTGTCCTTTATTACTCGGCCAGTTTGTGAATTGCTGTGCCCCTGAGCTCCATTTTTCAACTCGTTTTTGGTGAGCTGACCGCAAGTCCAAAATTTTGGTTCAGGACCTATACTGGTTCCCGGTGGGTGGCTGAGAATTTGGTTAATTCTTCTTCCTGCCGGGAAATTACAGTGATATGTGCCCATCCAAATGCCTAACAGCTACTCTCTCATTGGTTCTCCCACTTCCCTTTCATCCTCTGCCAAATTGGCAACCTGTGCGAACCAAGAGGTTAAAGGGGCTGTCTCTCCAAGTTGGGAGGTTGATAGTAAAGCAGACGGAAAGTCAAACCAGAGCACCAGGAGAGGGTTTATTCTTTGAGTTTTAGAAACCTTTCGTATTCACAGTGTGTCCGTTCTCTAGGTTTCCCGCACATGTTATAATTGTAGTAATATTCCCTTCAACCTGGAGAGTTCGGACCCATGGAATGGGTGTCATGCATTATTGCTTTAAAGGGTCTGCATTTGCTCACCCAATCTCACCAATCGTCTCAGTCCCAAGTGTCCCTCCTTATGCCACATCCAGCTGTCATTGTAGATAGGGTCATTCCAGCTTTCATCAGAGACCCTGAAGGAATTGTAAAGAATTTCCCAGTTTTTTTGTTTTGTTTTTGAAATTCCTTTTTATAGTGGGTTTGAGCTGATTCTCGCTGCCATGTTTATGCCAGTCTAGACACACTTGATTCCCATATGGAGACATATCAATTCATAGGTTTTAAGATTCTTACTAGTCAGATATTTTCCTCTGCGGGAAATATGGGGTTTTGAGTCCCTTTCACTGAGGAAGGTGTAGGTCTTGTCTATTCCATAGTTGGTTTTTGGAACGGTACCTGTGCTTATATCAAACTCTGGTTTTATGCATCACCCCACCTCTCCTTCCCCCTTAAGCAGGTATAAGAGTGTTTTCTAAATGTGAGACACTGTTCTCTTTCCTAACTCAGTTCAAGTGTAGCCATGTTTACAGGATCTTCATAAGTGATATCTTATGATAAGTTTCTTTTTCTGTGTGACTTATTTCACTTAGAATCATCGTACCTGAATCCACCAATTTTGCTGCTACTGGTCTTATGACATTGACTTCATGGCTGAGGGATATTCCATCGTACGTAAGTACCACAATTTTTTGAACCATTTTTATATTTCCTGGGATATTTAAGGTGTAACCAAGTTGAGGTCCTTGTAAGCAGTGCAGCCCTAATTTTGGGGTGGGTTTGTCTTATTGATTTTCAGTTTTCCCAAGGTATATTCCCTAGACTGGAAGTGCCCTTGGCTCTGTAGCTCTGTTGTTTACTTGTTTTAGGGAACACAATGCACTCTTCCAGAGAGGCAGTTGGCAATTTACATCCCGCCCATCAGCATAACAAGGCTCCTTGTTCTCCAGGGCCTGTCTTGCCTTTCTGGTTTTTACACAATTTGTGGATGTCCCTTTTGACCAGTGGGAAGTGGTACTTCTTTTTAGTGCAGATTTGCATTGCCCGCATGCTTGCTTCTCCAAAAAGGGCGTATGCGTTTTCTCCTTAATATATTCAGGAGAAAACGCATACGCCCATTTTGGCCAAGTGCATCATTGTCGAAGTTGTGCCCCTCTTCCTGTGCTTTAAAGGCGATTCCAACGTACCTCTTGAAATCTGTTTCCTGCTATTCTGCCTCGCTTTCAAGTGCGCCTCGTTGCCTTCCCTCAACAGATTTTTGGACGATAGTTGTCCTTTATTACTCGGCCAGTTTGGGAATTGCTGTGCCCCTGAGCTCCATTTTTCAACTCGTTTTTTGTGAGCAGACCGCAAGTCAAAATTTTGGTTCAGGACCTATACTGGTTCCCGGTGGGGGGCTGAGACTTTGGTTAATTCTTCTTCCTGCCAGGAAATTACAGTGATATGTGCCCGTCGAAATGCCTAACAGCTACTCTCTCATTGGTTCTCCCTCTTCCCTTTCATCCTCTGCCAAATTGGCAACCTGTGCGAACCAGGAGGTTAAAGGGGCTGTCTCTCCAAGTTGGGAGGTTGATAGTAAAGCAGATGGAAAGTCAAACCGGAGCACCAGGAGAGGGACTATTCGTTGAGTTTTAGAAACCTTTCGTATTCACAGTGTGTCCGTTCTCTAGGTTTCCCGTACATGTTATATCTGTAGTAATATTCCCTTCAACCTGGAGAGATGGGACCCATGGAATGGGTGCCAGGCATTTGTGCTTTAAAGGGTCTGCATTTGCTCACCCAATCTCACCAATCGTCTCAGTCCCAAGTGTCCCTCGTTATGCCACATCCAGCTGTCATTGTAGATAGGGTCATTCCAGGTTTCATCAGAGACCCTGAAGGAATTGTAAAGAATTTCCCAGTTTTTTGTTTTGTTTTTGAAACTCCTTTTTATAGTGGGTTTGAGCTGATTCTCGCTGCCATGTTTATGCCAGTCTAGACACACTTGATTCCCTTACGGAGACATATCAATACATAGGTTTTAAGATTCTTATTAGTCAGATATATTCCTCTGTGGGAAATATGGGGTTTTGAGTCCCTTTCACTGAGGAAGGTGTAGGTCTTGTCTCTTCCATAGTTGGTTTTTGGAACAGTACCTGTGCTTATATTAAACTCTGGTTTTATGCAGCACCCCACCTCTCCTTCCCCCTTAAGCAGGCATAAGAGTGTTTTCTAAATGTGAGACACTGTTCTCTTTCCTAACTCAGTTCAAGTGTAGCCATGTTTACAGGATCTTCATAAGTGATACCTTATGATAAGTTTCTTTTTCTGTGTGACTTATTTCACTTAGGATCATCGTACCGGAATCCACCCATTTTGCTGCTACTGGTCTTATGACATTGATTTCATGGCTGAGGGATATTCCATCGTACGTAAGTACCACAATTTTCTGAACCATGTTTATATTTCCTGGGATATTTAAGGTGTACCCAAGTTGAGGTCCTTGTAAGCAGTGCAGCCCTAAATTTTGGGGTGGCTCTGTCTTATTGATTTTCAGTTTTCCCAAGGTATATTCCCTAGACTGGTAGTGCCCTTGGCTCTGTAGCTCTGTTCTTTACTTGTTGTAGGGAACAGAATGCACTCCTCCAGAGAGGCAGTTGGCAATTTACATCCCGCCCATCAGCATAACAAGGCTCCCTGTTCTCCAGGGCCTGTCTTGGCTTTCTTGTTCTTACACATTTTGTGGATGTCCCTTTTGACCGGTGGGAAGTGATACTTCTTTGTAGTGCAGATTTGCATTGCCCGCTTGCTTGCTTGGCCAAAAAGGGCGTATGCGTTTTCTCCTGAATATATTCAGGAGAAAACGCATACGCCCTTTTTGGCCAAGTGCGTCATTGTCGAAGTTGTGCCCCTCTTCCTGTGCTTTAAAGGCGATTCCAACGTACCTCTTGAAATCTGTTTCCTGCTATTCTGCCTCACTTTCAAGTCCGCCTCGTTGCCTTCCCTCAACAGATTTTTGGACGATAGTTGTCCTTTATTACTCGGCCAGTTTGTGAATTGCTGTGCCCCTGAGCTCCATTTTTCAACTCGTTTTTGGTGAGCTGACCGCAAGTCCAAAATTTTGGTTCAGGACCTATACTGGTTCCCGGTGGGTGGCTGAGAATTTGGTTAATTCTTCTTCCTGCCGGGAAATTACAGTGATATGTGCCCATCCAAATGCCTAACAGCTACTCTCTCATTGGTTCTCCCTCTTCCCTTTCATCCTCTGCCAAATTGGCAACCTGTGCGAACCAAGAGGTTAAAGGGGCTGTCTCTCCAAGTTGGGAGGTTGATAGTAAAGCAGACGGAAAGTCAAACCGGAGCACCAGGAGAGGGACTATTCGTTGAGTTTTAGAAACCTTTCGTATTCACAGTGTGTCCGTTCTCTAGGTTTCCCGCACATGTTATAGCTGTAGTAATATTCCCTTCAACCTGGAGAGTTCGGACCCATGGAATGGGTGCCATGCATTATTGCTTTAAAGGGTCTGCATTTGCTCACCCAGTCTCACCAATCGTCTCAGTCCCAAGTGTCCCTCCTTATGCCACATCCAGCTGTCGTTGTAGATAGGGTCATTCCAGCTTTCATCAGACACCCCGAAGGAATTGTAAAGAACTTCCCAGTTTTTTTGTTTTGTTTTTGAAATTCCTTTTTATAGTGGGTTTGAGCTGATTCTCGCTGCCATGTTTATGCCAGTCTAGACACACTTGATTCCCTTACAGAGACATATCAATACATAGGTTTTAAGATTCTTACTAGTCAGATATTTTCCTCTGCGGGAAATATGGGGTTTTGAGTCCCTTTCACTGAGGACGGTGTAGGTCTTGTCTATTCCATAGTTGGTTTTTGGAACGGTACCTGTGCTTATATCAAACTCTGGTTTTATGCATCACCCCACCTCTCCTTCCCCCTTAAGCAGGTATAAGAGTGTTTTCTAAATGTGAGACACTGTTCTCTTTCCTAACTCAGTTCAAGTGTAGCCATGTTTACAGGATCTTCATAAGTGATATCTTATGATAAGTTTCTTTTTCTGTGTGACTTATTTCACTTAGAATCATCGTACCTGAATCCACCCATTTTGCTGCTACTGGTCTTATGACATTGATTTCATGGCTGAGGGATATTCCATCGTACGTAAGTACCACAATTTTTTGAACCATGTTTATATTTTCTGGGATACTTAAGGTGTATCCAAGTTGAGGTCCTTGTATGCAGTGCAGCCCTAAATTTTGGGGTGGCTCTGTCTTATTGATTTTCAGTTTTCCCAAGGTATATTCCCTAGACTGGTAGTGCCCTTGGCTCTGTAGCTCTGTTCTTTACTTGTTTTAGGGAACAGAATGCACTCCTCCAGAGAGGCAGTTGGCAATTTACATCCCGCCCATCAGCATAACAAGGCTCCCTGTTCTCCAGGGCCTGTCTTGCCTTTCTTGTTCTTACACATTTTGTGGATGTCCCTTTTGACCGGTGGGAAGTGATACTTCTTTGTAGTGCAGATTTGCATTGCCCGCTTGCTTGCTTGGCCAAAAAGGGCGTATGCGTTTTCTCCTGAATATATTCAGGAGAAAACGCATACGCCCTTTTTGGCCAAGTGCGTCATTGTCGAAGTTGTGCCCCTCTTCCTGTGCTTTAAAGGCGATTCCAACGTACCTCTTGAAATCTGTTTCCTGCTATTCTGCCTCACTTTCAAGTCCGCCTCGTTGCCTTCCCTCAACAGATTTTTGGACGATAGTTGTCCTTTATTACTCGGCCAGTTTGTGAATTGCTGTGCCCCTGAGCTCCATTTTTCAACTCGTTTTTGGTGAGCTGACCGCAAGTCCAAAATTTTGGTTCAGGACCTATACTGGTTCCCGGTGGGTGGCTGAGAATTTGGTTAATTCTTCTTCCTGCCGGGAAATTACAGTGATATGTGCCCGTCCAAATGCCTAACAGCTACTCTCTCATTGGTTCTCCCTCTTCCCTTTCATCCTCTGCCAAATTGGCAACCTGTGCGAACCAAGAGGTTAAAGGGGCTGTCTATCCAAGTTGGGAGGTTGATAGTAAAGCAGACGGAAAGTCAAACCAGAGCACCAGGAGAGGGACTATTCGTTGAGTTTTAGAAACCTTTCGTATTCACAGTGTGTCCGTTCTCTAGGTTTCCCGCACATGTTATAGCTGTAGTAATATTCCCTTCAACCTGGAGAGTTCGGACCCATGGAATGGGTGCCATGCATTATTGCTTTAAAGGGTCTGCATTTGCTCACCCAATCTCACCAATCGTCTCAGTCCCAAGTGTCCGTCCTTATGCCACATCCAGCTGTCGTTGTAGATAGGGTCATTCCAGCTTTCATCAGAGACTCTGAAGGAATTGTAAAGAATTTCCCAGTTTTTTTTGTTTTGTTTTTGAAATTCCTTTTTATAGTGGGTTTGAGCTGATTCTCGCTGCCATGTTTATGCCAGTCTAGACACACTTTATTTCCTTACGGAGACATATCAATACATAGGTTTTAAGATTCTTACTAGTCAGATATTTTCCTCTGCGGGAAATATGGGGTTTTGAGTCCCTATCACTGAGGAAGGTGTAGGTCTTGTCTATTCCATAGTTGGTTTTTGGAACGGTACCTGTGCTTATATCAAACTCTGGTTTTATGCATCACCCCACCTCTCCTTCCCCCTTAAGCAGGTATAAGAGTGTTTTCTAAATGTGAGACACTGTTCTCTTTCCTAACTCAGTTCAAGTGTAGCCATCTTTACAGGATCTTCATAAGTGATATCTTATGATAAGTTTCTTTTTCTGTGTGACTTATTTCACTTAGAATCATCGTACCGGAATCCACCCATTTTGCTGCTACTGGTCTTATGACATTGATTTCATGGCTGAGGGATATTCCATCGTACGTAAGTACCACAATTTTTTGAACCATGTTTATATTTTCTGGGATACTTAAGGTGTATCCAAGTTGAGGTCCTTGTATGCAGTGCAGCCCTAAATTTTGGGGTGGCTCTGTCTTATTGATTTTCAGTTTTCCCAAGGTATATTCCCTAGACTGGTAGTGCCCTTGGCTCTGTAGCTCTGTTCTTTACTTGTTTTAGGGAACAGAATGCACTCCTCCAGAGAGGCAGTTGGCAATTTACATCCCGCCCATCAGCATAACAAGGCTCCCTGTTCTCCAGGGCCTGTCTTGCCTTTCTTGTTCTTACACATTTTGTGGATGTCCCTTTTGACCGGTGGGAAGTGATACTTCTTTGTAGTGCAGATTTGCATTGCCCGCTTGCTTGCTTGGCCAAAAAGGGCGTATGTGTTTTCTCCTGAATATATTCAGGAGAAAACGCATACGCCCTTTTTGGCCAAGTGCGTCATTGTCGAAGTTGTGCCCCTCTTCCTGTGCTTTAAAGGCGATTCCAACGTACCTCTTGAAATCTGTTTCCTGCTATTCTGCCTCACTTTCAAGTCCGCCTCGTTGCCTTCCCTCAACAGATTTTTGGACGATAGTTGTCCTTTATTACTCGGCCAGTTTGTGAATTGCTGTGCCCCTGAGCTCCATTTTTCAACTCGTTTTTGGTGAGCTGACCGCAAGTCCAAAATTTTGGTTCAGGACTTATACTGGTTCCCGGTGGGTGGCTGAGAATTTGGTTAATTCTTCTTCCTGCCGGGAAATTACAGTGATATGTGCCCGTCCAAATGCCTAACAGCTACTCTCTCATTGGTTCTCCCTCTTCCCTTTCATCCTCTGCCAAATTGGCAACCTGTGCGAACCAAGAGGTTAAAGGGGCTGTCTATCCAAGTTGGGAGGTTGATAGTAAAGCAGACGGAAAGTCAAACCAGAGCACCAGGAGAGGGACTATTCGTTGAGTTTTAGAAACCTTTCGTATTCACAGTGTGTCCGTTCTCTAGGTTTCCCGCACATGTTATAGCTGTAGTAATATTCCCTTCAACCTGGAGAGTTCGGACCCATGGAATGGGTGCCATGCATTATTGCTTTAAAGGGTCTGCATTTGCTCACCCAATCTCACCAATCGTCTCAGTCCCAAGTGTCCGTCCTTATGCCACATCCAGCTGTCGTTGTAGATAGGGTCATTCCAGCTTTCATCAGAGACTCTGAAGGAATTGTAAAGAATTTCCCAGTTTTTTTTGTTTTGTTTTTGAAATTCCTTTTTATAGTGGGTTTGAACTGATTCTCGCTGCCATGTTTATGCCAGTCTAGACACACTTTATTTCCTTACGGAGACATATCAATACATAGGTTTTAAGATTCTTACTAGTCAGATATTTTCCTCTGCGGGAAATATGGGGTTTTGAGTCCCTATCACTGAGGAAGGTGTAGGTCTTGTCTATTCCATAGTTGGTTTTTGGAACGGTACCTGTGCTTATATCAAACTCTGGTTTTATGCATCACCCCACCTCTCCTTCCCCCTTAAGCAGGTATAAGAGTGTTTTCTAAATGTGAGACACTGTTCTCTTTCCTAACTCAGTTCAAGTGTAGCCATCTTTACAGGATCTTCATAAGTGATATCTTATGATAACTTTCTTTTTCTGTGTGACTTATTTCACTTAGAATCATCGTACCGGAATCCACCCATTTTGCTGCTACTGGTCTTATGACATTGATTTCATGGCTGAGGGATATTCCATCGTACGTAAGTACCACAATTTTTTGAACCATGTTTATATTTTCTGGGATACTTAAGGTGTATCCAAGTTGAGGTCCTTGTATGCAGTGCAGCCCTAAATTTTGGGGTGGCTCTGTCTTATTGATTTTCAGTTTTCCCAAGGTATATTCCCTAGACTGGTAGTGCCCTTGGCTCTGTAGCTCTGTTCTTTACTTGTTTTAGGGAACAGAATGCACTCCTCCAGAGAGGCAGTTGGCAATTTACATCCCGCCCATCAGCATAACAAGGCTCCCTGTTCTCCAGGGCCTGTCTTGCCTTTCTTGTTCTTACACATTTTGTGGATGTCCCTTTTGACCGGTGGGAAGTGATACTTCTTTGTAGTGCAGATGTGCATTGCCCGCTTGCTTGCTTGGCCAAAAAGGGCGTATGCGTTTTCTCCTGAATATATTCAGGAGAAAACGCATACGCCCTTTTTGGCCAAGTGCATCATTGTCGAAGTTGTGCCCCTCTTCCTGTGCTTTAAAGGCGATTCCAACGTACCTCTTGAAATCTGTTTCCTGCTATTCTGCCTCGCTTTCAAGTCCGCCTCGTTGCCTTCCGTCAACAGATTTTTGGACGATAGTTGTCCTTTATTACTCGGCCTGTTTGTGAATTGCTGTGTCCCTGAGCTCCATTTTTCAACTCGTTTTTGGTGAGCTGACCGCAAGTCCAAAATTTTGGTTCAGGACCTATACTGGTTCCCGGCGGGTTGCTGAGAATTTGGTTAATTCTTCTTCCTGCCGGGAAATTACAGTGATATGTGCCCGTCCAAATGCCTAACAGCTACTCTCTCATTGGTTCTCCCTCTTCCCTTTCATCCTCTGCCAAATTGGCAACCTGTGCGAACCAAGAGGTTAAAGGGGCTGTCTCTCCAAGTTGGGAGGTTGATAGTAAAGCAGAGGGAAAGTCAAACCGGAGCACCAGGAGAGGGTTTATTCTTTGAGTTTTAGAAACCTTTCGTATTCACAGTGTGTCCGTTCTCTAGGTTTCCCGCACATGTTATAGCTGTAGTAATATTCCCTTCAACCTGGAGAGTTGGGACCCATGGAATGTGTGCCATGCATTATTGCTTTAAAGGGTCTGCATTTGCTCACCCAATCTCACCAATCGTCTCAGTCCCAAGTGTCCCTCCTTATGCCACATCCAGCTGTCGTTGTAGATAGGGTCATTCCAGCTTTCATCAGAGACCCTGAAGGAATTGTAAAGAATTTCCCAGTTTTTTTGTTTTGTTTTTGAAATTCCTTTTTATAGTGGGTTTGAGCTGATTCTCGCTGCCATGTTTATGCCAGTCTAGACACACTTGATTCCCTTACGGAGACATATCAATACATAGGTTTTAAGATTCTTACTAGTCAGATATTTTCCTCTGCGGGAAATATGGGGTTTTGAGTCCCTTTCACTGAGGAAGGTGTAGGTCTTGTCTATTCCATAGTTGGTTTTTGGAACGGTACCTGTGCTTATATCAAACTCTGGTTTTATGCATCACCCCACCTCTCCTTCCCCCTTAAGCAGGTATAAGAGTGTTTTCTAAATGTGAGACACTGTTCTCTTTCCTAACTCAGTTCAAGTGTAGCCATGTTTACAGGATCTTCATAAGTGATATCTTATGATAAGTTTCTTTTTCTGTGTGACTTATTTCACTTAGAATCATCGTACCAGAATCCACCCATTTTGCTGCTACTGGTCTTATGACATTGATTTCATGGCTGAGGGATATTCCATCGTACGTAAGTACCACAATTTTTTGAACCATGTTTATATTTTCTGGGATACTTAAGGTGTATCCAAGTTGAGGTCCTTGTATGCAGTGCAGCCCTAAATTTTGGGGTGGCTCTGTCTTATTGATTTTCAGTTTTCCCAAGGTATATTCCCTAGACTGGTAGTGCCCTTGGCTCTGTAGCTCTGTTCTTTACTTGTTTTAGGGAACAGAATGCACTCCTCCAGAGAGGCAGTTGGCAATTTACATCCCGCCCATCAGCATAACAAGGCTCCCTGTTCTCCAGGGCCTGTCTTGCCTTTCTTGTTCTTACACATTTTGTGGATGTCCCTTTTGACCGGCGGGAAGTGATACTTCTTTCTAGTGCAGATTTGCATTGCCCGCTTGCTTGCTTGGCCAAAAAGGGCGTATGCGTTTTCTCCTGAATATATTCAGGAGAAAACGCATACGCCCTTTTTGGCCAAGTGCGTCATTGTCGAAGTTGTGCCCCTCTTCCTGTGCTTTAAAGGCGATTCCAACGTACCTCTTGAAATCTGTTTCCTGCTATTCTGCCTCGCTTTCAAGTCTGCCTCGTTGCCTTCCCTCAACAGATTTTTGGACGATAGTTGTCCTTTATTACTCGGCCAGTTTGTGAATTGCTGTGCCCCTGAGCTCCATTTTTCAACTCGTTTTTGGTGAGCTGACCGCAAGTCCAAAATTTTGGTTCAGGACCTATACTGGTTCCCGGTGGGTGGCTGAGAATTTGGTTAATTCTTCTTCCTGCCGGGAAATTACAGTGATATGTGCCCGTCCAAATGCCTAACAGCTACTCTCTCATTGGTTCTCCCTCTTCCCTTTCATCCTCTGCCAAACTGGCAACCTGTGCGAACCAAGAGGTTAAAGGGGCTGTCTCTCCAAGTTGGGAGGTTGATAGTAAAGCAGACGGAAAGTCAAACCGGAGCACCAGGAGAGGGACTATTCGTTGAGTTTTAGAAACCTTTCGTATTCACAGTGTGTCCGTTCTCTAGGTTTCCCGCACATGTTATAGCTGTAGTAATATTCCCTTCAACCTGGAGAGTTCGGACCCATGGAATGGGTGTCATGCATTATTGCTTTAAAGGGTCTGCATTTGCTCCCCCAATCTCACCAATCGTCTCAGTCCCAAGTGTCCCTCCTTATGCCACATCCAGCTGTCGTTGTAGATAGGGTCATTCCAGCTTTCATCAGAGACCCTGAAGGAATTGTAAAGAATTTCCCAGTTTTTTTGTTTTGTTTTTGAAATTCCTTTTTATAGTGGGTTTGAGCTGATTCTCGCTGCCATGTTTATGCCAGTCTAGACACACTTGATTCCCTTATGGAGACATATCAATACATAGGTTTTAAGATTCTTACTAGTCAGATATTTTCCTCTGCGGGAAATATGGGGTTTTGAGTCCCTTTCGCTGAGGACGGTGTAGGTCTTGTCTATTCCATAGTTGGTTTTTGGAACGGTACCTGTGCTTATATCAAACTCTGGTTTTATGCATCACCCCACCTCTCCTTCCCCCTTAAGCAGGTATAAGAGTGTTTTCTAAATGTGAGACACTGTTCTCTTTCCTAACTCAGTTCAAGTGTAGCCATGTTTACAGGATCTTCATAAGTGATATCTTATGATAAATTTCTTTTTCTGTGTGACTTATTTCACTTAGAATCATCGTACCTGAATCCACCCATTTTGCTGCTACTGGTCTTATGACATTGATTTCATGGCTGAGGGATATTCCATCGTACGTAAGTACCACAATTTTTTGAACCATGTTTATATTTTCTGGGATACTTAAGGTGTATCCAAGTTGAGGTCCTTGTATGCAGTGCAGCCCTAAATTTTGGGGTGGCTCTGTCTTATTGATTTTCAGTTTTCCCAAGGTATATTCCCTAGACTGGTAGTGCCCTTGGCTCTGTAGCTCTGTTCTTTACTTGTTTTAGGGAACAGAATGCACTCCTCCAGAGAGGCAGTTGGCAATTTACATCCCGCCCATCAGCATAACAAGGCTCCCTGTTCTCCAGGGCCTGTCTTGCCTTTCTTGTTCTTACACATTTTGTGGATGTCCCTTTTGACCGGTGGGAAGTGATACTTCTTTGTAGTGCAGATTTGCATTGCCCGCTTGCTTGCTTGGCCAAAAAGGGCGTATGCGTTTTCTCCTGAATATATTCAGGAGAAAACGCATACGCCCTTTTTGGCCAAGTGCGTCATTGTCGAAGTTGTGCCCCTCTTCCTGTGCTTTAAAGGCAATTCCAACGTACCTCTTGAAATCTGTTTCCTGCTATTCTGCCTCGCTTTCAAGTCCGCCTCGTTGCCTTCCCTCAACAGATTTTTGGACGATAGTTGTCCTTTATTACTCGGCCAGTTTGTGAATTGCAGTGCCCCTGAGCTCCATTTTTCAACTCGTTTTTGGTGAGCTGACCGCAAGTCCAAAATTTTGGTTCAGGACCTATACTGGTTCCCGGTGGGTGGCTGAGAATTTGGTTAATTCTTCTTCCTGCCGGGAAATTACAATGATATGTGCCTGTCCAAATGCCTAACAGCTACTCTCTCATTGGTTCTCCCTCTTCCCTTTCATCCTCTGCCAAATTGGCAACCTGTGCGAACCAAGAGGTTAAAGGGGCTGTCTCTCCAAGTTGGGAGGTTGATAGTAAAGCAGACGGAAAGTCAAACCGGAGCACCAGGAGAGGGACTATTCGTTGAGTTTTAGAAACCTTTCGTATTCACAGTGTGTCCGTTCTCTAGGTTTCCCGCACATGTTATAGCTGTAGTAATATTCCCTTCAACCTGGAGAGTTCGGACCCATGGAATGGGTGCCATGCATTATTGCTTTAAAGGGTCTGCATTTGCTCACCCAATCTCACCAATCGTCTCAGTCCCAAGTGTCCTTCCTTATGCTACATCCAGCTGTCGTTGTAGATAGGGTCATTCCAGCCTTCATCAGAGACCCTGAAGGAATTGTAAAGAATTTCCCAGTTTTTTTGTTTTGTTTTTGAAATTCCTTTTTATAGTGGGTTTGAGCTGATTCTCGCTGCCATGTTTATGCCAGTCTAGACACACTTGATTCCCTTATGGAGACATATCAATACATAGGTTTTAAGATTCTTACTAGTCAGATATTTTCCTCTGCGGGAAATATGGGGTTTTGAGTCCCTTTCGCTGAGGACGGTGTAGGTCTTGTCTATTCCATAGTTGGTTTTTGGAACGGTACCTGTGCTTATATCAAACCCTGGTTTTATGCATCACCCCACCTCTCCTTCCCCCTTAAGCAGGTATAAGAGTGTTTTCTAAATGTGAGACACTGTTCTCTTTCCTAACTCAGTTCAAGTGTAGCCATGTTTACAGGATCTTCATAAGTGATATCTTATGATAAGTTTCTTTTTCTGTGTGACTTATTTCACTTAGAATCATCGTACCTGAATCCACCCATTTTGCTGCTACTGGTCTTATGACATTGATTTCATGGCTGAGGGATATTCCATCGTACGTAAGTACCACAATTTTTTGAACCATGTTTATATTTTCTGGGATACTTAAGGTGTATCCAAGTTGAGGTCCTTGTATGCAGTGCAGCCCTAAATTTTGGGGTGGCTCTGTCTTATTGATTTTCAGTTTTCCCAAGGTATATTCCCTAGACTGGTAGTGCCCTTGGCTCTGTAGCTCTGTTCTTTACTTGTTTTAGGGAACAGAATGCACTCCTCCAGAGAGGCAGTTGGCAATTTACATCCCGCCCATCAGCATAACAAGGCTCCCTGTTCTCCAGGGCCTGTCTTGCCTTTCTTGTTCTTACACATTTTGTGGATGTCCCTTTTGACCGGTGGGAAGTGATACTTCTTTGTAGTGCAGATTTGCATTGCCCGCTTGCTTGCTTGGCCAAAAAGGGCGTATGCGTTTTCTCCTGAATATATTCAGGAGAAAACGCATACGCCCTTTTTGGCCAAGTGCATCATTGTCGAAGTTGTGCCCCTCTTCCTGTGCTTTAAAGGCGATTCCAACGTACCTCTTGAAATCTGTTTCCTGCTATTCTGCCTCGCTTTCAAGTCCGCCTCGTTGCCTTCCCTCAACAGATTTTTGGACGATAGTTGTCCTTTATTACTCGGCCAGTTTGTGAATTGCTGTGCCCCTGAGCTCCATTTTTCAAGTCGTATTTGGTGAGCTGACCGCAAGTCCAAAATTTTGGTTCAGGACCTATACTGGTTCCCGGTGGGTGGCTGAGAATTTGGTTAATTCTTCTTCCTGCCGGGAAATTACAGTGATATGTGCCCGTCCAAATGCCTAACAGCTACTCTCTCATTGGTTCTCCCTCTTCCCTTTCATCCTCTGCCAAATTGGCAACCTGTGCGAACCAAGAGGTTAAAGGGGCTGTCTCTCCAAGTTGGGAGGTTGATAGTAAAGCAGACGGAAAGTCAAACCGGAGCACCAGGAGAGGGACTATGCGTTGAGTTTTAGAAACCTTTCGTATTCACAGTGTGTCCGTTCTCTAGGTTTCCCGCACATGTTATAGCTGTAGTAATATTCCCTTCAACCTGGAGAGTTCGGACCCATGGAATGGGTGCCATGCATTATTGCTTTAAAGGGTCTGCATTTGCTCACCCAATCTCACCAATCGTCTCAGTCCCAAGTGTCCTTCCTTATGCCACATCCAGCTGTCGTTGTAGATAGGGTCATTCCAGCCTTCATCAGAGACCCTGAAGGAATTGTAAAGAATTTCCCAGTTTTTTTGTTTTGTTTTTGAAATTCCTTTTTATAGTGGGTTTGAGCTGATTCTCGCTGCCATGTTTATGCCAGTCTAGACACACTTGATTCCCTTATGGAGACATATCAATACATAGGTTTTAAGATTCTTACTAGTCAGATATTTTCCTCTGCGGGAAATATGGGGTTTTGAGTCCCTTTCGCTGAGGACGGTGTAGGTCTTGTCTATTCCATAGTTGGTTTTTGGAACGGTACCTGTGCTTATATCAAACTCTGGTTTTATGCATCACCCCACCTCTCCTTCCCCCTTAAGCAGGTATAAGAGTGTTTTCTAAATGTGAGACACTGTTCTCTTTCCTAACTCAGTTCAAGTGTAGCCATGTTTACAGGATCTTCCTAAGTGATATCTTATGATAAGTTTCTTTTTCTGTGTGACTTATTTCACTTAGAATCATCGTACCTGAATCCACCCATTTTGCTGCTACTGGTCTTATGACATTGATTTCATGGCTGAGGGATATTCCATCGTACGTAAGTACCACAATTTTTTGAACCATGTTTATATTTTCTGGGATACTTAAGGTGTATCCAAGTTGAGGTCCTTGTATGCAGTGCAGCCCTAAATTTTGGGGTGGCTCTGTCTTATTGATTTTCAGTTTTCCCAAGGTATATTCCCTAGACTGGTAGTGCCCTTGGCTCTGTAGCTCTGTTCTTTACTTGTTTTAGGGAACAGAATGCACTCCTCCAGAGAGGCAGTTGGCAATTTACATCCCGCCCATCAGCATAACAAGGCTCCCTGTTCTCCAGGGCCTGTCTTGCCTTTCTTGTTCTTACACATTTTGTGGATATCCCTTTTGACCGGTGGGAAGTGATACTTCTTTGTAGTGCAGATTTGCATTGCCCGCTTGCTTGCTTGGCCAAAAAGGGCGTATGCATTTTCTCCTGAATATATTCAGGAGAAAACGCATACGCCCTTTTTGGCCAAGTGCATCATTGTCGAAGTTGTGCCCCTCTTCCTGTGCTTTAAAGGCAATTCCAACGTACCTCTTGAAATCTGTTTCCTGCTATTCTGCCTCGCTTTCAAGTCCGCCTCGTTGCCTTCCCTCAACAGATTTTTGGACGATAGTTGTCCTTTATTACTCGGCCAGTTTGTGAATGGCTGTGCCCCTGAGCTCCATTTTTCAACTCGTTTTTGGTGAGCTGACCGCAAGTCCAAAATTTTGGTTCAGGACCTATACTGGTTCCCGGTGGGTGGCTGAGAATTTGGTTAATTCTTCTTCCTGCCGGGAAATTACAGTGATATGTGCCCGTCCAAATGCCTAACAGCTACTCTCTCATTGGTTCTCCCTCTTCCCTTTCATCCTCTGCCAAATTGGAAACCTATGCGAACCAGGAGGTTAAAGGGGCTGTCTTTCCAATTTGGGAGATTGATAGTAAAGCAGATGGAAAGTCAAACTGGAGCACCAGGGTAGGGACTATTCGTGAGTTTTAGAAAATTTTCGTATTCACAGTCTGTTCGTTCTCTATGTTTCCCGTACATGTTTAGCTGTAGTAATATTCCTTTCAACCTGGAGATTTGGGACCCATGGAATGGGTGCCAGGCATTTGTGCTTTAAAGGGTCTGCATTTGCTCACACAATCTCACCAATCCTCTCAGTCCCAAGTGTCCAGCCTTATGCCACATCCAGCTGTCGTTGTGGATAGGGTCTTTCCAGGTTTCATCAGAGACCCTGAAGGAATTGTTAAGAATTTCCCAGTTTTTTGTTTTGTTTTTGAAATTCCTTTTTATAGTGGGTTTGAGCTGATTCTCGCTGCCCTGTTTATGCCAGTCTAGACACAGATGATTCTCTTACGGAGACATATCAATACATAGGTTTTAAGTTTCTTACTAGTCAGATATATTCCTCTGCGGGAAATATGGGGTTTTGAGTCCCTTTCACTGAGGAAGGTGTAGGTCTTGTCTATTCCATAGTTGGTTTTTGGAACGGTACCTGTGCTTATACCAAACTCTGGTTTTATGCATCACCCCACCTCTCCTTCCCCCTTAAGCAGGCATAAGAGTGTTTTCTAAATGTGAGACACTGTTCTCTTTCCTAACTCAGTTCAAGTGTAGCCATGTTTACAGGATCTTCATAAGTGATATCTTATGATAACTTTCTTTTTCTGTGTGACTTATTTCACTTAGAATCATCGTACCGGAATCCACCCATTTTGCTGCTACTGGTCTTATGACATTGATTTCATGGCTGAGGGATATTCCATCATATGTAAGTACCACAATTTTTTGAGCCATTTTTATATTTCCTGGGATAATTAAGTTGTACCCAAGTTGAGGTCCTTGTAAGCAGTGCAGCCCTAAATTTTGGGGTGGCTCTGTCTTAATGATTTTAGTTTTCCCAAGGTATATTCCCTAGACTGGAAGTGCCCTTGGCTCTGTAGCTCTGTTGTTTACTTGTTTTAGGGAACACAATGCACTCCTCCAGAGAGGCAGTTGTCAATTTACATCCCGCCCTTCAGCATAACAAGGCTCCCTGTTTTCCAGGGTCTGTCTTGCCTTTCTGGTTTTTACACATTTTGTGGATGTCTCTTTTGACCGGTGGGAAGTGATTCTTCTTTGTAGTGCAGATTTGCATTGCCCGCTTGATTGCTTGGCCAAAAAGGGCGTATGCGTTTTCTCCTGAATATATTAAGGAGAAAACGCATACGCCCTTTTTGGCCAAGTGCATCATTGTCAAAGTTGTGCCCCTCTTCCTGTTCTTTAAAGGCGATTCCAACGTACCTCTTGAAATCTGTTTCCTGCTATTCTACCTCGCTTTCAAGTCGGCCTCGTTGCCTTCCCTCAACAGATTTTTGGACGATACTTGTCCTTTATTACTCGGTCAGTTTGCGGATTGCTGTGCCCCTGAGCTCCATTTTTCAACTCGTTTTTTGTGAGCTGACCGCAAGTCCAAAATTTTGGTTCATGACCTATGCTGGTTCCCGGTGGGGGGCTGAGACTTTGGTTAATTCTTCTTCCTGCCGGGATGTTAGAGTGATATGTGCCCGTCCAAATGCCTAACAGCTACTCTCTCATTGGTTCTCCCTCTTCCCTTTCATCCTCTGCCAAATTGGCAACCTGTGCGAACCAGGAGGTTAAAGGGGCTGTCTCTCCAAGTTGGGAGGTTGATAGTAAAGCAGATCGAAAGTCAAACCGGAGCACGAGGAGAGGGACTGTTCGTTGAGTTTTAGAAACCTTTCGTATTCACAGTGTGTCCGTTCTCTAGGTTTCCCGTACATGTTATAGCTGTAGTAATATTCCCTTCAACCTGGAGAGTTGGGACCCATGGAATGTGTGCCATGCATTATTGCTTTAAAGGGTCTGCATTTGCTCACCCAATCTCACCAATTCTCTCAGTCACAAGTGTCCAGCCTTATGCCACATCCAGCTGTTGTTGTAGATAGGGTATTTCCAGGTTTCATCAGAGACCCTGAAGGAATTGTAAAGAATTTCCCAGTTTTTTTGTTTTGTTTTTGAAATTACTTTTTATAGTGGGTTTGAGCTGATTCTCGCTGCCATGTTTATGCCAGTCTAGACACACTTGATTCCCTTACGGAGACATATCAATACATAGGTTTTAAGATTCTTACTAGTCAGATATATTCCTCTGCGGGAAATATGGGTTTTGAGTCCCTTTCACTGAGGAAGGTGTAGGTCTTGTCTATTCAATAGTTGGTTTTTGGAACGGTACCTGTGCTTATATCAAACTCTGGTTTTATGCATCACCCAACCTCTCCTTCCCCCTTAAGCAGGCATAAGAGTGTTTTCTAAATGTGAGACACTGTTCTCTTTCCTAACTCAGTTCAAGTGTAGCCATGTTTACAGGATCTTCATAAGTGATATCTTATGATAAGTTTCTTTTTCTGTGTGACTTATTTCACTTAGAATCATCGTACCTGAATCCACCCATTTTGCTGCTACTGGTCTTATGACATTGATTTCATGGCTGAGGGATATTCCATCGTACGTAAGTACCACAATTTTTTGAACCATGTTTATATTTTCTGGGATACTTAAGGTGTATCCAAGTTGAGGTCCTTGTATGCAGTGCAGCCCTAAATTTTGGGGTGGCTCTGTCTTATTGATTTTCAGTTTTCCCAAGGTATATTCCCTAGACTGGTAGTGCCCTTGGCTCTGTAGCTCTGTTCTTTACTTGTTTTAGGGAACAGAATGCACTCCTCCAGAGAGGCAGTTGGCAATTTACATCCCGCCCATCAGCATAACAAGGCTCCCTGTTCTCCAGGGCCTGTCTTGCCTTTCTTGTTCTTACACATTTTGTGGATGTCCCTTTTGACCGGTGGGAAGTGATACTTCTTTGTAGTGCAGATTTGCATTGCCCGCTTGCTTGCTTGGCCAAAAAGGGCGTATGCGTTTTCTCCTGAATATATTCAGGAGAAAACGCATACGCCCTTTTTGGCCAAGTGCGTCATTGTCGAAGTTGTGCCCCTCTTCCTGTGCTTTAAAGGCGATTCCAACGTACCTCTTGAAATCTGTTTCCTGCTATTCTGCCTCACTTTCAAGTCCGCCTCGTTGCCTTCCCTCAACAGATTTTTGGACGATAGTTGTCCTTTATTACTCGGCCAGTTTGTGAATTGCTGTGCCCCTGAGCTCCATTTTTAAACTCGTTTTTTGTGAGCTGACCGCAAGTCCAAATTTTGGTTCAGGACCTGTACTGGTTCCCGGTGGGTGGCTGAGAATTTGGTTAATTCTTCTTCCTGCCGGGAAATTACAGTGATATGTGCCCATCCAAATGCCTAACAGCTACTCTCTCATTGGTTCTCCCTCTTCCCTTTCATCCTCTGCCAAATTGGCAACCTGTGCGAACCAAGAGGTTAAAGGGGCTGTCTCTCCAAGTTGGGAGGTTGATAGTAAAGCAGACGGAAAGTCAAACCGGAGCACCAGGAGAGGGACTATTCGTTGAGTTTTAGAAACCTTTCGTATTCACAGTGTGTCCGTTTCTAGGTTTCCCGCACATGTTATAGCTGTAGTAATATTCCCTTCAACCTGGAGAGTTCGGACCCATGGAATGGGTGCCATGCATTATTGCTTTAAAGGGTCTGCATTTGCTCACCCAATCTCACCAATCGTCTCAGTCCCAAGTGTCCCTCCTTATGCCACATCCAGCTGTCGTTGTAGATAGGGTCATTCCAGCTTTCATCAGACACCCCGAAGGAATTGTAAAGAATTTCCCAGTTTTTTTGTTTTGTTTTTGAAATTCCTTTTTATAGTGGGTTTGAGCTGATTCTCGCTGCCATGTTTATGCCAGTCTAGACACACTTGATTCCCTTACAGAGACATATCAATACATAGGTTTTAAGATTCTTACTAGTCAGATATTTTCCTCTGCGGGAAATATGGGGTTTTGAGTCCCTTTCACTGAGGAAGGTGTAGGTCTTGTCTATTCCATAGTTGGTTTTTGGAACGGTACCTGTGCTTATATCAAACTCTGGTTTTATGCATCACCCCACCTCTCCTTCCCCCTTAAGCAGGTATAAGAGTGTTTTCTAAATGTGAGACACTGTTCTCTTTCCTAACTCAGTTCAAGTGTAGCCATGTTTACAGGATCTTCATAAGTGATATCTTATGATAAGTTTCTTTTTCTGTGTGACTTATTTCACTTAGAATCATCGTACCTGAATCCACCCATTTTGCTGCTACTGGTCTTATGACATTGATTTCATGGCTGAGGGATATTCCATCGTACGTAAGTACCACAATTTTTTGAACCATGTTTATATTTTCTGGGATACTTAAGGTGTATCCAAGTTGAGGTCCTTGTATGCAGTGCAGCCCTAAATTTTGGGGTGGCTCTGTCTTATTGATTTTCAGTTTTCCCAAGGTATATTCCCTAGACTGGTAGTGCCCTTGGCTCTGTAGCTCTGTTCTTTACTTGTTTTAGGGAACAGAATGCACTCCTCCAGAGAGGCAGTTGGCAATTTACATCCCGCCCATCAGCATAACAAGGCTCCCTGTTCTCCAGGGCCTGTCTTGCCTTTCTTGTTCTTACACATTTTGTGGATGTCCCTTTTGACCGGTGGGAAGTGATACTTCTTTGTAGTGCAGATTTGCATTGCCCGCTTGCTTGCTTGGCCAAAAAGGGCGTATGCGTTTTCTCCTGAATATATTCAGGAGAAAACGCATACGCCCTTTTTGGCCAAGTGCATCATTGTCGTAGTTGTGCCCCTCTTCCTGTGCTTTAAAGGCGATTCCAACGTACCTCTTGAAATCTGTTTCCTGCTATTCTGCCTCGCTTTCAAGTCCGCCTCGTTGCCTTCCCTCAACAGATTTTTGGACGATAGTTGTCCTTTATTACTCGGCCAGTTTGTGAATTGCTGTGCCCCTGAGCTCCATTTTTCAACTCGTTTTTGGTGAGCTGACCGCAAGTCCAAAATTTTGGTTCAGGACCTATACTGGTTCCCGGTGGGTGGCTGAGAATTTGGTTAATTCTTCTTCCTGCCGGGAAATTACAGTGATATGTGCCCGTCCAAATGCCTAACAGCTACTCTCTCATTGGTTCTCCCTCTTCCCTTTCATCCTCTGCCAAATTGGCAACCTGTGTGAACCAAGAGGTTAAAGGGGCTGTCTATCCAAGTTGGGAGGTTGATAGTAAAGCAGACGGAAAGTCAAACCAGAGCACCAGGAGAGGGACTATTCGTTGAGTTTTAGAAACCTTTCGTATTCACAGTGTGTCCGTTCTCTAGGTTTCCCGCACATGTTATAGCTGTAGTAATATTCCCTTCAACCTGGAGAGTTCGGACCCATGGAATGGGTGCCATGCATTATTGCTTTAAAGGGTCTGCATTTGCTCACCCAATCTCAAGAATCCTCTCAGTCCCAAGTGTCCGTCCTTATGCCACATCCAGCTGTCGTTGTAGATAGGGTCATTCCAGCTTTCATCAGAGACTCTGAAGGAATTGTAAAGAATTTCCCAGTTTTTTTTGTTTTGTTTTTGAAATTCCTTTTTATAGTGGGTTTGAGCTGATTCTCGCTGCCATGTTTATGCCAGTCTAGACACACTTTATTTCCTTACGGAGACATATCAATACATAGGTTTTAAGATTCTTACTAGTCAGATATTTTCCTCTGCGGGAAATATGGGGTTTTGAGTCCCTATCACTGAGGAAGGTGTAGGTCTTGTCTATTCCATAGTTGGTTTTTGGAACGGTACCTGTGCTTATATCAAACTCTGGTTTTATGCATCACCCCACCTCTCCTTCCCCCTTAAGCAGGTATAAGAGTGTTTTCTAAATGTGAGACACTGTTCTCTTTCCTAACTCAGTTCAAGTGTAGCCATGTTTACAGGATCTTCATAAGTGATATCTTATGATAAGTTTCTTTTTCTGTGTGACTTATTTCACTTAGAATCATCGTACCGGAATCCACCCATTTTGCTGCTACTGGTCTTATGACATTGATTTCATGGCTGAGGGATATTCCATCGTACGTAAGTACCACAATTTTTTGAACCATGTTTATATTTTCTGGGATACTTAAGGTGTATCCAAGTTGAGGTCCTTGTATGCAGTGCAGCCCTAAATTTTGGGGTGGCTCTGTCTTATTGATTTTCAGTTTTCCCAAGGTATATTCCCTAGACTGGTAGTGCCCTTGGCTCTGTAGCTCTGTTCTTTACTTGTTTTAGGGAACAGAATGCACTCCTCCAGAGAGGCAGTTGGCAATTTACATCCCGCCCATCAGCATAACAAGGCTCCCTGTTCTCCAGGGCCTGTCTTGCCTTTCTTGTTCTTACACATTTTGTGGATGTCCCTTTTGACCGGTGGGAAGTGATACTTCTTTGTAGTGCAGATTTGCATTGCCCGCTTGCTTGCTTGGCCAAAAAGGGCGTATGCGTTTTCTCCTGAATATATTCAGGAGAAAACGCATACGCCCTTTTTGGCCAAGTGCATCATTGTCGAAGTTGTGCCCCTCTTCCTGTGCTTTAAAGGCGATTCCAACGTACCTCTTGAAATCTGTTTCCTGCTATTCTGCCTCGCTTTCAAGTCCGCCTCGTTGCCTTCCCTCAACAGATTTTTGGACGATAGTTGTCCTTTATTACTCGGCCAGTTTGTGAATTGCTGTGTCCCTGAGCTCCATTTTTCAACTCGTTTTTGGAAAGCTGACCGCAAGTCCAAAATTTTGGTTCAGGACCTATACTGGTTCCCGGTGGGTGGCTGAGAATTTGGTTAATTCTTCTTCCTGCCGGGAAATTACAGTGATATGTGCCCGTCCAAATGCCTAACAGCTACTCTCTCATTGGTTCTCCCTCTTCCCTTTCATCCTCTGCCAAATTGGCAACCTGTGCGAACCAAGAGGTTAAAGGGGCTGTCTCTCCAAGTTGGGAGGTTGATAGTAAAGTAGCCGGAAAGTCAAACCGGAGCACCAGGAGAGGGTTTATTCTTTGAGTTTTAGAAACCTTTCGTATTCACAGTGTGTCCGTTCTCTAGGTTTCCCGCACATGTTATAGCTGTAGTAATATTCCCTTCAACCTGGAGAGTTGGGACCCATGGAATGTGTGCCATGCATTATTGCTTTAAAGCGTCTGCATTTGCTCACCCAATCTCACCAATCGTCTCAGTCCCAAGTGTCCCTCCTTATGCCACATCCAGCTGTCGTTGTAGATAGGGTCATTCCAGCTTTCATCAGAGACCCTGAAGGAATTGTAAAGAATTTCCCAGTTTTTTTGTTTTGTTTTTGAAATTCCTTTTTATAGTGGGTTTGAGCTGATTCTCGCTGCCATGTTTATGCCAGTCTAGACACACTTGATTCCCTTACGGAGACATATCAATACATAGGTTTTAAGATTCTTACTAGTCAGATATTTTCCTCTGCGGGAAATATGGGGTTTTGAGTCCCTTTCACTGAGGACGGTGTAGGTCTTGTCTATTCCATAGTTGGTTTTTGGAACGGTACCTGTGCTTATATCAAACTCTGGTTTTATGCATCACCCCACCTGTCCTTCAACCTTAAGCAGGTATAAGAGTGTTTTCTAAATGTGAGACACTGTTCTCTTTCCTAACTCAGTTCAAGTGTAGCCATGTTTACAGGATCTTCATAAGTGATATCTTATGATAAGTTTCTTTTTCTGTGTGACTTATTTCACTTAGAATCATCGTACCTGAATCCACCCATTTTGCTGCTACTGGTCTTATGACATTGATTTCATGGCTGAGGGATATTCCATCGTACGTAAGTACCACAATTTTTTGAACCATGTTTATATTTTCTGGGATACTTAAGGTGTATCCAAGTTGAGGTCCTTGTATGCAGTGCAGCCCTAAATTTTGGGGTGGCTCTGTCTTATTGATTTTCAGTTTTCCCAAGGTATATTCCCTAGACTGGTAGTGCCCTTGGCTCTGTAGCTCTGTTCTTTACTTGTTTTAGGGAACAGAATGCACTCCTCCAGAGAGGCAGTTGGCAATTTACATCCCGCCCATCAGCATAACAAGGCTCCCTGTTCTCCAGGGCCTGTCTTGCCTTTCTTGTTCTTACACATTTTGTGGATGTCCCTTTTGACTGGTGGGAAGTGATACTTCTTTGTAGTGCAGATTTGCATTGCCCGCTTGCTTGCTTGGCCAAAAAGGGCGTATGCGTTTTCTCCTGAATATATTCAGGAGAAAACGCATACGCCCTTTTTGGCCAAGTGCGTCATTGTCGAAGTTGTGCCCCTCTTCCTGTGCTTTAAAGGCGATTCCAACGTAACTCTTGAAATCTGTTTCCTGCTATTCTGCCTCACTTTCAAGTCCGCCTCGTTGCCTTCCCTCAACAGATTTTTGGACGATAGTTGTCCTTTATTACTCGGCCAGTTTGTGAATTGCTGTGCCCCTGAGCTCCATTTTTCAACTCGTTTTTGGTGAGCTGACCGCAAGTCCAAATTTTGGTTCAGGACCTATACTGGTTCCCGGTGGGTGGCTGAGAATTTGGTTAATTCTTCTTCCTGCCGGGAAATTACAGTGATATGTGCCCATCCAAATGCCTAACAGCTACTCTCTCATTGGTTCTCCCTCTTCCCTTTCATCCTCTGCCAAATTGGCAACCTGTGCGAACCAAGAGGTTAAAGGGGCTGTCTCTCCAAGTTGGGAGGTTGATAGTAAAGCAGACGGAAAGTCAAACCGGAGCACCAGGAGAGGGACTATTCGTTGAGTTTTAGAAACCTTTCGTATTCACAGTGTGTCCGTTCTCTAGGTTTCCCGCACATGTTATAGCTGTAGTAATATTCCCTTCAACCTGGAGAGTTCGGACCCATGGAATGGGTGCCATGCATTATTGCTTTAAAGGGTCTGCATTTGCTCACCCAATCTCACCAATCGTCTCAGTCCCAAGTGTCCCTCCTTATGCCACATCCAGCTGTCGTTGTAGATAGGGTCATTCCAGCTTTCATCAGACACCCCGAAGGAATTGTAAAGAATTTCCCAGTTTTTTTGTTTTGTTTTTGAAATTCCTTTTTATAGTGGGTTTGAGCTGATTCTCGCTGCCATGTTTATGCCAGTCTAGACACACTTGATTCCCTTACAGAGACATATCAATACATAGGTTTTAAGATTCTTACTAGTCAGATATTTTCCTCTGCGGGAAATATGGGGTTTTGAGTCCCTTTCACTGAGGAAGGTGTAGGTCTTGTCTATTCCATAGTTGGTTTTTGGAACGGTACCTGTGCTTATATCAAACTCTGGTTTTATGCATCACCCCACCTCTCCTTCCCCCTTAAGCAGGTATAAGAGTGTTTTCTAAATGTGAGACACTGTTCTCTTTCCTAACTCAGTTCAAGTGTAGCCATGTTTACAGGATCTTCCTAAGTGATATCTTATGATAAGTTTCTTTTTCTGTGTGACTTATTTCACTTAGAATCATCGTACCTGAATCCACCCATTTTGCTGCTACTGGTCTTATGACATTGATTTCATGGCTGAGGGATATTCCATCGTACGTAAGTACCACAATTTTTTGAACCATGTTTATATTTTCTGGGATACTTAAGGTGTATCCAAGTTGAGGTCCTTGTATGCAGTGCAGCCCTAAATTTTGGGGTGGCTCTGTCTTATTGATTTTCAGTTTTCCCAAGGTATATTCCCTAGACTGGTAGTGCCCTTGGCTCTGTAGCTCTGTTCTTTACTTGTTTTAGGGAACAGAATGCACTCCTCCAGAGAGGCAGTTGGCAATTTACATCCCGCCCATCAGCATAACAAGGCTCCCTGTTCTCCAGGTCCTGTCTTGCCTTTCTTGTTCTTACACATTTTGTGGATGTCCCTTTTGACCGGTGGGAAGTGATACTTCTTTGTAGTGCAGATTTGCATTGCCCGCTTGCTTGCTTGGCCAAAAAGGGCGTATGCGTTTTCTCCTGAATATATTCAGGAGAAAACGCATACGCCCTTTTTGGCCAAGTGCGTCATTGTCGAAGTTGTGCCCCTCTTCCTGTGCTTTAAAGGCGATTCCAACGTACCTCTTGAAATCTGTTTCCTGCTATTCTGCCTCACTTTCAAGTCCGCCTCGTTGCCTTCCCTCAACAGATTTTTGGACGATAGTTGTCCTTTATTACTCGGCCAGTTTGTGAATTGCTGTGCCCCTGAGCTCCATTTTTCAACTCGTTTTTGGTGAGCTGACCGCAAGTCCAAAATTTTGGTTCAGGACCTATACTGGTTCCCGGTGGGTGGCTGAGAATTTGGTTAATTCTTCTTCCTGCCGGGAAATTACAGTGATATGTGCCCGTCCAAATGCCTAACAGCTACTCTCTCATTGGTTCTCCCTCTTCCCTTTCATCCTCTGCCAAATTGGCAACCTGTGCGAACCAAGAGGTTAAAGGGGCTGTCTATCCAAGTTGGGAGGTTGATAGTAAAGCAGACGGAAAGTCAAACCAGAGCACCAGGAGAGGGACTATTCGTTGAGTTTTAGAAACCTTTCGTATTCACAGTGTGTCCGTTCTCTAGGTTTCCCGCACATGTTATAGCTGTAGTAATATTCCCTTCAACCTGGAGAGTTCGGACCCATGGAATGGGTGCCATGCATTATTGCTTTAAAGGGTCTGCATTTGCTCACCCAATCTCACCAATCGTCTCAGTCCCAAGTGTCCGTCCTTATGCCACATCCAGCTGTCGTTGTAGATAGGGTCATTCCAGCTTTCATCAGAGACTCTGAAGGAATTGTAAAGAATTTCCCAGTTTTTTTTGTTTTGTTTTTGAAATTCCTTTTTATAGTGGGTTTGAGCTGATTCTCGCTGCCATGTTTATGCCAGTCTAGACACACTTTATTTCCTTACGGAGACATATCAATACATAGGTTTTAAGATTCTTACTAGTCAGATATTTTCCTCTGCGGGAAATATGGGGTTTTGAGTCCCTATCACTGAGGAAGGTGTAGGTCTTGTCTATTCCATAGTTGGTTTTTGGAACGGTACCTGTGCTTATATCAAACTCTGGTTTTATGCATCACCCCACCTCTCCTTCCCCCTTAAGCAGGTATAAGAGTGTTTTCTAAATGTGAGACACTGTTCTCTTTCCTAACTCAGTTCAAGTGTAGCCATCTTTACAGGATCTTCATAAGTGATATCTTATGATAAGTTTCTTTTTCTGTGTGACTTATTTCACTTAGAATCATCGTACCGGAATCCACCCATTTTGCTGCTACTGGTCTTATGACATTGATTTCATGGCTGAGGGATATTCCATCGTACGTAAGTACCACAATTTTTTGAACCATGTTTATATTTTCTGGGATACTTAAGGTGTATCCAAGTTGAGGTCCTTGTATGCAGTGCAGCCCTAAATTTTGGGGTGGCTCTGTCTTATTGATTTTCAGTTTTCCCAAGGTATATTCCCTAGACTGGTAGTGCCCTTGGCTCTGTAGCTCTGTTCTTTACTTGTTTTAGGGAACAGAATGCACTCCTCCAGAGAGGCAGTTGGCAATTTACATCCCGCCCATCAGCATAACAAGGCTCCCTGTTCTCCAGGGCCTGTCTTGCCTTTCTGGTTCTTACACATTTTGTGGATGTCCCTTTTGACCGGTGGGAAGTGATACTTCTTTGTAGTGCAGATGTGCATTGCCCGCTTGCTTGCTTGGCCAAAAAGGGCGTATGCGTTTTCTCCTGAATATATTCAGGAGAAAACGCATACGCCCTTTTTGGCCAAGTGCATCATTGTCGAAGTTGTGCCCCTCTTCCTGTGCTTTAAAGGCGATTCCAACGTACCTCTTGAAATCTGTTTCCTGCTATTCTGCCTCGCTTTCAAGTCCGCCTCGTTGCCTTCCGTCAACAGATTTTTGGACGATAGTTGTCCTTTATTACTCGGCCTGTTTGTGAATTGCTGTGTCCCTGAGCTCCATTTTTCAACTCGTTTTTGGTGAGCTGACCGCAAGTCCAAAATTTTGGTTCAGGACCTATACTGGTTCCCGGCGGGTTGCTGAGAATTTGGTTAATTCTTCTTCCTGCCGGGAAATTACAGTGATATGTGCCCGTCCAAATGCCTAACAGCTACTCTCTCATTGGTTCTCCCTCTTCCCTTTCATCCTCTGCCAAATTGGCAACCTGTGCGAACCAAGAGGTTAAAGGGGCTGTCTCTCCAAGTTGGGAGGTTGATAGTAAAGCAGAGGGAAAGTCAAACCGGAGCACCAGGAGAGGGTTTATTCTTTGAGTTTTAGAAACCTTTCGTATTCACAGTGTGTCCGTTCTCTAGGTTTCCCGCACATGTTATAGCTGTAGTAATATTCCCTTCAACCTGGAGAGTTGGGACCCATGGAATGTGTGCCATGCATTATTGCTTTAAAGGGTCTGCATTTGCTCACCCAATCTCACCAATCGTCTCAGTCCCAAGTGTCCCTCCTTATGCCACATCCAGCTGTCGTTGTAGATAGGGTCATTCCAGCTTTCATCAGAGACCCTGAAGGAATTGTAAAGAATTTCCCAGTTTTTTTGTTTTGTTTTTGAAATTCCTTTTTATAGTGGGTTTGAGCTGATTCTCGCTGCCATGTTTATGCCAGTCTAGACACACTTGATTCCCTTACGGAGACATATCAATACATAGGTTTTAAGATTCTTACTAGTCAGATATTTTCCTCTGCGGGAAATATGGGGTTTTGAGTCCCTTTCACTGAGGAAGGTGTAGGTCTTGTCTATTCCATAGTTGGTTTTTGGAACGGTACCTGTGCTTATATCAAACTCTGGTTTTATGCATCACCCCACCTCTCCTTCCCCCTTAAGCAGGTATAAGAGTGTTTTCTAAATGTGAGACACTGTTCTCTTTCCTAACTCAGTTCAAGTGTAGCCATGTTTACAGGATCTTCATAAGTGATATCTTATGATAAGTTTCTTTTTCTGTGTGACTTATTTCACTTAGAATCATCGTACCAGAATCCACCCATTTTGCTGCTACTGGTCTTATGACATTGATTTCATGGCTGAGGGATATTCCATCGTACGTAAGTACCACAATTTTTTGAACCATGTTTATATTTTCTGGGATACTTAAGGTGTATCCAAGTTGAGGTCCTTGTATGCAGTGCAGCCCTAAATTTTGGGGTGGCTCTGTCTTATTGATTTTCAGTTTTCCCAAGGTATATTCCCTAGACTGGTAGTGCCCTTGGCTCTGTAGCTCTGTTCTTTACTTGTTTTAGGGAACAGAATGCACTCCTCCAGAGAGGCAGTTGGCAATTTACATCCCGCCCATCAGCATAACAAGGCTCCCTGTTCTCCAGGGCCTGTCTTGCCTTTCTTGTTCTTACACATTTTGTGGATGTCCCTTTTGACCGGCGGGAAGTGATACTTCTTTCTAGTGCAGATTTGCATTGCCCGCTTGCTTGCTTGGCCAAAAAGGGCGTATGCGTTTTCTCCTGAATATATTCAGGAGAAAACGCATATGCCCTTTTTGGCCAAGTGCGTCATTGTCGAAGTTGTGCCCCTCTTCCTGTGCTTTAAAGGCGATTCCAACGTACCTCTTGAAATCTGTTTCCTGCTATTCTGCCTCGCTTTCAAGTCTGCCTCGTTGCCTTCCCTCAACAGATTTTTGGACGATAGTTGTCCTTTATTACTCGGCCAGTTTGTGAATTGCTGTGCCCCTGAGCTCCATTTTTCAACTCGTTTTTGGTGACCTGACCGCAAGTCCAAAATTTTGGTTCAGGACCTATACTGGTTCCCGGTGGGTGGCTGAGAATTTGGTTAATTCTTCTTCCTGCCGGGAAATTACAGTGATATGTGCCCGTCCAAATGCCTAACAGCTACTCTCTCATTGGTTCTCCCTCTTCCCTTTCATCCTCTGCCAAACTGGCAACCTGTGCGAACCAAGAGGTTAAAGGGGCTGTCTCTCCAAGTTGGGAGGTTGATAGTAAAGCAGACGGAAAGTCAAACCGGAGCACCAGGAGAGGGACTATTCGTTGAGTTTTAGAAACCTTTCGTATTCACAGTGTGTCCGTTCTCTAGGTTTCCCGCACATGTTATAGCTGTAGTAATATTCCCTTCAACCTGGAGAGTTCGGACCCATGGAATGGGTGCCATGCATTATTGCTTTAAAGGGTCTGCATTTGCTCCCCCAATCTCACCAATCGTCTCAGTCCCAAGTGTCCCTCCTTATGCCACATCCAGCTGTCGTTGTAGATAGGGTCATTCCAGCTTTCATCAGAGACCCTGAAGGAATTGTAAAGAATTTCCCAGTTTTTTTGTTTTGTTTTTGAAATTCCTTTTTATAGTGGGTTTGAGCTGATTCTCGCTGCCATGTTTATGCCAGTCTAGACACACTTGATTCCCTTATGGAGACATATCAATACATAGGTTTTAAGATTCTTACTAGTCAGATATTTTCCTCTGCGGGAAATATGGGGTTTTGAGTCCCTTTCGCTGAGGACGGTGTAGGTCTTGTCTATTCCATAGTTGGTTTTTGGAACGGTACCTGTGCTTATATCAAACTCTGGTTTTATGCATCACCCCACCTCTCCTTCCCCCTTAAGCAGGTATAAGAGTGTTTTCTAAATGTGAGACACTGTTCTCTTTCCTAACTCAGTTCAAGTGTAGCCATGTTTACAGGATCTTCATAAGTGATATCTTATGATAAATTTCTTTTTCTGTGTGACTTATTTCACTTAGAATCATCGTACCTGAATCCACCCATTTTGCTGCTACTGGTCTTATGACATTGATTTCATGGCTGAGGGATATTCCATCGTACGTAAGTACCACAATTTTTTGAACCATGTTTATATTTTCTGGGATACTTAAGGTGTATCCAAGTTGAGGTCCTTGTATGCAGTGCAGCCCTAAATTTTGGGGTGGCTCTGTCTTATTGATTTTCAGTTTTCCCAAGGTATATTCCCTAGACTGGTAGTGCCCTTGGCTCTGTAGCTCTGTTCTTTACTTGTTTTAGGGAACAGAATGCACTCCTCCAGAGAGGCAGTTGGCAATTTACATCCCGCCCATCAGCATAACAAGGCTCCCTGTTCTCCAGGGCCTGTCTTGCCTTTCTTGTTCTTACACATTTTGTGGATGTCCCTTTTGACCGGTGGGAAGTGATACTTCTTTGTAGTGCAGATTTGCATTGCCCGCTTGCTTGCTTGGCCAAAAAGGGCGTATGCGTTTTCTCCTGAATATATTCAGGAGAAAACGCATACGCCCTTTTTGGCCAAGTGCATCATTGTCGAAGTTGTGCCCCTCTTCCTGTGCTTTAAAGGCGATTCCAACGTACCTCTTGAAATCTGTTTCCTGCTATTCTGCCTCGCTTTCAAGTCCGCCTCGTTGCCTTCCCTCAACAGATTTTTGGACGATAGTTGTCCTTTATTACTCGGCCAGTTTGTGAATTGCTGTGCCCCTGAGCTCCATTTTTCAAGTCGTATTTGGTGAGCTGACCGCAAGTCCAAAATTTTGGTTCAGGACCTATACTGGTTCCCGGTGGGTGGCTGAGAATTTGGTTAATTCTTCTTCCTGCCGGGAAATTACAGTGATATGTGCCCGTCCAAATGCCTAACAGCTACTCTCTCATTGGTTCTCCCTCTTCCCTTTCATCCTCTGCCAAATTGGCAACCTGTGCGAACCAAGAGGTTAAAGGGGCTGTCTCTCCAAGTTGGGAGGTTGATAGTAAAGCAGACGGAAAGTCAAACCGGAGCACCAGGAGAGGGACTATGCGTTGAGTTTTAGAAACCTTTCGTATTCACAGTGTGTCCGTTCTCTAGGTTTCCCGCACATGTTATAGCTGTAGTAATATTCCCTTCAACCTGGAGAGTTCGGACCCATGGAATGGGTGCCATGCATTATTGCTTTAAAGGGTCTGCATTTGCTCACCCAATCTCACCAATCGTCTCAGTCCCAAGTGTCCTTCCTTATGCCACATCCAGCTGTCGTTGTAGATAGGGTCATTCCAGCCTTCATCAGAGACCCTGAAGGAATTGTAAAGAATTTCCCAGTTTTTTTGTTTTGTTTTTGAAATTCCTTTTTATAGTGGGTTTGAGCAGATTCTCGCTGCCATGTTTATGCCAGTCTAGACACACTTGATTCCCTTATGGAGACATATCAATACATAGGTTTTAAGATTCTTACTAGTCAGATATTTTCCTCTGCGGGAAATATGGGGTTTTGAGTCCCTTTCGCTGAGGACGGTGTAGGTCTTGTCTATTCCATAGTTGGTTTTTGGAACGGTACCTGTGCTTATATCAAACTCTGGTTTTATGCATCACCCCACCTCTCCTTCCCCCTTAAGCAGGTATAAGAGTGTTTTCTAAATGTGAGACACTGTTCTCTTTCCTAACTCAGTTCAAGTGTAGCCATGTTTACAGGATCTTCCTAAGTGATATCTTATGATAAGTTTCTTTTTCTGTGTGACTTATTTCACTTAGAATCATCGTACCTGAATCCACCCATTTTGCTGCCACTGGTCTTATGACATTGATTTCATGGCTGAGGGATATTCCATCGTACGTAAGTACCACAATTTTTTGAACCATGTTTATATTTTCTGGGATACTTAAGGTGTATCCAAGTTGAGGTCCTTGTATGCAGTGCAGCCCTAAATTTTGGGGTGGCTCTGTCTTATTGATTTTCAGTTTTCCCAAGGTATATTCCCTAGACTGGTAGTGCCCTTGGCTCTGTAGCTCTGTTCTTTACTTGTTTTAGGGAACAGAATGCACTCCTCCAGAGAGGCAGTTGGCAATTTACATCCCGCCCATCAGCATAACAAGGCTCCCTGTTCTCCAGGGCCTGTCTTGCCTTTCTTGTTCTTACACATTTTGTGGATGTCCCTTTTGACCGGTGGGAAGTGATACTTCTTTGTAGTGCAGATTTGCATTGCCCGCTTGCTTGCTTGGCCAAAAAGGGCGTATGCATTTTCTCCTGAATATATTCAGGAGAAAACGCATACGCCCTTTTTGGCCAAGTGCATCATTGTCGAAGTTGGGCCCCTCTTCCTGTGCTTTAAAGGCAATTCCAACGTACCTCTTGAAATCTGTTTCCTGCTATTCTGCCTCGCTTTCAAGTCCGCCTCGTTGCCTTCCCTCAACAGATTTTTGGACGATAGTTGTCCTTTATTACTCGGCCAGTTTGTGAATGGCTGTGCCCCTGAGCTCCATTTTTCAACTCCTTTTTGGTGAGCTGACCGCAAGTCCAAAATTTTGGTTCAGGACCTATACTGGTTACCGGTGGGTGGCTGAGAATTTGGTTAATTCTTCTTCCTGCCGGGAAATTACAGTGATATGTGCCCGTCCAAATGCCTAACAGCTACTCTCTCATTGGTTCTCCCTCTTCCCTTTCATCCTCTGCCAAATTGGAAACCTATGCGAACCAGGAGGTTAAAGGGGCTGTCTTTCCAATTTGGGAGATTGATAGTAAAGCAGATGGAAAGTCAAACTGGAGCACCAGGGTAGGGACTATTCGTGAGTTTTAGAAAATTTTCGTATTCACAGTCTGTTCGTTCTCTATGTTTCCCGTACATGTTTAGCTGTAGTAATATTCCTTTCAACCTGGAGATTTGGGACCCATGGAATGGGTGCCAGGCATTTGTGCTTTAAAGGGTCTGCATTTGCTCACACAATCTCACCAATCCTCTCAGTCCCAAGTGTCCAGCCTTATGCCACATCCAGCTGTCGTTGTAGATAGGGTCTTTCCAGGTTTCATCAGAGACCCTGAAGGAATTGTTAAGAATTTCCCAGTTTTTTGTTTTGTTTTTGAAATTCCTTTTTATAGTGGGTTTGAGCTGATTCTCGCTGCCCTGTTTATGCCAGTCTAGACACAGATGATTCTCTTACAGAGACATATCAATACTTAGGTTTTAAGTTTCTTACTAGTCAGATATATTCCTCTGCGGGAAATATGGGGTTTTGAGTCCCTTTCACTGAGGAAGGTGTAGGTCTTGTCTATTCCATAGTTGGTTTTTGGAACGGTACCTGTGCTTATACCAAACTCTGGTTTTATGCATCACCCCACCTCTCCTTCCCCCTTAAGCAGGCATAAGAGTGTTTTCTAAATGTGAGACACTGTTCTCTTTCCTAACTCAGTTCAAGTGTAGCCATGTTTACAGGATCTTCATAAGTGATATCTTATGATAACTTTCTTTTTCTGTGTGACTTATTTCACTTAGAATCATCGTACCGGAATCCACCCATTTTGCTGCTACTGGTCTTATGACATTGATTTCATGGCTGAGGGATATTCCATCATATGTAAGTACCACAATTTTTTGAGCCATTTTTATATTTCCTGGGATAATTAAGTTGTACCCAAGTTGAGGTCCTTGTAAGCAGTGCAGCCCTAAATTTTGGGGTGGCTCTGTCTTAATAATTTTAGTTTTCCCAAGGTATATTCCCTAGACTGGAAGTGCCCTTGGCTCTGTAGCTCTGTTGTTTACTTGTTTTAGGGAACACAATGCACTCCTCCAGAGAGGCAGTTGTCAATTTACATCCCGCCCTTCAGCATAACAAGGCTCCCTGTTTTCCAGGGTCTGTCTTGCCTTTCTGGTTTTTACACATTTTGTGGATGTCTCTTTTGACCGGTGGGAAGTGATTCTTCTTTGTAGTGCAGATTTGCATTGCCCGCTTGATTGCTTGGCCAAAAAGGGCGTATGCGTTTTCTCCTGAATATATTCAGGAGAAAACGCATACGCCCTTTTTGGCCAAGTGCATCATTGTCAAAGTTGTGCCCCTCTTCCTGTTCTTTAAAGGCGATTCCAACGTACCTCTTGAAATCTGTTTCCTGCTATTCTGCCTCGCTTTCAAGTCGGCCTCGTTGCCTTCCCTCAACAGATTTTTGGACGATACTTGTCCTTTATTACTCGGTCAGTTTGCAGATTGCTGTGCCCCTGAGCTCCATTTATCAACTCGTTTTTTGTGAGCTGACCGCAAGTCCAAAATTTTGGTTCATGACCTATGCTGGTTCCCGGTGGGGGGCTGAGACTTTGGTTAATTCTTCTTCCTGCCGGGATGTTAGAGTGATATGTGCCCGTCCAAATGCCTAACAGCTACTCTCTCATTGGTTCTCCCTCTTCCCTTTCATCCTCTGCCAAATTGGCAACCTATGCGAACCAGGAGGTTAAAGGGGCTGTCTCTCCAAGTTGGGAGGTTGATAGTAAAGCAGATCGAAAGTCAAACCGGAGCACGAGGAGAGGGACTGTTCGTTGAGTTTTAGAAACCTTTCGTATTCACAGTGAGTCCGTTCTCTAGGTTTCCCGTACATGTTATAGCTGTAGTAATATTCCCTTCAACCTGGAGAGTTGGGACCCATGGAATGGGAGCCATGCATTATTGCTTTAAAGGGTCTGCATTTGCTCACCCAATCTCACCAATTCTCTCAGTCACAAGTGTCCAGCCTTATGCCACATCCAGCTGTTGTTGTAGATAGGGTATTTCCAGGTTTCATCAGAGACCCTGAAGGAATTGTAAAGAATTTCCCAGTTTTTTTGTTTTGTTTTTGAAATTACTTTTTATAGTGGGTTTGAGCTGATTCTCGCTGCCATGTTTATGCCAGTCTAGACACACTTGATTCCCTTACGGAGACATATCAATACATAGGTTTTAAGATTCTTACTAGTCAGATATATTCCTCTGCGGGAAATATGGGTTTTGAGTCCCTTTCACTGAGGAAGGTGTAGGTCTTGTCTATTCAATAGTTGGTTTTTGGAACGGTACCTGTGCTTATATCAAACTCTGGTTTTATGCATCACCCAACCTCTCCTTCCCCCTTAAGCAGGCATAAGAGTGTTTTCTAAATGTGAGACACTGTTCTCTTTCCTAACTCAGTTCAAGTGTAGCCATGTTTACAGGATCTTCATAAGTGATATCTTATGATAAGTTTCTTTTTCTGTGTGACTTATTTCACTTAGAATCATCGTACCTGAATCCACCCATTTTGCTGCTACTGGTCTTATGACATTGACTTCATGGCTGAGGGATATTCCATCGTACGTAAGTACCACAATTTTTTGAACCATTTTTATATATCCTGGGATATTTAAGGTGTACCCAAGTTGAGGTCCTTGTAAGCAGTGCAGCCCTAAATTTTGGGGTGGCTCTGTCTTATTGATTTTCAGTTTTCCCAAGGTATATTCCCTAGACTGGAAGTGCCCTTGGCTCTGTAGCTCTGTTCTTTACTTGTTTTAGGGAACACAATGCACTCCTCCAGAGAGGCAGTTGACAATTTACATCCCGCCCATCAACATATCAAGGCTGCATGTTCTCCAGGGCCTGTCTTGCCTTTCTGGTTTTTACACATTTTGTGGATGTCCCTTTTGACCGGTGGGAAGTGATACTTCTTTTTAGTGCAGATTTGCATTGCCCGTTTGCTTGCTTGGCCAAAAAGGGCGTATGCGTTTTCTCCTGAATATATTCAGGAGAAAACGCATACGCCCTTTTTGGCCAAGTGCATCATTGTCGAAGTTGTGCCCCTCTTCCTGTGCTTTAAAGGCGATTCCAACGTACCTCTTGAAATCTGTTTCCTGCTATTCTGCCTCGCTTTCAAGTCCGCCTCGTTGCCTTCCCTCAACAGATTTTTGGACGATAGTTGTCCTTTATTACTCGGCCAGTTTGTGAATTGCTGTGCCCCTGAGCTCCATTTTTCAACTCGTTTTTGGTGAGCTGACCGCAAGTCCAAAATGTTGGTTCAGGACCTATACTGGTTCCCGGTGGGTGGCTGAGACTTTGGTTAATTCTTCTTCCTGCCGGGAAATTGCAGTGATATGTGCCCGTCCAAATGCCTCACAGCTACTCTCTCATTAGTTCTCCCTCTTCCCTTTCATTCTCTGCCAAATTGGCAACCTGTGCGAACCAGGAGGTTAAAGGGGCTGTCTCTCCAAGTTGGGAGGTTGATAGTAAAGCAGATGGAATGTCAAACTGGAGCACCAGGATAGGGACTATTCGTTGAGTTTTAGAAACCTGTCGTATTCACAGTGTGTCCGTTCTCTAGGTTTCCCGTACATGTTATAACTGTAGTAATATTCCCTTCAACCTGGAGAGTTGGGACTCATGGAATGGTTGCCAAGCATTTGTGCTTTAAAGGGTCTGCATTTGCTCACCATATCTCACCAATCGTCTCAGTCCCAAGTGTCCCTCCTTATGCCACATCCAGCTGTCGTTGTAGATAGGGTCATTCCAGGTTTCATCAGGGACCCGGAAGGAATTATAAAGAATTTCCCAGTTTTTTTGTTTTGTTTTTGAAATTCCTTTTTATAGTGGGTTTGAGCTGATTCTCGCTGCCATGTTTATGCCAGTCTAGACACACTTGATTCCCTTACGGAGACATATCAATACATAGGTTTTAAGATTCTTACTAGTCAGATATATTCCTCTGCGGGAAATATGGCGTTTTGAGTCCCTTTCACTGAGGAAGGTGTAGGTCTTGTCTATTCCATAGTTGGTTTTTGGAACGGTACCTGTGCTTATATCAAACTCTGGTTTTATGCATCACCCCACCTCTCCTTCCCCCTTAGCAGGCATAAGTGTGTTTTCTAAATGTGAGACACTGTTCTCTTTCCTAACTCAGTTCAAGTGTAGCCATGTTTACAGGATCTTCATAAGTGATATCTTATGATAAGTTTCTTTTTCTGTGTGACTTATTTCACTTAGAATCATCGTACCTGAATCCACCCATTTTGCTGCTACTGGTCTTATGACATTGATTTCATGGCTGAGGGATATTCCATCATACGTAAGTACCACAATTTTTTGAACCATTTTTATATTTCCTGGCATATTTAAGGTGTACCCAACTTGAAGTCCTTGTAAGCAGTGCAGCCCTAAATTTTGGGGTGGCTCTGTCTTATTGATTTTCAGTTTTCCCAAGGTATATTCCCTAGACTGGAAGTGCCCTTGGCTCTGTAGCTCTGTTCTTTACTTGTTTTAGGGAACACAATGCACTCCTCCAGAGAGGCAGTTGGCAATTTACATCCCGCCCATCAGCATATCAAGGCTCCCTGTTCTCCAGGGCCTGTCTTGCCTTTCTGCTTTTTACACATTTTGTGGATGTCCCTTTTGACCGGTGGGAAGTGATACTTCTTTGTAGTGCAGATTTGCATTGCCCGCTTGCTTGCTTGGCCAAAAAGGTCGTATGCGTTTTCTCCTGAATATATTCAGGAGAAAACGCATACGCCCTTTTTGGCCAAGGGCATCATTGTCGAAGTTGTGCCCCTCTTCCTGTGCTTTAAAGGCGATTCCAACGTACCTCTTGAAATCTGTTTCCTGCTATTCTGCCTCGCTTTCAAGTCCACCTCCTTTCCTTCCCTCAACAGATTTTTGGACGATAGTTGTCCTTTATTACTCGGCCAGTTTATGAATTGCTGTGCCCCTGAGCTCCATTTTTCAACTCGTTTTTGGTGAGCTGACCGCAAGTCCAAAGTTTTGGTTCAGGACCTATACTGGTTCCCGGTGGGTGGCTGAGACTTTGGTTAATTCTTATTCCTGCCGGGAAATTAGAGTGATATGTGCCCATCCAAATGCCTAACAGCTACTCTCTCATTGGTTCTCCCTCTTCCCTTTCATCCTCTGCCAAATTGGCAACCTGTGTGAACCAGGAGGTTAAAGGGGCTGTCTCTCCAAGTTGGGTGGTTGATAGTAAAGCAGATGAAAAGTCAAGCCGGAGCACCAGGTGAGGGACTATTCGTTGAGTTTTAGAAACCTTTCGTATTCACAGTGTGTCCGTTCTCTAGGTTTCCCGTACATGTTATAGCTGTAGTAATATTCCCTTCAACCTGGAGAGTTGGGGCCCATGGAATGGGTGCCAGGCATTTGTGATTTAAAGGGTCTGCATTTGCTCACCCAATCTCACGAAACCTCTCAGTCCCAAGTGTCCTTCCTTATGCCACATCGACCTGTCGTTGTAGATAGGGTCATTCCAGGTTTCAACAGGGACCCTGAAGGAATTGTAAAGAATTTCCCAGTTTTTCTGTTTGTTTTTGAAAATCCTTTTTATACTGGGTTTGAGCAGATTCTCACTGCCATGTTTATGCCAGTCTAGACACACTTGATTCCCTTACGGAGACATATCAATACATAGGTTTTAAGGTTCTTACTAGTCTGATATATTCCTCTGCGGGAAATATGGGGTTTTGAGTCCCTTTCACTGAGGAAGGTGTAGGTCTTGTGTATTCCATAGTAGGTTTTTGGAACGGTACTTGTGCTTATATCAAACTCTGGTTTTATGCATCACCCCACCTCTCCTTCCCCCTTAAGCAGGCATAAGAGTGTTTTCTAAATGTGAGACTCTGTTCTCTTTCCTAACTCAGTTCAAGTGTAGCCATGTTTATAGGATCTTCATAAGTGATATCTTATGATAAGTTTCTTTTTCTGTGTGACTTATTTCACTTAGAATCATCGTACCTGAATCCACCCATTTTGCTGCTACTGGTGTTATGACATTGATTTCATGGCTGAGGGATATTCCATCATACATAAGTACCACAATTTTTTGAACCATTTTTGTATTTCCTGGGATACTTAAGGTGTATCAAAGTTGAGGTCCTTGTAAGCAGTGCAGCCCTAAATTTTGGTGTGGCTCTGTCTTATTGATTTTCAGTTTTCCCAAGGTATATTCCCTAGACTGGAAGTGCCCTTGGCTCTGTAGCTCTGTTGTTTACTTGTTTTAGGGAACACAATGCACTCCTCCAGAGAGGCAGTTGGCAATTTACATCCCGCCCATCAGCATAACAAGGCTGCCTGTTCTCCAGGGCCTGTCTTGCCTTTCTGGTTTTTACACATTTTGTGGATGTCCCTTTTGACCGGTGGGAAGTGATACTTCTTTGTAGTGCAGATTTGCATTGCCCGCTTGCTTGCTTGGCCAAAAAGGGCGTATGCGTTTTCTCCTGAATATATTCAGGAGAAAACGCATACGCCCTTTTTGGCCAAGTGCATCATTGTCGAAGTTGTGCCCCTCTTCCTGTGCTTTAAAGGCGATTCCAACGTACCTCTTGAAATCTGTTTCCTGCTATTCGGCCTCGCTTTCAAGTCCGCCTCGTTGCCTTTCCTCAACAGATTTTTGGACGATAGTTGTCCTTTATTACTCGGCCAGTTTGTGAATTGCTGTGCCCCTGGGCTCCATTTTTCAACTCGTTTTTGGTGAGCTGACCGCAAGTCCAAAATTTTGCTTCAGGACCTCTACTGGTTCCCGGTGGGTGGCTGAGACTTTGGTTAATTCTTCTTCCTGCCTGGAAATTACAGTGATATGTGCCCGTCCAAATGCCTAACAGCTACTCTCTCATTGGTTCTCCCTCTTCCCTTTCATCCTCTGCCAAATTGTCAACCTGTGCAAACCAGGAGGTTAAAGGGGCTGTCTCTCCAAGTTGGTAGGTTGATAGTAAAGCAGATGGAAAGTCAAACCGGAGCACCAGGAGAGGGACTATTCGTTGAGTTTAGAAACCCTTCATATTCACAGTGTGTCCGTTCTCTAGGTTTCCCGTACATGTTATAGCTGTAGTAATATTCCCTTCTACCTGGAGAGTTGGGACCTATGTAATGGGTGCCAGGAATTTGTGCTTTAAAGGGTCTGCATTTGCTCACCCAATCTCACCAATCATCTCAGTCCCAAGTGTCCCTCCTTATGCCATATCCAGCTCTCGTTGTAGATAGGGTCATTCCAGGTTTCATCCGAGACCCTGAAGGAATTGTTAAGAATTTCCCAGTTTTTTTATTTTGTTTTTGAAATTCCTTTTTATAGTGGGCTTGAGCTGATTCCCGCTGCCATATTTATGCCAGTCTAGACACACTTGATTCCCTTACGGAGACATATCAATACATAGGTTTTAAGATTCTTACTAGTCAGATATATTCCTCTGCGGGAAATATGGTGTTTTGAATCCCTTTCACTGAGGAAGGTGTAGGTCTTGTCTATTCCATAGTTGGTGTTTGGAACGGTACCTGTGCTTATATCAAACTCTGTTTTTATGCATCATCCCACCTCTCCTTCCCCCTTAAGCAGGCATAAGAGTGTTTTCTAAATGTGTGACACTGTTCTCTTTCCTAACTCAGTTCAAGTGTAGCCATGTTTACAGGATCTTCATAAGTGATATCTTATGATAAGTTTCTTTTTCTGTGTGACTTATTTCACTTAGAATCATCGTACCTGAATCCACCCATTTTGCTGCTACTGTTCTTATGATATTGATTTCATGGCTGAGGGATATTCCATCGTACGTAAGTACCACAATTTTTTGAACCATTTTTATATTTCCTGGGATACTTAATGTGTATCCAAGTTGAGGTCCTTGTAAGTAGTGCAGCCCTAAATTTTGGGGTGGCTCTGTCTTATTGATTTTCAGTTTTCCCAAGGTATATTCCCTAGACTGTAAGTGCCCTTGGCTCTGTAGCTCTCTTCTTTACTTGTTTTAGGGAACACAATGCACTCCTCCAGAGAGGCAGTTGGCAATTTACATCCCGCCCATCAGCATAACAAGGCTCCCTGTTCTCCAGGGCCTGTCTTGCCTTTCTGGTTTTTACACATTTTGTGGATGTCCCTTTTGACCGGTGGGAAGTGATACTTCTTTGTAGTGCAGATTTGCATTGCCCGCTTGCTTGCTTGGCCAAAAAGGGCGTATGCGTTTTCTCCTGAATATATTCAGGAGAAAATGAATACACACTTTTTGGCCAATTGCATCATTGTCGAAGTTGTGCCCCTCTTCCTGTGCTTTAAAGGCGATTCCAACGTACCTCTTGAAATCTGTTTCCTGCTATTCTGACTCGCATTCAAGTCCACCTCGTTGCCTTCCCTCAACAGATTTTTGGACGATAGTTATCCTTTATTACTCGGCCAATTTGTGAATTGCTGTGCCCATGAGCTCCATTTTTCAACTCGTTTTTGGTGAGCTGACCGCAAGTCCAAAATTTTGGTTCAGGACCTATACTGGTTCCCGGTGGGTGGCTGAGACGTTGGTTAATTCTTCTTCCTGCCGGGAAATTACAGTGATATGTGCCCGTCCAAATGCCTAACAGCTACTCTCTCATTGGTTCTCCCTCTTCCCTTTCATCCTCTGCCAAATTGGCAACCTGTGCGAACCAGGAGGTTAAAGGGGCTGTCTCTCCAAGTTGGGAGGTTGATAGTAAAGCAGATGGAAAGTCAAACCGGAGCACCAGGAGAGGGACTATTCGTTGAGTTTTAGAGACCTTTCCTTTTGACAGTGTGTCCGTTTTCTAGGATTCCCATACATGTTATAGCGGTAGTAATATTCCCTTCAACCTGGAGAATTGGGACCCATGGAATGGGTGCCATGCATTATTGCTTTAAAGGGTCTGCATTTGCTCAACCAATCTCACCAAACCTCTCAGTCCCAAGTGTCCAGCCTTATGCCACATCCAGCTGTCGTTGTAGATAGGGTCATTCCAGGTTTCATCAGAGACCCTGAAGGAATTTTAAAGAATTTCCCACTTTTTTTGTTTTGTTTTTGAAATTCCTTTTATAGTGGGTTTGAGCTGATTCTCGCTGCCATGTTTATGCCAGTCTAGACACACTTGATTCCCTTACGGAGACATATCAATACATAGGTTTTAAGATTCTTACTTGTCAGATATATTCCTCTGAGGGAAATATGGGGTTTTGAGGCCCTTTCAATGAGGAAGGTGTAGGTCTTGTCTATTCCATAGTTGGTTTTTGGAACGGTACCTGTGCTTATATCAAACTCTGGTTTTATGCATCACCCCACCTCTCCTTCCCCCTTAAGCAGGCATAAGAGTGTTTTCTAAATGTGAGACACTGTTCTCTTTCCTAACTCAGTTCAAGTGTAGCCATGTTTACAGGATCTTCATAAGTGATATCTTATGATAAGTTTCTTTTTCTGTGTGACTTATTTCACTTAGAATCATCGTACCTGAATCCACCCATTTTGCTGCTACTGGTCTTATGACATTGATTTCATGGCTGAGGGATATTCCATCGTACGTAAGTACCACAATTTTTTGAACCATTTTTATATTTCCTGGGATATTTAAGGTGTACCCAAGTTGAGGTCCTTGTAAGCAGTGCAGCCCTAAATTTTGGGGTGGCTCTGTCTTATTGATTTTCAGTTTTCCCAAGGTATATTCCCTAGACTGGAAGTGCCCTTGGCTCTGTGGCTCTCTTCTTTACTTGTTTTAGGGAACACAATGCACTCCTCCAGAGAGGCAGTTGGCAATTTACATCCCGCCCATCAGCATAACAAGGCTCCCTGTTCTCCAGGGCCTGTCTTGCCTTTCTGGTTTTTACACATATTGTGGATGTCCCTTTTGACCGGTGGGAAGTGATACTTCTTTGTAGTGCAGATTTCCATTGCCCGCTTGTTTGCTTGGCCAAAGAGGGCTTATGCGTTTTCTCCTGAATATATTCAGGAGAAAATGCATACGCCCTCTTTGGCCAAGTGCATCATTGCCGACGTTGTGCCCTTCTTCCTGTGCTTTAAAGGCGATTCCAAAGTACCTCTTGAAATCTGTTTCCTGCTATTCTGCCTCGCTTTCAAGTCCGCCTCGTTGCCTTCCCTCAACAGATTTTGGACGATACTTGTCCTTTATTACTCGGCCAGTTTGTGAATTGCTGTGCCCCTGAGCTCCATTTTTCAACTCGTTTTTGGAGAGCTGAACGCAAGTCCAAAATTTTGGTTCAGGACCTATACTGGTTCCCAGTGGGTGGCTGAGACTTTATTTAATTCTTCTTCCTGCCGGGAAATTACAGTGATATGTGCCCGTCCAAATGCCTAACAGCTACTCTCTCATTGGTTCTCCCTCTTCCCTTTCATCCTCTGCCAAATTGGCAACCTGTGCGAACCAGGAGGTTAAAGGGGCTGTCTCTCCAAGTTGGGAGATTGATAGTAAAGCAGATGGAAAGTCAAACCGGAGCACCAGGAGAGGGACTATTCGTTGAGTTTTAGAAACCTTTCGTATTCGCAGTGTGTCCGTTCTCTAGGATTCCCGTACATGTTATAGCTGTAGTAATATTCCCTTCAACCTGGAGAGTTGGGACCCATGGAATGGGTGCCAGGCATTTGTGCTTTAAAGGGTCTGCATTTGCTCACCCAATCTCACCAATCGTCTCAGTCCCAAGTGTCCCTCCTTATGCCACATCCAGCTGTCGTTGTAGATAGGGTCATTCCAGGTTTCATCAGAGACCCTGAAGGAATTGTAAAGAATTTCCCAGTTTTTTTGTTTTGTTTTTGAAATTCCTTTTTATAGTGGGTTTGAGCTGATTCTCGCTGCCATGTTTATGTCAGTCTAGACACACTTGATTCCCTTACGGAGACATATCAATACATAGGTTTTAAGATTCTTACTAGTCAGATATATTCCTCTGCGGGAAATATGGGCTTTTGAGTCCCTTTCACTGAGGAAGGTGTAGGTCTTGTCTATTCCATAGTTGGTTTTTGGAACGGTACCTGTGCTTATATCAAACTCTGGTTTTATGCATCACCCCACCTCTCCTTCCCCCTTAAGCAGGCATAAGAGTGTTTTCTAAATGTGAGACACTGTTCTCTTTCCTAACTCAGTTCAAGTGTAGTCATGTTTATAGGATCTTCATAAGTGATATCTTATGATAAGTTTCTTTTTCTGTGTGACTTATTTCGCTTAGAATCATCGTACCTGAATACACCCATTTTGCTGCTACTGGTCTTATGACATTGATTTCATGGCTGAGGGATATTCCATCGTACGTAAGTACCACAATTTTTTGAACCATTTTTATATTTCCTGGGATACTTAAGGTGTATCCAAGTTGAGGTCCTTGTAAGCCGTGCAGCCCTAAATTTTGGGGTGGCTCTGTCTTATTGATTTTCCGTTTTCCCAAGGTATATTCCCTAGACTGGAAGTGCCCTTGGCTCTGTAGCTCTGTTGTTTACTTGTTTTAGGGAACACAATGCACTCCTCCAGAGAGGCAGTTGGCAATTTACATGCCGCCCATCAGCATAACAAGGCTGCCTGTTCTCCAGGGCCTGTCTTGCCTTTCTGGTTTTTACACATTTTGTGGATGTCCCTTTTGACCGGTGGGAAGTGATACTTCTTTGTAGTGCAGATTTGCATTGCCTGCTTGCTTGCTTGGCCAAAAAGGGCGTATGCGTTTTCTCCTGAATATATTCAGGAGAAAACGCATACGCCCTTTTTGGCCAAGTGCATCATTGTCGAAGTTGTGCCCCTCTTCCTGTGCTTTAAAGGCGATTCCAACGTACCTCTTGAAATCTGTTTCCTGCTATTCGGCCTCGCTTTCAAGTCCACCTCGTTGCCTTTCCTCAACAGATTTTTGGACGATAGTTGTCCTTTATTACTCGGCCAGTTTGTGAATTGCTGTGCCCCTGGGCTCCATTTTTCAACTCGTTTTTGGTGAGCTGACCGCAAGTCCAAAATTTTGCTTCAGGACCTATACTGGTTCCCGGTGGGTGGCTGAGAATTTGGTTAATTCTTCTTCCTGCCGGGAAATTACAGTGATATGTGCCCGTCCAAATGCCTAACAGCTACTCTCTCATTGGTTCTCCCTCTTTCATCCTCTGCCAAATTGGCAACCTGTGCGAACCAGGAGGTTAAAGGGGCTGTCTCTCCAAGTTGGGAGGTTGATAGTAAAGCAGATGGAAAGTCAAACCGGAGCACAAGGAGAGGGACTATTAGTTGAGTTTTAGAAACCTTTCGTATTCACAGTGTGTCCGTTCTCTAGGTTTCCCGTACATGTTATAACTGTAGTAATATTCCTTTTAACCTGGAGAGTTGGGACCCATGGAATGAGTGCCAGGCATTTGTGCTTTAAAGGGTCTGCATTTGCTCACACAATCTCACTAATCCTCTAAGTCCCAAGTGTCCAGGCTTATGCCACATCCAGCTGTCGTTGTACATAGGGTCATTCCAGGATTCATCAGAGACCCTGAAGGAATTGTAAAGAATTTCCCAGTTTTTTTGTTTTGTTTCTGAAATTCCTTTATATAGTGGGTTTGAGCTGATTCTCGCTGCCATGTTTATGCCTGTCTAGACACACTTGATTCCCTTACGGAAACATATCAATACATAGGTTTTAAGATTCTTACTAGTCAGATATATTCCTCTGAGGGAAATATGGGGTTTTGAGTCCCTTTCACTGAGGAAGGTGTAGGTCTTGTCTATTCCATAGTTGGTTTTTGGAACGGTACCTGTGCTTATATCACACTCTGATTTATGCATCACCCCACCTCTCCTTCCCCCTTAAGCAGGCATAAGAGTGTTTTCTAAATGTGAGACACTGTTCTCTTTCCTAACTCAGTTCAAGTGTAGCCATGTTTACAGGATCTTCATAAGTGATATCTTATGATAAGTTTCTTTTTCTGTGTGACTTATTTCACTTAGAATCATCGTAGCTGAATCCACCCATTTTGCTGCTACTGGTCTTATGACATTGATTTCATGGCTGAGGGATATTCCATCGTATGTAAGTACCACAATTTTTTGAACCATTTTTATATTTCCTGGGATATTTAAGGTGTACCCAAGGTGAGGTCCTTGTAAGCAGATCAGCCCTAAATTTTGGGGTGGCTCTGCCTAATCGATTTTCAGTTTTCCCAAGGTATATTCCGTAGACTGGAAGTGCCCTTGGCTCTGTAACTCTGTTGTTTATTCGTTTTAGGGAACACAATGCACTCCTCCAGAGAGGCAGTTGGCTAGTTACATCCCGCCCATCAGCATAACAAGGCTCCCTGTTCTCCAGGGCCTGTCTTGACTTTCTGCTTTTTACATATTTTGTGGCTGTCCCTTTTGACCGGTGGGAAGTGATACTTCTTTGTAGTACAGATTTGAATTGCCCGCTTGCTTGCTTTGCCAAAAAGAGCGTATGCATTTTCTCCTGAATATATTCAGGAGAAAACGCATACGCCGTTTTTGGCCAAGTGCATCATTGTCGAAGTTGTGCCCCTCTTCTTGTGCTTTAAAGGCGATTACAACTTACCTTTGAAATCTGTTTCCTGCTATTCTGCCTCGCTTTCGAGTCCGGCTCGTTGCCTTCCCACAACAGATTTTTGGACGATAGTTGTCCTTTATTACTCGGCCAGTTTGTGAATTGCTGTGCCCCTGAGCTCCATTTTTCTACTCGTTTTTGGTGAGCTGACCGCAAGTCCAAAATTTTGGTTCAGGACCTATACTGGTTCCCGGTGGGTGGCTGAGACTTTGGTTAATTCTTATTCCTGCTGGGAAATTACAGTGATATGTGCCTGTCCAAATGCCTAACAGCTACTCTCTCATTTGTTCTCCCTCTTCCCTTTCATCCTCTGCCAAATTGGCAACCTGTGTGAACCAGGAGGTTAAAGGGGCTGTCTCTCCAAGTTGGGAGGTTGATAGTAAAGCAGATGGAAAGTCAAACTGGAGGACCAGGAGAGGGACTATTCGTTGAGTTTTAGAAACCTTTCGTATTCTCAGTGTGTCCGTTCTCTAGGTTTCCCGTACATGTTATAACTGTAGTAATATTCCTTTCAACCTGGAGAGTTGGGACCCATGGAATGGGTGCCATGCATTATTGCTTTAAAGGGTCTGCATTTGCTCACCAAATCTCACCAATCGTATCAGACCCAAGTGTCCCTCCTTATGCCACATCCAGCTGTCGTTGTAGATAGGGTCATTCCAGGTTTCATCAGAGACCCTGAAGGAATTGTAAAAATTTCCCAGTTTTTTTGTTTTGTTTTTTAAATTCCTTTTTATAGTGAGTTTGAGCTGATTCTCGCTGCCATGTTTATGCCAGTCTAGACACACTTGATTCCCTTACGGAGACATATCAATACATAGGTTTTAAGATTCTTACTAGTCAGATATATTCCTCTGCGGGAAATATGGGGTTTTGAGTCCCTTTCACTGAGGACGGTGTAGGTCTTGTCTATTCCATAGTTGGTTTTTGGAACGGTACCTGTGCTTATATCAAACTCTGGTTTTATGCATCACCCCACCTTTTCTTCCCCCTTAAGCAGGCATAAGAGTGTTTTCTAAATGTGAGACACTGTTCTCTTTCCTAACTCAGTTCAAGTGCAGCCATGTTTACAGGATCTTCATAAGTGATATCTTATGATAAGTTTCTTTTTCTCTGTGACTTATTTCACTTAGAATCATCGTACCTGAATCCACCCATTTTGCTGCTACTGGTCTTATGACATTGATTTCATGGCTGAGGGATATTCCATCATACGTAAGTACCACAATTTTTTGAACCATTTTTATATTTCCTGGGATATTTAAGGTGTACCCAAGTTGAGGTCCTTGTAAGCAGTGCAGCCCTAAATTTTGGTGTGGCTCTGTCTTATAGATTTTCAGTTTTCCCAAGGTATATTCCCTAGACTGGAAGTGCCCTTGGCTCTGTAGCTCTGTTCTTTACTTGTTTTAGGGAACACAATGCACTCCTCCAGAGAGGCAGTTGGCAATTTACATCCCGCCCATCAGCATAACAAGGCTCCCTGTTCTCCAGGGCCTGTCTTGCCTTTCTGGTTTTTACACATTTTGTGGATGTCCCTTTTGAGGGGTGGGAAGTGATACTTCTTTGTAGTGCAGATTTGCATTGCCCGCTTGCTTGCTTGGCCAAAAAGGGCGTATGCGTTTTCTCCTGAATATATTCAGGAGAAAACGCATACGCCCTTTTTGGCCAAGTGCATCATTGTCGAAGTTTTGCCCCTCTTCCTGTGCTTTAAAGGCGATTCCAACGTACCTCTTGAAATTTGTTTCCTGCTATTCTGCCTCGCTTTCATGTCCGCCTCGTTGCCTTCCCTCAACAGATTTTTGACGATACTTGTCCTTTATTACTTGGCCAGTTTATGAATTGCTATGCCCCTGAGCTCCATTTTTCAACTCGTTTTTTGTGAGCTGACCGCAAGTCCAAAATTTTGGTTCACGACCTATGCTGGTTCCCAGTTGGGGGCTGAGACTTTGGTTAATTCTTCTTCCTGCCGGGAAATTAGAGTGATATGTGCCCGTCCAAATGCCTAACAGCTACTCTCTCATTGGTTCTCCCTCTTCCCTTTCATCCTCTGCCAAATTGGCAACCTGTGTGAACCAGGAGGTTAAAGGGGCTGTCTCTCCAAGATGGGAGGTTGATAGTAAAGCAGATGAAAAGTCAAACTGGAGCACCAGGAGAGGGACTATTCGTTGAGTTTTAGAAACCTTTCGTATTCACAGTGTGTCCGTTCTCTAGGTTTCCCGTACATGTTATAACTGTAGTAATATTCCCTTCAACCTGGAGAGTTGGGACCCATGGAATGGGTGCCAGGCATTTGGGCTTTAAAGGGTCTGCATTTGCTCACCCAATCTCACCAATCGTCTCAGTCCCAAGTGTACCTCCTTATGCCACATCCAGCTGTCATTGTAGATAGGGTCATTCCAGGTTTCATCACAGACGCTGAAGGAATTGTAAAGAATTTCCCAGTTTTTTTGTTTTGTTTTTGAAATTCCTTTTTAGAGTGGGTTTGAGCTGATTCTCGCTGCCATGTTTATGCCAGTCTAGACACACTTGATTCCCTTACGGAGACATATCAATACATAGGTTTTAAGATTCTTACTTGTCAGATATATTCCTCTGCGGGAAATATGGGGTTTTGAGGCCCTTTCAATGAGGAAGGTGTAGGTCTTGTCTATTCCATAGTTGGTTTTTGGAACGGTACCTGTGCTTATATCAAACTCTGGTTTTATGCATCACCCCACCTCTCCTTCCCCCTTAAGCAGGCATAAGAGTGTTTTCTAAATGTGAGACACTGTTCTCTTTCCTAACTCAGTTCAAGTGTAGCCATGTTTACAGGATCTTCATAAGTGATATCTTATGATAAGTTTCTTTTTCTGTGTGTCTTATTTCACTTAGAATCATCGTACCTGAATCCACCCATTTTGCTGCTACTGGTCTTATGACATTGATTTCATGGCTGAGGGATATTCCATCGTACGTAAGTACCACAATTTTTTGAACCATTTTTATATTTCCTGGGATATTTAAGGTGTACCCAAGTTGAGGTCCTTGTAAGCAGTGCAGCCCTAAATTTTGGGGTGGCTCTGTCTTATTGATTTTCAGTTTTCCCAAGGTATATTCCCTAGACTGGAAGTGCCCTTGGCTCTGTAGCTCTCTTCTTTACTTGTTTAAGGGAACACAATGCACTCCTCCAGAGAGGCAGTTGGCAATTTACATCCCGCCCATCAGCATAACAAGGCTCCCTGTTCTCCAGGGCGTGTCTTGCCTTTCTGGTTTTTACACATTTTGTGGATGTCCCTTTTGACCGGTGGGAAGTGATACTTCTTTGTAGTGCAGATTTCCATTGCCCGCTTGTTTGCTTGGCCAAAGAGGGCGTATGCGTTTTCTCCTGAATATATTCAGGAGAAAATGCATACGCCCTCTTTGGCCAAGTGCATCATTGTCGACGTTGTGCCGTTCTTCCTGTGCTTTAAAGGCGATTCCAAAGTACCTCTTGAAATCTGTTTCCTGCTATTCTGCCTCGCTTTCAAGTCCGCCTCGTTGCCTTCCCTCAACAGATTTTGGACGATACTTGTCCTTTATTACTCGGCCAGTTTGTGAATTGCTGTGCCCCTGAGCTCCATTTTTCAACTCGTTTTTGGAGAGCTGACCGCAAGTCCAAAATTTTGGTTCAGGACCTATACTGGTTCCCAGTGGGTGGCTGAGACTTTATTTAATTCTTCTTCCTGCCGGGAAATTACAGTGATATGTGCCCGTCCAAATGCCTAACAGCTACTCTCTCATTGGTTCTCCCTCTTCCCTTTCATCCTCTGCCAAATTGGCAACCTGTGCGAACCAGGAGGTTAAAGGGGCTGTCTCTCCAAGTTGGGAGATTGATAGTAAAGCAGATGGAAAGTCAAACCGGAGCCCCAGGAGAGGGACTATTCGTTGAGTTTTAGAAACCTTTCGTATTCGCAGTGTGTCCGTTCTCTAGGATTCCCGTACATGTTATAGCTGTAGTAATATTCCCTTCAACCTGGAGAGTTGGGACCCATGGAATGGGTGCCAGGCATTTGTGCTTTAAAGGGTCTGCATTTGCTCACCCAATCTCACCAATCGTCTCAGTCCCAAGTGTCCCTCCTTATGCCACATCCAGCTGTCGTTGTAGATAGGGTCATTCCAGGTTTCATCAGAGACCCTGAAGGAATTGTAAAGAATTTCCCAGTTTTTTTGTTTTGTTTTTGAAATTCCTTTTTATAGTGGGTTTGAGCTGATTCTCGCTGCCATGTTTATGTCAGTCTAGACACACTTGATTCCCTTACGGAGACATATCAATACATAGGTTTTAAGATTCTTACTAGTCAGATATATTCCTCTGCGGGAAATATGGGCTTTTGAGTCCCTTTCACTGAGGAAGGTGTAGGTCTTGTCTATTCCATAGTTGGTTTTTGGAACGGTACCTGTGCTTATATCAAACTCTGGTTTTATGCATCACCCCACCTCTCCTTCCCCCTTAAGCAGGCATAAGAGTGTTTTCTAAATGTGAGACACTGTTCTCTTTCCTAACTCAGTTCAAGTGTAGTCATGTTTATAGGATCTTCTTAAGTGATATCTTATGATAAGTTTCTTTTTCTGTGTGACTTATTTCGCTTAGAATCATCGTACCTGAATACACCCATTTTGCTGCTACTGGTCTTATGACATTGATTTCATGGCTGAGGGATATTCCATCGTACGTAAGTACCACAATTTTTTGAACCATTTTTATATTTCCTGGGATACTTAAGGTGTATCCAAGTTGAGGTCCTTGTAAGCCGTGCAGCCCTAAATTTTGGGGTGGCTCTGTCTTATTGATTTTCCGTTTTCCCAAGGTATATTCCCTAGACTGGAAGTGCCCTTGGCTCTTTAGCTCTATTCTTTACTTGTTTTAGGAAACACAATGCACTCCTCCAGAGAGGCAGTTGGCAATTTACATCCCGCCCATCAGCATAACAAGGCTCCCTGTTCTCCAGGGCCTGTCTTGCCTTTCTGGTTTTTACACATTTTGTGGATGTCCCTTTTGACCGGTGGGAAGTGATACTTCTTTGTAGTGCAGATTTGCATTGCCCGCTTGCTTGCTTGGCCAAAAAGGGCGTATGCGTTTTCTCCTGAATATATTCAGGAGAAAACGAATACGCCCTTTTTGGCCAAGTGCATCATTGTCGAAGTTGTGCCCCTCTTCCTGTGCTTTAAAGGCGATTCCAACATACCTCTTGAAATCTGTTTCCTGCTATCCTGCCTCGCTTTCAAGTCTGCCTCGTTGCCTTCCCTCAACAGATTTATGGACGATAGTTGTCCTTTATTACTTGGCCAGTTTGTGAATTGCTGTGCCCCTGAGCTCCATTTTTCAACTCGTTTTTGGTGAGCTGACCGCAAGTCCAAAATTTTGGTTCAGGACCTATACTGGTTCCCGGTGGGTGGCTGTGACTTTGGTTAATTCTTCTTACTGCCGGGAAATTACAGTGATATGTGACCGTCCAAATGCCTAACAGCTACTCTCTCATTAGTTCTCCCTCTTCCCTTTCATCCTCTGCCAAATTGGCAACCTGTGCGAACCAGGAGGTTAAAGGGGCTGTCTCTCCAAGTTGGGAGGTTGATAGTAAAGCAGATGTAAAGTCAAACTGGAGCACCAGGAGAGGGACTATTCGTTGAGTTTTAGAAACCTTTCGTATTCACAGTGTGTCCGTTCTCTAGGTTTCCCGTACATGTTATAACTGTAGTAATATTCCCTTCAACCTGGAGAGTTGCGACCCATGGAATGGGTGCCAGGCATTTGTGCTTTAAAGGGTCTGCATTTGCTCACCCAATCTCACCAATCGTCTCAGTCCCAAGTGTCCCTCCTTATGCCACATCCAGATGTCGCTGTAGATACGGTCATTCCAGGTTTCCTCAGAGGCCCTGAAGGAATTGTAAAGAATTTGCCATTTTTTTTGTTTTGTTTTTGAAATTCCTTTTTATAGTGGGTTTGAGCTGATTCTCTCTGCCATGTTTATGCCAGTCTAGACACACTTGATTCCCTTATGGAGACATATCAATACATAGGTTTTAAGATTCTTACTAGTCATATATATAACTCTGCGGGAAATATGGTGTTTTGAGTCCCTTTCACTGAGAAAGGTGTAGGTCTTGTCTATTCCATAGTTGGTTTTTGGAACGGTACGTGTGCTTATATCAAACACAGGTTTTATGCATCACCCCACCTCTCCTTCCCCCTTAAGCAGGCATAAGAGTGTTTTCTAAATGGGAGACACTGTTCTCTTTCCTAACTCAGTTCAAGTGTAGCCATGTTTACAGGATCTTCATAAGTGATATCTTATGATAAGTTTCTTTTTCTGTGTGATTTATTTCACTTAGAATCATCGTACCTGAATCCACCCATTTTGCTGCTACTGGTCTTATGACATTGATTTCATGGCTGAGGGATATTCCATTGTACGTAAGTACCACAATTTTTTGAACCATTTTTATATTTCCTGGGATATTTAAGGTGTACCCAAGTTGAGGCCCTTGTAAGCAGTGCAGCCCTAAATATTGGGGTGGCTCTGTCTTATTGATTTTCAGTTTTCCCAAGGTATATTCCCTAGACTGGTAGTGCCCTTGGCTCTGTAGCTCTGTTCTTTACTTGTTTTAGGGAACACAATGCACTCCTCCAGAGAGGCAGTTGGCAATTTACATCCCGCCCATCAGCATAACAAGGCTCCCTGTTCTCCAGGGACCCTCTTGCCTTTCTGGTTTTTATACATTTTGTGGATGTCCCTTTTGACCGGTGGGAAGTGATACTTCTTTGTAGTGCAGATTTGCATTGCCCGCTTGCTTGCTTGGCCAAAAAGGGCGTATGCGTTTTCTCCTGAATATATTCAGGAGAAAACGCATACGCCCTTTTTGGCCAAGGGTATCATTGTCGAAGTTGTGCCGCTCTTCCTGTGCTTTAAATGCGATTCCAACGTACCTCTTGAAATCTGTTTCCTGCTATTCTGCCTCGCTTTCAAGTCCGCCTCGTTGCCTTCCCTCAACAGATTTTTGGACGATAGTTGTCCTTTATTACTCGGCCAGTTTGTGAATTGCTGTGCCCCTGAGCTCCATTTTTCAACTCGTTTTTGGTGAGCTGACCGCAAGTCAAACATTTTGGTTCAGGACCTATACTGGTTCCCGGTGGGTGGCTGAGACTTTGGTTAATTCTTCTTCCTGCCGGGAAATTACAGTGATATGTGCCCGTCCAAATTCCTAACAGCTACTCTCTCATTGGTTCTCCCTCATCCCTTTCATACACTGCCAAATTGGCAACCTGTGTGAACTAGGAGGTTAAAGGTGCTGTCTCTCCAAGTTGGGAGGTTGATAGTAAAGCAGATGGAAAGTCAAACCGGTGAAGCAGGAGAGGGACTATTCGTTGAGTTTTAGAAACCTTTCGTATTCACAGTGTGTCCGTTCTCTAGGTTTCCTGTACATGTTATAACTGTAGTAATATTCCCTTCAACCTGGAGAGTTGGGACTCATGGAATGGGGGTCAAGCATTTGTGCTTTAAAGGGTCTACATTTGCTCACCCAATCTCACCAATCCTCTCAGTCCCAAGTGTCCAGCCTTATGCCACATCCAGCTGTCGTTGTAGATAGGGTCATTCCAGGTTTCATCAGAGACCCTGTAGGAATTTTAAAGAATTTCCCAGTTTTTTTGTTTTGTTTTTGAAATTCCTTTTTATAGTGGGTTTGAGCTGATTCTCGCTGCCATGTTTATGCCAGTCTAGACACACTTGTTTCCCTTTCAGAGACATATCAATACATAGGTTTTAATATTCTTAATAGTCACATATATTCCTCTGCGGGAAATATGGGGTTTTGAGTCCCTTTCACTGAGGAAGGTGTAGGTCTTGTGTATTCCATAGTAGGTTTTTGGAACTGTACTTGTGCTTATATCAAACTCTGGTTTTATGCATCACCCCACCTCTCCTTCCCCCTTAAGCAGGCATAAGAGTGTTTTCTAAATGTGAGACTCTGTTCTCTTTCCTAACTCAGTTCAAGTGTAGCCATGTTTATAGGATCTTCATAAGTGATATCTTATGATAAGTTTCTTTTTCTGTGTGACGTATTTCACTTAGAATCATCGTACCTGAATCCACCCATTTTGCTGCTACTTGTCTTATGACATTGATTTCATGGCTGAGGGATATTCCATCGTACGTAAGTACCACAATTTTTTGAACCATTTTTGTATTTCCTGGGATACCTAATGTGTATCAAAGTTGAGGTCCTTGTAAGCAGTGCAGCCCTAAATTTTGGTGTGGCTCTGTCTTATTGATTTTCAGTTTTCCCAAGGTATATTCCCTAGACTGGAAGTGCCCTTGGCTCTGTAGCTCTGTTGTTTACTTGTTTTAGGGAACACAATGCACTCCTCCAGAGAGGCAGTTGGCAATTTACATCCCGCCCATCAGCATAACAAGGCTCCCTGTTCTCCAGGGCCTGTCTTGCCTTTCTGGTTTTTACACATTTTGTGGATGTCCCTTTTGACCGGTGGGAAGTGATACTTCTTTGTAGTGCAGATTTGCATTGTCCGCTTGCTTGCTTGGCCAAAAAGGGCGTATGCGTTTTCTCCTGAATATATTCAGGAGAAAACGCATGCGCCCTTTTTGGCCAAGTGCATCATTGTCGAAGTTGTGCCCCTCTTCCTGTGCTTTAAAGGCGATTCCAACGTACCTCTTGAAATCTGTTTCCTGCTATTCGGCCTCGCTTTCAAGTCCGCCTCGTTGCCTTTCCTCAACAGATTTTTGGACGATAGTTGTCCTTTATTACTCGGCCAGTTTGTGAATTGCTGTGCCCCTGAGCTCCATTTTTCAACTCGTTTTTGGTGAGCTGACCGCAAGTCCAAAATTTTGCTTCAGGACCTATACTGGTTCCGGGTGGGTGGCTGAGACTTTGGTTAATTCTTCTTCCTGCCTGGAAATTACAGTGATATGTGCCCGTCCAAATGCCTAACAGCTACTCTCTCATTGGTTCTCCCTCTTCCCTTTCATCCTCTGCCAAATTGTCAACCTGTGCAAACCAGGAGGTTAAAGGGGCTGTCTCTCCATATTGGGAGGTTGATAGTAAAGCAGATGGAAAGTCAAACCGGAGCACCAGGAGAGGGACTATTCGTTGAGTTTAGAAACCTTTCATATTCACAGTGTGTCCGTTCTCTAGGTTTCCCGTACATGTTATAGCTGTAGTAATATTCCCTTCAACCTGGAGTGTTGGGAACTATGTAATGGGTGCCAGGAATTTGTGCTTTAAAGTGTCTGCATTTGCTCACCCAATCTCACCAATCATCTCAGTCCCAAGTGTCCCTCCTTATGCCACATCCAGCTGTCGTTGTAGATAGGGTCATTCCAGGTTTCATCAGAGACCCTGAAGGAATTGTAAAGAATTTCCCAGTTTTTTTATTTTGTTTTTGAAATTCCTTTTTATAGTGGGCTTGAGCTGATTCCCGCTGCCATATTTATGCCAGTCTAGACACACTTGATTCCCTTACGGAGACATATCAATACATAGGTTTTAAGATTCTTACTAGTCAGATATATTCCTCTGCGGGAAATATGGTGTTTTGAGTCCCTTTCACTGAGGAAGGTGTAGGTCTTGTCTATTCCATAGTTGGTGTTTGGAACGGTACCTGTGCTTATATCAAACTCTGGTTTTATGCATCATCCAACCTCTCCTTCCCCCTTAAGCCGGCATAAGAGTGTTTTCTAAATGTGTGACACTGTTCTCTTTCCTAACTCAGTTCAAGTGTAGCCATGTTTACAGGATCTTCATAAGTGATATCTTATGATAAGTTTCTTTTTCTGTGTGACTTATTTCACTTAGAATCATCGTACCTGAATACACCCATTTTGCTGCTACAGTTCTTATGATATTGATTTCATGGCTGAGGGATATTCCATCGTACGTAACTACCACAATTTTTTGAACCATTTTTATATTTCCTGGGATATTTAATGTGTATCCAAGTTGAAGTCCTTGTAAGTAGTGCAGCCCTAAATTTTGGGGTGGCTCTGTCTTATTGATTTTCAGTTTTCCCAAGGTATATTCCCTAGACTGGAAGTGCCCTTGGCTCTGTAGCTCTGCTCTTTACTTGTTTTAGGGAACACAATGCACTCCTCCAGAGAGGCAGTTGGCAATTTACATCCCGCCCATCAGCATAACAAGGCTCCCTGTTCTCCAGGGCCTGTCTTGCCTTTCTGGTTTTTACACATTTTGTGGATGTCCCTTTTGACCGGTGGGAAGTGATACTTCTTTGTAGTGCAGATTTGCATTGCCCGCTTGCTTGCTTGGCCAAAAAGGGCGTATGCGTTTTCTCCTGAATATATTCAGGAGAAAATGAATACACACTTTTTGGCCAATTGCATCATTGTCGATGTTGTGCCCCTCTTCCTGTGCTTTAAAGGCGATTCCAACGTACATCTTGAAATCTGTTTCCTGCTATTCTGACTCGCATTCAAGTCCACATCGTTGCCTTCCCTCAACAGATTTTTGGACGATAGTTGTCCTTTATTACTCAGCCAATTTGTGAATTGCTGTGCCCCTGAGCTCCATTTTTCAACTCGTTTTTGGTGAGCTGACCGCAAGTCCAAAATTTTGGTTCAGGACCTATACTGGTTCCCGGTGGGGGGCTGAGACTTTGGTTAATTCTTCTTCCTGCCTGGAAATTACAGTGATATGTGCCCGTCCAAATGCCTAACAGCTACTCTCTCATTGGTTCTCCCTCTTCCCTTTCATCCTCTGCCAAATTGGCAACCTGTGTGAACCAGGAGGTTAAAGGGGCTGTCTCTCCAAGTTGGGAGGTTGATAGTAAAGCAGATGGAAAGTCAAACTGGAGCACCAGGAGAGGGACTCTTCGTTGAGTTTAGAAACCTTTCGTATTCACAGTGTGTCCGTTCTCTAGGTTTCCCGTACATGTTATAGCTGTTGTAATATTCCCTTCAACCTGGAGAGTTGGGACCCATGTAATGGGTGCCAGGCATTTGTGCTTTAAAGGGTCTGAATTTGCTCACCCAATCTCAACAATCCTCTCAGTCCCAAGTGTCCCTCCTTATGCCACATCCAGCTGTCGTTGTAGATATGGTCATTCCAGGTTTCATCAGAGACCCTGAAGGAATTGTAAGGAATTTCCCAGTTTTTTTGCTTTGTTTTTGAAATTCCTTTTTATAGTGGGTTTGAGCTGATTCTCGCTGCCATGTTTATGCCAGTCTAGACACACTTTATTCCCTTATGGAGACATATCAATACATAGGTTTTAAGATTCTTACTAGTCAGATATATTCCTCTGCGGGAAATATGGTGTTTTGAGTCCCTTTCACTGAGGAAGGTGTAGGTCTTGTCCATTCCATAGTTGGTTTTTGGAACGGTACCTGTGCTTATATCAAACTCTGGTTTTATGCATCACCCCACCTCTCCTTCCCCCTTAAGCAGGCATAAGAGTGTTTTCTAAATCTGAGACACTGTTCTCTTTCCTAACTCAGTTCAAGTGTAGCCATGTTTACAGGATCTTCATAAGTGATATCTTATGATAACTTTCTTTTTCTGTGTGACTTATTTCACTTAAAATCATCGTACCTGAATCCACCCATTTTGCTGCTACTGGTCTTATGACATTGATTTCATGGCTGAGGGATATTCCATCGTACGTAAGTACCACAATTTTTTGAACCATTTTTATATTTCCTGGGATATTTAAGGTGTACCCAAGTTGAGGTCCTTGTAAGCAGTGCAGCCCTAAATTTTGGGGTGGGTCTGTCTTATTGATTTTCAGTTTTCCCAAGGTATATTCCCTAGACTGGAAGTGCCCTTGGCTCCGTAGCTCTGTTCTTTTCCTTGTTTTAGGGAACACAATGCACTCCTCCAGAGAGGCAGTTGGCAATTTACATCCCGCCCATCAGCATAACAAGGCTCCCTGTTCTCCAGGGCCTGTCTTGCCTTTCAGGTTTTTACACATTTTGTGGATGTCCCTTTTGACCGTTGGGAAGTGATACTTCTTTGTAGTGCAGATTTGCATTGCCCGCTTGCTTGCTTGGCCACAAAGGGCGTATGCGTTTTCTCCTGAATATATTCAGGAGAAAACGCATACGCCCTTTGTGGCCAAGTGCATCATTGTCGAAGTTGTGCCCCTCTTCCTGTGCTTTAAAGGCGATTCCAACGTACCTCTTGAAATCTGTTTCCTGCTATTCTGCCTCGCTTTCAAGTCCGCCTCGTTGCCTTCCCTCAACAGATTTTTGGATGATAGTTGTCCTTTATTACTCGGCCAGTTTGTGAATTGCTGTGCCCCTGAGCTCCATTTTTGAACTCGTTTTTGGTTAGCTGACCGCAAGTCCAACATTTTGGTTCAGGACCTATGAAGGTTCCCGGTGGGGGGCTGAGACTTTGGTTAATTCTTCTTCCTGCCGGGAAGTTAGAGTGATATGTGCCCGTCCAAATGCCTAACAGCTACCCTCTCATTGGTTCTCCCTCTTCCCTTTCATCCTCTGCCAAATTGGCAACCTGTGCGAACCAGGAGGTTAAAGGGGCTGTCTCTCCAAGTTGGGAGGTTGATAGTAAAGCAGATGGAAAGTCAAACCAGAGCACCAGGAGAGGGACTATTCGTTGAGTTTTAGAAAGCCTTCGTATTCACAGTGTATCCATTCTCTTGGTTTCCCGTACATGTTATAGCTGTAGTAATATTCCCTTCAACCTGGAGAGTTGGGACACATGGAATGGGTGCCAGGCATTTGTGCTTTAAAGGGTCTGCATTTGCTCACCCAATCTCACCAATCGTCTCAGTCCCAAGTGTCCCACCTTATGCCATATCCAGCTGTCATTGTAGATAGGGTCATTCCAGGTTTCATCAGAGACCCTGAAGGAATTGTAAAGAATTTCCCAGTTTTTTTGTTTTATTTTTGAAATTCCTTTTTATAGTGGGTTTGAGCTGATTCTCGCTGCCATGTTTATGCCAGTCTAGACACACTTGATTCCCTTACGGAGACATATCAATACATAGGTTTTAAGATTCTTTCTAGTCAGATATATTCCTCTGCGGGAAATATGGGGTTTTGAATCCCTTTCACTGAGGAAGGTGTAGGTCTTGTCTATTCCATAGTTGGTTTTTGGAACGGTACCTGTGCTTATATCAAACTCTGGTTTTATGCATCACCCCACATCTCCATCCCCCTTAAGCAGGCATAAGAGTGTTTTCTAAATGTGAGACACTGTTCTCTTTCCTAACTCAGTTCAAGTGTAGCCATGTTTACAGGATCTTCATAAGTGATATCTTATGATAAGTTTCTTTTTCTGTGTGACTCATTTCACTTAGAATCATCGTACCTGAATCCACCCATTTTGCTGCTACTGGTCTTATGACATTGATTTCACGGCTGAGGGATATTCCATCGTACATAAGTACCACAATTTTTTGAACCATTTTTATATTTCCTGGGATATTTAAGGTGTACCCAAGTTGAGGTCCTTGTAAGCAGTGCAGCCCTAAATTTTGGGGTGGCTCTCTCTTATTGATTTTCAGTTTTCCCAAGGTATATTCCCTAGACTGGAAGTGCTCTTGGCTCTGTAGCTCTGTTGTTTACTTGATTTAGGGAACACAGTGCACTCCTCCAGAGAGGCAGTTGGCAATTTACATCCCGCCCATCAGCATAACAAGGCTCCCTGTTCTCCAGGGCCTGTCTTGCCTTTCTGGTTTTTACACATTTTGTGGATGTCCCTTTCAACCCGTGGGAAGTGATACTTCTTTGTAGTGCAGATTTCCATTGCCCGCTTGCTTGCTTGGCCAAAAAGGGCGTATGCGTTTTTTCCTGAATATATTCAGGAGAAAACGCATACGCCCTTTTTGGCCAAGTGCATCATTGTCGAAGTTGTGCCCCTCTTCCTGTGCTTTAAAGGCGATTCCAACGTACCTCTTGAAATCTGTTTCCTGCTATTCTGCCTCGCTTTCAAGTCCGCCTCGTTGCCTTCCCTCACCAGATTTTTGGAGGATAGTTGTCCTTTATTACTCGGCCAGTTTGTGAATTGCTGTGCCCCTGAGCTCCATTTTTCAACTCGTTTTTGGTGAGCTGACCGCAAGTCCAACATTTTGGTTCAGAACCTATGCTGGTTCCCAGTGGGGGGCTGAGACTTTGGTTAATTCTTCTTCCTGCCGGGAAGTTAGAGTGATATGTGCCCGTCCAAATGCCTAACAGCTACCCTCTCATTGGTTCTCCCTCTTCCCTTTCATCCTCTGCCAAATTGGCAACCTGTGGGAACCAGGAGGTTAAAGGGGCTGTCTCTCCAATTTGGGAGATTGATAGTAAAGCAGATGGAAAGACAAACCGGAGCACAAGGAGAGGGACTATTCGTTGAGTTTTAGAAACCTTTCGTATTCACAGTGTGTCCGTTCTCTAGGTTTCCCGTACATGTTATAGCTGTAGTAATATTCCCTTCAACCTGGAGAGTTGGGACCCAAGGAATGGGTGCCAGGCATTTGTGCCTTAAAGGGTCTGCATTTGCTCACCCAATCTCACCAATCGTCTCAGTCCCAAGTGTCCCTCCTTATGCCACATCCAGCTGTCATTGTAGATAGGGTCATTCCAGGTTTCATCAGAGACCCTGAAGGAATTGTAAAGAATTTCCCAATTTTTTGGTTTTGTTTTTGATATTCCTTTATATAGTCGGTTTGAGCTGATTCTCGCGGCCATGTTTATGCCAGTCTAGACACACTTGATTCCCTTACGGAGACATATCAATACATAGGTTTTAAGATTCTTACTAGTCAGATATATTCCTCTGCGGGAAATATGGGCTTTTGAGTCCCTTTCACTGAGGAAGGTGCAGGTCTTGTCTATTCCGTAGTTGGTTTTTGGAACGGTACCTGTGCTTATATCAAACTCTGGTTTTATGCATCACCCCACCTCTCCTTCCCCCTTAAGCAGGCATAAGAGTGTTTTCTAAATGTGAGACACTGTTCTCTTTCCTAACTCAGTTTAAGTGTAGCCATGTTTACAGGATCTTCATAAGTGATATCTTATGATAAGTTTCTTTTTCTGTGTGACTTATTTCACTTAGAATCATCGTACCTGAATCCACCCATTTTGCTGCTACTGGTCTTATGACATTGATTTCATGGCTGAGGGATATTCCATCGTACGTAAGTACCACAATTTTTTGAACCATATTTATATTTCCTGGGATATTTAAGGTGTACCCAAGTTGAGGTCCTTGTAAGCAGTGCAGCCCTAAATTTTGGGGTGGCTCTGTCTTATTGATTTTCGGTTTACCCATGGTATATTCCCTAGACTGGAAGTGCCCTTGGCTCTGTATCTCTGTTCTTTACTTCTTTTAGGGAACACAATGTACTCCTCCAGAGAGGCAGTTGGCAATTTACATCCCGCCCATCAGCATAACAAGGCTCCCTGTTCTCCAGGGCCTGTCTTGTCTTTCTGGTTTTTACACATTTTGTGGATGTCCCTTTTGACGGGTGGGAAGTGATACTTCTTTGTAGTGCAGATTTGCATTGCCCTCTTGCTTGCTTGGCCAAAAAGGGCGTATGCGTTTTCTCCTGAATATATTCAGGAGAAAATGCATACGCCCTTTTTGGCCAAGTGCATCATTGTCGATGTTGTGCACCTCTTCCTGTGCTTTAAAACCGATGCCAACGTACCTCTTGAAATCTGTTTTTTCTTATTCTGCCTCGCTTTCAAGTCCGGTTCTTTGTCCTCCCTCAAAAGATTTTTGAACGATAGTTGTCCTTTATTACTCGGCCAGTTTGTGAATTGCTGTGCCCCTGAGCTCCATTTTTCAACTCGTTTTTTGTTAGCTGACTGGAAGTCCAAAATTTTGGCTCAGAACCTATACTGGTTCCTGGTGGGTGGCTGAACTTTGGTTAATTCTTCTTCCTGCCTGGAAATTAGAGTGACATGTGCCCGTCCAAATGCCTAACAGCTACTCTCTCATTGGTTCTCCCTCTTCCTTTTCATCCTCTGCCAAATTGCAAACCTGTGCGAACCAGGAGGTTAAATGGGCTGTCTCTCCAAGTTGGGAGATTAATAGTAAAGCATATGGAAAGTCAAACCGAAGCAACAGGAGAGGGACTATTCGTTGAGTTTTAGAAACTTTTCGTATTCACAGTGTGTCCGTTCTCTAGGTTTCCCGTACATGTCATAGCTGTAGAAATATTCCCTTCAAACTGGAGAGTTGGGACCCATGGAATGGGTGCCATGCATTATTGCTTTAAAGGGTCTGCATTTGCTCACCCAATCTCACCAATCGTCTCAGTCCAAAGTGTCCAGCCTTAGGCCACATCCAGCTGTCATTGTACATAGGGACATTCCAGGTTTCATCAGAGACCCTGAAGGAATTGTAAAGAATTTCCCAGTTTTTTTGTTTTGTTTTTGAAATTCCTTTTTATACTGGTTTTGAGCTGATTCTCGCTGCCATGTTTATGCCAGTCTAGACACACTTGATTCCCTTACGGAGATATATCAATACATAGGTTTTAAGATTCTTACTAGTCAGATATATTCCTGTGCAGGAAATAAGGGGTTTTGAGACCCTTTCACTGAAGAAAGTGTAGGTCTTGTCTATTCCATAGTTGGTTTTTGGAACGGTACCTGTGCTTATATCAAACTCTGGTTTTATGCATCACCCCACCTCTCCTTCCCCCTTAAGCAGGCATAAGAGTGTTTTCTAAATGTGAGACTCTGTTCTCTTTCCTAACTCAGTTCAAGTGTAGCCATGTTTACAGGATCTTCATGAGTGATATCTTATGATAAGTGTCTTTTTCTGTGTGACTTATTTCACTTAGAATCATGGTACCTGAATCCACTCATTTTGCTGCTACTGTTCTTATGACATTTATTTAATGGCTGAGGGATATTCCATCGTACATAAGGACCACAATTTTTTGAACCATTTTTATATTTCCTGGGATATTTAGGGTGTACCCAAGTTTAGGTTCTTTTAAGCAGTGCAGCCCTAAATTTTGGGGTGGCTCTGTCTTATTGAGTTTCAGTTTTCCCAAGGTATATTCCCTAGACTGGAAGTGCCCTTGGCTCTGTAGATCTGTTGTTTATTTGTTTTAGGGAACACAATGCACTCCTCCAGAGAGGCAGTTGGCAATTTACATCCCGCCCATCAGCATAACAAGGCTCCCTGTTCTCCAGGGCCTGTCTTGCCTTTCTGCTTTTTACACATTTTGTGGATGTCCCTTTTGACCGGTGGGAAGTGATACTTCTCTGTAGTGCAGATTTGCATTGCCCGCTTGCTTGCTTGGCCAAAAAGGGCGTATGCGTTTTCTCCTGAATATATTCAGTAGAAAACGCATACGCCCTTTTTGGCCAAGTGCATCATTGTCGCAGTTGTGCCCCTCTTCCTGTGCTTTAAAGGCGATTCCAACGTACCTCTTGAAATCTGTTTCCTGCTATTCTGCCTCGCTTTCAAGTCCGCCTCGTTGCCTTCCCTCAACAGATTTTTGGACGATAGTTGTCCTTTATTACTCGGACAGTTTCTGAATTGCTGTGGCCCTGAGGTCCATTTTTCAACTCGTTTTTGGTGAGCTGACCGCAAGTCCAAAATTTTGCTTCAGAACCTATGCTGGTTCCCGGTGGGGGGCTGAGACTTTGGTTCATTCTTCATCCTGCCGGGAAGTTAGAGTGATATGTGCCCGTCCAAATGCCTAACAGCTACTCTCTCATTGGTTCTCCCTCTTCCCTTTCATCCTCTGCCAAATTGGCAACTTGTGCGAACCAGGAGGTTAAAGGGGCTGTCTCTCCAAGTTGGGAGATTGATAGTAAAGCAGATGGAAAGTCAAACCGGAGCACCAGGAGAGGGACTATTCGTTGAGGTTTAGAAACCTTTCATATTCACAGTGTGTCCATTCCCTAGGTTTCCCGTACATGTTATATCTGTAGTAATATTCCCTTCAACCTTGAGAGTTGGGACCCATGGAATGGGTTCCATGCATTATTGCTTTAAAGGGTCTGCATTTGCTCACCCAATCTCACCAATCATCTCAGTCCCAAGTGTCCAGCCTTATGCCACATCCACTGTCGTTGTAGATATGGGTCATTACACGTTTTATCAGAGACCCTGAAGGAATTGTAAAGAATTTCCCAGTTTTTTGTTTTGTTTTGTTTTTTAAATTCCTTTTTATAGTGGGTTTGAGCTGATTCTCACTGCCATGTTTATGCCAGTCTAGACACACTTGATTCCTTACGGAGACACATCAGTACATAGGTTTTAAGATTCTTACTATTCAGATATATTCCTCTGCGGGAAATATGGGCTTTTGAGTCCCTTTTACTGAGGAAGGTGTAGGTCTTGTCTATTCCATAGTTGGTTTTTGGAACGGTACCTGTGCTTATATCAAACTCTGGTTTTATGCATCACCCCACCTCTCCTTCCCCCTTAAGCAGGCATAAGAGTGTTTTCTAAATGTGAGACACTGTTCTCTTTCCTAACTCAGTTCAAGAGTAGTGATGTTTACAGGATCTTCATAAGTGATATCTTATGATAAGTTTCTTTTTCTGTGTGACTTATTTCACTTAGAATCATCGTACCTGAATCCACCCATTTTGCTGCTACTGGTCTTATGACATTGATTTCATGGTTGAGGGATATTCCATCGTACGTAAGTACCACAATTTTTTGAACCATTTTTATATTTCCTGGGATATTTAAGGTGTACCCAAGTTGAGGTCCTTGTAAGCAGTGCAGAACTAAATTTTGGGGTGGCTCTGTCTTATTGATCTTCAGTTTTCCCAAGGTATATTCCCTAGACTGGAAGTGCCCTTGGCTCTGTAGCTCTGTTGTTTACTTGTTTTAGGGAACACAATGCACTCCTCCAGAGAGGCAGTTGGAAATTTACATCCCGCCCATCAGCATAAAAAGGCTCCCTGTTCTCCAGGGCCTGTCTTGCCTTTCTGGTTTTTACACATTTTGTGGATGTCCCTTTTGACCGGTGGGAAGTGTTACTTCTTTGTAGTGCAGATTTGCATTGCCCGCTTGCTTGCTTGGCCAAAAAGGGCGTATGCGTTTTCTCCTGAATATATTCAGGAGAAAATGCATACGCCCTTTTTGGCCAAGTGCATCATTGTCGAAGTTGTGCCCCTCTTCCTGTGCTTTAAAGGCGATTCCAACGTACCTCTTGAAATCTGTTTCCTGCTATTCTGCCTCGCTTTCAAGTCCGCCTCGTTGCCTTCCTTCAACAGATTTTTGGACGATAGTTGTCCTTTATTACTCGGCCAGTTTGTGAATTGCTGTGCCCCTGAGCTCCATTTTTCAACTCGTTTTTGGAGAGCTGACCGCAAGTCCAAAATTTTGGTTCAGGACCTATGCTGGTTCCCGGTGGGGGGCTGAGACTTTGGTTAATTCTTCTTCCTACCAGGAAATTACAGTGATATGTGCCCGTCCAAATGCCTAACAGCTACTCTCTCATTGGTTCTCCCTCTTCCCTTTCATCCTCTGCCAAATTGGCAACCTGTGCGAACCAGGAGGTTAAAGGGGCTGTCTCTCCAAGTTGGGAGGTTGATAGTAAAGCAGATGGAAATTCAAACCAGAGCACCAGGAGAGGGACTATTCGTTGAGTTTTAGAAAGCTTTCGTATTCACAGTGTGTCCGTTCTCTAGGTTTCCCGTACATGTTATAGCTGTAGTAATATTCCCTTCAACCTGGAGAGTTGGGACCCATGGAATTGGTGCCATGCATTATTGCTTTAAACGGTCTGCATTTGCTCACCCAATCTCACCAATCCTCTCAGTCCCAAGTGTCCACCCTTATGCCACATCCAGCTGTCGTTGTAGATAGGGTCATTTCAGGTTTCATCAGAGTCACTGAAGGAATTGTAAAGAATTTCCCAGTTTTTTTGTTTTGTTTTTGAAATTCCTTTTTATAGTGGGTTTGAGCTGATTCTCCCTTCCATGTTTATGCCAGCCTAGGCACACTTGATTCCCTTACACAGACATATCAATACATAGGTTTTAAGATTCTTACTAGTCAGATATATTCCTCTGCGGGAAATATGGGGTTTTGAGTCCCTTTCACTGAGGAAGGTGTAGGTCTTGTCTATTCCATAGTTGGTTTTTGGAACGGTACCTGTGCTTATATCAAACTCTGGTTTTATGCATCACCCCACCTCTCCTTCCCCCTTAAGCAGGAATAAGAGTGTTTTCTAAATGTGAGACACTGTTCTCTTTCCTAACTCAGTTCAAGTGTAGCCATGTTTACAGGATCTTCATAAGTGATATCTTATGATAAGTTTCTTTTTCTGTGTGACTTATTTCACTTAGAATCATCGTACCTGAATCCACCCATTTTGCTGCTAATGGTCTTATGACATTGATTTCATGGCTGAGGGATATTCCATCGTACGTAAGTACCACAATTTTTTGAACCATGTTTATATTTTCTGGGATATTTAAAGTGTACCCAAGTTGAGGTCCTTGTAAGCAGTGCAGCCCTAAATTTTGGGGTGGCTCTGTCTTATTGATTTTCAGATTTCCCAAGGTATATTCCCAAGATTGGAAGTGCCCTTGGCTCTGTAGCTCTGTTCTTTACTTGTTTTAGGGAACACAATGCACTCCTCCAGAGAAGCAGTTGGCAATTTACATCCTGCCCATCAGCATAACAAGGCTCCCTGTTCTCCAGGGCCTGTCTTTCCTTTCTGGTTTTTACACATTTTGTGGATGTCCCTTTTGACCGGTGGGAAGTGATACTTCTTTGTAGTGCAGATTTGCATGCCCGCTTGCTTGCTTGGCCAGAAAGGGCGTATGCGTTTTCTCCTGAATATATTCAGGAGAAAACGCATACGCCCTTTTTGGCCAAGTGCATCATTGTCGAAGTTGTGCCCCTCTTCCTGTGCTTTAAAGGCGATTCCAACGTACCTCTTGAAATCTGTTTCCTGCTATTCTACCTCGCTTTCAAATCCACCTCGCTGCCTTCCCTCAACAGATTTTTGGATGATAGTTGTCCATTATTACTCGGCCAGTTTGTGAATTGCTGTGCCCCTGAGCTCCATTTTTCAACTCGTTTTTGGTGAGCGGCCCGCAAGTCCAAAATTTTGGTTCAGGACCTATACTGGTTCCCGGTGGGTGGCTGAGACTTTGGTTAATTCTTCTTCCTGTCGGGAAGTTAGAGTGATATGTGCCCGTCCAAATGCCTAACAGCTACTCTCTCATTGGTTCTCCCTCTTCCCTTTCATCCTCTGCCAAATTGGCAACCTGTGCGAACCAGGAGGTGAAAGGGGCTGTCTCTCCAAGTTGGGAGATTGATAGTAAAGCAGATGGAAAGTCAAACCGGAGCACAAGGAGAGGGACTATTCGTTGAGTTTTAGAAACCTTTCGTATTCACAGTGTGTCCGTTCTCTACGTTCCCCGTACATGTTATAACTATAGTAATATTCCCTTCAACCTGGAGAGTTGAAACCCATGAAATGGGTGTCATGCCTTATTGCTTTAAAGGGTCTGCATTTGCTCACCCAATCTCATCAATCCTCTCAGTCCCTAGTGTCCCTCCTTATGCCACATCCAACTGTCATTGTAGATAGGGTCATTCCAGGTTTCATCACAGACCCTGAAGGAATTGTAATGAATTTCCCAGTTTTTTTGTTTTGTTTTTGAAATTCCTTTTTATAGTGGGTTTGAGCTGATTCTCGCTGCTATGTTTATGCCTGTCTAGACACACTTGATTCCCTTACGGAGACATATCAATACATAAGTTTTAAGATTCTTACTAGTAAGATATATTCCTCTGCAGGAAATATGGGGTTTTGAGTTCCGTTTACAGAGGAAGTAGTAGGTCTTGTCTATTCTGTATTTGGATTATGGAACCGTACCTGTGCTAATATCAAACTCTGGTTTTATTCATCACCCCACCTCTGCTTTCCCCTTAAGCATGCATAAGAGTGTTTTCTATATATGAGACTCTGTTCCCTTTCCTAATTCATTCCATGTGTAGCCATGTTTATACACCCTTCATAAGTGATATCTTATGATAAGTTTCTTTTTCTGTGTGATTTTTTCAGTTAGAATCATGGTACATGAATCCCATCATTATGCTGCTACTGGCCTTATGACATTGACTTCATGGCTGAGGGATATTCCATCATACGTATGTACCACAATTTCTTTACCATTTTTGTTTTTCCTGGGTTATTTAAGGTGTCCCGAAGTCGAAGATCTTGTAAGCAGTGCTGCCCTATATTTTGGGTTGGCTGTGTCTTATTGATTTTCAATTTTCCCAAGGTATATTCCCATGACTGGAAGTGCCTTAGGTTGTGAAGCTCTGTTGAGTAATTCTTTTAGGGAACACAATGAACTCCTCCAGAGTGACTGTTGGCAATCTACATCCCACCCATCAGCATAACAAGGCTCCCTGTTCTCCAGAGCCCCTCTTGCCTTTCTGGTTTTTACACATTTTACGGATATCCCTTTTGACTGGTGGGAAGTGATACTTCTTTGTAGTGCAGATTTGCATTGTGCGGTTGCTTGGTTGGCCAAAATGGGTGTATGCGTTTTCTCCTGAATATATTCAGGAGAAAACGCATGCGCCCTTTATGGACAATTCCATAATTGTCGAAGTTGTGATGCTTTTCCTGTGTTTAAAGGTGATTCCAATGTACTTCTGGAAATCTGTTTCGTGCAAATCGCCCTCATTTTCAAGTCCGCCTCATGGCTTCTCCTCAACAGATTTTTGGAAGAGAGTAGTCCTCTATAACTCTGCAAGTTAGTGAATTGTTGTGCCCCTGAGCTCCATTTTTCAACTTGTGTTTTTGTGAGCTGACCGCAAACCCACAATTTTGCTTCAGGACCTATACTAGTTATGGGTGTGGGGCAGGCTCAGAGTTTGGTTAATTCTTCTTCATGACGGGAAATTAGACTGACATGTGGCCGTCCAAATGCCTACAGCTACTCTCTCATTGGTTCTCCCTCTTCCCTTATATCCTCTGCACAATGTGCCAACTGTGCGAACCAGGAGGTTATAGGGGCTGACTCTCCAAGTTGGGAGATTGATATTAAAGCAGTTGGAATGTCAAGCTGGAGCACATGGAGAGAAAAAAATTAGTAGAGTTTTAGAAACCTTTCACCATCAGAGGGTGTCCATTCTCTAGGTTTCCCATACATGTTATAACTGTAGTGATATTCCCTTCTACTTGGAGAGTTGGGAACCATGGAATCAGTGGCAGGCATTATTGATTTAAAGCGTCTGCATTTTCACACCCAATCTCACCAATCCTCTCAGTCCCAAGTGAACAGCCTTATGCCACATCCAGCTGTTGTTGTAGATAGGGTCATTCCAAGTTTCATCAGAACCCCTGAAGGTATTGTGTAAGAATTTCACTGTTTCTTTGTTTTGTTTTGAAATTCCTTTTTATAGTGGGTTTGAGCTGATTCTCACTGCCGTGTTTATGTCATTCTAGACACACTTGGTTCCCTTATGGAGACATATCAATACATAGGTTTTAAGATCCTTACTAGTCAGATATATTTCTCTGTGGGGAATAGGGGTGTTGAGTCCCATTCACTGAGGAAGGAGTCGGGCTTGTCTCTTCTGTATTTGGATTATGGAACGGTACCTGTGTTAATATCAAACTCTGGTTTTGTGTGTCTCCCCACCTCTCCTTCCCCCTTAAGCAAGCATAAGAGTGTTTTCTAAATCTGAGACTCTGTTCTCTTTCTTAATTCAGTTCATATGTAGCCAGGTTTACATTCCCTTCATAAGTGATATCTTATATCAGAATGCACCATGGCCCTTGTCATAATAATGCTCCATGACCCCTGTCATCACAATGCTCCATTCCCTGGTTATCACAATGCTCCATGTCCCTTGTCATAACAATTCTCCACGTACTTGTCATCACAATGCTACATGACACTTCTCATCACAAAGTTACATGCTCGTTTCATCACAATTCTCCATGCACTTGTCATTGCAATGTTCCATGACCCCTGTCATAGCAAGCTCCAAGTGTTTGTCATCACAATGCTTCACGACTTTATCATCAAAATTCTCAATGGCACTTTTCATCACAATGTTCCGTACACTTGTCATCACAATGCTCCATGCCCTTGTCATCACAATGCTCCATGACCCCTGTCATCACAATGCTCCCTGACACCTGTCATCACAATGCTTCATGCCCCTTGTCATTACAGTGCTCCATGATGCTCATCATCACAATTACCCAAGGTCTTCTTATCACAATGCTCCACGGTTTTGCCATCACAATGCTCCATGCCCTGGTCATCTCAAAGCTCAATGTCCCTTGTCCTCACAATTCTCCACGTCCTTGTCATCACAATGCTCCATGGCACTTCTCATCACAATGTTATATGTTCTTGTCATAACAATACTCCATGCACTTTTCATCGCAATGCTCCATGACCCCTGTCATAGGAAGCTCCATGCGCTTGTCATCACAATGTTTCACGACATGGACATTAAAATTATCAATGGCCCTTGTCATCTCAATGCTCCATGCGCTTATCATCACAATGCTCCTTTACCTTTGTCACAACAATCCTCCATGACACTTGGCATCACAATGCTCCGTGCTATTGTCATCACAATGGAACATGACATATGTCATCACAATGCTCCCTGACACCTGTCTTCACAATACTCCATGACCTTGTCATCACAATGCTCCATGCCCTTGTCATCACAATGTGCCATGCCCACTGTCATCAAAATAATCCATGAAACTTGTCAGACCAAAGCTCCATGCCACCTTTCATCACAATGCTCCATGAACCCTGTCATCACAATGCACCATGCCCATCATCATAATGCTTCATGCTCTTGTCATCACAATGAAATCAAAATGTTCCATGACCTCTGTCATCACAATGCTCCAAACCCTTGTGATCACAATGTTCCATAACACTTGTCATCACAATACCCCATGACGCTACTCATCACAATTATCCATGGACTTCTCATCACAATGCCCCATGACATTTGTCATCACAATGCGCAATACACATGTCATCACAATGCTCCCTGACTCTTGCCATCAGTATGCTCCCTGAACCCTTTCATGACAAGGCTCCATGCCTTTTTCATCACAATGATCCATGCCATTTTCATCACAATGCTCCAAGACCCCTGTAATCACAATGCTCCATGCCCTTGTCATCACAAAGTTCCATGATGCATGTCATCAGAATGCTCCATGGCCTTCTCATCACAATGCTCCATGCCCTTGTCATCACAATGCTCCAAGACCCCTGTAATCACAATGCTCCATGCCCCTTTTCATCAGAATGCTCCATGAGACTTGTCATCACAAGGCTCCATGGTCTTCTCATCACAATGCTCCAGGACATTGTCATCAAAATGCCCCATTCCCTTATCATCACAATGCTCCATGACCCCTGTCATCACAATACTCCATGAACATTTTCAGCCCAATGCTCCATGACCTTCTCATCACAATGCTCCATGAGCAATATCATCACAATTCTCCATGACCACAGTCATCACAACGCTCAATATCACCTGAGAACACAATGATCCAGGACTCTTGTCATCACAATGCTCCATTCCCTAGTCACCACAATGCTCCATGACCCCTGTCATCACAATACTCCATGAACATTTTCAGCCCAATGCTCCATGACACTTGTCATCACAATGATGCATGCCCTTGTCATCCCAATGCTCCATGACCCCTGTAATCACAATGCTCCGTGACGCTTGTCATCACAGTGCTCCATGACACCTGTCATCACAATGCTCCATGCCTTTGTCAGCAAAATGCTACATGACCTTGTCATTACAATGTTCTATGCACTTGTCATCAAAATACTCCATTACCATTGCCATCACAATCCTCCATGAACCTTGGGATCACATTGCTCCATGCCCTTGTCATCACAATGCTCCATGCTCCTTGAAATCAAAATGATCCATGACCTCTGTCATCACAATGCTCCAAACCCTTGTGATCACAATGTTCCATAACACTTGTCATCACAATGCTCCATGATGCCTGTCATCACAATACTCCATGCCCTTTTCATCACAATGCTCCATGACCTTTGTCATCACAATTCTCGATACACTTGTCATCACAATGCTCCCTGACACTTGTCGTCAGAATGCTCCTTGAACCCTGTCACAAAAAGGCTCCATGCCTTTTTCATCAAAATGCACCATGCCGTTTTCATCACAATGCTCCATGCCATTGTCATCAAAATACTCCACAAGCTTCTCATCAGAATGCTCCATGTCCCTTGTCATCACAATTTTCCATGCACTTGTCAGCACAATGCTCCCTGACCCTTGTCATCACAATGCTCCAAGCCATTGTCATCACAATGCTCCATTACTTTTGTCATCAGAATCCTCCATGACACTTGGCATCACAATGCTCCATGGCATTGTCATCACAATGGGCCATTACATATGTCATCACAATGCTCCCTGACACCTGTCTTCACAATAATGAATGACCTGGTCATCACAATGCTCCATGCCCTTGTCATCACAATGCGCCATTCCAACTGTCATCGCAATAAGCCATGAAACTTATTAGACCAATGCTCCATGCCCTTGTCATCACAATGCCCCATGCCCTTGTTATCACAATGCTCCATGACCCCTGTCATCACAATGCTCCGTGACTCCAGTCATCACAAGGCTTCATGACCTTTGTCATCACAGTGGTCCATGCCCTTGTCATCAACAGTCTCTGTGACCTTTTTAACCACAATGCTTCATGAACTATTCATCACAATGCTCTTTGACCCTTGTCATCACAATGCTCTATGCCTTTCTCAGCACAATGCTCCATGACCATTGTCATCACAATGCTCCATGCGCTTGTCAGCACAATGCTCCATGACCCATGTCATCACAATGCACCATGCGCTTGTCGTCACAGTGCTCCACAATCTTGTCATCACAATGCTCCATAAACCTTGTCATCACAATGCTCCATGCACTTCAAATCAAAATGCTCTCTCACCACTGATATCACAATGTTACATCACTATTCATCACAATACTCCCTCAACCCTGTCATCACAATGTTCCATGACTCCTGTCATCACAATGCTACATGCACTTATCATCACAATGTTCGATGATCCCTGACATCACAATGTTCCATAACCCCTGTCATCAAAATACTCCATGACCCTTTTCATCAAAATGCTCCATGACCCCGACATCACAATGTTACATAACGCCTCTCATCAAAATGTTCCATGACCCTTTTCATCAAATTGGTCCATGACAATGGCATCACAATGCTCCCTGCCCATCTCATCACAATGCACCACGCCCTTGTCATCAAAATGCTCCATGACCTTTGTCATCACAAAGCTCCATGACCCTTGGCATCACAATGCTCCATGCCATTGTCATCACAATACTCCATGAAACCTCTCATCACATTGTTCCATGCAAGTGTCATCAAAAAGCTCCATGGTGCTTGTCATCACACTGCTCGATGCCCTTCTCATCACAATGCTCCATGCCCTTGTCATTACAATCCTCCATGACCCATGGATCACTGTGTTCCGTGCCCTTGTCATCACAATGCTCCATGCCCACTCTCATCACAATAATCCATGAAACTTTTCAGACAAATGTTCCATGCCCTTGTCATCACAATGCTCCATTACCCCTGTCATAACAGTGCTCCATGATCCCTGCCATCACGATGTTCCATGACCTTGTCATCAAAAGGCTCCATGACCCTTCTCATCACAATGCTCCAAGACCCCTGTAATCACAATGCTCCATGTCCCTTTTTATCTCAATGATCCATGAACCCTGTCATCACAATGCACCATGCCCATCATCATAATGCTTCAGGCTATTGTCATCACAATGAAATCAAAATGCTCCATGACCTCTGTCATAACACTGCTCCAAACCCTTGTGATCACCATATTCCATAACACTTGTCATCACAATGCCCCATGACGCTCGTCATCACAATTATCTATGGTCTTCTCTTCACAATGCTCCATGACCTTTGTCATCACAATGCTCAACACACTTGTCATCAAAATGCTCCCTGACACTTGTTCTCTGTATGCTCCTTGAACCCTGTCATGACAAGGCTCCATGCCTTTTTCATCACAATGATCCATGCCTTTTTCATCACAATACTCCAAGACGCCTGTAATTACAATGCTCCATGCCATTGTCATCACAAAGCTCAATGACGCATGTCATCAGACTGCTCCTTGGCCTTCTCATCACAATGCTCCATGCCCTTGTCATCACAATTTTCCAAGATACTGTAATCAAAATGCTCCATGCCCCTTTTCATCAGTATGCTCCATGAGACTTGTCTCACAAGGCTCCATGGTTTTCTCATCACAATGCTCCAGCACCTTGTCATCACAATGCTTCACGACTTTGTCATGAAAATTTTCAATGGCCCTTGTCATCATAATGCTCCAAGCCCTAGTCATCACAATGCTCCATTATATTTGTCATCACAATCCTCCATTACATTTGGCATCACAATGCTCCATGCCATTGTCATCGCAATGGACCATGACATATGTCATCACAATGCTCCCTGACACCTGTCTTCACAATACTCCATGACCTTCTCATCACAATGCCCCATGCCCTTGTCATCACAATGCCCCATGCCCACTGTCATCAAAATAATCTATTAAACTTGTCAGACAAATGCTCCATGCCCCTGTCATCACAATGCTCCATGCCCTTGTCATCACAATGCTCCATGACCCTTGTCATCACAATGCTCTGTGACTCCAGTCATCACAATGCTTCATAACATTTGTCATCACAGTAGTCCATGCCCACATCATCACAAGGCTCTGTGACCTTTGTAACCACAATACTCCATGAACGTTTCATCACAATGCTCCGTGACCCTTGTCATCACAATGCTCCATGCCTTTGTCAGAACAATGCTCCATGACCCTTGTCATCACAATGTGCCACGTAATTTTCATCACAACGGTCCACAACCTTGTCATCGTAATGCTCCATAAACCTTGTAATCACAATGCTCCATGCACTTCTCATCAAAATGCTCTCTCAACAGAGATATCACAATGTTCCATCACTAGTCATCACAATACTCCCTCACCCCTGTAATCACAATGTTGCATGACCCCTGTCATCACAATGCTACATCCCTTTATCATCACAATGTTCCATGACCCCTGACATCACAATGTTCCATAACCCCTGTCATCAAAATGCTCCATGACCCTTTTCATCCCAAAGCTCCATGACCCCTGACATCACAATGTTCTATAACCCCTGTCATCAAAATGTTCCATTACACTTTTCATCAAATTGCTGCATGACCCTGTCATCAAAATGCTCCCTGCCCTTCTCATCACAATGCACCACGCCGTTGACATCAAAATGCTCCATGACTTTTGTCATCACAAAGCTCCTTAACCCTTGGAATCACAATGTTCCATGAACCGTCTCATCACATTGTTCCATGCCCTTGTCATCACAAAGCTCCATGACGCTTGTCAAAACAATGTTTGATGCCCTTCTCATCACAATGCTCCATGCCCTTGTCATTAAAATCCTCCATGACCCATGGATCACAGTGTTCCGTGACCTTGTCATCACAATGCTCCATGCCCACTCTCATCACAATAATCCATGAAACTTTTCAGACCAATGCTCCATGCCCTTCTCATCACAATGCTCCATTACACCTGTCATAACAATGCTCCATGACCCCTGCCATCACAATGTTCCACACCATTGTCATCACAAGGCTCCATGACCCTTGTCATCACAATGCTCCAAGACCCCTGTAATCACAATGCTCCATGCCCTTGTCATCACAAAGCTCAATGACACATGTCATCAGAATGCTCCATGGCCTTCTCATCACAATGCTCCTTGCCCTTGTCATCACAATGCTCCAAGACCCCTGTAATCACAATGCTCCATGCCCCTTTTCATCTCAATGCTCCATGAACGCTGTCATCACAATGCACCATGCCCATCACCATAATGCTTCAGGCTATTGTCATCACAATGAAATCAAAATGCTCCATGACCTCTGTCATCACAATGCTCCAAACCCTTGTGATCACAATGTTCCATAAAACTTATCATCACAACACCGCATGACGCTCATCATCAAAATTATCCATGGTCTTCTCATCACAATGCTCCATGAACTTTGTCATCACAATGCTCATTACACTTGTCATCACAATGCTCCGTGACACTTGTCGTCAGTATGCTCCTAGAACCCTGTCATGACAAGGCTCCATGCCTTTTTCATAACAATGATCCATGCCATTTTCATCACAATACTCCATGCCCTTGTCAGCACAAAGCTCCATGACGCATGTCATCAGAATGCTCCATGGCCTTCTCATCACAATACTCCATGCCCTTGTCATCACAATGCTCCAAGACCCCTGTAATCACAATGCTCCATGCCCCTTTTCATCAGAATGTTCCATGAGAATTGTCATCACAAGGCTCCATGGACTTCCCATCACAATGCTCCAGGACCTTGTCATCACAGTGCTCAATTCCCTTCTCATTACAATGCTCCATGACCCGTGTCATCACAATACTCCATGAACATTTTCAGCCCAATGCTTCATGACCTTCTCATCACAATGCTCCATGACCCATATCATCACAATCCTCCATGACCACTGTCATCACAACACTCCATGACCCCTGACAACACAATGTTCCGGGACTCTTGTCATCACAATGCTCCATTCCCTTGTCATCACAATGCTCCATGAACATTTTCAGCCCAATGCTCCATGACACTTGTCATCACAATGATCCATGCCCTTGTCATCCCAATGCTCCATGACCCCTGTAATCACAATGCTCCGTGACGCTTATCATCACAGTGCTCCATGACCCTTATCATCACAATTCTCCATGCCTGTGTCATCAAAATCCTACATGACCTTGTCATCACAATGCTCCATGAGCTTGTCATCACAATACTCCATTACCATTTTCATCACAATCCTCCATGAACCTTGGGATCACATTGCTCCATGCCCTTGTCATCACAATGCTCCATGCTCCTTGAAATCAAAATGGTCCATGACCTCTGTCATCACAATGCTCCAACCCCTTGTGATCACAATGTTCCATAACACTTGAAATCACAAAACTCCATGATGACTGTCATGACAATACTCCATGCACTTGTCGTCACAATGCTCCATGACCTTTGTCATCACAATTCTCAATACACTTGTCATCACAATGCTCCCTGACACTTGTCGTCAGAATACTCCTTGAACACTGTCATGAAAAGGCTCCATGCCTTTTTCATAAGAATGCTCCATGCCCTTTTCATCACAACGCTCCATGTCATTGTCATCACAATACTCCACAAGCTTGTCATCAGAATGCTCCCTGATCATTGTCTTCAGAATGCTCCATGAAGCCTGTCATCACAATGCTCCATACCCCTTGTCATTACAGTGTTCCATGACGCTCGTCATCACAATTATCCATGGACTTCTCATTACAATGCTCCATGACCTTTGTAATCACAATTCTCAATACACTTGTCATCACAATGCTCCCTGATACTTGTCATCAGTTTGCTCATTGAAACCTGTCGTGACAAGTCTCCATGCCTTTTTCATCACAATGATCCATGCCCTTTTCATCACAATGCTCCATGCCATTGTCATCACAATACTCCACAAGCTTGTCATCAGAATGCTCCGTGACACTTTTCATCTCAATGATCCATGACCCCTGTCATCACAATGCTCCATGACACCTGTCATCACAATGCTCCATGCCCCTTGTCATTACAGTGCTCCATGATGTTCGTCATCACAATTATCCATGGTCTTCTCATCACAGTGCTCCACGGTCTTGCCATCACAATGCTCCATGCACTGGTCATCACAATGCTCCATGTCCCGAGTCATCACAATGCTCCATGACCCTGTCATCACAATGCTCCATACCGCTTGTCATTACAGTGCTCCATGACACTCGTAATCACAATTGTCCATGGTCTTCTCATCACAATGCTCCACGCCCTTGTCATCAAAATGCTCCATGACCCTTGTCATCACAATGCTCCATGACCACTGTCATAACAATGCTCCATGACCCCTGTCATCACAAGGCTCCATACCACTTGTTATTACAGTGCTCCATGACGCTCCTCATCACAATTATCCATGGTCTTCTCATCACAATGCTCCACGGTCTTGCCATCACAGTGCTCCATGCCTTGGGCATCACAATGCTCCATGTCCCCGGTCATCACAATGCTCCATGACCACTGTCATCACAATGCTCTATACCCCTTGTCATTACAGTGCTCCATGACACTCGTCATCACAATTATCCATGATCTTCTCATCACAGTGCTCCACGATCTTGACATCACAAGGCTCCATGCCCTGGTCATCACAATGCTCCATGTCCCCAGTCATCACAATGCTCCATGACCCCTGTCATCACAATGCTCCATACCCCTTGTCATTACAGTGCTCCATGACGCTTGTCATCACAATTATCCATGGTCTTCTCATCACAGTGCTCCACGGTCTTGCCATCACAATGCTCCATGCCCTGGTCATCACAATGCTCCATGTCCCCTGTCATCACAATTCTCCACGTTCTTGGTATCACTATGCTCTCTGATACTTCTCATCACAGTGTTACATGTTTTGTCATCACAATTCTCTATGCACTTGTCATCGCAATGCTCCATGACCCCTGTCATAGCAAGCTCCATGTGATTGTCATCACAATGCTTCATGAACATGTCATCAAAATTCTCAATGGCCCTTGTTATCACAATGCTCCATGACCCTTGTCATCACAATGCTCCAAGCCCTTGTCATCAAAATGCTCCATTACCTTTGTCATCACAATCCTCCATGACAATTGGCATCACAATGCTACATTCCATTGTCATTGCAATAGACCATGACATATGTCATCACAATGCTCCCTGACACCCTTCTTCACAATACTCCATGACCTTCTCATCACAATGCTCCATGCCCTTGTCATCACAATGCGCCATGCCCACTGTCATCACAATAATCCCTGAAAATTGTCAAACCAATGCAACATGCCCCTGTCATCACAATGCTCCATGCCCTTTCATCACAATGCTCTATGACCCCTGTCATCACAATCCTCCGTGACTCCAGTCATCACAATGCTTCATGACATTTGTCATCACACTGGTCCATGCCCTCGTCATCACAAGGCTCTGTAACCTTTGTGACCACAACACTCCATGAACATTTCATCACAATGCTCGGTGACCCTTGTCATCACAATGCTCCATGCCTTTGTCAGCACATTACTCCATGACACATGGCATCAAATGTGCCATGCGCTTGTCATCACAATGCTCCACATCTTTGTCATCACAATGCTCCATAAACCTTGTCATCACAATGCTCCATGCGTTTGTCAGCACAATGTTCCATGACCCATGTCATCACAATGTGCCCTGCGTTTCTCATCACAATGCTCCACAGCCTTGTCATCACAATGCTCCATGCACCTCTCATCAAAATGCTCTCTCACCACTGATATCACAATGTTCCATCACTAGTCAACACAATACTCCCTCCACCCTGTCATCCCAATGTTCCATGACCCTTGTCACAACAATGCTACATGCTCTTATCATCACAATGCTCCATGACCCCTGACATCACAATGCTCCATGACCCTTTACATCACAATGCTCCATGACCCCTAACATCACAATGTTCCATAAACACTGTCATCAAAATGTTCCATGACCCTTTTCATCCAATTGCTCCATGACCCTGTCATCACAATGCTCCCTGCCCTTCTCATCACAATGCACCACGCCCTTGTCATCAAAATGCTCCATGGCCTATGTCATCACAAAGCTCCATGACCCTTGGAATCACAATGCTCCATGCCATTGTCATCACAAAGCTCCATGAAACCTCTCATCACATTGCTCCATGCTGTTGTCATCACAAAGCTCCATGACGCTTGTCATCACAATGCTCCATGCCCTTGTCATTGCAATCCTCCATGACACATGTATCACTGTGTTCCGTGCCCTTGTCCTCACAATGCTCCATGCTCACTCTCATCACAATAATCCATGAAACTTTTCAGACCAATGCTCCATGCCCTTGTCATCACAATGCTCCCTTACACCTGTCATAACAATGCTGCATGACCCCTGCCATCACAATGTTCTACGGCCTTGTCATCACAAGACTCCATGGCCCTTGTCATCACAATGCTCCAAGACCCCTGTAATCACAATGCTCCATGCCCATGTCATCACAAAGCTCCCTGACGCATGTCATCAGAATGCTCCATGGCCTTCTCATCACAATACTCCATGCCCTTGTCATCACAATGCTCCAAGACCCTTGTTATTACAATGATCCATGACTCTTTTCATCTCAATGCTCCATGAACCCTGTCATCACAATGCACCATGCCCATCATCATAATGCTTCATGCTATTGTCATCACAATGAAATCAAAATTCTCCATGACCTCTCTCATCACAATGCTCCAAACCCTTGTGATCACAATGTTCCATAACACTTGTCATCACAACGCCCCATGACGCTGCTCATCACAATTATCCATGGACTTCTCATCACAATGCTCCATGACCTTTGTCATCACAATTCTCAATACACTTGTCATCACAATGCTCCCTGACACTTGTCATCAGTATGCTCATTGAACCCTGTCATGACAAGTCTCCATGCCTTTTTCATCACAATGATCCATGCCCTTTTCATCACAATGCTTCATGCCATTGTCATCACAATACTCCACAAGCTTGTCATCAGAATGCTCCGTGACCTTTGTCATCTCAATGATCCATGACCCCTGTCATCACAATGCTCCATGACACCTGTCATCACAATGCTCCATGCCCCTTGTCATTACAGTGCTCCATGATGTTCGTCATCACAATTATCCATGGTTTTCTCATCACAGTGCTCCACGGTCTTGCCATCACAATGCTCCATGCCCTGGTCATCACAATGCTCCATGTCCCCAGTCATCACAATGCTCCATGACCCCTGTCATCACAATGCTCCATACTGCTTGTCATTACAGTGCTCCATGACACTCGTAATCACAATTGTCCATGGTCTTCTCATCACAATGCTCCACGCCCTTGTCATCAAAATGCTCCATGACACTTGTCATCACAATGCTCCATGACCACTGTCATAACAATGCTCCATGACCCCTGTCATCACAAGGCTCCATACCACTTGTCATTACAGTGCTCCATGACGCTCCTCATCACAATTATCCATGGTCTTCTCATCACAATGCTCCACGGTCTTGCCATCACAGTGCTCCATGCCTTGGGCATCACAATGCTCCATGTCCCCGGTCATCACAATGCTCCATGACCACTGTCATCACAATGCTCTATACCCCTTGTCATTACAGTGCTCCATGACCTTCGTCATTACAATTATCCATGGTCTTCTCATCACAGTGCTCCACGATCTTGCCATCGCAATGCTCCATGCCCTGGTCATCACAATGCTCCATGTCCCCTGTCATCACAATTCTCCACGATCTTGGCATCACTATGCTCCATGACACTTCTCATCACAGTGTTACATGCTTTGTCATCACAATTCTCTATGCACTTGTCATCACAATGCTCCATGACCCCGTCATAGCAAGCTCCATGTGCTTGTCATCACAATACTCCATGCCCTTGTCGTCACAATTCCCCATGACCTTTGTCATCACAATGCTCCCTGACACTTGTCGTCAGAATGCTCCCTGAAAACTGTCATGAAAAGGCTCCATGTCTTTTTCATCACAATGCCCCATGCCATTTTCATCAAAATGCTCCATGTCATTGTCATCAAAATACTCCACAAGCTTGTCATCAGAATGCTCCATGAACCTTGTCATCACAATGCTCCATGACCCCTGTCATCACAATGCTCCATACCCCTTGTCATTACAGTGCTCCATGACGCTCATCATCACAATTATCCATGGTCTTCTCATCACAATGCTCCACGGTCTTGCCATCACAATACTCCATGCCCTGGTCATCACAATGCTCCATGTCCCCTGTCATAACAATTCTCCACGTTCTTGGCATCACTGTGCTCCATGATGCTTTTCATCACAGTGTTACATGCTTTGTCATCCCAATTCTCTATGCACTTTTCATCGCACTGCTCCATGATCCCTGTCACAGCAAGCTCCATGTGATTGTCATCACAATGCTTCATGAACATGTCATCAAAATTCTCAATGGCCCTTGTTATCACAATGCTCCATGACCCTTGTCATCACAATGCCCCAAGCGCTTGTCATCAAAATGCTCCATTACCTTTGTCATCACAATCCTCCATGACACTTGGCATCACAATGCTCCATTCCATTGTCATCGCAATGGACCACGACATATGTCATCACAATGCTCCCTGACACCCTTCTTCACAATACTCCATGACCTTCTCATCACAATGCTCCATGCCCTTGTCATCACAATGCACCATGCCCACTGTCATCACAATAATCCCTGAAACTTGTCAAACCAATGCAACATGCCCCTGTCATCACAATGTTCCATGCCCTTTCATCACAATGCTCTATGACCCCTGTCATCACAATGCTCCATGACTCCAGTCATCACAATGCTTCATGACCTTTGTCATTACAATGGTCCATGCCCTCGTCATCACAATGCTCTGTGACCTTTGTCACCACAGAGCTCCATGAACATTTCATCACAATGCTTGGTGACCCTTGTCCTCCCAATGATCAATGCCTTTGTTAGCACAATACTCCATGACCCATGGCATCACAATGTGCCATGCACTTGTCATCACAATGCTCCACATCTTTGTCATCACAATACTCCATAAACCTTGTCATCACACTGCTCCATGAAGTTCTCATCAAAATGCTCTCTCACCACTGGTATCACAATGTTCAATCACTAGTCAACACAATACTCCCTCACCCCTGTCATCACAATATTCCATGACCCTTGTCACAACAATGCTACATGCCTTTATCATCACAATGCTCCATTCCCCTGACATCACAATGTTCCATAACCCCTGTCATCACAATGCTCCCTGCCCTTCACAACAGAATGCACCACACCCTTGTCATCAAAATGCTCCATGACCTTTGTCATTACAAAGCTCAATGACCCTTGTCATCACAATGCTGCATGCCATTGTCATCACAATGCTCCATGAACCCTCTCATCACATTGTTCCATGCCCTTGTCATCACAGGCTCCATGATGATTTTCATCACAATGCTCGATGCCATTCTTATCACAATGCTCCATGCGCTTCTCATTACAATCCTCCATGACCCATGTATCACAGTGTTCCATGCCCTTGTCATCACAATGCTCCTTGCCCCCTCTCATCACAATAATCCATGAAACTTTTCAGACCAATGCTCCATGCCCTTGTCATCACAATGCTCCATTACCCCTGTCATAACAATGCTCCATGACCCCTGCCATCACAATGTTCCACAGCCTTGTCATCACAAGGCTCCATGACCCTTGTCATCACAATGCTCCAAGACCCCTGTAATCACAATGCTCCATGCCCTTGTCATCACAAAGCTCCATGACGCATGTCAACAGAATGCTCCATGGCCTTCTCATTCACGATGTTCCATGCCTTTGTCATCACAATGCTCCAAGACTCCTGTATTCGCAATGCTCCATGCCCCTTTTCATCTCAATGCTCCATGAACCCTGTCATCACAATGCACCATGCCCATCATCATAATGCTTCACGCTATTGTCATCACAATGAAACCAAAATGCTCCATGACCTCTGTCATCAAAATGCTCCAAATCCTTGTGATCAATATGTTCCATAACACTTATCATCACAACGCCCCATGACGCTCGTCATCACAATTATCCATGGTCTTCTCATCACAGTGCTCCATGACCTTTGTCATCACAATACTCAATACCCTTGTCATCACAATGCTCCCTGACACTTGTTGTCAGTTTGCTCCTTGAACCCTGTCATGACAAGGCTCCATGCCTTTTTCATCACAATGATCCATGCCCTTTTCATCACAGTGCTCCAAGACCACTGTAATCACAATGCTCCATGCCCTTGTCATCACAAAGCTCCATGATGCATGTCATCAGAACGCTCCATGGCCTTCTCATCCCAATGTTCCATGCCCTTGTCATCACAATGCTCCAAGACCCCTGTAATCACAATGCTCCATGGCACTTTTCATCAGAATGCTCCATGAGACTTGTCATCACAAGGCTCCATGGTCTTCTCATCACAGTGCTCCAGTACCTTGTCATCACAATGCTCCATGACCCCTGTCATCACGGTACTCCATGGACATTTTCAGCCCAATGCTCCATGACCTTCTCATCACAATGCGCCATGACCCCTGTCATCACAATGCTCCATGACCACTGTCATCACAACGCTGCATGAACCCTGACAACACAATGATCCGGGACTCTTGTCATTAAAATGCTCCATGACCATTGTCATCACAATGATCCATGCGCTTGTCATCCCAATGCTCCATGACCCCTGTAATCACTATGCTCCGTGATGCTTGTCATCACAGTGCTCCATGAACCTTGTCATCATAATGCTCCTTGCCTTTGTCAACAAAATGGTACATAATCTTGTCATCACAATTCTCCATGCGCTTGTCATCACAATCCTCCATGACCATTGGGATCACATTGCTTCATGCCCTTGCCATCTCTCTCTTGCCTTTCTGTTTTTTTTTTTTTTTTTTTTTTTTTTTTTGCTGTATGCGGGCATCTCACTGCTGTGGCCTCTCCCATTGCGGGGCACAGGCTCCGGACGCGCAGGCCCAGTTGCCATGGCTCACGGGACCAGCCGCTCCGCGGCACGTGGGATCCTCCCAGACCGGGGCACGAACCCGTGTCCCTGCATCGGCAGGCAGACTCGCAACCACTGCGCCACCAGGGAAGCCCAACCTTTCTGGTTTTTACAGATATTCGGATGTCCCTTTTGACCAGTGGTAAGTGACAATTCTTTGTAGCGTGGATTTGTATTGCGCGCTTGATTGATTGGCCAAAATGGGTGTATGCGTTTTCTTCTGAATATATTCAGGAGAAAAGGCATACGCCCTTTTTGGCCAAGTGCATCTCTGTCCAAGTTGGGATGCTTTTCCTGTGCTTTAAAGGCGATTCCAATTTACCTCTTGAAATATATTTTGTGCAATTCTGCCTCATTTTCAAGGCCGCTTCATTGCCTTCCCTCAACAGATTTTTGGAAGAGAGTAGTACTTTATAAGTCTGCAGGTTTGTGAATTGCTGTGCCCCTGAGCTCCAATTTTCAAATCCCATCTTTGTGAGCTGGCCGCAAATCCACAATTTTGCTTCAGGACCTATACTGGTTCCAGGGGTGGCTATATTGGTTCCCTGTGGGTGGCTGAGGCTTTGGTTAATTCTTCTTCCTGCCGGGAAATTAGAGTGACATGTGCCCGTCCAAATGCCTACATCTACTCTCTGATTGGTTCTCCCTCTTCCCTTTCATCCTCTGCACAATTAGCAAACTGTGCGAACCAGGAGGTTATAGGGGCTGACTCTCCTAAGTTGGGAGATTGATAGTAAAGCAGTTGGAATGCCAAAGTGGAGCACAAGGAGAGGAAAAATTAGGAGAGTTTTAGAAACCTTTCGCCATCACAGGGTGTCCATTTTCTAGGTTTCCCATACATGTTATAATTGTAGTGATATTCCCTTCTACCTGGAGATTTGGGACACATGGAATGGTGGCATGCATTACTACTTTAAAAGGTCTGCATTTTCTCTCCCAATCTCACCAGTCCGCTCAGTCCCAAGTGTCCAGCCTTATGTCTCATCCAGATGTCTTTGCAGATAGGGTCATTCCAGGTTTCATCAGAACCCCTGAAGGAATTGTGTAAGAATTTCGCTGTTTTTTGGTGGTTTTTTTGAAATTCATTTTTATAATGGGGTTGAGCTGATTTTCACTGACGTGTTTATGCCAGTCTAGACACAATTGATTCCCTTACGGAGACATATCAATACATAGGTTTTAAGATTCTTAGTAGTCAGATATATTCCTCTGTGGGGCATAGGGGTGTTGAGTCCCGTTCACTGAGGAAGGTATAGGTCTTGTCTATTCTGTATTTGGTTTATGGAATGGTACCTGTGCTAATATCAAACTCTGGTTTTATGCATCACCCCACCTCTCCTTTCCCCTGAAGCAGGCATAAGAGATTTTTGCTAAATGTGAGACTCTGTTCTCTTTCCTAATTCAGTTCATGTGTTGTGATATTGACATTCCCTCTATAAGTGATATCTTATGATAAGATTCTTTTTCTGTGTGACTAATTTCCCTTAAAATCATCACACGTAAATCCACTCATTATGCTGCTACTGGCCTTATATACATTGATTTCACGTCTGAGTGATATTCCGTTGTGCAAAATTACCACAAGTTCTTTATGCATTTCTCTTTTTCCTGGGATATTTTAGGTGTACCAAAGTTGAGGTTCTTGTATGCAGAGCAGCCCTAAACTTTGGGGTGCCTGTGTCTTATTGACATTTAGTCTTCCCAAGTTATATGTCCATGAGTTGAAATCCCCTTGCTCTGGGGCTTTGTATTTTAGATGTTTTAAAAACAGCATACACTTCTTCAGAGTGGCTCTTGGATATTTATACCCCACCCATCAGCGTGACTAGGCTCCCTGTTTTCCATGGCCTCTCCTGCATTTCTGGTTTGTACACATTTTTTGGATGGCCTTTCTGAGCAGTGGAAATTGAGACTTCTTTGTTGTGTGGATTTGCATTTCCCTCTTGCTTGGTTGGCCAAAAACTCTGCATGTGTTTTTTTCCTGAAGATATTCACGAAAAAAACGCATACACCCTTTTGCCCAACCGCATCATTTTAGAAATTCTGCTGCTTTTCATATGCTTTAAATGTGAGTACAATCTACCTTTTGAAATCTGTTTCCTGCAATTCTGCCTCTCATTCAGATCCTCTTCGTTACCTTACCTGAATATATTTTTGGACGTTGGTTATCATTTATATCTTTGCAGGTCTTTGAATTGCCTGCTCCTGAGCTCCATTTCGCAACTCGCTTTTTTTGTGAGCTGGCCGCCAAACCATTGGATTACTTCTGGCCCTATTCTGGTTCTGGGGAGGCAGGCTGAGCCTTTGGTTAATTCTTCTTCCTAATTGGAAATTAGAGTGACATGTGCCTGTCAAAAGTCCTACAGCTAATCTCTCATTGGTTCCCCCTCTTCCCATTTATCCTCTGCACAAATTGCAAACTGTGTGAAGCAGGAGGTTAAAGGTGCTGATTCTCCAAGTGGGGAGATTGTTAGTAATGTGGGTGGAATGGCGAACCCCAGCACCAGGAGATCAAAAATGAGGTGCATTTTAGACACCTTTCCTGAGCACACGGTGTACATTCATCTCGGTTTCCCAGGCATGTTTTCGCTGTCAGAAGATTCCCTTGAACCTGCAGATTTGGGACCCATGGAATGGGTACCAGGCAGTATTACTTTAAAAGGTCTGCATTTCCTCACCCAGCCTCTCTAACATCTCTTAGCGTGCATAGCTTCCAGCCTTATATAATCATCCTGCTGTGGGTCTACATGTGTTCAATCCATGTTACATCGTAGCCCTTCAACAAAAGTTGTAAGAATTTTTGCCTGTCTCACTGTTTTTATAAATAGTTTTAAATTTATTTTTATATTGGTTACAGCTGATTTTCAAAGCTCTGTTTTTTGCTGCTGTATATCCACTTGATTCATGTACTGTGAGACAACAATAAATTCGTTTTCAGATGCTTACCAGTCATATGTATTATTTTCCAGTGACTTGAGTGGGCTGAGTGCAGTTCTTTGAGGTACCGTGTAGGCCTTGTCAGTTATTCAATTTGGTACTTGGAATGGTATCTTTGCTAATTTCAACCTCCTGGATAATACCTCACCATTCCCCACCTTTCCCATTTAGCAGCCTTATGTCTATTTTCTACATATTTGACTATGTTTCTGTTTTGTGATTTATTTCATGTGTAGCCATTTTTGATTCCACCTTTAAGTGACATCTTATGATCTGTGTCTTTTTCTTTCTGACATATGTCACTTAGAATGATCGTATGTAACTCCTCCAGAGTTGTTACAACTGGCCTTATTTCATTGATTTCTGGATGAGTAATATTCCACTCTACATAAGTACCCCATCTCTTTAATCCATTTTATCCTTCCAGGAACATTTAGGTTATATCCAAGTTGAGGCCCTTTTTAACAGAGAGGTGGTAAACGTTCAGGTGCCTGTTTTCTGTCGATTTTTGTTTTTCCCAAGGTACACGCCCATGAGTGCAAGTGCCCTATGCTCTGTAGCTCATTTTTTAGATGTTTTAGCAAACACAATACACTTCTCCAGAGTGGCCGTTGGCAAATTACATTTCCACTATCAGCCTCACAGTGCTCCATTTTCTCCTCGCCCTGTCCTGCATTTCTGGTGTTTACACTTTATGTGGATGTCCCTTCTGACTGATGTGAAGTGATACATTTTGTGATATTGATTTCCAGTGCCCACCTGTTGGGTTGGATAAAAAGTGTGTATGGCCTTTACTTGAATATATTCAGAAAAAATGCATACACCCTTTTTGGCCAACTGCATCATTGGCGATGTTCAGCCCCTTTTCTTGTACTTTAATGGGGAGTCCTTTCTACCTCTTCAAATCTGTTTCCTGCCACTCTCCCTTGCTTACAAGTCCTTTTCTGTGACTTACCTCAAGACATTTTTCGACGATAGATATTTTCAACTCTGCAGTTTCATGAATTTTAGTGCCCCTGAGTTCCATTTTTCAACTTGTGTTTTTGGAAACTGGACACAAAACAGCGGGATTTCCTCTAGCCCTATTCTGTTTCCGTGGGCAATTCTAGGCTTTGATGAATTTGTCTTCTGGATTGGAAATTAGAGTGGCATGTGCCTGTCCGAACACCTAAGACTTGTCTCTAAATTTTTCTCATCCTTCCGCTTCATCCTCTGGACAAATTCCAAACTGTGTGCAACAGGATGTTGACGGTGCTGATATCCCCAAGTGAGGAGATTGTTAGGAAAGATGCTGGAGGGTTGAACCCGAGCACCAGGCGATGAGGAGATGAGGTGCCTTTTCCAAACTCTTTCCGATCAAACGGTGTACCATCCTCTAGGTGTGACAGGCATGTTTTAGCTGTAGGAAGGGTCCCGTGCATGTAAGGAGAACACCAGGGATTTTTCCAAATCAGTGCCTCCCCGAACCCCAAACTGGGGAATTTTTAAGCTACGGCTACACGTATGTCCTTTAAGGGCCTTGGGAAATAGGCAGAGCCCAAACTTTAGATGACTGAAATCTTCAGGGTCAGAAGCGCTCACCATCGGCCTTGCTTAGGTTACATTTTATCTGTCATTGATAGATGATGTCAATAAAAATATCTATTCTTTTTCAGATTATTTCCCCTTGTAGGTTATTGCAAAATATTCAGTGTAGTTCCCTGTGTTATACAGTAGTTCCTTGTTGATGATCTATTTTATACATAGCAGTGTGTATGTGTTAATCCCAAACTGTTAATTTATCCCTTCTCCTACCTTTCCCCTTTGGTAATAATAAATTATAAGATTTTATACTTCTCAGAAATGGGGGAGCTGAAAGAGAGGTATCATTTACAGTGGAAAAGCATTCAAAACAAGATTGAAGCTTCAGCAAGAGTATTCGATGTACATCCATGGAAATAAATCACTTCATTTCTCTAATGTTGACCTGACAAATAAGACAGACGTCTTCACTGAACTTGCTTATAGGAAAGTGATGGAAATATCAAATGTAAGTCTTAGAAACATCTTATTTTACCCGAGCATTATACACTGCTCTATGTTAACTACAGTTTGGCTCACACATCTGTTCATTGAAGTTACAATGTTCTCAATTTCTGTTACTGATCCTCCAGAGTGGACCCCAACAGGAGTCCCCGTGCCCAGTGTCATTGGAGCCAACAGATCAAGACTGAGTTTGGTTCAGAAGCAAAGGAAACATTATTTTGAAAACAGAATGGAGAGGTGAGATCGTGCACTCCCCCATGGGCTGTGGGATGGGCTGCTGTGTAGGGTCCCCGGCAGCGTCAGTGGGAGGGAGGGGATGGAGCTCTCGAGGGCTGCGTTGGCTGCAGCTCAGGCTCTATGCCACGGAGTCTGCATGGGACCCCGCTAGCTGAGGTGTCGACCCAGCCATTCTGCACTAGGAAATCGGGTCTGAAGTGCCGGGTGTGGGACCTCTGCATGCGGAACCCTAGGAGCACGTGAAATTAGACAAAGCACAAAGGAAAAACAGGTTAGACTTTATTTAATTGCCCAGATTCTCTTTTTATCTCCCAGGAATTTTTAATGAACGTTGCCAGAGACGAACACCTCCTCTGCTTTTTGTTCCGTTCCTTATTCTTGGGGTGTTGAGGGTGCAGACCCCTCTTTTGTAACTGCTTCATGCTGTGGTGGGAGCCCTGATACATGGGGGGAGGGGCAAAACGTCTCCCCACCAGCCTCCTGGTGAGGTTGATTGTCCCAAGGCCTCCTGCCTCACTTCTCGTCCGCCTGAGCACCAGCATTGGAAGTGTTACAGATTCTAATGACCTTTAAGGGTCCAGGAAAGAGAGGCACAGAGATGCTGCGGTGGCAGGTTTCACCCCACCCCACATATGTTCGGCGACCTTAGGCTGACAGTTTTTGCCAGACTAGATGCTCTGACCAGTAGTCTGTGCTTTCTTTAATTAGGTCCCTGAATTAATGTACAAACAGCACCATGTGTCAGAGCCCTGCCCGCGCAACTCCCAGACAGTCCAGGGTCAGTGGTGATCCAGGACCATGACGTCCACTGAGTCAACGGCCTTTAGAAGTAGCCAGCAGTCCAGCCGGTCATATTGGCCACCATCACCGCGGTGTCTGTAGGGTTTTCTATGGTGAAAGCGTGATATACGTTTCCCCCGCCAAGGTTATTAGCTCCCCTCTGGGTGCAGTAAGTCCTGCAAGCAGTAGTCTGCTCTTTCGGGGCACAGTCTTGTCGTTTTCTGAGAGAAACTCCAGGTCAAGTGATGGTCACACGAGTCATCTTGGGGGCCCGTTGCCCCCGTTTATCTCTCTGGAGGTTGGAGTTGGAGGGCCTCCTCACTCGAGGTCAGTGTGTCCACAGAGCGACCCCTGCAACTTCAGGGCATGATGGGTGGTTAGGATCACCACGTGGGGTCCTTTTCCCTTAGGAGGGAGCTGGCCTTGCGGGCTGCTGATTTCCAGCTTTTTAGATACCCCAGTATCCTGGCCTGATGAGTCGGTGGGCAAAGCCCTTGGTGACCATAGTTTATCATACCTGAAGGGCATTCTTGTGTTGCTCCATTTCAAGTGGTCCCAGTTTTTGCACTAAGGCTCCAAGGGCGATTAACCTTTGACCGGGTATGTAAAGGTCAATGGGTTTAGCTAAATTAGGGAGTTCCTGGGCAAGGGTCTGTATTGACTGCTCTTTCCATTCTTGAAAGGCTGCTTCTGGATTCTATTCAAAAGGATCATCATCTTTTCGTGTCAGTGTTTCATGTAGAGGCCCAGCTATGACACTGTAGTTAGGGATCCAGATGCAGAAAACCTTGGCCTCCCCAAGAACCCCTAAGCTGTCTTCTAGTTGTAGAAGAGGTAAGGCTGCAAATGGCTTCTTCCCTATCCTGGGATGCGTTTCTCCGAATATCTGTGAGAATGAAGCCCAGGCATGTCACCTTAGCCTGGGATATTTGAGCGTTTTTCTTGGACACCTTCTATCCTTTCTTGGCTAGGTAGTTCAGAGGCGTCTTTAGTAGGCCTGGCGATCAGAATGTCATCTGCATATTGAAGGAGGGTTCCCTTTTAAAGAGGTTGAACTTTTAGGTCTTTAGAGGACATTTCCCCAATGATGGTGTGGGGATTTTTGAACCATTGGGGCAGGACGGCCCAGCATTATTGCTTTTGTTGCATGTTGTGTCCTGCCACTCACAAGCCAAAAATTCTTGTGACTCTGAGATGAATGGAATACAGAAGAAGGCATCATTGAAGTCTAATACAGAATGCCATGGCCTGGTGGAAGGTAGAATGACCAGCAGGGAGTAGGAAATAGGAGCTACTGGATGCATATCCTCGGTGGCTTCACTGACTGTCCTGATATACTTTATCAGGTCTCCAGCAGCCCATGGGGCTCTCGTGGTCAGGCCAATCTCAGGATATGGAGCTCACCTGGGCTGCACCCCTACCCCACAGCCCACGGGGCTCTCGTGGTCAAGTCCCTCCCAGGGTATGGAGCTCACCTCTGCAGCTACCCAGCAGCCCATTGGGCTCTCCTACTCAGGCCCTTCCCAGGATACAGAGCTCCCCTGGGCAGGTACCCCAGCAGGGCTGGACACACAGGAACTGTGCACATAGCCCACCTTGCAGAGAACCCCCTGCTCACCTGTCGCTCACAGCTGACACAGAATACCTCAGAGCAGGACTTGAACTAACAAACAGCAGTTCTGACAGGTCTGTGACCATGGCTATCACTCTCTGCAGGCTCTTTCTGCCTGGTCTTCCAGACACTTCCACTGCAGCCAGGGCACCAGGCCTCTGTCTCCACCCACCATCACTCCTCTCCCTGACTCCTGGGTTCCTCTCATTAGGATAGGGTCTTCTTGAAGTTGTTATCCACTCATGGACCAGATAAAATGATAAGAAAACAAGCCGCAGCTGCAGCCCCTTGTCTATCCTGACTCTCAAGAGCCCACACCTGTTCCTAGGGCCTGGCCCGTTTAGCAAGTTTCATTTTCTACAACTGTGAGCCCCTGAGGGGTGAGGATTGGCTGATTTTTGCAGCCTGAAACTGCCTGCCAGCCCTCCACAGGTGTGCCTGAGTTGAGGGCAATATAAACAGCTCTCCAGTGAGCGACAGCCCTTGTAGCTGTGACTGACGCCATATTCTCTGCGCCGTAGGCAGTGCCGGGGCTGTGCTGGTGGGAGGGAGTGAGGGGCCACGGCTTTGTGGGTGGCCCAGTGTGAGTGGGGCTCTCCTGGACTTTCTGCAGGAGATGCCAGGCTGCCACCTGCTAAAGAAGAGGATGTGTCACCAATACCTGCCGCTGGAATTTCTCCCCAGGCAGAGGTGAGGAAGTAAAAAAGCAGTGGGGGCCGTGGCAGGAGGGGTATCTCAGGCAGGGAAATGGAAAGCTTCCAGAAGAGCATCTGGGGCCAGGACCATCCTGACTGGCCTGCAGGCACCAAGTTGGCCTGTGTGCTGTCGCTGGTGTGGCTCCACGCCCCTTCCTCTAGGCTTTCAAGCCCTTGTGCATATTCACGTGTTTTACCAGGGAAGGGTGGGAAAAGTTCAACAGCAGCTGGCCTGGGGCTCAGCTCACGGTTACTTACAGATGCCTTGGCATGGCCCCCCGCTTTGCAATGAGGACGCTCCTTGCGTAGGAGTGGGCTTCTGGCTCTATGGGAGATGATTCCCCACCTCTGACCAATTTCAGAATTGTTTACCGATGGAGCAAGTGCCCTGATTGTGTTTTCCTCTGTCTAACTCGTGTGTTCAGGTTTTTTTTTTTCTTTTTTGGTTCAAGTTAGATTTTATTCCTCTTTTATGTATTTATAGATATAAGCATGGAAATAATTCATTCATATAAATACATCTGTGTGAAGGGAAGAACTTTTTTCTGTTTTATTTTTAAATTTTATTTTTTAAAATTTTGAAATTTAATTTTATTTATTTTTTTATAAAGCAGGTTATTATTAGTTATGTATTTTATGCATATACATGTATACAGGTCAATCCCAATCTCCCAACTCACCCCAACACCACCTCCCCATGGCTTCCCACACTTGGTGTCCATACGTGTGTTCTCTACCTCTGTGTCTCTATTTCTTCTCTGCAAACCAGTTCATCTGTACCATTTTTCTAGGTTCCACATATATGCATTAATATACAATATTTGTTTGTCTCTTTCTGACTTACTTCATTCTGTATGACAGTCTCTAGATCCATCGACGTCTCTACAAATGACCCAGTTTCATTCCTTCTTATGGCTGAGTAATATTCCATTTTATATATGTACCACATCTTTACCCATTCGTCTGTCTGTGGGTATTTAGGTTGCTTCCATTACCTGGCTATCGTAAATAGTGCTGAAATGAGCATTGTGGTGAATGTGCCTTTTTGATTTATGGTTTTATCTGGGTATATGCCCAGAAGTGGGATTGCTGGATCATATGGTAATTCTATTTCTGGTTTCTTTAAGGAAACTCCATACAGTTCTCCATCGTGACTGTATCAATTTACATTTCCACCACTAGTGGAAGAGGGATCCTTTTGTCCACACCCTCCCCAGAATTCGTTGTTTGTAGATTTTCTGATGATGCCGATTGTAACAGGTGTGAGGTGATACCCCATTGTAGTTTTGATTTGCATTTCTCTAATAATTAGTGATGTTGAGCAGCTTTTCATGTGCGTCTTGGCCATCTCTGTGTCTTCTTTGAAGAAACGTCTCTTTAGATCTTCTGCCCATTTTTGTATTGGATTGTTTGTTTTTTTAATATTAAGCTGCATGAGCTCTTTATATATATTGGAGATTAAACCTTTGTCCATTGATTCGTTTGCAAATATTTTCGCCCATTCTGAGGGATGCTTTTTGCCATTCCCGTTTATTTAACAAAAAAAGAAAGAAAGAAAAAGAAGCAGAACACTAATGTGTGTAAAATATGCCTTTTGAAACTGTCGTTTTGAAATATGGACGTCCTTTGAATTTTTTGGTCGATATATGAACCCAGGATTTGTTTTCAGGGCAGGTGTCATTTACAGGCCTGCAATGATTTTGAATATCAACTGACCATTAGCGCTGGGATTAAAGCTGCTGTTGTGTGAAACGGCCACAAGGTGGCAGCAGGTCTCCCTTACCAAATCTGGTTACTGGGGCAACAGAGCCTCAATGGAAGTCGTGTTCTAGATTGGAATTTAGAATGGAATGTGCCAGGAGAAAGCCCCTCAAGTTTGTCTCACTACTTCTTGTTCGTGTTTTTAATTTAATTTTTTATTTTTTATTACAGCAAATTTGATTACAATGTTTGGCTTGTTGTAGGTGTGGAAGATGTGGTTCTTTTACACGTACACATATGTCTGTTCTTCCTGGGATCCTTTTCCCATGTACCTTATGACAGAATGTTGAGTAGTCTTCTCTTGGTATTCTGTAGGTCTTTGGTGATTATATATGTCACCTGTGTTTGTATATGTCTGTTAACCCCAATATCATAATGAAACCAATCCTCACACCTTTCCATTGGTGAACCATAAGTTTGTTGAATGAATCTGTGATTGCCCTTCTCCGTGGAAATATCTGCCTTGGTATCCATTTTTCGGTCACACCTATAAGAGATATGATATGATATGTGTCTTTCACTTTCTGACTTACAACAACTCACGTGCTTACCTCTAGACACACCTACGGTGCTACAAATGGCATTGTGTCCTTTTATTCCTTGGCTTCTATTCTGCCTTAGCGAGGTCCATTTTCAACAATGTGATTCCCTGAGGGCTGAGGATTAGCTGACCTGGGTAGCCTGACCCTGCCGGCCGGCCCTCCCCAGGTGTGCCTGGGTTGAGGTCAATATAAACAGCGCTGCAGGCAGCAATAGCCCCTGAAGCTGTGCCTGACTCCATATTCTCTGCCCCGTCAGCAGTGTCGGGGCTGTGCTGGTGGGAGGGAGTGAGGGGCCACGGCTTTGTGGGTGGCCCGGTGTGAGTGGGTCTCTGCTGGACTTTCTGCAGGAGTTGCCAGGCTTCCACCTGTAATGAAGAGGATGTGTCACCCATACCTTCCGCTGGAATTTCTCTCCGGACAGAGGTGAGGAAGGAAAAAAGCAGTGGGGGCCGGGACAGGAGGGGTATCTCAGGCAGGGCAATGGAAAGCTTCCAGAAGAGCGCCCAGGGCCAGGAGCATCCTGACTGGCCTGCAGGCACCAAGTTGGCCTGCGTGCTGTCACTGGTGTGGCTCCACGGCCCTTCCTCTAGGCTTTCAAGCCCTTGTACATATTCAGGTGTTTTACCTGGGAAGGGTGGGAAAAGTTCAACAGCAGCTGGCCTGGGGCTCAGCTCACGGTTACTCACAGATGCCTCGGCATGGCCCCCCGCTTTGCAATGAGGACGATCCTTGCGTAGGAGTGGGCTGCTGGCTCTATGGGAGATGATTCCCCACCTCTGACCAATTTCAGAATTGTTTACCGATGGAGCAAGTGCCCTGATTGTGTTTTCCTCTGTCTAACTCGTGTGTTCAGGTTTTTTTTTTTTTTCTTTTCTGGTTCAAGTTAGATTTTATTCCTCTTTTATGTATTTATAGATATAAGCATGGAAATAATTCATTCATATAAATACATCTGTGTGAAGGGAAGAACTTTTTTCTGTTTTATTTTTAAATTTTATTGCTTAAAATTTTGAAATTTAATTTTATTTATTTTTTATACAGCAGGTTATTATTAGTTATGTATTTTATGCATATACATGTATACAGGTCAATCCCAATCTCCCAACTCACCCCAACACCACCTCCCCATGGCTTCCCACACTTGGTGTCCATACGTGTGTTCTCTACCTCTGTGTCTCTATTTCTTCCCTGCAAACCAGTTCATCTGTACCATTTTTCTAGGTTCCACATATATGCATTAATATACAATATTTGTTTGTCTCTTTCTGACTTACTTCATTCTGTATGACAGTCTCTAGATCCATTGACGTCTCTACAAATGACCCAGTTTCATTCCTTCTTATGGCTGAGTAATATTCCATTTTATATATGTACCACATCTTTATCCATTCGTCTGTCTGTGGGTATTTAGGTTGCTTCCATTACCTGGCTATCGTAAATAGTGCTGAAATGAGCATTGTGGTGAATGTACCTTTTTGATTTATGGTTTTCTCTGGGTATATGCCCAGAAGTGGGATTGCTGAATCATATGGTAATTCTATTTCTAGTTTTTTTAAGGAAACTCCATACTGTTCTCCATCGTGACTGTATCAATTTACATTTCCACCACTAGTGGAAGAGGGATCCTTTTGTCCACACCCTCCCCAGAATTCGTTGTTTGTAGATTTTCTGATGATGCCGATTCTAACAGGTGTGAGGTGATACCTCATTGTAGTTTTGATTTGCATTTCTCTAATAATTAGTGATGTTGAGCAGCTTTTCATGTGCGTCTTGGCCATCTCTGTGTCTTCTTTGAAGAAACGTCTCTTTAGATCTTCTGCCCATTTTTGTATTGGGTTGTTTGTTTTTTTAATATTAAGCTGCATGTGCTCTTTATATATATTGGAGATTAAACTTTTGTCCATTGATTCGTTTGCAAATATTTTCGCCCATTCTGAGGGATGCTTTTTGCCATTCCCGTTTTTTTAACAAAAAAAGAAAGAAAGGAAAAGAAGCAGAACACTAATGTGTGTAAAATATGCCTTTTGAAACTGTCGTTTTGAAATATGGACGTCCTTTGAATTTTTTGGTCCATATATGAACCCAGGATTTGTTTTCAGGGCAGGTGTCATTTACAGGCCTGCAATGATTTTGAATATCAACTGACCATTAGCGCTGGGATTAAAGCTGCTGTTGTGTGAAACGGCCACAAGGTGGCAGCAGGTCTCCCTTACCAAATCTGGTTACTGGGGCAACAGAGCCTCAATGGAAGTCGTGTTCTAGATTGGAATTTAGAATGGAATGTGCCAGGAGAAAGCCCCTCAAGTTTGTCTCACTACTTCTTGTTCGTGTTTTTAATTTAATTTTTTATTTTTTATTACAGCAAATTTGATTACAATGTTTGGCTTGTTGTAGGTGTGGAAGATGTGGTTCTTTTACACATACACATATGTCTGTTCTTCCTGGGATCCTTTTCCCATGTACCTTATGACAGAATGTTGAGTAGTCTTCTCTTGGTATTCTGTAGGTCTTTGGTGATTATATATGTCACCTGTGTTTGTATATGTCTGTTAACCCCAATATCATAATGAAACCAATCCTCACATCTTTCCATTGGTGAACCATAAGTTTGTTGAATGAATCTGTGATTGCCCTTCTCCGTGGAAATATCTGCCCTGGTATCCATTTTTCGGTCACACCTATAAGAGATATGATATGATATGTGTCTTTCACTTTCTGACTTACAACAACTCACGTGCTTACCTCTAGACACACCTACGGTGCTACAAATGGCATTGTGTCCTTTTATTCCTTGGCTTCTATTCTGCCTTAGCGAGGTCCATTTTCAACAATGTGATTCCCTGAGGGCTGAGGATTAGCTGACCTGGGTAGCCTGACCCTGCCGGCCGGCCCTCCCCAGGTGTGCCTGGGTTGAGGTCAATATAAACAGCGCTGCAGGCAGCAATAGCCCCTGAAGCTGTGCCTGACTCCATATTCTCTGCCCCGTCAGCAGTGTCGGGGCTGTGCTGGTGGGAGGGAGTGAGGGGCCACGGCTTTGTGGGTGGCCCGGTGTGAGTGGGTCTCTGCTGGACTTTCTGCAGGAGTTGCCAGGCTTCCACCTGTAATGAAGAGGATGTGTCACCCATACCTTCCGCTGGAATTTCTCTCCGGACAGAGGTGAGGAAGGAAAAAAGCAGTGGGGGCCGGGACAGGAGGGGTATCTCAGGCAGGACAATGGAAAGCTTCCAGAAGAGCGCCCAGGGCCAGGAGCATCCTGACTGGCCTGCAGGCACCAAGTTGGCCTGCGTGCTGTCACTGGTGTGGCTCCACGGCCCTTCCTCTAGGCTTTCAAGCCCTTGTACATATTCAGGTGTTTTACCTGGGAAGGGTGGGAAAAGTTCAACAGCAGCTGGCCTGGGGCTCAGCTCACGGTTACTCACAGATGCCTCGGCATGGCCCCCCGCTTTGCAATGAGGACGATCCTTGCGTAGGAGTGGGCTGCTGGCTCTATGGGAGATGATTCCCCACCTCTGACCAATTTCAGAATTGTTTACCGATGGAGCAAGTGCCCTGATTGTGTTTTCCTCTGTCTAACTCGTGTGTTCAGGTTTTTTTTTTTTTCTTTTCTGGTTCAAGTTAGATTTTATTCCTCTTTTATGTATTTATAGATATAAGCATGGAAATAATTCATTCATATAAATACATCTGTGTGAAGGGAAGAACTTTTTTCTGTTTTATTTTTAAATTTTATTGCTTAAAATTTTGAAATTTAATTTTATTTATTTTTTATACAGCAGGTTATTATTAGTTATGTATTTTATGCATATACATGTATACAGGTCAATCCCAATCTCCCAACTCACCCCAACACCACCTCCCCATGGCTTCCCACACTTGGTGTCCATACGTGTGTTCTCTACCTCTGTGTCTCTATTTCTTCCCTGCAAACCAGTTCATCTGTACCATTTTTCTAGGTTCCACATATATGCATTAATATACAATATTTGTTTGTCTCTTTCTGACTTACTTCATTCTGTATGACAGTCTCTAGATCCATTGACGTCTCTACAAATGACCCAGTTTCATTCCTTCTTATGGCTGAGTAATATTCCATTTTATATATGTACCACATCTTTATCCATTCGTCTGTCTGTGGGTATTTAGGTTGCTTCCATTACCTGGCTATCGTAAATAGTGCTGAAATGAGCATTGTGGTGAATGTACCTTTTTGATTTATGGTTTTCTCTGGGTATATGCCCAGAAGTGGGATTGCTGAATCATATGGTAATTCTATTTCTAGTTTTTTTAAGGAAACTCCATACTGTTCTCCATCGTGACTGTATCAATTTACATTTCCACCACTAGTGGAAGAGGGATCCTTTTGTCCACACCCTCCCCAGAATTCGTTGTTTGTAGATTTTCTGATGATGCCGATTCTAACAGGTGTGAGGTGATACCTCATTGTAGTTTTGATTTGCATTTCTCTAATAATTAGTGATGTTGAGCAGCTTTTCATGTGCGTCTTGGCCATCTCTGTGTCTTCTTTGAAGAAACGTCTCTTTAGATCTTCTGCCCATTTTTGTATTGGGTTGTTTGTTTTTTTAATATTAAGCTGCATGTGCTCTTTATATATATTGGAGATTAAACTTTTGTCCATTGATTCGTTTGCAAATATTTTCGCCCATTCTGAGGGATGCTTTTTGCCATTCCCGTTTTTTTAACAAAAAAAGAAAGAAAGGAAAAGAAGCAGAACACTAATGTGTGTAAAATATGCCTTTTGAAACTGTCGTTTTGAAATATGGACGTCCTTTGAATTTTTTGGTCCATATATGAACCCAGGATTTGTTTTCAGGGCAGGTGTCATTTACAGGCCTGCAATGATTTTGAATATCAACTGACCATTAGCGCTGGGATTAAAGCTGCTGTTGTGTGAAACGGCCACAAGGTGGCAGCAGGTCTCCCTTACCAAATCTGGTTACTGGGGCAACAGAGCCTCAATGGAAGTCGTGTTCTAGATTGGAATTTAGAATGGAATGTGCCAGGAGAAAGCCCCTCAAGTTTGTCTCACTACTTCTTGTTCGTGTTTTTAATTTAATTTTTTATTTTTTATTACAGCAAATTTGATTACAATGTTTGGCTTGTTGTAGGTGTGGAAGATGTGGTTCTTTTACACATACACATATGTCTGTTCTTCCTGGGATCCTTTTCCCATGTACCTTATGACAGAATGTTGAGTAGTCTTCTCTTGGTATTCTGTAGGTCTTTGGTGATTATATATGTCACCTGTGTTTGTATATGTCTGTTAACCCCAATATCATAATGAAACCAATCCTCACACCTTTCCATTGGTGAACCATAAGTTTGTTGAATGAATCTGTGATTGCCCTTCTCCGTGGAAATATCTGCCCTGGTATCCATTTTTCGGTCACACCTATAAGAGATATGATATGATATGTGTCTTTCACTTTCTGACTTACAACAACTCACGTGCTTACCTCTAGACACACCTACGGTGCTACAAATGGCATTGTGTCCTTTTATTCCTTGGCTTCTATTCTGCCTTAGCGAGGTCCATTTTCAACAATGTGATTCCCTGAGGGCTGAGGATTAGCTGACCTGTGTAGCCTGACCCTGCCGGCCGGCCCTCCCCAGGTGTGCCTGGGTTGAGGTCAATATAAACAGCGCTGCAGGCAGCAATAGCCCCTGAAGCTGTGCCTGACTCCATATTCTCTGCCCCGTCAGCAGTGTCGGGGCTGTGCTGGTGGGAGGGAGTGAGGGGCCACGGCTTTGTGGGTGGCCCGGTGTGAGTGGGTCTCTGCTGGACTTTCTGCAGGAGTTGCCAGGCTTCCACCTGTAATGAAGAGGATGTGTCACCCATACCTTCCGCTGGAATTTCTCTCCGGACAGAGGTGAGGAAGGAAAAAAGCAGTGGGCGCCGGGACAGGAGGGGTATCTCAGGCAGGGCAATGGAAAGCTTCCAGAAGAGCGCCCAGGGCCAGGAGCATCCTGACTGGCCTGCAGGCACCAAGTTGGCCTGCGTGCTGTCACTGGTGTGGCTCCACGGCCCTTCCTCTAGGCTTTCAAGCCCTTGTACATATTCAGGTGTTTTACCTGGGAAGGGTGGGAAAAGTTCAACAGCAGCTGGCCTGGGGCTCAGCTCACGGTTACTCACAGATGCCTCGGCATGGCCCCCCGCTTTGCAATGAGGACGATCCTTGCGTAGGAGTGGGCTGCTGGCTCTATGGGAGATGATTCCCCACCTCTGACCAATTTCAGAATTGTTTACCGATGGAGCAAGTGCCCTGATTGTGTTTTCCTCTGTCTAACTCGTGTGTTCAGGTTTTTTTTTTTTTTCTTTTCTGGTTCAAGTTAGATTTTATTCCTCTTTTATGTATTTATAGATATAAGCATGGAAATAATTCATTCATATAAATACATCTGTGTGAAGGGAAGAACTTTTTTCTGTTTTATTTTTAAATTTTATTGCTTAAAATTTTGAAATTTAATTTTATTTATTTTTTATACAGCAGGTTATTATTAGTTATGTATTTTATGCATATACATGTATACAGGTCAATCCCAATCTCCCAACTCACCCCAACACCACCTCCCCATGGCTTCCCACACTTGGTGTCCATACGTGTGTTCTCTACCTCTGTGTCTCTATTTCTTCCCTGCAAACCAGTTCATCTGTACCATTTTTCTAGGTTCCACATATATGCATTAATATACAATATTTGTTTGTCTCTTTCTGACTTACTTCATTCTGTATGACAGTCTCTAGATCCATTGACGTCTCTACAAATGACCCAGTTTCATTCCTTCTTATGGCTGAGTAATATTCCATTTTATATATGTACCACATCTTTATCCATTCGTCTGTCTGTGGGTATTTAGGTTGCTTCCATTACCTGGCTATCGTAAATAGTGCTGAAATGAGCATTGTGGTGAATGTACCTTTTTGATTTATGGTTTTCTCTGGGTATATGCCCAGAAGTGGGATTGCTGAATCATATGGTAATTCTATTTCTAGTTTTTTTAAGGAAACTCCATACTGTTCTCCATCGTGACTGTATCAATTTACATTTCCACCACTAGTGGAAGAGGGATCCTTTTGTCCACACCCTCCCCAGAATTCGTTGTTTGTAGATTTTCTGATGATGCCGATTCTAACAGGTGTGAGGTGATACCTCATTGTAGTTTTGATTTGCATTTCTCTAATAATTAGTGATGTTGAGCAGCTTTTCATGTGCGTCTTGGCCATCTCTGTGTCTTCTTTGAAGAAACGTCTCTTTAGATCTTCTGCCCATTTTTGTATTGGGTTGTTTGTTTTTTTAATATTAAGCTGCATGTGCTCTTTATATATATTGGAGATTAAACTTTTGTCCATTGATTCGTTTGCAAATATTTTCGCCCATTCTGAGGGATGCTTTTTGCCATTCCCGTTTTTTTAACAAAAAAAGAAAGAAAGGAAAAGAAGCAGAACACTAATGTGTGTAAAATATGCCTTTTGAAACTGTCGTTTTGAAATATGGACGTCCTTTGAATTTTTTGGTCCATATATGAACCCAGGATTTGTTTTCAGGGCAGGTGTCATTTACAGGCCTGCAATGATTTTGAATATCAACTGACCATTAGCGCTGGGATTAAAGCTGCTGTTGTGTGAAACGGCCACAAGGTGGCAGCAGGTCTCCCTTACCAAATCTGGTTACTGGGGCAACAGAGCCTCAATGGAAGTCGTGTTCTAGATTGGAATTTAGAATGGAATGTGCCAGGAGAAAGCCCCTCAAGTTTGTCTCACTACTTCTTGTTCGTGTTTTTAATTTAATTTTTTATTTTTTATTACAGCAAATTTGATTACAATGTTTGGCTTGTTGTAGGTGTGGAAGATGTGGTTCTTTTACACATACACATATGTCTGTTCTTCCTGGGATCCTTTTCCCATGTACCTTATGACAGAATGTTGAGTAGTCTTCTCTTGGTATTCTGTAGGTCTTTGGTGATTATATATGTCACCTGTGTTTGTATATGTCTGTTAACCCCAATATCATAATGAAACCAATCCTCACATCTTTCCATTGGTGAACCATAAGTTTGTTGAATGAATCTGTGATTGCCCTTCTCCGTGGAAATATCTGCCCTGGTATCCATTTTTCGGTCACACCTATAAGAGATATGATATGATATGTGTCTTTCACTTTCTGACTTACAACAACTCACGTGCTTACCTCTAGACACACCTACGGTGCTACAAATGGCATTGTGTCCTTTTATTCCTTGGCTTCTATTCTGCCTTAGCGAGGTCCATTTTCAACAATGTGATTCCCTGAGGGCTGAGGATTAGCTGACCTGGGTAGCCTGACCCTGCCGGCCGGCCCTCCCCAGGTGTGCCTGGGTTGAGGTCAATATAAACAGCGCTGCAGGCAGCAATAGCCCCTGAAGCTGTGCCTGACTCCATATTCTCTGCCCCGTCAGCAGTGTCGGGGCTGTGCTGGTGGGAGGGAGTGAGGGGCCACGGCTTTGTGGGTGGCCCGGTGTGAGTGGGTCTCTGCTGGACTTTCTGCAGGAGTTGCCAGGCTTCCACCTGTAATGAAGAGGATGTGTCACCCATACCTTCCGCTGGAATTTCTCTCCGGACAGAGGTGAGGAAGGAAAAAAGCAGTGGGGGCCGGGACAGGAGGGGTATCTCAGGCAGGACAATGGAAAGCTTCCAGAAGAGCGCCCAGGGCCAGGAGCATCCTGACTGGCCTGCAGGCACCAAGTTGGCCTGCGTGCTGTCACTGGTGTGGCTCCACGGCCCTTCCTCTAGGCTTTCAAGCCCTTGTACATATTCAGGTGTTTTACCTGGGAAGGGTGGGAAAAGTTCAACAGCAGCTGGCCTGGGGCTCAGCTCACGGTTACTCACAGATGCCTCGGCATGGCCCCCCGCTTTGCAATGAGGACGATCCTTGCGTAGGAGTGGGCTGCTGGCTCTATGGGAGATGATTCCCCACCTCTGACCAATTTCAGAATTGTTTACCGATGGAGCAAGTGCCCTGATTGTGTTTTCCTCTGTCTAACTCGTGTGTTCAGGTTTTTTTTTTTTTCTTTTCTGGTTCAAGTTAGATTTTATTCCTCTTTTATGTATTTATAGATATAAGCATGGAAATAATTCATTCATATAAATACATCTGTGTGAAGGGAAGAACTTTTTTCTGTTTTATTTTTAAATTTTATTGCTTAAAATTTTGAAATTTAATTTTATTTATTTTTTATACAGCAGGTTATTATTAGTTATGTATTTTATGCATATACATGTATACAGGTCAATCCCAATCTCCCAACTCACCCCAACACCACCTCCCCATGGCTTCCCACACTTGGTGTCCATACGTGTGTTCTCTACCTCTGTGTCTCTATTTCTTCCCTGCAAACCAGTTCATCTGTACCATTTTTCTAGGTTCCACATATATGCATTAATATACAATATTTGTTTGTCTCTTTCTGACTTACTTCATTCTGTATGACAGTCTCTAGATCCATTGACGTCTCTACAAATGACCCAGTTTCATTCCTTCTTATGGCTGAGTAATATTCCATTTTATATATGTACCACATCTTTATCCATTCGTCTGTCTGTGGGTATTTAGGTTGCTTCCATTACCTGGCTATCGTAAATAGTGCTGAAATGAGCATTGTGGTGAATGTACCTTTTTGATTTATGGTTTTCTCTGGGTATATGCCCAGAAGTGGGATTGCTGAATCATATGGTAATTCTATTTCTAGTTTTTTTAAGGAAACTCCATACTGTTCTCCATCGTGACTGTATCAATTTACATTTCCACCACTAGTGGAAGAGGGATCCTTTTGTCCACACCCTCCCCAGAATTCGTTGTTTGTAGATTTTCTGATGATGCCGATTCTAACAGGTGTGAGGTGATACCTCATTGTAGTTTTGATTTGCATTTCTCTAATAATTAGTGATGTTGAGCAGCTTTTCATGTGCGTCTTGGCCATCTCTGTGTCTTCTTTGAAGAAACGTCTCTTTAGATCTTCTGCCCATTTTTGTATTGGGTTGTTTGTTTTTTTAATATTAAGCTGCATGTGCTCTTTATATATATTGGAGATTAAACTTTTGTCCATTGATTCGTTTGCAAATATTTTCGCCCATTCTGAGGGATGCTTTTTGCCATTCCCGTTTTTTTAACAAAAAAAGAAAGAAAGGAAAAGAAGCAGAACACTAATGTGTGTAAAATATGCCTTTTGAAACTGTCGTTTTGAAATATGGACGTCCTTTGAATTTTTTGGTCCATATATGAACCCAGGATTTGTTTTCAGGGCAGGTGTCATTTACAGGCCTGCAATGATTTTGAATATCAACTGACCATTAGCGCTGGGATTAAAGCTGCTGTTGTGTGAAACGGCCACAAGGTGGCAGCAGGTCTCCCTTACCAAATCTGGTTACTGGGGCAACAGAGCCTCAATGGAAGTCGTGTTCTAGATTGGAATTTAGAATGGAATGTGCCAGGAGAAAGCCCCTCAAGTTTGTCTCACTACTTCTTGTTCGTGTTTTTAATTTAATTTTTTATTTTTTATTACAGCAAATTTGATTACAATGTTTGGCTTGTTGTAGGTGTGGAAGATGTGGTTCTTTTACACATACACATATGTCTGTTCTTCCTGGGATCCTTTTCCCATGTACCTTATGACAGAATGTTGAGTAGTCTTCTCTTGGTATTCTGTAGGTCTTTGGTGATTATATATGTCACCTGTGTTTGTATATGTCTGTTAACCCCAATATCATAATGAAACCAATCCTCACACCTTTCCATTGGTGAACCATAAGTTTGTTGAATGAATCTGTGATTGCCCTTCTCCGTGGAAATATCTGCCCTGGTATCCATTTTTCGGTCACACCTATAAGAGATATGATATGATATGTGTCTTTCACTTTCTGACTTACAACAACTCACGTGCTTACCTCTAGACACACCTACGGTGCTACAAATGGCATTGTGTCCTTTTATTCCTTGGCTTCTATTCTGCCTTAGCGAGGTCCATTTTCAACAATGTGATTCCCTGAGGGCTGAGGATTAGCTGACCTGGGTAGCCTGACCCTGCCGGCCGGCCCTCCCCAGGTGTGCCTGGGTTGAGGTCAATATAAACAGCGCTGCAGGCAGCAATAGCCCCTGAAGCTGTGCCTGACTCCATATTCTCTGCCCCGTCAGCAGTGTCGGGGCTGTGCTGGTGGGAGGGAGTGAGGGGCCACGGCTTTGTGGGTGGCCCGGTGTGAGTGGGTCTCTGCTGGACTTTCTGCAGGAGTTGCCAGGCTTCCACCTGTAATGAAGAGGATGTGTCACCCATACCTTCCGCTGGAATTTCTCTCCGGACAGAGGTGAGGAAGGAAAAAAGCAGTGGGGGCCGGGACAGGAGGGGTATCTCAGGCAGGACAATGGAAAGCTTCCAGAAGAGCGCCCAGGGCCAGGAGCATCCTGACTGGCCTGCAGGCACCAAGTTGGCCTGCGTGCTGTCACTGGTGTGGCTCCACGGCCCTTCCTCTAGGCTTTCAAGCCCTTGTACATATTCAGGTGTTTTACCTGGGAAGGGTGGGAAAAGTTCAACAGCAGCTGGCCTGGGGCTCAGCTCACGGTTACTCACAGATGCCTCGGCATGGCCCCCCGCTTTGCAATGAGGACGCTCCTTGCGTAGGAGTGGGCTGCTGGCTCTATGGGAGATGATTCCCCACCTCTGACCAATTTCAGATTTGTTTACCGATGGAGCAAGTGCCCTGATTGTGTTTTCCTCTGTCTAACTCGTGTGTTCAGGTTTTTTTTTTTTTCTTTTCTGGTTCAAGTTAGATTTTATTCCTCTTTTATGTATTTATAGATATAAGCATGGAAATAATTCATTCATATAAATACATCTGTGTGAAGGGAAGAACTTTTTTCTGTTTTATTTTTAAATTTTATTGCTTAAAATTTTGAAATTTAATTTTATTTATTTTTTATACAGCAGGTTATTATTAGTTATGTATTTTATGCATATACATGTATACAGGTCAATCCCAATCTCCCAACTCACCCCAACACCACCTCCCCATGGCTTCCCACACTTGGTTTCCATACGTGTGTTCTCTACCTCTGTGTCTCTATTTCTTCCCTGCAAACCAGTTCATCTGTACCATTTTTCTAGGTTCCACATATATGCATTAATATACAATATTTGTTTGTCTCTTTCTGACTTACTTCATTCTGTATGACAGTCTCTAGATCCATCGACGTCTCTACAAATGACCCAGTTTCATTCCTTCTTATGGCTGAGTAATATTCCATTTTATATATGTACCACATCTTTATCCATTCGTCTGTCTGTGGGTATTTAGGTTGCTTCCATTACCTGGCTATCGTAAATAGTGCTGAAATGAGCATTGTGGTGAATGTACCTTTTTGATTTATGGTTTTCTCTGGGTATATGCCCAGAAGTGGGATTGCTGAATCATATGGTAATTCTATTTCTAGTTTTTTTAAGGAAACTCCATACTGTTCTCCATCGTGACTGTATCAATTTACATTTCCACCACTAGTGGAAGAGGGATCCTTTTGTCCACACCCTCCCCAGAATTCGTTGTTTGTAGATTTTCTGATGATGCCGATTCTAACAGGTGTGAGGTGATACCTCATTGTAGTTTTGATTTGCATTTCTCTAATAATTAGTGATGTTGAGCAGCTTTTCATGTGCGTCTTGGCCATCTCTGTGTCTTCTTTGAAGAAACGTCTCTTTAGATCTTCTGCCCATTTTTGTATTGGGTTGTTTGTTTTTTTAATATTAAGATGCATGAGCTCTTTATATATATATTGGAGATTAAACTTTTGTCCATTGATTCGTTTGCAAATATTTTCGCCCATTCTGAGGGATGCTTTTTGCCATTCCCGTTTTTTTAACAAAAAAAGAAAGAAAGGAAAAGAAGCAGAACACTAATGTGTGTAAAATATGTCTTTTGAAACTGTCGTTTTGAAATATGGACGTCCTTTGAATTTTTTGGTCCATATATGAACCCAGGATTTGTTTTCAGGGCAGGTGTCATTTACAGGCCTGCAATGATTTTGAATATCAACTGACCATTAGCGCTGGGATTAAAGCTGCTGTTGTGTGAAACGGCCACAAGGTGGCAGCAGGTCTCCCTTACCAAATCTGGTTACTGGGGCAACAGAGCCTCAATGGAAGTCGTGTTCTAGATTGGAATTTAGAATGGAATGTGCCAGGAGAAAGCCCCTCAAGTTTGTCTCACTACTTCTTGTTCGTGTTTTTAATTTAATTTTTTATTTTTTATTACAGCAAATTTGATTACAATGTTTGGCTTGTTGTAGGTGTGGAAGATGTGGTTCTTTTACACATACACATATGTCTGTTCTTCCTGGGATCCTTTTCCCATGTACCTTATGACAGAATGTTGAGTAGTCTTCTCTTGGTATTCTGTAGGTCTTTGGTGATTATATATGTCACCTGTGTTTGTATATGTCTGTTAACCCCAATATCATAATGAAACCAATCCTCACACCTTTCCATTGGTGAACCATAAGTTTGTTGAATGAATCTGTGATTGCCCTTCTCCGTGGAAATATCTGCCCTGGTATCCATTTTTCGGTCACACCTATAAGAGATATGATATGATATGTGTCTTTCACTTTCTGACTTACAACAACTCACGTGCTTACCTCTAGACACACCTACGGTGCTACAAATGGCATTGTGTCCTTTTATTCCTTGGCTTCTATTCTGCCTTAGCGAGGTCCATTTTCAACAATGTGATTCCCTGAGGGCTGAGGATTAGCTGACCTGGGTAGCCTGACCCTGCCGGCCGGCCCTCCCCAGGTGTGCCTGGGTTGAGGTCAATATAAACAGCGCTGCAGGCAGCAATAGCCCCTGAAGCTGTGCCTGACTCCATATTCTCTGCCCCGTCAGCAGTGTTGGGGCTGTGCTGGTGGGAGGGAGTGAGGGGCCACGGCTTTGTGGGTGGCCCGGTGTGAGTGGGTCTCTGCTGGACTTTCTGCAGGAGTTGCCAGGCTTCCACCTGTAATGAAGAGGATGTGTCACCCATACCTTCCGCTGGAATTTCTCTCCGGACAGAGGTGAGGAAGGAAAAAAGCAGTGGGGGCCGGGACAGGAGGGGTATCTCAGGCAGGGCAATGGAAAGCTTCCAGAAGAGCGCCCAGGGCCAGGACCATCCTGACTGGCCTGCAGGCACCAAGTTGGCCTGCGTGCTGTCGCTGGTGTGGCTCCACGGCCCTTCCTCTAGGCTTTCAAGCCCTTGTACATATTCAGGTGTTTTACCTGGGAAGGGTGGGAAAAGTTCAACAGCAGCTGGCCTGGGGCTCAGCTCACGGTTACTCACAGATGCCTCGGCATGGCCCCCCGCTTTGCAATGAGGACGCTCCTTGCGTAGGAGTGGGCTGCTGGCTCTATGGGAGATGATTCCCCACCTCTGACCAATTTCAGAATTGTTTACCGATGGAGCAAGTGCCCTGATTGTGTTTTCCTCTGTCTAACTCGTGTGTTCAGGTTTTTTTTTTTTTCTTTTCTGGTTCAAGTTAGATTTTATTCCTCTTTTATGTATTTATAGATATAAGCATGGAAATAATTCATTCATATAAATACATCTGTGTGAAGGGAAGAACTTTTTTCTGTTTTATTTTTAAATTTTATTTTTTTAAATTTTTAAATTTAATTTTATTTATTTTTTATACAGCAGGTTATTATTAGTTATGTATTTTATGCATATACATGTATACAGGTCAATCCCAATCTCCCAACTCACCCCAACACCACCTCCCCGTGGCTTCCCACACTTGGTGTCCATACGAGGGTTCTCTACCTCTATGTCTCTATTTCTTCCTTGCAAACCAGTTCATCTGTACCATTTTTCTAGGTTCCACATATATGCATTAATATACAATATTTGTTTGTCTCTTTCTGACTTACTTCATTCTGTATGACAGTCTCTAGATCCATCGACGTCTCTACAAATGACCCAGTTTCATTCCTTCTTATGGCTGAGTAATATTCCATTTTATATATGTACCACATCTTTATCCATTCGTCTGTCTGTGGGTATTTAGGTTGCTTCCATTACCTGGCTATCGTAAATAGTGCTGAAATGAGCATTGTGGTGAATGTGCCTTTTTGATTTATGGTTTTATCTGGGTATATGCCCAGAAGTGGGATTGCTGGATCATATGGTAATTCTATTTCTAGTTTTTTTAAGGAAACTCCATACTGTTCTCCATCGTGACTGTATCAATTTACATTTCCACCACTAGTGGAAGAGGGATCCTTTTGTCCACACCCTCCCCAGAATTCGTTGTTTGTAGATTTTCTGATGATGCCAATTGTAACAGGTGTGAGGTGATACCTCATTGTAGTTTTGATTTGCATTTCTCTAATAATTAGTGATGTTGAGCAGCTTTCCATGTGCGTCTTGGCCATCTCTGTGTCTTCTTTGAAGAAACGTCTCTTTAGATCTTCTGCCCATTTTTGTATTGGGTTGTTTGTTTTTTTAATATTAAGCTGCATGAGCTCTTTATATATATTGGAGATTAAACTTTTGTCCATTGATTCGTTTGCAAATATTTTCGCCCATTCTGAGGGATGCTTTTTGCCATTCCCGTTTTTTTAACAAAAAAAGAAAGAAAGAAAAAGAAGCAGAACACTAATGTGAGTAAAATATGCCTTTTGAAACTGTCGTTTTGAAATATGGACGTCCTTTGAATTTTTTGGTCGATATATGAACCCAGGATTTGTTTTCAGGGCAGGTGTCATTTACAGGCCTGCAATGATTTTGAATATCAACTGACCATTAGCGCTGGGATTAAAGCTGCTGTTGTGTGAAACGGCCACAAGGTGGCAGCAGGTCTCCCTTACCAAATCTGGTTACTGGGGCAACAGAGCCTCAATGGAAGTCGTGTTCTAGATTGGAATTTAGAATGGAATGTGCCAGGAGAAAGCCCCTCAAGTTTGTCTCACTACTTCTTGTTCGTGTTTTTAATTTAATTTTTTATTTTTTATTACAGCAAATTTGATTACAATGTTTGGCTTGTTGTAGGTGTGGAAGATGTGGTTCTTTTACACATACACATATGTCTGTTCTTCCTGGGATCCTTTTCCCATGTACCTTATGACAGAATGTTGAGTAGTCTTCTCTTGGTATTCTGTAGGTCTTTGGTGATTATATATGTCACCTGTGTTTGTATATGTCTGTTAACCCCAATATCATAATGAAACCAATCCTCACACCTTTCCATTGGTGAACCATAAGTTTGTTGAATGAATCTGTGATTGCCCTTCTCCGTGGAAATATCTGCCCTGGTATCCATTTTTCGGTCACACCTATAAGAGATATGATATGATATGTGTCTTTCACTTTCTGACTTACAACAACTCACGTGCTTACCTCTAGACACACCTACGGTGCTACAAATGGCATTGTGTCCTTTTATTCCTTGGCTTCTATTCTGCCTTAGCGAGGTCCATTTTCAACAATGTGATTCCCTGAGGGCTGAGGATTAGCTGACCTGGGTAGCCTGACCCTGCCGGCCGGCCCTCCCCAGGTGTGCCTGGGTTGAGGTCAATATAAACAGCGCTGCAGGCAGCAATAGCCCCTGAAGCTGTGCCTGACTCCATATTCTCTGCCCCGTCAGCAGTGTTGGGGCTGTGCTGGTGGGAGGGAGTGAGGGGCCACGGCTTTGTGGGTGGCCCGGTGTGAGTGGGTCTCTGCTGGACTTTCTGCAGGAGTTGCCAGGCTTCCACCTGTAATGAAGAGGATGTGTCACCCATACCTTCCGCTGGAATTTCTCTCCGGACAGAGGTGAGGAAGGAAAAAAGCAGTGGGGGCCGGGACAGGAGGGGTATCTCAGGCAGGGCAATGGAAAGCTTCCAGAAGAGCGCCCAGGGCCAGGACCATCCTGACTGGCCTGCAGGCACCAAGTTGGCCTGCGTGCTGTCGCTGGTGTGGCTCCACGGCCCTTCCTCTAGGCTTTCAAGCCCTTGTACATATTCAGGTGTTTTACCTGGGAAGGGTGGGAAAAGTTCAACAGCAGCTGGCCTGGGGCTCAGCTCACGGTTACTCACAGATGCCTCGGCATGGCCCCCCGCTTTGCAATGAGGACGCTCCTTGCGTAGGAGTGGGCTGCTGGCTCTATGGGAGATGATTCCCCACCTCTGACCAATTTCAGAATTGTTTACCGATGGAGCAAGTGCCCTGATTGTGTTTTCCTCTGTCTAACTCGTGTGTTCAGGTTTTTTTTTTTTTCTTTTCTGGTTCAAGTTAGATTTTATTCCTCTTTTATGTATTTATAGATATAAGCATGGAAATAATTCATTCATATAAATACATCTGTGTGAAGGGAAGAACTTTTTTCTGTTTTATTTTTAAATTTTATTTTTTTAAATTTTTAAATTTAATTTTATTTATTTTTTATACAGCAGGTTATTATTAGTTATGTATTTTATGCATATACATGTATACAGGTCAATCCCAATCTCCCAACTCACCCCAACACCACCTCCCCGTGGCTTCCCACACTTGGTGTCCATACGAGGGTTCTCTACCTCTATGTCTCTATTTCTTCCTTGCAAACCAGTTCATCTGTACCATTTTTCTAGGTTCCACATATATGCATTAATATACAATATTTGTTTGTCTCTTTCTGACTTACTTCATTCTGTATGACAGTCTCTAGATCCATCGACGTCTCTACAAATGACCCAGTTTCATTCCTTCTTATGGCTGAGTAATATTCCATTTTATATATGTACCACATCTTTATCCATTCGTCTGTCTGTGGGTATTTAGGTTGCTTCCATTACCTGGCTATCGTAAATAGTGCTGAAATGAGCATTGTGGTGAATGTGCCTTTTTGATTTATGGTTTTATCTGGGTATATGCCCAGAAGTGGGATTGCTGGATCATATGGTAATTCTATTTCTAGTTTTTTTAAGGAAACTCCATACTGTTCTCCATCGTGACTGTATCAATTTACATTTCCACCACTAGTGGAAGAGGGATCCTTTTGTCCACACCCTCCCCAGAATTCGTTGTTTGTAGATTTTCTGATGATGCCAATTGTAACAGGTGTGAGGTGATACCTCATTGTAGTTTTGATTTGCATTTCTCTAATAATTAGTGATGTTGAGCAGCTTTCCATGTGCGTCTTGGCCATCTCTGTGTCTTCTTTGAAGAAACGTCTCTTTAGATCTTCTGCCCATTTTTGTATTGGGTTGTTTGTTTTTTTAATATTAAGCTGCATGAGCTCTTTATATATATTGGAGATTAAACTTTTGTCCATTGATTCGTTTGCAAATATTTTCGCCCATTCTGAGGGATGCTTTTTGCCATTCCCGTTTTTTTAACAAAAAAAGAAAGAAAGAAAAAGAAGCAGAACACTAATGTGAGTAAAATATGCCTTTTGAAACTGTCGTTTTGAAATATGGACGTCCTTTGAATTTTTTGGTCGATATATGAACCCAGGATTTGTTTTCAGGGCAGGTGTCATTTACAGGCCTGCAATGATTTTGAATATCAACTGACCATTAGCGCTGGGATTAAAGCTGCTGTTGTGTGAAACGGCCACAAGGTGGCAGCAGGTCTCCCTTACCAAATCTGGTTACTGGGGCAACAGAGCCTCAATGGAAGTCGTGTTCTAGATTGGAATTTAGAATGGAATGTGCCAGGAGAAAGCCCCTCAAGTTTGTCTCACTACTTCTTGTTCGTGTTTTTAATTTAATTTTTTATTTTTTATTACAGCAAATTTGATTACAATGTTTGGCTTGTTGTAGGTGTGGAAGATGTGGTTCTTTTACACATACACATATGTCTGTTCTTCCTGGGATCCTTTTCCCATGTACCTTATGACAGAATGTTGAGTAGTCTTCTCTTGGTATTCTGTAGGTCTTTGGTGATTATATATGTCACCTGTGTTTGTATATGTCTGTTAACCCCAATATCATAATGAAACCAATCCTCACACCTTTCCATTGGTGAACCATAAGTTTGTTGAATGAATCTCTGATTGCCCTTCTCCGTGGAAATATCTGCCCTGGTATCCATTTTTCGGTCACACCTATAAGAGATATGATATGATATGTGTCTTTCACTTTCTGACTTACTAAAAGTCACGTGATTACCTCTAGACACACCTACGGTGCTGCAAATGGCATTGTGTCCTTTTATTCCTTGGCTTCTATTCTGCCTTAGCGAGGTCCATTTTCAACAATGTGATTCCCTGAGGGCTGAAGATTAGCTGACCTGGGTAGCCTGACCCTGCCGGCCTGCCCTCCCTAGGTGTGCCTGGGTTGAGGTCAATATAAACAGGGCTGCAGGCAGCAATAGCCCCTGAAGCTGTGCCTGACTCCATATTCTCTGCCCCGTCAGCAGTCTCGGGGCTGTGCTGGTGGGAGGGAGTGAGGGGCCATGGCTTTGTGGGTGGCCCGGTGTGAGTGGGTCTCTGCTGGACTTTCTGCAGGAGTTGCCAGGCTTCCACCTGTAAAGAAGAGGATGTGGCACACATACCTTCCACTGGAATTTCTCTCCGGACAGAGGTGAGGAAGGAAAAAAGCAGTGGGTGCCGGGACAGGAGGGGTATCTCAGGCAGGGCAATGGAAAGCTTCCAGAAGAGCGACCAGGTCCAGGACCATACTGGCTGGCCTGCAGGCACCAAGTTGGCCTGTGTGCTGTCGCTGGTGTGGCTCCAAGCCCCTTCCTCTAGGCTTTCAAGCCCTTGTACATATTCAGGTGTTTTACCTGGGAAGGGTAGGAAAAGTTCAACAGCAGCTGGCATGGGGCTCAGCTCACGGTTACTCACAGATGCCTCGGGTCCCTTTCACTGACGAAGGAGTAGGTCTTGTCTCTTCCATAGTTTGTGTTTGGAACGGTACCTGTGCTTATATCAAACTCTGGTTTTATGCATCACACCGCCTCTCATTCCCCCTTAAGCAGGCATCAGATTGTTTTCCAAAGGTGAGACTCTGTTCTCTTTCTTAACTGAGTTCAAGTGTAGCCATGTTTATAGGATCTTCATAAGTGATATCTTAATATAAGTTTCTTTTTCTGTGTGACTTATTTCACTTAGAAGCATCATACCTCAATCCACTCATTTTGCTGCTACTGGTCTTATGCCATTGATTGCATGGCTGAGGGATATTCCATCCTACGGAAGTACCACAAATTTTTGAACTATTTTTATATTTCCTGGGATATTTAAGGTGTACCCAAGTTGAGGTTCTTGTAAGCAGTGCACCCCTAAATTTTGGGGTGGATCTGTCTTATTGATATTCAGGTTTCCCAAGGTATATTCCCTAGACTGGAAGTGCCCTTGGCTCTGTAGCTCTGTTGTTTTCTTGTTTTAGGGAACACAATGCACTCCTCCAGAGATGCAGTTGGCAGTTTACAACCCGCCCATCAGCAAAACAAGCCTCCCTGTTCTCCGGGGCCTGTCTTGCCTTTCTGGATTTTACACATTTTGTGGATGTCCCTTTTGAACAGTCGGAAGTGATACTTCTTTGTAGTGCAGATTTGCATTTCCCGCTTGATTGCTTGGCCAAAAAGGGCGTATGCATTTTCTCCTGAATATATTCAGGAGAAAACGCATATGCCATTTTTGCTCAAGTGCAACATTGTTGAAGTTGTGCCCCTCATCCTGTGCTTTAAAGTCAATTCCAATGTACCACTTTAAATCTGTTTCCTGCTATTCTGCCTAGCTTTCAAGTCCACCTCGTTGCCTTCCCTCAACAGATTTTTGGACAATAGTTGTCTTTATTACTCTGCCAGTTTGTGAATTGCTGTGCCCCTTAGCTCCATTTTTCAACTTGTTTTTTGTGAGCTCACCGAAAGTCCAAAATTGTGGTTCAGGACCTATACTGGTTCCCGGTGGGGGGCTGAGACTTTGGTAAATTCTTCTTCCTCCTGGGAAACTAGAGTGACCTGTGCCCGTCCAAATGCCTTAGAGCTACTCTCTCACTGGTTCTCCTTCTTCCCTTTCATCCTCTGCCAAATTGGCAACCTGTGCGAACCAGGAGGTTAAAGGGGCTGTTTCTCCAAGTTGGGAGATTGATAGAAAAGCAGTTGGAAAATCAAACCGGAGCAACAGGAGAGGGACTATTCGTTGAGTTTTAGAAACCTTTCATATTCACAGTTTGTCCATTCTCTATTTTTCCCTTACATGTTATATCTGTAGTAATATTCCCTTCAACCTGGAGATTTGGGACCCATGGAATGTCTGCCAGGCATTTGTGACTCAAAGGGTCTGAATTTTCTCACCCAATCTCACCAATCGTCTCAGACCCAAGTGTCCAGCCTTATGCCACATCCAGCTGTCGTTGTAAATAGGGTCATTCCAGGTTTCATCAGAGACCCTGAAGGAATTGTAAATAATTTCACAGTTTTTTTGTTTTGTTTTTGAAATTCCTTTATATAGTGGGTTTGAGCTGATTCTCGCTGCCATGTTTATGCCAGTCTAGACACACTTGATTCCCTTATGGAGACATATCAATACATAGGTTTTAAGATTCTTACTAGTCAGATATATTCCTCTGCGGGAACTATGGGGTTTTGAGTCCCTTTCACTGAGGAAGGTCTAGGTCTTGTCTATTCTATAGTTGGTTTTTGGAACAGTACCTGTGCTTATATCAAACTCTGGTTTTATGCATCACCCCACCTCTCCTTCCCACTTAAGCAGGCATAAGAGTGTTTTCTATATGTGAGACAATGCTCTCTTTCCTATCTCAGTTCAAGTGTAGCCATGTTTACAGGATCTTCATAAGTGATATCTTATGATAAGATTCTTTTTCTGTGTGACTTATTTCACTTACAATCATCGTACATGAATCCACCCATTTTGCTGCTACTGGTCTTATGACATTGATTTCATGGCCGAGGGATAATCCATCGTATGTAAGTACCAGAATTTTTTGAACCATATTTATATTTCCTGGGATATTTAAGGTGTACCCAAGTTGAGGTCCTTGTAAGCAGTGCAGCCTTAAATTTTGGGGTGGATCTGTCTTATTGATTTTCAGTTTTCCCAAGGTATATTCCCTAGACTGGAAGTGCCCTTGGCTCTGTACCTCTGTTGTTTAATTCTTTTAGGGAACACAATGCACTCCTCCAGTGAGGCAGTTGGCAATTTATATCCCGCCCATCAGCATAACAAGGCTCCCTGTTCTCCAGGGCATGTCTTGCCTTTCTGGTTTTTACACATTTTGTGGATGTCCCTTTTGACCGGTGGGAAGTGATACTTCTTTGTAGTGCAGATTTGCATTTCCCGCTTGCTTGCTTGGCCAAAAAGGGCGTATGCATTTTCTCCGGATTCAGGAGAAAACGCATACGCCCTTTTTGGCCAAGTGCATCATTGTCGAAGTTGTGCCCCTCTTCCTGTGCTTTAAAGGCGATTCCAACGTACCTGTTGAAATCTGTTTCCTGCTATTCTGCCTCGCATTCAAGTCTCCCTCGTTGCCTTCCCTTAACAGATTTTTGGACGATAGTTGTCCTTTATTACTCGGCCAGTTTGTGAATTGCTGTGCCCTTGAGCTCCATTTTGCAAGCCGTTTTTTGTGAGCTGACCGCAAGTCCAAAATTTTGGTTCAGGACCTATGCTGGTTCCCGGTTGGGGGCTGAGACTTTGGTTAATTCTTTTTCCTGCCGGGAAGTTAGAGTGATATGTGCCCATACTAATGCATAACAGCTCTTCTCTCATTGGTTTTCCCTCTTCCCTTTCATCCTCTGCCAATTTGGAAACCTGTGCGAACCAGGAGGTTAAAGGGGCTGTCTCTCCAAGTTGGGAGATTGATAGTAAAGCAGATGGAAAGTCAAACCGGAGCACCAGGAGAGGGACTATTCGTTGAGTTTTAGAAAACTTTCGTATTCACAGTGGGTCCATTCTCTAGGTTTCCCGTACATGTTATAGCTGTAGTAATATTCCCTTCAACCTGGAGAGTTGGGACCCATGGAATGGGTGCCAGGCATTTGTGCTTTAAAGGGTCTGCATTTGCTCACCCAATCTCACCAATCATGTAAGTTCCATGTGTCCAGCCTTATGCCTCATCCAGCTGTCGTTGTACATAGGGTCATTCCAGGTTTCATCAGAGACCCTGAAGGAATTGTAAAGAATTTCCCAGTTTTTTTGTTTTGTTTTTGAAATTCCTTTTATAGTGGGTTTGAGCTGATTCTCGCTGCCATGTTTATGCCAGTCTAGACACACTTGATTCCCTTACGGAGACATATCAATACATATGTTTTAAGATTCTTACTAGTCAGATATATTCCTCTGCGGGAAATATGGGGTTTTGAGTCCCTTTCACTGAGGAAGGTGTAGGTCTTGTCTATTCCATAGTTGGTTTTTGGAACGGTACCTGTGCTTATATCAAACTCTGGTTTTATGCATCACCCCACCTCTCCTTCCCACTTAAGCAGGCATAAGAGTGTTTTCTAAATGTGAGACACTGTTCTCTTTCCTAACTCAGTTCACGTGTAGCCATGTTTACAGGATATTCATAAGTGATATCTTATGATAAGTTTCTTTTTCTCTGTGACTTATTTCACTTAGAATCATCGTACCTGAATCCACCCATTTTGCTGCTACTGGTCTTATGACATTGATTTCATGGCTGAGGGATATTCCACCTTACGTAAGTACCACAATTTTTTGAACCGTTTTTATATTTCCTGGGATATTTATGTTGTACCCAAGGTGAGGTTTCTATAAGCAGTGCAGCCCTAAATTTTGGGCTGGCTGTGTCTTTTTGAGTTTCAGTTTTCCCAAGGTATATTCCCTAGACTGGAAGTGCCCTTGGCTCTGTAGCTCTGTTGTTTACTTGTTTTAGGGAACACAATGCACTCCTCCAGAGAGGCAGTTGGCAATTTACATCCCGCCCATCAGCATATCAAGGCTCCCTGTTCTACAGGGCCTCTCTTTCCTTTCTGGTTTTTACACATTTTCTGGAAGTCCCTTTTGACTGGTGGGAAGTGATACTTCTTTGTAGTGCAGATTTGAATTGCCCGCTTGCTTGCTTGGCCAAAAAAGGCATATGAGTTTTCTCCTGAATATATTCAGAGGAAAACGCATACGCCTTTTTTGGCCAAGTGCATCATTTTCGAAGTTGTGCCTCTCTTCCTCTGCTTTACAGGCGATTCCAACGTACCTCTTGAAATCTGTTTCCTGCTATTCTGCCTCGCTTTCAAGTCCGCCTCGTTGCCTAGCCTTCACAGATTTTTGGACGATAGTTGTCCTTTATTACTCTGCCAGTTTGTGAATTGCTGTGACCATGAGCTCCATTTTTCAACTCGTTTTTTCGTGAGCTTACCGCAAGTCCAAAATTTTGGTTCAGGAACTATGCTGGTTCCAGGTGGGGGGCTGAGACTTTGGTTACTTCTTCTTCCTGCCGGGAATTTAGAGAGATATGTGCCCGTCCAAATGCCTTACAGCTACTCTCTCATTGGTTCTCCCTCTTCCCTTTCATCCACTGCCAAATTGAAAACCTGTGCGAACCAGGAGGTTAAAGGGGCTGTCTCTCGAAGTTGGGAGATTGATAGTAAAGCAGATAGAAAGTCAAACCAGAGCACCAGGAGAGGGACTATTCGTTGAGTTTTAGAAACCTTTAGTATTCACAGTGTGTCTGTTCTCTAGGTTTCCCATACATGTTATAGCTGTAGTAATATTCCCTTCAACCTGGAGAGTTGGGACTCATGGAATGGGTGCCAGGCATTTGTGCTTTAAAGGGTCTGCATTTGCTCACCCAATCTCACCAATCCTCTCAGTCCCAAGTGTCCAGCCTTATGCCACATCCAGGTGTATTGTAGATAGGGCTATTCCAGGTTTCATCAGAGACCCTGAAGGAATTGTAAAGAATTTCCCAGTTTTTTTGTTTGTTTTTGAAATTCCTTTTTATAGTGGGTTTGAGCTGATTCTCGCTGCCATGTTTATGCCAGTCTAGACACACTTGATTCCCTTACGGAATCATATCAATACATAGGTTTTAAGATTCTTACTAGTCAGATATATTCCTCTGCGGGAAATATGGGGTTTTGAGTCCCTTTCACTGAGGAAGGTGTAGGTCTTGACTATTCCATAGTTGGTTTTTGGAACGGTACCTGTGCTTATATCAAACTCTGGTTTTATGCATCACCCCACCTCTCCTTCCCCCTTAAGCAGGCATAAGAGTGTTTTCTAAATGTGAGACTCTGTTCTCTTTAATAACTCAGTTCAAGTGTAGCCATGTTTACAGGATCTTCATAAGTGATATCTTATGATAAGTTTCTTTTTCTGTGTGACTTATTTCACTTAGAATCATCGTACCTGAATCCACCCATTTTGCTGCTACTGGTCTTATGACATTGACTTCATGGCTGAGGGATATTCCATCGTACGTAAGTACCACAATTTTTTGAACCGTTTTTATATTTCCTGGGATATTTAAGTTGTACACAAGTTGAGGTCCTTGTAAGCAGTGCAGCCCTAAATTTTGGGGTGGCTCTGTCTTATTGATTTTCAGTTTTCCCAAGGTATATTCCCTAGACTGGAAGTGCCATTGGCTCTGTAGCTCTGTTGTTTACTTGTTTTAGGGAACACAGTGCACTCCTCCAGAGAGGCAGCTGGCAATTTACATCCCGCCCATCAGCATAACAAGGCTGCCTGTTCTCAAGGGCCTGTCTTGCCTTTCTGGTTTTTACACATTTTGTGGATGTCCCTTTTGACCGGTGGGAAGTGATACATCTTTGTAGTGCAGATTTGCATTCCCTGCTTGCTTGCTTAGCCAAAAAGGGTGTATGCGTTTTCTCCTGAATATATTCAGGAGAAAAACATACACCCTTTTTGGCCAAGTGCATCATTGTCGAAGTTGTGTCCCTCTTCCTGTGCTTTAAAGGCGATTCCAACGTACCTCTTGAAATCTGTTTCCTGCTATTCTGCGTCGCTTTCAAGTCTGCCTCGTTGCCTTCCCTTAACAGATTTTTTGACGATAGTTGTCCTTTATCACCCTGCCAGTTTGTGAATTGCTGTGCACCTGATCTCCATTTTTCAACTCGTTATTTTGTGAGCTGAGCGCAAGTCCAAAATTTTGGTTCAGGATCTACACTGGTTCCCGGTGGGGGGCTGAGACTTTGGTTAATTCTTCTTCATGCCGGGAAGTTAGAGTGATATGTGCCCGTCCAAATGCCTAACAACTACTCTCTCATTGGTTCTCCCTCTTCCCTTTCATCCTCTGCCAAATTGGCAACCTGTGCGATTCAGGAGGTTAAAGGGGCTGTCTCTCCAAGTTGGGAGGTTGATAGTAAAGCAGGTGGAAAGTCAAACCGGAGCACCAGGAGAGGGACTATTCGTTGAGTTTTTGAAACCTTTCGTATTCACAGTGGGTCCGTTCTCTAGGTTTCCTTTTTATGTTATAGCTGTAGTAATATTCCCTTCAACCTTGAGTGTTGTGACCCATGGAATGGGTGCCATGCATTATTGCTTTAAAGGGTCTGCATTTGCTCACCCAATCTCACCAATCCTCTCAGTCCCAAGAGTACAGACTTATGCCACATCCAGCTGTCGTAGTAGATAGGGTCATTCCAGGTTTCATCAGAGACCCTGAAGGAATTGAACAGAATTTCCCAGTTTTTTTGTTTTGTTTTTGAAATTCCTTTTTATAGTGGGTGTGAGCTGATTCTCGCTCCCCTGTTTATGCCAGTCTAGACACACTTGATTCCCTTACGGAGACATATCAATACATAGGTTTTAAGATTCTTACTAGTCAGATATATTCCTCTGCGGGAAATATGGGGTTTTGAGTCCCTTTCACTGAGGAAGGTGTAGGTCTTGTCTATTCCATAGTTGGTTTTTGGAACGGTACCTGTGCTTATATCAAACTCTGGTTTTATGCATCACCCCACCTCTCCTTCCCCCTTAAGCAGGCATAAGAGTGTTTTCTAAATGTGAGACACTGTTCTCTTTCCTAACTCAGTTCAAGTGTAGCCATGTTTACAGGATCTTCATAAGTGATATCTTATGATAAGTTTCTTTTTCTGTGTGACTTATTTCACTTAGAATCATCGTACCTGAATCCACCCATTTTGCTGCTACTGGTCTTATGACATTGATTTCATGGCTGAGGGATATTCCATCGTACGTAAGTACCACAATTTTTTGAACCATTTTTATATTTCCTGGGATATTTAAGGTGTACCCAAGTTGAGGTCCTTGTAAGCAGTGCAGCCCTAAAGTTTGGGGTGGCTCTGTCTTATTGATTTTCAGTTTTCCCAAGGTATATTCCGTAGACTGGAAGTGCCATTGGCGCTGTAGCTCTGCTCTTTACTTGTTTTAGGGAACACAATGTACTCCTCCAGAGAGGCAGTTGGCAATTTACATCCTGCCCATCAGCATAACAAGGCTCCCTGTTCTCCAGGGCCTGTCTTTCCTTTCAGGTTTGTACACATTTTGTGGATGTCCCTTTTGACCGTTGGGAAGTGATACTTCTTTGTAGTGCAGATTTGCATTGCCCGCTTGCTTGCTTGGCCAAAAAGGGCGCATGTGTTTTCTCCTGAATATATTCAGGAGAAAACACATGCGCCCTTTTTGGCCAAGTGCATCATAGTCGAAGTTGTGCCCCTCTTCCTGTGCTTTAAAGGCGATTCCTACGTACCTCTTGAAATCTGTTTCCTGCTATTCTGCCTCGCTTTCAAGTCCGCCTCGTTGCCTTCCCTCAACAGATTTTTGGATGATAGTTGTCCTTTATTACTCGGCCAGTTTGTGAATTGCTGTGCCCCTGAGCTCCATTTTTCAACTCATTTTTGGTGAGCTGACCGCAAGTCCAAAATTTTGGTTCAGGATCTATACTGATTCCCGGTGGGTGGCTGAGACTTTGGTTAATTCTTCTTCCTGCTGGGAAATTAGAGTGATATGTGCCCGTCCAAATGCCTAACAGCTACTCTCTCATTGGTTCTCCCTCTTCCCTTTCATCCTCTGCCAAATTGGCAACCTGTGCGAACCAGGAGGTTAAAGGGGCTGTCTCTCCAAGTTGGGAGGTTGATAATAAAGCAGATGGAAAGTCAAACTGGAGCACCAGGAGAGGGACTATTCGTTGAGTTTTAGAAACCTTTCGTATTCACAGTGTGTCCGTTCTCTAGGATTCCCGTACATGTTATATCTGTAGTAATATTCCCTTCAACCTGGAGAGTTGGGACCCATGGAATGTGTGCCATGCATTATTGCTTTAAAGGGTCTGCATTTGCTCACCCAATCTCACCAATCCTCTCAGTCCCAAGTGTCCAGCCTTATGCCACATCCAGCTGTCATTGTAGATAGGGTCATTTCAGGTTTCATCAGAGACCCTGAAGGAATTGTAAAGAATTTCCCAGTTTTTTTGTTTTATTTTTGAAATTCCTTTTTATAGTGGGTTTGAGCTGATTCTCGCTGCCATATTTATCCCAGTCTAGACACACTTGATTCCCTTACGGAGACATATCAATACATAGCTTTTAAGATTCTTACTAGTCAGATATATTCCTCTTCGGGAAATATGGGGTTTTGAGTCCCTTTCACTGAGGAAGGTGTAGGTCTTGTCTATTCCATAGTTGGTTTTTGGAACGGTACCTGTGCTTATATCAAACTCTGGTTTTATGCATCACCCCACCTCTCCTTCCCCCTTAAGCAGGCATAAGAGTGTTTTCTAAATGTGAGACACTGTTCTCTTTCCTAACTCAGTTCAAGTGTAGCCATGTTTACAGGATCTTCATAAGTGATATCTTATGATACGTTTCTTTTTCTCTGTGACTTATTTCACTTAGAATCATCGTACATTAATCCACCCATTTTGCTGCTACTGGTCTTATGACATTGATTTCATGGCTGAGGGATATTCCATCGTACGTAAGTACCACAATTTTTTGAACCATTTTTATATTTCCTGGGATATTTAAGGTGTACCCAAGTTGAGGTCCTTGTAAGCAGTGCAGCCCTAAATTTTGGGGTGGCTGTGTCTTTTTGATTTTCAGTTTTCCCAAGGTATATTCCGTAGACTGGAAGTGCCCTTGGCGCTGTAGCTCTGCTCTTTACTTGTTTTAGGGAACACAATGTAATCCTCCAGAGAGGCAGTTGGCAATTTACATCCCGCCCATCAGCATAACAAGGCTCCCTGTTCTCCAGGGCCTGTCTTTCCTTTCAGGTTTGTACACATTTTGTGGATGTCCCTTTTGACCGGTGGGAAGTGATACTTCTTTGTAGTGCAGATTGGCATTGCCCGCTTGCTTGCTTGGCCAAAAAGGGCGTATGCGTTTTCTCCTGAATATATTCAGGTGAAAACGCATACGCCCTTTTTGGCCAAGTGCATCATTGTCGAAGTTGTGCCCCTCTTCCTGTGCTTTAAAGGCGATTCCAACGTACCTCTTGAAATCTGTTTCCTGCTATTCTGCCTCGCTTTCAAGTCCGCCTCATTGCCTTCCCTCAACAGATTTTTGGACGATAGTTGTCCTTTATTACTCGGCCAGTTTGTGAATTGCTGTGCCCCTGAGCTCCATTTTTCAACTCGTTTTTGGTGAACTGACCGCAAGTCCAAAATTTTGGTTCAGGATCTATACTGATTCCCGGTGGGTGGCTGAGACTTTGGTTAATTCTTCTTTCTGTCGGGAAATTACAGTGATATGTGCCCGTCCAAATGCCTAACAGCTACTCTCTCATTGGTTCTCCCTCTTCCCTTTCATCCTCTGCCAAATTGGCAACCTGTGCGAACCAGGAGGTTAAAGGGGCTGTCTCTCCAAGTTGGGAGGTTGATAGTAAAGCAGATGGAAAGTCAAACTGGAGCACCAGGAGAGGGACTATTCGTTCAGGTTTAGAAACCTTTCGTATTCACAGTGTGTCCGTTCTCTAGGTTTCCCGTACATGTTATAGCTGTAGTAATATTCCCTTCAACCTGGAGAGTTGGGACCCATGGAATGGGTGCCAGGCATTTGTGCTTTAAAGGGTCTGCATTTGCTCACCCAATCTCACCAATCATCTCAGTCCCAAGTGTCCCTCCTTATGCCACATCCAGCTGTCGTTGTAGATAGGGTCATTCCAGGTTTCTTCAGAGACCCTGAAGGAATTGTAAAGAATTTCCCAGTTTTTTTGTTTTGTTTTTGAAATTCCTTTTTATAGTGGGTTTGAGCTGATTCTCGCTGCCAGGTTAATGCCAGTCTAGACACACTTGATTCCCTTACGGAGACATATCAATACATAGGTTTTAACATTCTTACTAGTCAGATATATTCCTCTGCGGGAAATATGGGGTTTTGAGTCCCTTTCACTGAGGAAGGTGTAGGTCTTGTCTATTCCATAGTTGGTTTTTGGAACGGTACCTGTGCTTATATCAAACTCTGGTTTTATGCATCACCCCACCTCTCCTTCCCCCTTAAGCAGGCATAAGAGTGTTTTCTAAATGTGAGACACTGTTCTCTTTCCTAACTCAGTTCAAGTGTAGCCATGTTTACAGGATCTTCATAAGTGATATCTTATGATAAGTTTCTTTTTCTCTGTGACTTATTTCACTTAGAATCATCGTACCTGAATCCACCCATTTTGCTGCTACTGGTCTTATGACATTGATTTCATGGCTGAGGGATATTCCATCGTACGTAAGTACCACAATTTTTTGAACCATTTTTATATTTCCTGGGATATTTAAGGTGTACCCAAGTTGAGGTCCTTGTAAGCAGTGCAGCCCTAAATTTTGGGGTGGCTGTGACTTTTTGATTTTCAGTTTTCCCAAGGTATATTCCCTAGACTGGAAGTGCCCTTGGCTCTGTAGCTCTGTTGTTTACTTGTTTTAGGGAACACAATGCACTCCTCCAGAGAGGCAGTTGGCAATTTACATCCCGCCCATCAGCATAACAAGGCTCCCTGTTCTCCAGGGCCTGTCTTGCCTTTCTGGTTTTTACACATTTTGTGGATGTCCCTTTTGACCGGTGGGAAGTGATACTTCTTTGTAGTGCAGATTTGCATTGCCCGCTTGCTTGCTTGGCCAAAAAGGGCGTATGCGTTTTCTCCTGAATATATTCAGGAGAAAATGCATACGCCCTTTTTGGCCAAGTGCATCATTGTTGAAGTCGTGCCCCTCTTCCTGTGCTTTAAAGGCGATTCCAACGTACCTCTTGAAATCTGTTTCCTGCTATTCTGCCTCGCTTTCAAGTCCGCCTCATTGCCTTCCCTCAACAGATTTTTGGACGATAGTTGTCCTTTATTACTCGGCCAGTTTGTGAATTGCTGTGCCCCTGAGCTCCATTTTTCAACTCGTTTTTGGTGAGCTGACCGCAAGTCCAAAATTATGGTTCAGGACCTATACTGGTTCCCGGTGGGTGGCTGAGACTTTGGTTAATTCTTCTTCCTGCCCGGAAATTACAGTGATATGTGCCCGTCCAAATGCCTAACAGCTACTCTCTCATTGGTTCTCCCTCTTCACTTTCATCCTCTGCCAAATTGGAATCCTGTGCGAACCAGGAGGTTAAAGGGGCTGTCCCTCCATGTTGGGAGGTTGATAGTAAAGCAGATGGAAAGTCAAACCGGAGCACCAGGAGAGGGACAATTCGTTGAGTTTTAGAAACCTTTCGTATTCACAGTGTGTCCGTTCCCTAGGTTTCCCGTACATGTTATAACTGTAGTAATATTCCCTTCAACCTGGAGAGTTGGGACCCATGGAATGGGTGCCAGGCATTTGTGCTTTAAAGGGTCTGCATTTGCTCACCCAATCTCACCAATCTTCTCTGTCCCAAGTGTCCAGCCTTATGCCACATCCAGCTGTCGTTGTAGATACGGTCATTCCAGGTTTCATCAGAGACCCTGAAGGAATTGTAAAGAATTTCCCAGTTTTTTTGTTTTGTTTTTGAAATTCCTTTTTATAGTGGGTTTGAGCTGATTCTCGCTGCCGTGTTTATGACAATCTAGAAACACTTGATTCCCTTACGGAGACATATCAATTCATATGTTTTAAGATTCTTACTAGTCAGATATATTCCTCTGCGGGAAATATGGTGTTTTGAGTCCCTTTCACTGAGGAAGGTGTAGGTCTTGTCTATTCCATAGTTGGTTTTTGGAACGGTACCTGTGCTTATATCAGACTCTGGTTTTATGCATCACCCCACCTCTCATTCCCCATTAAGTAGGCAAAAGAGTGTTTTCTAAATTTGAGACACTGTTGTCTTTCCTAACTCAGTTCAAGTGTAGCCATGTTTACAGGATCTTCATAAGTGATATCTTATGATAAGTTTCTTTTTCTGTGTGACTTATTTCACATAGAATCATCGTACCTGAATCCACCCATTTTGCTGCTACTGGTCTTATGACATTGATTTCATTGCTGAGGGATATTCCATCGTACGTAATTGCCACAATTGTTTGAACCATTTTTATATTTCCTGGGATATTTAAGGTGTAACCAAGTTGAGGTCCTTGTAAGCAGTGCAGCCCTAAATTTTGGGGTGGCTCTGTCTTATTGATTTTCAGTTTTCCCAAGGTATATTCCATAGACTGGAAGTGCCCTTGGCTCTGTAGCTCTGTTCTTTACTTGTTTTATGGAACACAATGTACTCCTCCAGAGAGGCAGTTGGCAATTTACATCCCGCCCATCAGCATAACAAGGCTCCCTGTTCTCCAGGGCCTGTCTTGCCTTTCTGGTTTTTACACATTTTGTGGATGTCCCTTTTGACCGGTGGGAAGTGATACTTCTTTGTAGTGCAGATTTGCATTGCCCACTTGCTTGCTTGGCCAAAAAGGTCGTATGCGTTTTCTAGTGAATATATTCAGGAGAAAACGCATACGCCCTTTTTGGCCAAGTGCATCATTGTCGAATTTGGGCCCCTCTTCCTGTGCTTTAAAGGCGATTCCAACGTACCTCTTGAAATCTGTTTCCTGCTATTCTGCCTCGCTTTCAAGTCCGCCTCATTGCCTTCCCTCAACAGATTTTTGGACGATAGTTGTCCTTTATTACTCGGCCAGTTTGTGAATTGCTGTGCCCCTGAGCTCCATTTATCAACCTGTTTTTGGTGAGCTGACCGCAAGTCCAAAATTTTGGTTCAGGAACTATACTGGTTCCCGGTGGGTGGCTGAGACTTTGGTTAATTCTTCTTCCTGCTGGGAAATTACAGTGATATGTGCCCGTCCAAATGCCTAACAGCTACTCTCTCATTGGTTCTCCCTCTTCCCTTTCATCCTCTGCCAATTTGGCAACCTGTGCGAACCAGGAGGTTAAAGGGGCTGTCTCTCCAAGTTGGGAGGTTGATAGTAAAGCAGATGGAAAGTCAAACCGGAGGACCAGGAGAGGGACAATTCGTTGAGTTTTAGAAACCTTTCGTATTCACAGAGTGTCCGTTCTCTAGGTTTCCTGTACATGTTATAGCTGTAGTAATATTCCCTTCAACCTGGAGAGTTGGGACCGATGGAATGGGTGCCAGGCATTTGTGCTTTAAAGGGTCTGCATTTGCTGACCCAATCTCACCAATCATCTCAGTCCCAAGTGTCCAGCCTTATGCCACATCCAGCTGTCGTTGTAAATAGGGTCATTCCAGGTTTCATCAGAGACCCTGAAGGAATTGTAAAGAATTTCCCAGTTTTTTTGTTTTGTTTTTGAAATTCCCTTTTATAGTGGGTTTGAGCTGATTCTCGCTGCCATGTTTATGCCAGTGTAGACACACTTGATTCCCTTACGGAGACATATCAATACATAGGTTTTAAGATTCTTACTAGTCAGATATATTCCTCTGCGGGAAATATGGGGTTTTGAGTCCCTTTCACTGAGGAAGGTGTAGGTCTTGTCTATTCCATAGTTGGTTTTTGGAACGGTGCCTGTGCTTATATCAAACTCTGGTTTTATGCATCACCCCACCTCTCCTTCCCCCTTAAGCAGGCATAAGAGTGTTTTCTAAATGTGAGACACTGTTCTCTTTCCTAACTCATTTCAAGTGTAGCCATGTTTACAGGATCTTCATAAGTGATATCTTATGATAAGTTTCTTTTTCTGTGTGACTTATTTCACTTAGAATCATCGTACCTGAATCCACCCATTTTGCTGCTACTGGTCTTATGACATTGATTTCATGGCTGAGGGATATTCCATCGTACGTAAGTACCACAATTTTTTGAACCAATTTTTTTATTTCCTGGGATATTTAAGGTGTACCCAAGTTGAGGTCCTTTTAAGCAGTGCAGCCCTAAATTTTGGGGTGGCTCTGTCTTATTGATTTTCAGTTTTCCCAAGGTATATTCCATAGACTGGAAGTGCCCTTGGCTCTGTAGCTCTGTTCTTTACTTGTTTTAGGGAACACAATGTACTCCTCCAGAGAGGCAGTTGGCAATTTACATCACGCCCATCAGCATAACAAGGCTCCCTGTTCTCCAGGGCCTGTCTTGCCTTTCTGGTTTTTACACATTTTGTTGATGTCCCTTTGGACCGGTGGGAAGTGATCCTTCATTGTAGTGCAGATTTGCATTGCCCGCTTTCTTGCTTGGCAAAAAAGGGCATATGCGTTTTCTCCTGAATATATTCAGGAGAAAACGCATACGCCCTTTTTGGCCAAGTGCATCATTGTCGTAGTTGTGCCCCTCTTCCTGTGCTTTAAAAGTGATTCCAACGTACCTCTTGAAATCTGTTTCCTGCTATTCTGCCTCGCTTTCAAGTCCGCCTCGTTGGTTTCCCTCAATAGATTTTTGGACGATAGTTTTCCTTTATTACTGGGCCAGTTTGTGAATTGCTATGCCCCTGAGCTCCATTTTTCAACTCGTTTTTGGTGAGCTGACCGCACGTCCAAAATTTTGGTTCAGGACCTCTACTGGTTCCCGGTGGGTGGTTGAGACTTTAGTTAATTCTTCTTCCTGCCGGGAAGTTAGAGTGATATATGCCCGTTCAAATGCCTAACAGCTACTCTCTCATTGGTTCTCCCTCTTCCATTTCATCCTCTGCCAAATTGGCAACCTGTGCGAACCAGGAGGTTAAAGGGGCTGTCTCTCCCAGTTGGGAGGTTGATAGTAAAGCAGATGGAAAGTCAAACCGGAGCACCAGGAGAGGGACTATTCGTTGAGTTTTAGAAACCTTTCATATACACAGTGTGTCCGTTCTCTAGGTTTCCCGTACATGTTATAACTGTAGTAATATTCCCTTCAACCTGGAGAGTTGGGACCCATGGAATGGGTGCCATGCATTATTGCTTTAAAGGGTCTGCATTTGCTCACCCAATCTCACCAATCCTCTCAGTCCCAAGTGTACAGCCTTATGCCACATCCAGCTGTCATTGTAGATAGGGTCATTCCAGGTTTTATCAGAGACCCTGAAGGAATTGTAAAGAATTTCCCAGTTTTTTTTGTTTTGTTTTTGAAATTCCTTTTTATAGTGGGTTTGAGCTGATTCTCACTGCCATGTTTATGCCAGTCTAGACACACTTGATTCCCTTACAGAGACATATCAATACATAGGTTTTAAGATTCTTACTAGTCAGATATATTCCTCTGTGGGAAATATGGGGTTTTGAGTCCCTTTCACTGAGGAAGGTGTAGGTCTTGTCTATTCCATAGTTGGTTTTTGGAACGGTACCTGTGCTTATATCAAACTCTGGTTTTATGCATCACCCCACCTCTCCTTCCCCCTTAAGCAGGCATAAGAGTGTTTTCTAAGTGTGAGACATTCTTCTCTTTCCTAACTCAGTTCAAGTGTAGCCATGTTTACAGGATCTTCATAAGTGATATCTTATGATAAGTTTCTTTTTCTGTGTGACTTATTTCCCTTAGAATCATCGTACCTGAATCCACCCATTTTGCTGCTACTGGTCTTATGACATTGATTTCGTGGCTGAGGGATATTCCATCATACGTAAGTACCACAATTTTTTGAACCATTTTTATATTTCCTGGGATATTTAAGGTGTACCCAAGTTGAGGTCCTTGTAAGCAGTGCAGCCCTAAATTTTGGGGTGGCTCTGTCTTATTGATTTTCAGTTTTCCCAAGGTATATTCCCTAGACTGGAAGTGCCCTTGGCTCTGTAGCTCTGTTGTTTACTTGTTTTAGGGAACACAATGTACTCCTGCAGAGAGGCAGTTGGCAGTTTACATCCCACCCATCAGCATAACAAGGCTCCCTGTTCTCCAGGGCCTCTCTTGCCTTTCTGGTTTTTACACATTTTGTGGATGTCCCTTTTGACCAGTGGGAAGTGATACTTCTTTGTAGTGCAGATTTTCATTGTCCGCTTGCTTGCTTGGCCAAAAAGTGCGTATGCGTTTTCTCCTGAATATATTCAGGAGAAAACGCATACGCCCTTTTTGGCCAAGTGCATCATTGTCGAAGTTGTGCCCCTCTTCCTGTGCTTTAAAGGCGATTCCAACGTACCTCTTGAAATCTGTTTCCTGCTCTTCTGCCTCACTTTCAAGTCCGCCTCGTGGCCTTCCCTCAACAGATTTTTGGACGATAGTTGTCCTTTATTACTCGGCCAGTTTGTGAATTGTGTGTCCCTGAGCTCCATTTTTCAACTCATTTTTGGTGAGCTGACCGCACGTCCAAAATTTTGGTTCAGGACCTATACTGGTTCCCGGTGGGTGGCTGAGACTTTGGTTAATTCTTCTTCCTGCCGGGAAATTACAGTGATATGTGCCCGTCCAAATGCCTAACAGCTACTCTCTCATTGGTTCTCCCTTTTCCCTTTCAGCCTCTGCCAAATTGGCAACCTGTGCGAACCAGGAGGTTAAAGGGGCTGTCTCTTCCAGTTGGGAGGTTGATAGTAAAGCAGATGGAAAGTCAAACAGGAACACCAGGAGAGGGACTATTCGGTGAGTTTTAGAAACCTTTCGTATTCACAGTGTGTCCGTTCTGTAGGTTTCCCGTACATGTTATAGCTGTAGTAATATTCCCTTCAACCTGGAGAGTTGGGACCCATGGAATGGGTGCCAGGCATTTGTGCTTTAAAGGGTCTGCATTTGCTCACCCAATCTCACCAATCGTCTCAGTCCCAAGTGTCACTCCTTATGCCACATCCAGCTGTCATTGTAGATAGGGTCATTCCAGGTTACATCAGAGACCCTGAAGTAATTGTAAAGAATTTCACAGTTTTTTTTGTGTTGTTTTTGAAATTCCTTTTTATAGTGGGTTTGAGCTGATTCTCGCTGCCATGTTTATGCCAGTCTAGACACACTTGATTCCCTTACGGAGACATATCAATACATAGCTTTTAACATTCTTACAAGTCAGCTATATTCCCCTGTGGGAAATATGGGGTTTTGAGTCCCTTTCACTGAGGAAGGTGTAGGTCTTGTCTATTCCATAGTGGGTGTTTGGAACGGTACCTGTGCTTATATCAAACTCTGGTTTTATGCATCACCCCACCTCTCCTTCCCCCTTAAGCAGGCATAAGAGTGTTTTCTAAATGTGAGACACTGTTCTCTTTCCTAACTCAGTTCAAGTGTAGCCATGTTTACAGGATCTTCATAAGTGATATCTTATGATAAGTTTCTTTTTCTCTGTGACTTATTTCACTTAGAATCATCGTACCTGAATCCACCCATTTTGCTGCTACTGGTCTTATGACATTGATTTCATGGCTGAGGGATATTCCATCGTACGTAAGTACCACAATTTTTTGAACCATTTTTATATTTCCTGGGATATTTAAGCTGTACCCAAGTTGACGTCCTTGTAAGCAGTGCAGCCCTAAATTTTGGAGTGGCTCTGTCTTATTGATTTTCAGTTTTCCCAAGGTATATTCCCTAGACTGGAAGTGCCCTTGGCTCTGTAGCTCTGTTGTTTACTTGTTTTAGGGAACACAATGTACTCCTCCGGAGAGGCAGTTGGCAATTTACATCCCGCCCACCAGGATTACAAGGCTCCCTGGTCTCCAGGTCCTGTCTTGCCTTTCTGGTTTTTACACATTTTGTGGATGTCCCTTTTGACCGGTGGGAAGTGATACTTCTTTGTAGTGCAGATTTGCATTGCCCGCTTGCTTGCTTGGCCAAAAAGGGCGTATGCGTTTTCTCCTGAATATATTCAGGAGAAAACGCATACGCCCTTTTTGGCCACGTGCATCATTGTCCAAGTTGTGCCCCTCTTCCTGTGCTTTAAAGGCGATTCCAACGTACCTCTTGAAATCTGTTTCCTGCTATTCTGCCTCGCTTTCAAGTCCGCCTCGTGGCCTTCCCTCAACAGATTTTTGGACGATAGTTGTCCTTTATTACTCGGCCAGTTTGTGAATTGCTGTGCCCCTGAGCTCCATTTTTCAACTCGTTTTTGGTGAGCTGACCGCAAGTCCAAAATTTTGGTTCAGGACCTATACTGGTTCCCGGTGGGTGGCTGAGACTTTGGTTAATTCTTCTTCCTGCCGGGAAATTACAGTGATATGTGCCCGTCCAAATGCCTAACAGCTACTCTCTCATTGGTTCTCCCTCTTCCCTTTCATCCTCTGCCAAATTGGCAACCTGTGCGAACCAGGAGGTTAAAGGGGCTGTCTCTCCAAGTTGGGAGGTTGATAGTAAAGCAGATGGAAAGTCAAACCGGAGCACCAGGAGAGGGACTATTCGTTGAGTTTTAGAAACCTTTCGTATTCACAGTGTGTCCGTTCTCTAGTTTTCCGGTACATGTTATAACTGTAGTAATATTCCCTTCAACCTGGAGAGTTGGGACCCATGGAATGGGTGCCATGCATTATTGCTTTAAAGGGTCTGCATTTGCTCACCAAATCTCACCAATCGTCTCAGTCCCAAGTGTCCAGCCTTATGCCACATCCAGCTGTCGTTGTAGATAGGGTCATTCCAGGTTTCATCAGAGACCCTGAAGGAATTGTAAAGAATTTCCCAGTTTTTTGTTTTGTTTTTGAAATTCCTTTTTATAGTGGGTTTGAGCTGATTCTCACTGCCATGTTTATGCCAGTCTAGACACACTTGATTCCCTTACGGAGACATATCAATACATAGGTTTTAAGATTCTTACTAGTCAGATATATTCCTCTGTGGGAAATATGGGGTTTTGAGTCCCTTTCACTGAGGAAGGTGTAGGTCTTGTCTATTCCATAGTTGGTTTTTGGAACGGTACCTGTGCTTATATCAAACTCTGGGTTTATGCATCACCCCACCTCTCCTTCACCCTTAAGCAGGCATAAGGTTGTTTTCTAAATGTGAGACACTGTTCTCTTTCCTAACTCAGTTCAAGTGTAGCCATGTTTACAGGATCTTCATAAGTGATATCTTATGATAAGTTTCTTTTTCTCTGTGACTTATTTCACTTAGAATCATTGTACCTGAATCTACCCATTTTGCTGCTACTGGTCTTATGACATTGATTTCATGGCTGAGGGATATTCCATCGTACGTAAATACCACAATTTTTTGAACCATTTTTATATTTCCTGGGATATTTAAGGTGTACCCAAGTTGAGGTCCTTGTAAGCAGTGCAGCCCTAAATTTTGGGGTGGCTCTGTCTTATTGATTTTCAGTTTTCCCAAGGTATATTCCCTAGACTGGAAGTGACCTTGGCCCTGTAGTTCAGTTCTTTACTTGTTTTAGGGAACACAATGCACTCCTCCAGAGAGGCAGTTGGCAATTTACATCCCGCCCATCAGCATAACAAGGCTCCCTGTTCTACAGGGCCTGTCTTGCCTTTCTGGTTTTTACACATTTTGTGGATGTCCCTTTTGACCGGTGGGAAGTGATACTTCTTTGTAGTGCAGATTTGCATTGCCCGCTTGCTTGCTTGGCCAAAAAGGGCGTATGCGTTTTCTCCTGAATATATTCAGGAGAAAACGCATATGCCCTTTTTGGCCAAGTGCATCATTGTCGAGGTTGTGCCCCTCTTCCTGTGCTTTAAAGGCGATTCCAACGTACCTCTTGAAATCTGTTTCCTGCTATTCTGCCTCGCTTTCAAGTCCGCCTCGTTTCCTTCCCTCAACAGGTTTTTGGATGATAGTTGTCCTTTATTACTCGGCCAGTTTGTGAATTGCTGTGCCCCTGAGCTACATTTTTCAACTCGTTTTTGGTGAGCTGACCGCAAGTCCAAAATTTTGGTTCAGGACCTATACTGGTTCCCGGTGGGTGGCTGAGACTTTGGTTAATTCTTCTTCCTGCCGGGAAATTACAGTGATATGTGCCCGTCCAAATGCCTAACAGCTACTCTCTCATTGGTTCTCCCTCTTCCCTTTCATCCTCTGCCAAATTGGCAACCTGTGCGAACCAGGAGGTTAAAGGGGCTGTCTCTCTAAGTTGGGAGGTTGATAGTAAAGCAGATGAAAAGTCAAACCGGAGCACCAGGAGTGGGACTATTCGGTGAGTTTTAGAAACCTTTCGTATTCACAGTGTGTCCGTTCTCTAGGTTTCCGGTACATGTTATAACTGTAGTAATATTCCCTTCAACCTGGAGAGTTGGGACCCATGGAATGGGTGCCATGCATTATTGCTTTAAAGGGTCTGCATTTGCTCACCAAATCTCACCAATCGTCTCAGTCCCAAGTGTCCAGCCTTATGCCACATCCAGCTGTCGTTGTAGATAGGGTCATTCCAGGGTTCATCAGAGACCCTGAAGGAATTGTAAAGAATTTCCCAGTTTTTTTGTTTTGTTTTTGAAATTCCTTTTTATAGTGGGTTTGAGCTGATTCTCGCTGCCATGTTTATGCCAGTCTAGACACACTTGATTCCCTTACGGAGACATATCAATACATAGGTTTTAAGATTCTTACTAGTCAGATATATTCCTCTGCGGGAAATATGGGGTTTTGAGTCCCTTTCACTGAGGAAGGTGTAGGTCTTGTCTATTCCATAGTTGGTTTTTGGAACGGTACCTGTGCTTATATCAAACTCTGGGTTTATGCATCACCCCACCTCTCCTTCCCCCTTAAGCAGGCATAAGAGTGTTTTCTAAATGTGAGACACTGTTCTCTTTCCTAACTCAGTTCAAGTGTAGCCATGTTTACAGGATCTTCATAAGTGATATCTTATGATAAGTTTCTTTCTCTGTGACTTATTTCACTTAGAATCATCGTACCTGAATCTACCCATTTTGCTGCTACTGGTCTTATGACATTGATTTCATGGCTGAGGGATATTCCATCGTACGTAAGTACCACAATTTTTTGAACCATTTTTATATTTCCTGGGATATTTAAGGTGTACCCAAGTTGAGGTCCTTGTAAGCAGTGCAGCCTTAAATTTTGGGGTGGCTCTGTCTTATTGATTTTCAGTTTTCCCAAGGAATATTCCCTAGACTGGAAGTGCCCTTGGCTCTGTAGCTCTGTTCTTTACTTGTTTTAGGGAACACAATGCACTCCTCCAGAGAGGCAGTTGGCAATTTACATCCCGCCCATCAGCATAACAAGGCTCCCTGTTCTCCAGGGCCTGTCTTGCCTTTCTGGTTTTTACACATTTTGTGGATGTCCCTTTTGACCGGAGAGAAGTGATACTTCTTTGTAGTGCAGATTTGCATTGCCCGCTTGCTTGCTTGGCCAAAAAGGGCGTATGCGTTTTCTCCTGAATATATTCAGGAGAAAACGCATACGCCCTTTTTGGCCAAGTGCATCATTGTCGAAGTTGTGCCCCTCTTCCTGTGCTTTAAAGGCGATTCCAACGTACCTCTTGAAATCTGTTTCCTGCTATTCTGCCTCGCTTTCAAGTCCACCTCGTTGCCTTCCCTCAACAGATTTTTGGATGATAGCTGTCCTTTATTACTCGGCCAGTTTGTGAATTGCTGTGCCCCTGAGCTCCATTTTTCAACTCGTTTTTGGTGAGCTGACCGCAAGTCCAAAATTTTGGTTCAGGACCTATACTGGTTCCCGGTGGGTGGCTGAGACTTTGGTTAATTCTTCTTCCTGCCGGGAAATTACAGTGATATGTGCCCGTCCAAATGCCTAACAGCTACTCTCTCATTGGTTCTCCCTCTTCCCTTTCATCCTCTGCCAAATTGGCAACCTGTGCGAACCAGGAGGTTAAAGGGGCTGTCTCTCCAAGTTGGGAGGTTGATAGTAAAGCAGATGGAAAGTCAAACCGGAGCACCAGGAGAGGGACTATTCGTTGAGTTTTAGAAACCTTTCGTATTCACAGTGTGTCCGTTCTCTAGTTTTCCGGTACATGTTATAACTGTAGTAATATTCCCTTCAACCTGGAGAGTTGGGACACATGGAATGGGTGCCATGCCTTATTGCTTTAAAGGGTCTGCATTTGCTCACCAAATCTCACCAATCGTCTCAGTCCCAAGTGTCCAGCCTTATGCCACATCCAGCTGTCGTTGTAGATAGGGTCATTCCAGGTTTCATCAGAGACCCTGAAGGAATTGTAAAGAATTTCCCAGTTTTTTGTTTTGTTTTTGAAATTCCTTTTTATAGTGGGTTTGAGCTGATTCTCGCTGCCATGTTTATGCCAGTCTAGACACACTTGATTCCCTTACGGAGACATATCAATACATAGGTTTTAAGATTCTTACTAGTCAGATATATTCCTCTGTGGGAAATATGGGGTTTTGAGTCCCTTTCACTGAGGAAGGTGTAGGTCTTGTCTATTCCATAGTTGGTTTTTGGAACGGTACCTGTGCTTATATCAAACTCTGGGTTTATGCATCACCCCACCTCTCCTTCCCCCGTAAGCAGGCATAAGGGTGTTTTCTAAATGTGAGACACTGTTCTCTTTCCTAACTCAGTTCAAGTGTAGCCATGTTTACAGGATCTTCATAAGTGATATCTTATGATAAGTTTCTTTTTCTCTGTGACTTATTTCACTTAGAATCATTGTACCTGAATCTACCCATTTTGCTGCTACTGGTCTTATGACATTGATTTCATGGCTGAGGGATATTCCATCGTACGTAAATACCACAATTTTTTGAACCATTTTTATATTTCCTGGGATATTTAAGGTGTACCCAAGTTGAGGTCCTTGTAAGCAGTGCAGCCCTAAATTTTGGGGTGGCTCTGTCTTATTGATTTTCAGTTTTCCCAAGGTATATTCCCTAGACTGGAAGTGACCTTGGCCCTGTAGTTCAGTTCTTTACTTGTTTTAGGGAACACAATGCACTCCTCCAGAGAGGCAGTTGGCAATTTACATCCCGCCCATCAGCATAACAAGGCTCCCTGTTCTCCAGGGCCTGTCTTGCCTTTCTGGTTTTTACACATTTTGTGGATGTCCCTTTTGACCGGTGGGAAGTGATACTTCTTTGTAGTGCAGATTTGCATTGCCCGCTTGCTTGCTTGGCCAAAAAGGGCGTATGCGTTTTCTCCTGAATATATTCAGGAGAAAACGCATACGCCCTTTTTGGCCAAGTGCATCATTGTCGAAGTTGTGCCCCTCTTCCTGTGCTTTAAAGGCGATTCCAACGTACCTCTTGAAATCTGTTTCCTGCTATTCTGCCTCGCTTTCAAGTCCGCCTCGTTTCCTTCCCTCAACAGGTTTTTGGATGATAGTTGTCCTTTATTACTCGGCCAGTTTGTGAATTGCTGTGCCCCTGAGCTCCATTTTTCAACTCGTTTTTGGTGAGCTGACCGCAAGTCCAAAATTTTGGTTCAGGACCTATACTGGTTCCCGGTGGGTTGCTGAGACTTTGGTTAATTCTTCTTCCTGCCGGGAAATTACAGTGATATGTGCCCGTCCAAATGCCTAACAGCTACTCTCTCATTGGTTCTCCCTCTTCCCTTTCATCCTCTGCCAAATTGGCAACCTGTGCGAACCAGGAGGTTAAAGGGGCTGTCTCTCTAAGTTGGGAGGTTGATAGTAAAGCAGATGAAAAGTCAAACCGGAGCACCAGGAGTGGGACTATTCGGTGAGTTTTAGAAACCTTTCGTATTCACAGTGTGTCCGTTCTCTAGGTTTCCGGTACATGTTATAACTGTAGTAATATTCCCTTCAACCTGGAGAGTTGGGACCCATGGAATGGGTGCCATGCATTATTGCTTTAAAGGGTCTGCATTTGCTCACCCAATCTCACCAATCCTCTCAGTCCCAAGTGTCCAGCCTTATGCCACATCCAGCTGTCGTTGTAGATAGGGTCATTCCAGGGTTCATCAGAGACCCTGAAGGAATTGTAAAGAATTTCCCAGTTTTTTTGTTTTGTTTTTGAAATTCCTTTTTATAGTGGGTTTGAGCTGATTCTCGCTGCCATGTTTATGCCAGTCTAGACACACTTGATTCCCTTACGGAGACATATCAATACATAGGTTTTAAGATTCTTACTAGTCAGATATATTCCTCTGCGGGAAATATGGGGTTTTGAGTACCTTTCACTGAGGAAGGTGCAGGTCTTGTCTACTCCATAGTTGGTTTTTGGAACGGTACCTGTGCTTATATCAAACTCTGGTTTTATGCATCACCCCACCTCTCCTTCCCCCTTAAACAGGCATAAGAGTGTTTTCTAAATGTGAGACATTCTTCTCTTTCCTAACTCAGTTCAAGTGTAGCCATGTTTACAGGATCTTCATAAGTGATATCTTATGATAAGTTTCTTTTTCTGTGCGACTTATTTCACTTAGAATCATCGTACCTGAATCCACCCATTTTGCTGCTACTGGTCTTATGACATTGATTTCATGGCTGAGGGATATTCCATCGTACGTAAGTACCACAATTTTTTGAACCATTTTTATATTTCCTGGGATATTTAAGGTGTACCCAAGTTGAGGTCCTTGTAAGCAGTGCAGCCCTAAATTTTGGGGTGGCTCTGTCTTATTGATTTTCAGTTTTCCCAAGGTATATTCCCTAGACTGGAAGTGCCCTTGGCTCTGTAGCTCTGTTCTTTACTTGTTTTAGGGAACACAATGCACTCCTCCAGAGAGGCAGTTGGCAATTTACATCCCGCCCATCAGCATAACAAGGCTCCCTGTTCTCCAGGGCCTGTCTTGCCTTTCTGGTTTTTACACATTTTGTGGATGTCCCTTTTGACCGGTGGGAAGTGATACTTCTTTGTAGTGCAGATTTGCATTGCCCGCTTGCTTGCTTGGCCAAAAAGGGCGTATGCGTTTTCTCCTGAATATATTCAGGAGAAAACGCATACGCCCTTTTTGGCCAAGTGCATCATTGTCGAAGTTGTGCCCCTCTTCCTGTGCTTTAAAGGCGATTCCAACGTACCTCTTGAAATCTGTTTCCTGCTATTCTGCCTCGCTTTCAAGTCCGCCTCGTTGCCTTCCCTCAACAGATTTTTGGACGATAGTTGTCCTTTATTACTCGGCCAGTTTGTGAATTGCTGTGCCCCTGAGCTCCATTTTTCAACTCGTTTTTGGTGAGCTGACCGCAAGTCCAAAATTTTGGTTCAGGACCTATACTGGTTCCCGGTGGGTGGCTGAGACTTTGGTTAATTCTTCTTCCTGCCGGGAAATTACAGTGATATGTGCCCGTCCAAATGCCTAACAGCTACTCTCTCATTGGTTCTCCCTCTTCCCTTTCATCCTCTGCCAAATTGGCAAACTGTGCGAACCAGGAGGTTAAAGGGGCTGTCTCTCCAAGTTGGGAGGTTGATAGTAAAACAGATGGAAAGTTAAACCGGAGCACCAGGAGAGGGACTATTCGTTGAGTTTTAGAAACCTTTCGTATTCACAGTGTGTCCGTTCTCTAGGATTCCGATACATGTTATAACTGTAGTAATATTCCCTTCAACCTGGAGAGTTGGGACCCATGGAATGGGTGCCATGCATTATTGCTTTAAAGGGTCTGCATTTGCTCACCCAATCTCACCAATCCTCTCATTCCCAAGTGTCCAGCCTTATGCCACATCCAGCTGTCGTTGTAAATAGGGTCATTCCAGGGTTCATCAGAGACCCTGAAGGAATTGTAAAGAATTTCCCAGTTTTTTTGTTTTGTTTTTGAAATTCCTTTTTATAGTGGGTTTGAGCTGATTCTCGCTGCCATGTTTATGCCAGTCTAGACACACTTGATTCCCTACGGAGACATATCAATCTATAGGTTTTAAGATTCTTACTAGTCAGATATATTCCTCTGCAGGAAATATGGAGTTTTGAGTCCCTTTCACTGAAGAAGGTGTAGGTCTTCTCTATTCCATAGTTGGTTTTTGGAACGGTACCTGTGCTTATATCAAACTCTGGTTTTATGCATCACCCCACCTCTCCTTCCCCCTTAAGCAGGCATAAGAGTGTTTTCTAATTGTGAGACACTGTTCTCTTTCCTAACTCAGTTCAAGTGTAGCCATGTTTACAGGATCTTCATAAGTGATATCTTATGATAAGTTTCTTTTTCTGTGTGACTTATTTCACTTAGAATCATCCTACCTGAATCCACCCATTTTGCTGCTACTGGTCTTATGACATTGATTTCATGGCTGAAGGATATTCCATCGTACGTAAGTACCACAATTTTTTGAACCATTTTTATATTTCCTGGGATATTTAAGGTGTACCCAAGTTGAGGTCCTTGTAAGCAGTGCAGCCCTAAATTTTGGGGTGGCTCTGTCTTATTGATTTTCAGTTTTCCCAAGGAATATTCCCTAGACTGGAAGTGCCCTTGGCTCTGTAGCTCTGTTGTTTACTTGTTTTAGGGAACACAATGCACTCCTCCAGTGAGGCAGTTGGCAATTTACATCCCGCCCATCAGCATAACAAGGCTCCCTGTTCTCCAGGGCCTGTCTTGCCTTTCTGGTTTTTACACATTTTGTGGATGTCCCTTTTGACCGGTGGGAAGTGATACTTCTTTTTAGTGTAGATTTGCATTGTCCGCTTGCTTGCTTGGCCAAAAAGGGCGTATGCGTTTTCTCCTGAATATATTCAGGAGAAAACGCATACGCCCTTTTTGGCCACGTGCATCATTGTCCAAGTTGTGCCCCTCTTCCTGTGCTTTAAAGGCGATTCCAACGTACCTCTTGAAATCTGTTTCCTGCTATTCTGCCTCGCTTTCAAGTCCGCCTCGTGGCCTTCCCTCAACAGATTTTTGGATGATAGTTGTCCTTTATTACTCGGCCAGTTTGTGAATTGCTGTGCCCCTGAGCTCCATTTCTCAACTCGTTTTTGGTGACCTGACCGCAAGTCCAAAATTTTGGTTCAGGACCTATGCTGGTTCCCGGTGGGTGGCTGAGACTTTGGTTAATTCTTCTTCCTGCCGGGACATTACAGTGAAATATGCCCGTCCTAATGCCTAACAGCTACTCTCTCATTGGTTCTCCCTCTTCCTTTTCATCCTCTGCCAAATTGGCAACCTTTGCGAACCAGGAGGTTAAAGGGGCTGTCTCTCCAAGTTGGGAGGTTGATAGTAAAGCAGATGGAAAGTCAAACCGGAGCACCAGGAGAGGGACTATTCATTGAGTTTTAGAAACCTTTCGTATTCACAGTGTGTCCGTTCTCTAGGATTCCGATACATGTTATAACTGTAGTAATATTCCCTTCAACCTGGAGAGTTGGGACCCATGGAATGCGTGCCATGCATTATTACTTTAAAGGGTCTGCATTTGCTCACCCAATCTCACCAATCCTCTCAGTCCCAAGTGTCCAGCCTTATGCCACATCCAGCTGTCATTGTAGATAGGGTCATTCCAGGGTTCATCAGAGACCCTGAAGGAATTGTAAAGAATTTCCCAGTTTTTTGTTTTGTTTTTGAAATTCCTTTTTATAGTGGGTTTGAGCTGATTCTCGCTGCCAAGTTTATGCCAGTCTAGACACACTTGATTCCCTTACGGAGACATATCAATCCATAGGTTGTAAGATTATTACTAGTCAGATATATTCCTCTGCGGGAAATATGGGGTTTTGAGTCCCTTTCACTGAGGAAGGTGTAGGTTTGTCGATTCCATAGTTGGTTTTTGGAACGGTACCTGTGCTTATATCAAACTCTGGGTTTATGCATCACCCCACCTCTCCTTCCCCCTTAAGCAGGCATAAGAATGTTTTCTAAATGTGAGACACTGTTCTCTTTCCTAACTCAGTTCAAGTGTAGCCATGTTTACAGGATCTTCATAAGTGATATCTTATGATAAGTTTCTTTCTCTGTGACTTATTTCACTTAGAATCATCGTACCTGAATCTACCCATTTTGCTGCTACTGGTCTTATGACATTGATTTCATGGCTGAGGGATATTCCATCGTACGTAAGTACCACAATGTTTTGAACCATTTTTATATTTCCTGGGATATTTAAGGTGTACCCAAGTTGAGGTCCTTGTAAGCAGTGCAGCCCTAAATTTTGGGGTGGCTCTGTCTTATTGATTTTCAGTTTTCCCAAGGAATATTCCCTAGACTGGAAGTGCCCTTGGCTCTGTAGCTCTGTTCTTTACTTGTTTTAGGGAACACAATGCACTCCTTCAGAGAGGCAGTTGGCAATTTACATCCCGCCCATCAGCATAACAAGGCTCCCTGTTCTCCAGGGCCTGTCTTGCCTTTCTGGTTTTTACACATTTTGTGGATGTCCCTTTTGACTGGAGAGAAGTGATACTTCTTTGTAGTGCAGATTTGCATTGCCCGCTTGCTTGCTTGGCCAAAAAGGGCGTATGCGTTTTCTCCTGAATATATTCAGGAGAAAACGCATACGCCCTTTTTGGCCAAGTGCATCATTGTCGAAGTTGTGCCCCTCTTCCTGTGCTTTAAAGGTGATTCCAATGTACCTCTTGAAATCTGTTTCCTGCTATTCTGCCTCGCTTTCAAGTCCGCCTCGTTGCCTTCCCTCAACAGATTTTTGGATGATAGCTGTCCTTTATTACTCGGCCAGTTTGTGAATTGCTGTGCCCCTGAGCTACATTTTTCAACTCGTTTTTGGTGAGCTGACCGCAAGTCCAAAATTTTGGTTCAGGACCTATACTGGTTCCCGGTGGGTGGCTGAGTCTTTGGTTAATTCTTCTTCCTGCCGGGAAATTACAGTGATATGTGCCCGTCCAAATGCCTAACAGCTACTCTCTCATTGGTTCTCCCTCTTCCCTTTCATCCTCTGCCAAATTGGCAACCTGTGCGAACCAGGAGGTTAAAGGGGCTGTCTCTCCCAGTTGGGAGGTTGATAGTAAAGCAGATGGAAAGTCAAACCGGAGCACCAGGAGAGGGACTATTCATTGAGTTTTAGAAACCTTTCGTATTCACAGTGTGTCCGTTCTCTAGTTTTCCGGTACATGTTATAACTGTAGTAATATTCCCTTCAACCTGGAGAGTTGGGACCCATGGAATGGGTGCCATGCATTATTGCTTTAAAGGGTCTGCATTTGCTCACCAAATCTCACCAATCGTCTCAGTCCCAAGTGTCCAGCCTTATGCCACATCCAGCTGTCGTTGTAGATAGGGTCATTCCAGGTTTCATCAGAGACCCTGAAGGAATTGTAAAGAATTTCCCAGTTTTTTGTTTTGTTTTTGAAATTCCTTTTTATAGTGGGTTTGAGCTGATTCTCGCTGCCAAGTTTATGCCAGTCTAGACACACTTGATTCCCTTACGGAGACATATCAATCCATAGGTTGTAAGATTATTACTAGTCAGATATATTCCTCTGCGGGAAATATGGGGTTTTGAGTCCCTTTCACTGAGGAAGGTGTAGGTCTTGTCTATTCCATAGTTGGTTTTTGGAACGGTACCTGTGCTTATATCAAACTCTGGGTTTATGCATCACCCCACCTCTCCTTCCCCCTTAAGCAGGCATAAGAATGTTTTCTAAATGTGAGACACTGTTCTCTTTCCTAACTCAGTTCAAGTGTAGCCATGTTTACAGGATCTTCATAAGTGATATCTTATGATAAGTTTCTTTCTCTGTGACTTATTTCACTTAGAATCATCGTACCTGAATCTACCCATTTTGCTGCTACTGGTCTTATGACATTGATTTCATGGCTGAGGGATATTCCATCGTACGTAAGTACCACAATGTTTTGAACCATTTTTATATTTCCTGGGATATTTAAGGTGTACCCAAGTTGAGGTCCTTGTAAGCAGTGCAGCCCTAAATTTTGGGGTGGCTCTGTCTTATTGATTTTCAGTTTTCCCAAGGAATATTCCCTAGACTGGAAGTGCCCTTGGCTCTGTAGCTCTGTTCTTTACTTGTTTTAGGGAACACAATGCACTCCTCCAGAGAGGCAGTTGGCAATTTACATCCCGCCCATCAGCATAACAAGGCTCCCTGTTCTCCAGGGCCTGTCTTGCCTTTCTGGTTTTTACACATTTTGTGGATGTCCCTTTTGACTGGAGAGAAGTGATACTTCTTTGTAGTGCAGATTTGCATTGCCCGCTTGCTTGCTTGGCCAAAAAGGGCGTATGCGTTTTCTCCTGAATATATTCAGGAGAAAACGCATACGCCCTTTTTGGCCAAGTGCATCATTGTCGAAGTTGTGCCCCTCTTCCTGTGCTTTAAAGGCGATTCCAATGTACCTCTTGAAATCTGTTTCCTGCCATTCTGCCTCGCTTTCAAGTCCGCCTCGTTGCCTTCCCTCAACAGATTTTTGGATGATAGCTGTCCTTTATTACTCGGCCAGTTTGTGAATTGCTGTGCCCCTGAGCTACATTTTTCAACTCGTTTTTGGTGAGCTGACCGCAAGTCCAAAATTTTGGTTCAGGACCTATACTGGTTCCCGGTGGGTGGCTGAGTCTTTGGTTAATTCTTCTTCCTGCCGGGAAATTACAGTGATATGTGCCCGTCCAAATGCCTAACAGCTACTCTCTCATTGGTTCTCCCTCTTCCCTTTCATCCTCTGCCAAATTGGCAACCTGTGCGAACCAGGAGGTTAAAGGGGCTGTCTCTCCAAGTTGGGAGGTTGATAGTAAAGCAGATGGAAAGTCAAACCGGAGCACCAGGAGAGGGACTATTCATTGAGTTTTAGAAACCTTTCGTATTCACAGTGTGTCCGTTCTCTAGTTTTCCGGTACATGTTATAACTGTAGTAATATTCCCTTCAACCTGGAGAGTTGGGACCCATGGAATGGGTGCCATGCATTATTGCTTTAAAGGGTCTGCATTTGCTCATCAAATCTCACCAATCGTCTCAGTCCCAAGTGTCCAGCCTTATGCCACATCCAGCTGTCGTTGTAGATAGGGTCATTCCAGGTTTCATCAGAGACCCTGAAGGAATTGTAAAGAATTTCCCAGTTTTTTGTTTTGTTTTTGAAATTCCTTTTTATAGTGGGTTTGAGCTGATTCTCGCTGCCATGTTTATGCCAGTCTAGACACACTTGATTCCCTTACGGAGACATATCAATACATAGGTTTTAAGATTCTTACTAGTCAGATATATTCCTCTGCGGGAAATATGGGGTTTTGAGTCCCTTTCACTGAGGAAGGTGTAGGTCTTGTCTATTCCATAGTTGGTTTTTGGAACGGTACCTGTGCTTATATCAAACTCTGGGTTTATGCATCACCCCACCTCTCCTTCCCCCTTAAGCAGGCATAAGGGTGTTTTCTAAATGTGAGACACTGTTCTCTTTCCTAACTCAGTTCAAGTGTAGCCATGTTTACAGGATCTTCATAAGTGATATCTTATGATAAGTTTCTTTTTCTCTGTGACTTATTTCACTTAGAATCATTGTACCTGAATCTACCCATTTTGCTGCTACTGGTCTTATGACATTGATTTCATGGCTGAGGGATATTCCATCGTATGTAAATACCACAATTTTTTGAACCATTTTTATATTTCCTGGGATATTTAAGGTGTACCCAAGTTGAGGTCCTTGTAAGCAGTGAAGCCCTAAATTTTGGGGTGGCTCTGTCTTATTGATTTTCAGTTTTCCCAAGGTATATTCCCTAGACTGGAAGTGACCTTGGCCCTGTAGTTCAGTTCTTTACTTGTTTTAGGGAACACAATGCACTCCTCCAGAGAGGCAGTTGGCAATTTACATCCCGCCCATCAGCATAACAAGGCTCCCTGTTCTCCAGGGCCTGTCTTGCCTTTCTGGTTTTTACACATTTTGTGGATGTCCCTTTTGACCGGTGGGAAGTGATACTTCTTTGTAGTGCAGATTTGCATTGCCCGCTTGCTTGCTTGGCCAAAAAGGGCGTATGCGTTTTCTCCTGAATATATTCAGGAGAAAACGCATACGCCCTTTTTGGCCAAGTGCATCATTGTCGAAGTTGTGCCCCTCTTCCTGTGCTTTAAAGGCGAATCCAACGTACCTCTTGAAATCTGTTTCCTGCTATTCTGCCTCGCTTTCAAGTCCGCCTCGTTTCCTTCCCTCAACAGGTTTTTGGATGATAGTTGTCCTTTATTACTCGGCCAGTTTGTGAATTGCTGTGCCCCTGAGCTCCATTTTTCAACTCGTTTTTGGTGAGCTGACCGCAAGTCCAAAATTTTGGTTCAGGACCTATACTGGTTCCCGGTGGGTGGCTGAGACTTTGGTTAATTCTTCTTCCTGCCGGGAAATTACAGTGATATGTGCCCGTCCAAATGCCTAACAGCTACTCTCTCATTGGTTCTCCCTCTTCCCTTTCATCCTCTGCCAAATTGGCAACCTGTGCGAACCAGGAGGTTAAAGGGGCTGTCTCTCTAAGTTGGGAGGTTGATAGTAAAGCAGATGAAAAGTCAAACCGGAGCACCAGGAGAGGGACTATTCGGTGAGTTTTAGAAACCTTTCGTATTCACAGTGTGTCCGTTCTCTAGGTTTCCGGTACATGTTATAACTGTAGTAATATTCCCTTCAACCTGGAGAGTTGGGACCCATGGAATGGGTGCCATGCATTATTGCTTTAAAGGGTCTGCATTTGCTCACCAAATCTCACCAATCGTCTCAGTCCCAAGTGTCCAGCCTTATGCCACATCCAGCTGTCGTTGTAGATAGGGTCATTCCAGGGTTCATCAGAGACCCTGAAGGAATTGTAAAGAATTTCCCAGTTTTTTTGTTTTGTTTTTGAAATTCCTTTTTATAGTGGGTTTGAGCTGATTCTCGCTGCCATGTTTATGCCAGTCTAGACACACTTGATTCCCTTACGGAGACATATCAATACATAGGTTTTAAGATTCTTACTAGTCAGATATATTCCTCTGCGGGAAATATGGGGTTTTGAGTCCCTTTCACTGAGGAAGGTGCAGGTCTTGTCTACTCCATAGTTGGTTTTTGGAACGGTACCTGTGCTTATATCAAACTCTGGTTTTATGCATCACCCCACCTCTCCTTCCCCCTTAAACAGGCATAAGAGTGTTTTCTAAATGTGAGACATTCTTCTCTTTCCTAACTCAGTTCAAGTGTAGCCATGTTTACAGGATCTTCATAAGTGATATCTTATGATAAGTTTCTTTTTCTGTGCGACTTATTTCACTTAGAATCATCGTACCTGAATCCACCCATTTTGCTGCTACTGGTCTTATGACATTGATTTCATGGCTGAGGGATATTCCATCGTACGTAAGTACCACAATTTTTTGAACCATTTTTATATTTCCTGGGATATTTAAGGTGTACCCAAGTTGAGGTCCTTGTAAGCAGTGCAGCCCTAAATTTTGGGGTGGCTCTGTCTTATTGATTTTCAGTTTTCCCAAGGTATATTCCCTAGACTGGAAGTGCCCTTGGCTCTGTAGCTCTGTTCTTTACTTGTTTTAGGGAACACAATGCACTCCTCCAGAGAGGCAGTTGGCAATTTACATCCCGCCCATCAGCATAACAAGGCTCCCTGTTCTACAGGGCCTGTCTTGCCTTTCTGGTTTTTACACATTTTGTGGATGTCCCTTTTGACCGGTGGGAAGTGATACTTCTTTGTAATGCAGATTTGCATTGCCCGCTTGCTTGCTTGGCCAAAAAGGGCGTATGCGTTTTCTCCTGAATATATTCAGGAGAAAACGCATACGCCCTTTTTGGCCAAGTGCATCATTGTCGAAGTTGTGCCCCTCTTCCTGTGCTTTAAAGGCGATTCCAACGTACCTCTGGAAATCTGTTTCCTGCTATTCTGCCTCGCTTTCAAGTCCGCCTCGTTGCCTTCCCTCAACAGATTTTTGGACGATAGTTGTCCTTTATTACTCGGCCAGTTTGTGAATTGCTGTGCCCCTGAGCTCCATTTTTCAACTCGTTTTTGGTGAGCTGACCGCAAGTCCAAAATTTTGGTTCAGGACCTATACTGGTTCCCGGTGGGTGGCTGAGACTTTGGTTAATTCTTCTTCCTGCCGGGAAATTACAGTGATATGTGCCCGTCCAAATGCCTAACAGCTACTCTCTCATTGGTTCTCCCTCTTCCCTTTCATCCTCAGCCAAATTGGCAACCTGTGCGAACCAGGAGGTTAAAGGGGCTGTCTCTCCCAGTTGGGAGGTTGATAGTAAAGCAGATGGAAAGTTAAACCGGAGCACCAGGAGAGGGACTATTCGTTGAGTTTTAGAAACCTTTCGTATTCACAGTGTGTCCGTTCTCTAGGATTCCCGTACATGTTATATCTGTAGTAATATTCCCTTCAACCTGGAGAGTTGGGACACATGGAATGTGTGCCATGCATTATTGCTTTAAAGGGTCTGCATTTGCTCACCCAATCTCACCAATCCTCTCAGTCCCAAGTGTCCAGCCTTATGCCACATCCAGCTGTCATTGTAGATAGGGTCATTTCAGGTTTCATCAGAGACCCTGAAGGAATTGTAAAGAATTTCCCAGTTTTTTTGTTTTATTTTTGAAATTCCTTTTTATAGTGGGTTTGAGCTGATTCTCGCTGCCATATTTATCCCAGTCTAGACACACTTGATTCCCTTACGGAGACATATCAATACATAGGTTTTAAGATTCTTACTAGTCAGATATATTCCTCTGCGGGAAATATGGGGTTTTGAGTCCCTTTCACTGAGGAAGGTGTAGGTCTTGTCTATTCCATAGTTGGTTTTTGGAACGGTACCTGTGCTTATATCAAACTCTGGTTTTATGCATCACCCCACCTCTCCTTCCCCCTTAAGCAGGCATAAGAGTGTTTTCTAAATGTGAGACACTGTTCTCTTTCCTAACTCAGTTCAAGTGTAGCCATGTTTACAGTATCTTCATAAGTGATAACTTATGATAAGTTTCTTTTTCTCTGTGACTTATTTCACTTAGAATCATCGTACCTGAATCCACCCATTTTGCTGCTACTGGTCTTATGACATTGATTTCATGGCTGAGGGATATTCCATCGTACGTAAGTACCACAATTTTTTGAACCAATTTTATATTTACTGGGATATTTAAGGTGTACCCAAGTTGAGGTCCTTGTAAGCAGTGCAGCCCTAAATTTTGGGGTGGCTGTGTCTTTTTGATTTTCAGTTTTCCCAAGGTATATTCCCTAGACTGGAAGTGCCCTTGGCTCTGTAGCTCTGTTGTTTACTTGTTTTAGGGAACACAATGCACTCCTCCAGAGAGGCAGTTGGCAATTTACACCCCGCCCATCAGCATAACAAGGCTCCCTGTTCTCCAGGGCCTGTCTTGCCTTTCTGGTTTTTACACATTTTGTGGATGTCCCTTTTGACCGGTGGGAAGTGATACTTCTTTGTAGTGCAGATTTGCATTGCCCGCTTGCTTGCTTGGCCAAAAAGGGCGTATGCGTTTTCTCCTGAATATATTCAGGAGAAAACGCATACGCCCTTTTTGGCCAAGTGCATCATTGTCGAAGTTGTGCCCCTCTTCCTGTGCTTTAAAGGCGATTCCAACGTACCTCTGGAAATCTGTTTCCTGCTATTCTGCCTCGCTTTCAAGTCCGCCTCGTTGCCTTCCCTCAACAGATTTTTGGACGATACTTGTCCTTTATTACTCGGCCAGTTTGTGAATTGCTGTGCCCCTGAGCTCCATTTTTCAACTCGTTTTTGGTGAGCTGACCGCAAGTCCAAAATTTTGGTTCAGGATCTATACTGATTCCAGGTGGGTGGCTGAGACTTTGGTTAATTCTTCTTCCTGCCGGGAAATTACAGTGATATGTGCCCGTCCAAATGCCTAACAGCTACTCTCTCATTGGTACTTCCTCTTCCCTTTCATCCTCTGCCAAATTGGCAACCTGTGCGAACCAGGAGGTTAAAGGGGCTGTCTCTCCAAGTTGGGAGGTTGATAATAAAGCAGATGGAAAGTCAAACCAGAGCACCAGGAGAGGGACTATTCGTTGAGTTTTAGAAACCTTTCGTATTCACAGTGTGTCCGTTCTCTAGGATTCCCGTACATGTTATATCTGTAGTAATATTCCCTTCAACCTGGAGAGTTGGGACCCATGGAATGTGTGCCATGCATTATTGCTTTAAAGGGTCTGCATTTGCTCACCCAATCTCACCAATCCTCTCAGTCCCAAGTGTCCAGCCTTATGCCACATCCAGCTGTCATTGTAGATAGGGTCATTTCAGGTTTCATCAGAGACCCTGAAGGAATTGTAAAGAATTTCCCAGTTTTTTTGTTTTATTTTTGAAATTCCTTTTTATAGTGGGTTTGAGCTGATTCTCGCTGCCATATTTATCCCAGTCTAGACACACTTGATTCCCTTACGGAGACATATCAATACATAGCTTTTAAGATTCTTACTAGTCAGATATATTCCTCTGCGGGAAATATGGGGTTTTGAGTCCCTTTCACTGAGGAAGGTGTAGGTCTTGTCTATTCCATAGTTGGTTTTTGGAACGGTACCTGTGCTTATATCAAACTCTGCTTTTATGCATCACCCCACCTCTCCTTCCCCCTTAAGCAGGCATAAGAGTGTTTTCTAAATGTGAGACACTGTTCTCTTTCCTAACTCAGTTCAAGTGTAGCCATGTTTACAGGATCTTCATAAGTGATATCTTATGATAAGTTTCTTTTTCTGTGTGACTTATTTCACTTAGAATCATCGTACCTGAATCCACCCATTTTGCTGCTACTGGTCTTATGACATTGATTTCATGGCTGAGGGATATTCCATCGTACGTAAGTACCACAATTTTTTGAACCATTTTTATATTTCCTGGGATATTTAAGGTGTACCCAAGTTGAGGTCCTTGTAAGCAGTGCAGCCCTAAATTTTGGGGTGGCTGTGTCTTTTTGATTTTCAGTTTTCCCAAGGTATATTCCCTAGACTGTAAGTGCCCTTGGCTCTGTAGCTCTGTTGTTTACTTGTTTTAGGGAACACAATGCACTCCTCCAGAGAGGCAGTTGGCAATTTACATCCCGCCCATCAGCATAACAAGGCTCCCTGTTCTCCAGGGCCTGTCTTGCCTTTCTGGTTTTTACACATTTTGTGGATGTCCCTTTTGACTGGTGGGAAGTGATACTTCTTTGTAGTGCAGATTTGCATTGCCCGCTTGCTTGCTTGGCCAAAAAGGGCGTATGCGTTTTCTCCTGAATATATTCAGGAGAAAACGCATACGCCCTTTTTGGCCAAGTGCATCATTGTCGAAGTTGTGCCCCTCTTCCTGTGCTTTAAAGGCGATTCCAACGTACCTCTGGAAATCTGTTTCCTGCTATTCTGCCTCGCTTTCAAGTCCGCCTCGTTGGCTTCCCTCAACAGATTTTTGGACGATAGTTGTCCTTTATTACTCGGCCAGTTTGTGAATTGCTGTGCCCCTGAGCTCCATTTTTCAACTCGTTTTTGGTGAGCTGACCGCAAGTCCAAAATTTTGGTTCAGGATCTATACTGATTCCCGGTGGGTGGCTGAGACTTTGGTTTATTCTTCTTCCTGCTGGGAAATTAGAGTGATATGTGCCCGTCCAACTGCCTAACAGCTACTCTCTCATTGGTTCTCCCTCTTCCCTTTCATCCTCTGCCAAATTGGCAACCTGTGCGAACCAGGAGGTTAAAGGGGCTGTCTCTCCAAGTTGGGAGGTTGATAATAAAGCAGATGGAAAGTCAAACCGGAGCACCAGGAGAGGGACTATTCGTTGAGTTTTAGAAACCTTTCGTATTCACAGTGTGTCCGTTCTCTAGGATTCCCGTACATGTTATATCTGTAGTAATATTCCCTTCAACCTGGAGAGTTGGGACCCATGGAATGTGTGCCATGCATTATTGCTTTAAAGGGTCTGCATTTGCTCACCCAATCTCACCAATCCTCTCAGTCCCAAGTGTCCAGCCTTATGCCACATCCAGCTGTCATTGTAGATAGGGTCATTTCAGGTTTCATCAGAGACCCTGAAGGAATTGTAAAGAATTTCCCAGTTTTTTTGTTTTATTTTTGAAATTCCTTTTTATAGTGGGTTTGAGCTGATTCTCGCTGCCATATTTATCCCAGTCTAGACACACTTGATTCCCTTACGGAGACATATCAATACATAGGTTTTAAGATTCTTACTAGTCAGATATATTCCTCTGCGGGAAATATGGGGTTTTGAGTCCCTTTCACTGAGGAAGGTGTAGGTCTTGTCTATTCCATAGTTGGTTTTTGGAACGGTACCTGTGCTTATATCAAACTCTGGTTTTATGCATCACCCCACCTCTCCTTCCCCCTTAAGCAGGCATAAGAGTGTTTTCTAAATGTGAGACACTGTTCTCTTTCCTAACTCAGTTCAAGTGTAGCCATGTTTACAGGATCTTCATAAGTGATATCTTATGATGACTTTCTTTTTCTGTGTGACTTATTTCACTTAGAATCATCGTACCTGAATCCACCCATTTTGCTGCTACTGGTCTTATGACATTGATTTCATGGCTGAGGGATATTCCATCGTACGTAAGTACCACAATTTTTTGAACCATTTTTATATTTCCTGGGATATTTAAGGTGTACCCAAGTTGAGGTCCTTGTAAGCAGTGCAGCCCTAAATTTTGGGGTGGCTGTGTCTTTTTGATTTTCAGTTTTCCCAAGTTATATTCCCTAGACTGGAAGTGCCCTTGGCTCTGTAGCTCTGTTGTTTACTTGTTTTAGGGAACACAATGCACTCCTCCAGAGAGGCAGTTGGCAATTTACATCCCGCCCATCAGCATAACAAGGCTCCCTGTTCTCCAGGGCCTGTCTTGCCTTTCTGGTTTTTACACATTTTGTGGATGTCCCTTTTGACCGGTGGGAAGTGATACTTCTTTGTAGTGCAGATTTGCATTGCCCGCTTGCTTGCTTGGCCAAAAAGGGCGTATGCGTTTTCTCCTGAATATATTCAGGAGAAAACGCATACGCCCTTTTTGGCCAAGTGCATCATTGTCGAAGTTGTGCCCCTCTTCCTGTGCTTTAAAGGCGATTCCAACGTACCTCTTGAAATCTGTTTCCTGCTATTCTGCCTCACTTTCAAGTCCGCCTCATTGCCTTCCCTCAACAGATTTTTGGACGATAGTTGTCCTTTATTACTCGGCCAGTTTGTGAATTGCTGTGCCCCTGTGCTCCATTTTTCAACTCGTTTTTGGTGAGCTGACCGCAAGTCTAAAATTTTGGTTCAGGGTCTATACTGATTCCCGGTGGGTGGCTGAGACTTTGGTTAATTCTTCTTCCTGCCGGGAAATTACAGTGATATGTGCCCGTCCAAATGCCTAACAGCTACTCTCTCATTGGTTCTCCCTCTTCCCTTTCATCCTCTGCCAAATTGGCAACCTGTGCGAACCAGGAGGTTAAAGGGGCTGTCTCTCCAAGGTGGGAGGTTGATAATAAAGCAGTTGGAAAGTCAAACCAGAGCACCAGGAGAGGGACTATTCGTTGAGTTTTAGAAACCTTTCGTATTCACAGTGTGTCCGTTCTCTAGGATTCCTGTACATGTTATATCTGTAGTAATATTCCCTTCAACCTGGAGAGTTGGGACCCATGGAATGTGTGCCATGCATTATTGCTTTAAAGGGTCTGCATTTGCTCACCCAATCTCACCAATCCTCTCAGTCCCAAGTGTCCAGCCTTATGCCACATCCAGCTGTCATTGTAGATAGGGTCATTTCAGGTTTCATCAGAGACCCTGAAGGAATTGTAAAGAATTTCCCAGTTTTTTTGTTTTGTTTTTGAAATTCCTTTTTATAGTGGGTTTGAGCTGATTCTCACTGCCATGTTTATGCCAGTCTAGACACACTTGATTCCCTTACGGAGACATATCAATACATAGGTTTTAAGATTCTTACTAGTCAGATATATTCCTCTGCGGGAAATATGGGGTTTTGAGTCCCTTTCACTGAGGAAGGTGTAGGTCTTGTCTATTCCATAGTTGGTTTTTGGAACGGTACCTGTGCTTATATCAAACTCTGGTTTTATGCATCACCCCACCTCTCCTTCCCCCTTAAGCAGGCATAAGAGTGTTTTCTAAATGTGAGACACTGTTCTCTTTCCTAACTCAGTTCAAGTGTAGCCATGTTTACAGGATCTTCATAAGTGATAACTTATGATAAGTTTCTTTTTCTCTGTGACTTATTTCACTTAGAATCATCGTACCTGAATCCACCCATTTTGCTGCTACTGGTCTTATGACATTGATTTCATGGCTGAGGGATATTCCATCGTACGTAAGTACCACAATTTTTTGAACCAATTTTATATTTACTGGGATATTTAAGGTGTACCCAAGTTGAGGTCCTTGTAAGCAGTGCAGCCCTAAATTTTGGGGTGGCTCTGTCTTATTGATTTTCAGTTTTTCCCAGGTATATACCCTAGACTGGAAGTGCCCTTGGCTCTGTAGCTCTGTTGTTTACTTGTTTTAGGGAACACAATGCACTCCTCCAGAGAGGCAGTTGGCAATTTACATCCCGCCCATCAGCATAACAAGGCTCCCTGTTCTCCAGGGCCTGTCTTGCCTTTCTGGTTTTTACACATTTTGTGGATGTCCCTTTTGACCGGTGGGAAGTGATACTTCTTTGTAGTGCAGATTTGCGTTGCCCGCTTGCTTGCTTGGCCAAAAAGGGCGTATGCGTTTTCTCCTGAATATATTCAGGAGAAAACGCATACGCCCTTTTGGGCCAAGTGCATCATTGTCGAAGTTGTGCCCCTCTTCCTGTGCTTTAAAGGCGATTCCAACGTACCTCTTGAAATCTGTTTCCTGCTATTCTGCCTCGCTTTCAAGTCCGACTCTTTGCCTTTCCTCAACAGATTTTTGGACGATAGTTGTCCTTTATTACTCGGCCAGTTTGTGAATTGCTGTGCCCCTGAGCTCCATTTTTCAACTCGTTTTTGGTGAGCTGACCGCAAGTCCAAAATTTTGGTTCAGGATCTATACTGATTCCCGGTGGGTGGCTGAGACTTTGGTTAATTCTTCTTCCTGCTGGGAAATTAGAGTGATATGTGCCCGTCCAACTGCCTAACAGCTACTCTCTCATTGGTTCTCCCTCTTCCCTTTCATCCTCTGCCAAATTGGCAACCTGTGCGAACCAGGAGGTTAAAGGGGCTGTCTCTCCAAGTTGGGAGGTTGATAATAAAGCAGATGGAAAGTCAAACCGGAGCACCAGGAGAGTGACTATTCGTTGAGTTTTAGAAACCTTTCGTATTCACAGTGTGTCCGTTCTCTAGGATTCCCGTACATGTTATATCTGTAGTAATATTCCCTTCAACCTGGAGAGTTGGGACCCATGGAATGTGTGCCATGCATTATTGCTTTAAAGGGTCTGCATTTGCTCACCCAATCTCACCAATCCTCTCAGTCCCAAGTGTCCAGCCTTATGCCACATCCAGCTGTCATTGTAGATAGGGTCATTTCAGGTTTCATCAGAGACCCTGAAGGAATTGTAAAGAATTTCCCAGTTTTTTTGTTTTATTTTTGAAATTCCTTTTTATAGTGGGTTTGAGCTGATTCTCGCTGCCATATTTATCCCAGTCTAGACACACTTGATTCCCTTACGGAGACATATCAATACATAGCTTTTAAGATTCTTACTAGTCAGATATATTCCTCTGCGGGAAATATGGGGTTTTGAGTCCCTTTCACTGAGGAAGGTGTAGGTCTTGTCTATTCCATAGTTGGTTTTTGGAACGGTACCTGTGCTTATATCAAACTCTGGTTTTATGCATCACCCCACCTCTCCTTCCCCCTTAAGCAGGCATAAGAGTGTTTTCTAAATGTGAGACACTGTTCTCTTTCCTAACTCAGTTCAAGTGTAGCCATGTTTACAGGATCTTCATAAGTGATATCTTATGATAAGTTTCTTTTTCTCTGTGACTTATTTCACTTAGAATCATCGTAACTGAATCCACCCATTTTGCTGCTACTGGTCTTATGACATTGATTTCATGGCTGAGGGATATTCCATCGTACGTAAGTACCACAATTTTTTGAACCATTTTTATATTTCCTGGGATATTTAAGGTGTACCCAAGTTGAGGTCCTTGTAAGCAGTGCAGCCCTAAATTTTGGGGTGGCTGTGACTTTTTGATTTTCAGTTTTCCCAAGGTATATTCCCTAGACTGGAAGTGCCCTTGGCTCTGTAGCTCTGTTGTTTACTTGTTTTAGGGAACACAATGCACTCCTCCAGAGAGGCAGTTGGCAATTTACATCCCGCCCATCAGCATAACAAGGCTCCCTGTTCTCCAGGGCGTGTCTTGCCTTTCTGGTTTTTACACATTTTGTGGATGTCCCTTTTGACCGGTGGGAAGTGATACTTCTTTGTAGTGCAGATTTGCATTGCCCGCTTGCTTGCTTGGCCAAAAAGGGCGTATGCGTTTTCTCCTGAATATATTCAGGAGAAAACGCATACGCCCTTTTTGGCCAAGTGCATCATTGTCGAAGTTGTGCCCCTCTTCCTGTGCTTTAAAGGCGATTCCAACGTACCTCTGGAAATCTGTTTCCTGCTATTCTGCCTCGCTTTCAAGTCCGCCTCGTTGCCTTCCCTCAACAGATTTTTGGACGATAGTTGTCCTTTATTACTCGGCCAGTTTGTGAATTGCTGTGCCCCTGAGCTCCATTTTTCAACTCGTTTTTGGTGAGCTGACCGCAAGTCCAAAATTTTGGTTCAGGATCTATACTGATTCCCGGTGGGTGGCTGAGACTTTGGTTTATTCTTCTTCCTGCTGGGAAATTAGAGTGATATGTGCCCGTCCAACTGCCTAACAGCTACTCTCTCATTGGTTCTCCCTCTTCCCTTTCATCCTCTGCCAAATTGGCAACCTGTGCGAACCAGGAGGTTAAAGGGGCTGTCTCTCCAAGTTGGGAGGTTGATAATAAAGCAGATGGAAAGTCAAACCGGAGCACCAGGAGAGGGACTATTCGTTGAGTTTTAGAAACCTTTCGTATTCACAGTGTGTCCGTTCTCTAGGATTCCCGTACATGTTATATCTGTAGTAATATTCCCTTCAACCTGGAGAGTTGGGACCCATGGAATGTGTGCCATGCATTATTGCTTTAAAGGGTCTGCATTTGCTCACCCAATCTCACCAATCCTCTCAGTCCCAAGTGTCCAGCCTTATGCCACATCCAGCTGTCATTGTAGATAGGGTCATTTCAGGTTTCATCAGAGACCCTGAAGGAATTGTAAAGAATTTCCCAGTTTTTTTGTTTTATTTTTGAAATTCCTTTTTATAGTGGGTTTGAGCTGATTCTCGCTGCCATATTTATCCCAGTCTAGACACACTTGATTCCCTTACGGAGACATATCAATACATAGGTTTTAAGATTCTTACTAGTCAGATATATTCCTCTGCGGGAAATATGGGGTTTTGAGTCCCTTTCACTGAGGAAGGTGTAGGTCTTGTCTATTCCATAGTTGGTTTTTGGAACGGTACCTGTGCTTATATCAAACTCTGGTTTTATGCATCACCCCACCTCTCCTTCCCCCTTAAGCAGGCATAAGAGTGTTTTCTAAATGTGAGACACTGTTCTCTTTCCTAACTCAGTTCAAGTGTAGCCATGTTTACAGGATCTTCATAAGTGATATCTTATGATGACTTTCTTTTTCTGTGTGACTTTTTTCACTTAGAATCATCGTACCTGAATCCACCCATTTTGCTGCTACTGGTCTTATGACATTGATTTCATGGCTGAGGGATATTCCATCGTACGTAAGTACCACAATTTTTTGAACCATTTTTATATTTCCTGGGATATTTAAGGTGTACCCAAGTTGAGGTCCTTGTAAGCAGTGCAGCCCTAAATTTTGGGGTGGCTGTGTCTTTTTGATTTTCAGTTTTCCCAAGGTATATTCCCTAGACTGGAAGTGCCCTTGGCTCTGTAGCTCTGTTGTTTACTTGTTTTAGGGAACACAATGCACTCCTCCAGAGAGGCAGTTGGCAATTTACATCCCGCCCATCAGCATAACAAGGCTCCCTGTTCTCCAGGGCCTGTCTTGCCTTTCTGGTTTTTACACATTTTGTGGATGTCCCTTTTGACCGGTGGGAAGTGATACTTCTTTGTAGTGCAGATTTGCATTGCCCGCTTGCTTGCTTGGCCACAAAGGGCGTATGCGTTTTCTCCTGAATATATTCAGGAGAAAACGCATACGCCCTTTTTGGCCAAGTGCATCATTGTCGAAGTTGTGCCCCTCTTCCTGTGCTTTAAAGGCGATTCCAACGTACCTCTTGAAATCTGTTTCCTGCTATTCTGCCTCACTTTCAAGTCCGCCTCATTGCCTTCCCTCAACAGATTTTTGGACGATAGTTGTCCTTTATTACTCGGCCAGTTTGTGAATTGCTGTGCCCCTGTGCTCCATTTTTCAACTCGTTTTTGGTGAGCTGACCGCAAGTCTAAAATTTTGGTTCAGGGTCTATACTGATTCCCGGTGGGTGGCTGAGACTTTGGTTAATTCTTCTTCCTGCCGGGAAATTACAGTGATATGTGCCCGTCCAAATGCCTAACAGCTACTCTCTCATTGGTTCTCCCTCTTCCCTTTCATCCTCTGCCAAATTGGCAACCTGTGCGAACCAGGAGGTTAAAGGGGCTGTCTCTCCAAGGTGGGAGGTTGATAATAAAGCAGTTGGAAAGTCAAACCAGAGCACCAGGAGAGGGACTATTCGTTGAGTTTTAGAAACCTTTCGTATTCACAGTGTGTCCGTTCTCTAGGATTCCTGTACATGTTATATCTGTAGTAATATTCCCTTCAACCTGGAGAGTTGGGACCCATGGAATGTGTGCCATGCATTATTGCTTTAAAGGGTCTGCATTTGCTCACCCAATCTCACCAATCCTCTCAGTCCCAAGTGTCCAGCCTTATGCCACATCCAGCTGTCATTGTAGATAGGGTCATTTCAGGTTTCATCAGAGACCCTGAAGGAATTGTAAAGAATTTCCCAGTTTTTTTGTTTTGTTTTTGAAATTCCTTTTTATAGTGGGTTTGAGCTGATTCTCACTGCCATGTTTATGCCAGTCTAGACACACTTGATTCCCTTACGGAGACATATCAATACATAGGTTTTAAGATTCTTACTAGTCAGATATATTCCTCTGCGGGAAATATGGGGTTTTGAGTCCCTTTCACTGAGGAAGGTGTAGGTCTTGTCTATTCCATAGTTGGTTTTTGGAACGGTACCTGTGCTTATATCAAACTCTGGTTTTATGCATCACCCCACCTCTCCTTCCCCCTTAAGCAGGCATAAGAGTGTTTTCTAAATGTGAGACACTGTTCTCTTTCCTAACTCAGTTCAAGTGTAGCCATGTTTACAGGATCTTCATAAGTGATAACTTATGATAAGTTTCTTTTTCTCTGTGACTTATTTCACTTAGAATCATCGTACCTGAATCCACCCATTTTGCTGCTACTGGTCTTATGACATTGATTTCATGGCTGAGGGATATTCCATCGTACGTAAGTACCACAATTTTTTGAACCAATTTTATATTTACTGGGATATTTAAGGTGTACCCAAGTTGAGGTCCTTGTAAGCAGTGCAGCCCTAAATTTTGGGGTGGCTCTGTCTTATTGATTTTCAGTTTTTCCCAGGTATATACCCTAGACTGGAAGTGCCCTTGGCTCTGTAGCTCTGTTGTTTACTTGTTTTAGGGAACACAATGCACTCCTCCAGAGAGGCAGTTGGCAATTTACATCCCGCCCATCAGCATAACAAGGCTCCCTGTTCTCCAGGGCCTGTCTTGCCTTTCTGGTTTTTACACATTTTGTGGATGTCCCTTTTGACCGGTGGGAAGTGATACTTCTTTGTAGTGCAGATTTGCGTTGCCCGCTTGCTTGCTTGGCCAAAAAGGGCGTATGCGTTTTCTCCTGAATATATTCAGGAGAAAACGCATACGCCCTTTTGGGCCAAGTGCATCATTGTCGAAGTTGTGCCCCTCTTCCTGTGCTTTAAAGGCGATTCCAACGTACCTCTTGAAATCTGTTTCCTGCTATTCTGCCTCGCTTTCAAGTCCGACTCTTTGCCTTTCCTCAACAGATTTTTGGACGATAGTTGTCCTTTATTACTCGGCCAGTTTGTGAATTGCTGTGCCCCTGAGCTCCATTTTTCAACTCGTTTTTGGTGAGCTGACCGCAAGTCCAAAATTTTGGTTCAGGATCTATACTGATTCCCGGTGGGTGGCTGAGACTTTGGTTAATTCTTCTTCCTGCTGGGAAATTAGAGTGATATGTGCCCGTCCAACTGCCTAACAGCTACTCTCTCATTGGTTCTCCCTCTTCCCTTTCATCCTCTGCCAAATTGGCAACCTGTGCGAACCAGGAGGTTAAAGGGGCTGTCTCTCCAAGTTGGGAGGTTGATAATAAAGCAGATGGAAAGTCAAACCGGAGCACCAGGAGAGTGACTATTCGTTGAGTTTTAGAAACCTTTCGTATTCACAGTGTGTCCGTTCTCTAGGATTCCCGTACATGTTATATCTGTAGTAATATTCCCTTCAACCTGGAGAGTTGGGACCCATGGAATGTGTGCCATGCATTATTGCTTTAAAGGGTCTGCATTTGCTCACCCAATCTCACCAATCCTCTCAGTCCCAAGTGTCCAGCCTTATGCCACATCCAGCTGTCATTGTAGATAGGGTCATTTCAGGTTTCATCAGAGACCCTGAAGGAATTGTAAAGAATTTCCCAGTTTTTTTGTTTTATTTTTGAAATTCCTTTTTATAGTGGGTTTGAGCTGATTCTCGCTGCCATATTTATCCCAGTCTAGACACACTTGATTCCCTTACGGAGACATATCAATACATAGCTTTTAAGATTCTTACTAGTCAGATATATTCCTCTGCGGGAAATATGGGGTTTTGAGTCCCTTTCACTGAGGAAGGTGTAGGTCTTGTCTATTCCATAGTTGGTTTTTGGAACGGTACCTGTGCTTATATCAAACTCTGGTTTTATGCATCACCCCACCTCTCCTTCCCCCTTAAGCAGGCATAAGAGTGTTTTCTAAATGTGAGACACTGTTCTCTTTCCTAACTCAGTTCAAGTGTAGCCATGTTTACAGGATCTTCATAAGTGATATCTTATGATAAGTTTCTTTTTCTCTGTGACTTATTTCACTTAGAATCATCGTAACTGAATCCACCCATTTTGCTGCTACTGGTCTTATGACATTGATTTCATGGCTGAGGGATATTCCATCGTACGTAAGTACCACAATTTTTTGAACCATTTTTATATTTCCTGGGATATTTAAGGTGTACCCAAGTTGAGGTCCTTGTAAGCAGTGCAGCCCTAAATTTTGGGGTGGCTGTGACTTTTTGATTTTCAGTTTTCCCAAGGTATATTCCCTAGACTGGAAGTGCCCTTGGCTCTGTAGCTCTGTTCTTTACTTGTTTTAGGGAACACAATGCACTCCTCCAGAGAGGCAGTTGGCAATTTACATCCCGCCCATCAGCATAACAAGGCTCCCTGTTCTCCAGGGCGTGTCTTGCCTTTCTGGTTTTTACACATTTTGTGGATGTCCCTTTTGACCGGTGGGAAGTGATACTTCTTTGTAGTGCAGATTTGCATTGCCCGCTTGCTTGCTTGGCCAAAAAGGGCGTATGCGTTTTCTCCTGAATATATTCAGGAGAAAACGCATACGCCCTTTTTGGCCAAGTGCATCATTGTCGAAGTTGTGCCCCTCTTCCTGTGCTTTAAAGGCGATTCCAACGTACCTCTGGAAATCTGTTTCCTGCTATTCTGCCTCGCTTTCAAGTCCGCCTCGTTGCCTTCCCTCAACAGATTTTTGGACGATAGTTGTCCTTTATTACTCGGCCAGTTTGTGAATTGCTGTGCCCCTGAGCTCCATTTTTCAACTCGTTTTTGGTGAGCTGACCGCAAGTCCAAAATTTTGGTTCAGGATCTATACTGATTCCCGGTGGGTGGCTGAGACTTTGGTTTATTCTTCTTCCTGCTGGGAAATTAGAGTGATATGTGCCCGTCCAACTGCCTAACAGCTACTCTCTCATTGGTTCTCCCTCTTCCCTTTCATCCTCTGCCAAATTGGCAACCTGTGCGAACCAGGAGGTTAAAGGGGCTGTCTCTCCAAGTTGGGAGGTTGATAATAAAGCAGATGGAAAGTCAAACCGGAGCACCAGGAGAGGGACTATTCGTTGAGTTTTAGAAACCTTTCGTATTCACAGTGTGTCCGTTCTCTAGGATTCCCGTACATGTTATATCTGTAGTAATATTCCCTTCAACCTGGAGAGTTGGGACCCATGGAATGTGTGCCATGCATTATTGCTTTAAAGGGTCTGCATTTGCTCACCCAATCTCACCAATCCTCTCAGTCCCAAGTGTCCAGCCTTATGCCACATCCAGCTGTCATTGTAGATAGGGTCATTTCAGGTTTCATCAGAGACCCTGAAGGAATTGTAAAGAATTTCCCAGTTTTTTTGTTTTATTTTTGAAATTCCTTTTTATAGTGGGTTTGAGCTGATTCTCGCTGCCATATTTATCCCAGTCTAGACACACTTGATTCCCTTACGGAGACATATCAATACATAGGTTTTAAGATTCTTACTAGTCAGATATATTCCTCTGCGGGAAATATGGGGTTTTGAGTCCCTTTCACTGAGGAAGGTGTAGGTCTTGTCTATTCCATAGTTGGTTTTTGGAACGGTACCTGTGCTTATATCAAACTCTGGTTTTATGCATCACCCCACCTCTCCTTCCCCCTTAAGCAGGCATAAGAGTGTTTTCTAAATGTGAGACACTGTTCTCTTTCCTAACTCAGTTCAAGTGTAGCCATGTTTACAGGATCTTCATAAGTGATATCTTATGATGACTTTCTTTTTCTGTGTGACTTATTTCACTTAGAATCATCGTACCTGAATCCACCCATTTTGCTGCTACTGGTCTTATGACATTGATTTCATGGCTGAGGGATATTCCATCGTACGTAAATACCACAATTTTTTGAACCATTTTTATATTTCCTGGGATATTTAAGGTGTACCCAAGTTGAGGTCCTTGTAAGCAGTGCAGCCCTAAATTTTGGGGTGGCTGTGTCTTTTTGATTTTCAGTTTTCCCAAGGTATATTCCCTAGACTGGAAGTGCCCTTGGCTCTGTAGCTCTGTTGTTTACTTGTTTTAGGGAACACAATGCACTCCTCCAGAGAGGCAGTTGGCAATTTACATCCCGCCCATCAGCATAACAAGGCTCCCTGTTCTCCAGGGCCTGTCTTGCCTTTCTGGTTTTTACACATTTTGTGGATGTCCCTTTTGACCGGTGGGAAGTGATACTTCTTTGTAGTGCAGATTTGCATTGCCCGCTTGCTTGCTTGGCCACAAAGGGCGTATGCGTTTTCTCCTGAATATATTCAGGAGAAAACGCATACGCCCTTTTTGGCCAAGTGCATCATTGTCGAAGTTGTGCCCCTCTTCCTGTGCTTTAAAGGTGATTCCAACGTACCTCTTGAAATCTGTTTCCTGCTATTCTGCCTCACTTTCAAGTCCGCCTCATTGCCTTCCCTCAACAGATTTTTGGACGATAGTTGTCCTTTATTACTCGGCCAGTTTGTGAATTGCTGTGCCCCTGTGCTCCATTTTTCAACTCGTTTTTGGTGAGCTGACCGCAAGTCTAAAATTTTGGTTCAGGGTCTATACTGATTCCCGGTGGGTGGCTGAGACTTTGGTTAATTCTTCTTCCTGCCGGGAAATTACAGTGATATGTGCCCGTCCAAATGCCTAACAGCTACTCTCTCATTGGTTCTCCCTCTTCCCTTTCATCCTCTGCCAAATTGGCAACCTGTGCGAACCAGGAGGTTAAAGGGGCTGTCTCTCCAAGGTGGGAGGTTGATAATAAAGCAGTTGGAAAGTCAAACCAGAGCACCAGGAGAGGGACTATTCGTTGAGTTTTAGAAACCTTTCGTATTCACAGTGTGTCCGTTCTCTAGGATTCCTGTACATGTTATATCTGTAGTAATATTCCCTTCAACCTGGAGAGTTGGGACCCATGGAATGTGTGCCATGCATTATTGCTTTAAAGGGTCTGCATTTGCTCACCCAATCTCACCAATCCTCTCAGTCCCAAGTGTCCAGCCTTATGCCACATCCAGCTGTCATTGTAGATAGGGTCATTTCAGGTTTCATCAGAGACCCTGAAGGAATTGTAAAGAATTTCCCAGTTTTTTTGTTTTGTTTTTGAAATTCCTTTTTATAGTGGGTTTGAGCTGATTCTCACTGCCATGTTTATGCCAGTCTAGACACACTTGATTCCCTTACGGAGACATATCAATACATAGGTTTTAAGATTCTTACTAGTCAGATATATTCCTCTGCGGGAAATATGGGGTTTTGAGTCCCTTTCACTGAGGAAGGTGTAGGTCTTGTCTATTCCATAGTTGGTTTTTGGAACGGTACCTGTGCTTATATCAAACTCTGGTTTTATGCATCACCCCACCTCTCCTTCCCCCTTAAGCAGGCATAAGAGTGTTTTCTAAATGTGAGACACTGTTCTCTTTCCTAACTCAGTTCAAGTGTAGCCATGTTTACAGGATCTTCATAAGTGATAACTTATGATAAGTTTCTTTTTCTCTGTGACTTATTTCACTTAGAATCATCGTACCTGAATCCACCCATTTTGCTGCTACTGGTCTTATGACATTGATTTCATGGCTGAGGGATATTCCATCGTACGTAAGTACCACAATTTTTTGAACCAATTTTATATTTACTGGGATATTTAAGGTGTACCCAAGTTGAGGTCCTTGTAAGCAGTGCAGCCCTAAATTTTGGGGTGGCTCTGTCTTATTGATTTTCAGTTTTTCCCAGGTATATACCCTAGACTGGAAGTGCCCTTGGCTCTGTAGCTCTGTTGTTTACTTGTTTTAGGGAACACAATGCACTCCTCCAGAGAGGCAGTTGGCAATTTACATCCCGCCCATCAGCATAACAAGGCTCCCTGTTCTCCAGGGCCTGTCTTGCCTTTCTGGTTTTTACACATTTTGTGGATGTCCCTTTTGACCGGTGGGAAGTGATACTTCTTTGTAGTGCAGATTTGCGTTGCCCGCTTGCTTGCTTGGCCAAAAAGGGCGTATGCGTTTTCTCCTGAATATATTCAGGAGAAAACGCATACGCCCTTTTGGGCCAAGTGCATCATTGTCGAAGTTGTGCCCCTCTTCCTGTGCTTTAAAGGCGATTCCAACGTACCTCTTGAAATCTGTTTCCTGCTATTCTGCCTCGCTTTCAAGTCCGACTCTTTGCCTTTCCTCAACAGATTTTTGGACGATAGTTGTCCTTTATTACTCGGCCAGTTTGTGAATTGCTGTGCCCCTGAGCTCCATTTTTCAACTCGTTTTTGGTGAGCTGACCGCAAGTCCAAAATTTTGGTTCAGGATCTATACTGATTCCCGGTGGGTGGCTGAGACTTTGGTTAATTCTTCTTCCTGCTGGGAAATTAGAGTGATATGTGCCCGTCCAACTGCCTAACAGCTACTCTCTCATTGGTTCTCCCTCTTCCCTTTCATCCTCTGCCAAATTGGCAACCTGTGCGAACCAGGAGGTTAAAGGGGCTGTCTCTCCAAGTTGGGAGGTTGATAATAAAGCAGATGGAAAGTCAAACCGGAGCACCAGGAGAGTGACTATTCGTTGAGTTTTAGAAACCTTTCGTATTCACAGTGTGTCCGTTCTCTAGGATTCCCGTACATGTTATATCTGTAGTAATATTCCCTTCAACCTGGAGAGTTGGGACCCATGGAATGTGTGCCATGCATTATTGCTTTAAAGGGTCTGCATTTGCTCACCCAATCTCACCAATCCTCTCAGTCCCAAGTGTCCAGCCTTATGCCACATCCAGCTGTCATTGTAGATAGGGTCATTTCAGGTTTCATCAGAGACCCTGAAGGAATTGTAAAGAATTTCCCAGTTTTTTTGTTTTATTTTTGAAATTCCTTTTTATAGTGGGTTTGAGCTGATTCTCGCTGCCATATTTATCCCAGTCTAGACACACTTGATTCCCTTACGGAGACATATCAATACATAGCTTTTAAGATTCTTACTAGTCAGATATATTCCTCTGCGGGAAATATGGGGTTTTGAGTCCCTTTCACTGAGGAAGGTGTAGGTCTTGTCTATTCCATAGTTGGTTTTTGGAACGGTACCTGTGCTTATATCAAACTCTGGTTTTATGCATCACCCCACCTCTCCTTCCCCCTTAAGCAGGCATAAGAGTGTTTTCTAAATGTGAGACACTGTTCTCTTTCCTAACTCAGTTCAAGTGTAGCCATGTTTACAGGATCTTCATAAGTGATATCTTATGATAAGTTTCTTTTTCTCTGTGACTTATTTCACTTAGAATCATCGTAACTGAATCCACCCATTTTGCTGCTACTGGTCTTATGACATTGATTTCATGGCTGAGGGATATTCCATCGTACGTAAGTACCACAATTTTTTGAACCATTTTTATATTTCCTGGGATATTTAAGGTGTACCCAAGTTGAGGTCCTTGTAAGCAGTGCAGCCCTAAATTTTGGGGTGGCTGTGACTTTTTGATTTTCAGTTTTCCCAAGGTATATTCCCTAGACTGGAAGTGCCCTTGGCTCTGTAGCTCTGTTCTTTACTTGTTTTAGGGAACACAATGCACTCCTCCAGAGAGGCAGTTGGCAATTTACATCCCGCCCATCAGCATAACAAGGCTCCCTGTTCTCCAGGGCGTGTCTTGCCTTTCTGGTTTTTACACATTTTGTGGATGTCCCTTTTGACCGGTGGGAAGTGATACTTCTTTGTAGTGCAGATTTGCATTGCCCGCTTGCTTGCTTGGCCAAAAAGGGCGTATGCGTTTTCTCCTGAATATATTCAGGAGAAAACGCATACGCCCTTTTTGGCCAAGTGCATCATTGTCGAAGTTGTGCCCCTCTTCCTGTGCTTTAAAGGCGATTCCAACGTACCTCTGGAAATCTGTTTCCTGCTATTCTGCCTCGCTTTCAAGTCCGCCTCGTTGCCTTCCCTCAACAGATTTTTGGACGATACTTGTCCTTTATTACTCGGCCAGTTTGTGAATTGCTGTGCCCCTGAGCTCCATTTTTCAACTCGTTTTTGGTGAGCTGACCGCAAGTCCAAAATTTTGGTTCAGGATCTATACTGATTCCCGGTGGGGGGCTGAGACTTTGGTTAATTCTTCTTCCTGCCGGGAAATTACAGTGATATGTGCCCGTCCAAATGCCTAACAGCTACTCTCTCATTGGTTCTCCCTCTTCCCTTTCATCCTCTGCCAAATTGGCAACCTGTGCGAACCAGGAGGTTAAAGGGGCTGTCTCTCCAAGTTGGGAGGTTGATAATAAAGCAGATGGAAAGTCAAACCGGAGCACCAGGAGAGGGACTATTCGTTGAGTTTTAGAAACCTTTCGTATTCACAGTGTGTCCGTTCTCTAGGATTCCCGTACATGTTATATCTGTAGTAATATTCCCTTCAACCTGGAGAGTTGGGACCCATGGAATGTGTGCCATGCATTACTGCTTTAAAGGGTCTGCATTTGCTCACCCAATCTCACCAATCCTCTCAGTCCCAAGTGTCCAGCCTTATGCCACATCCAGCTGTCATTGTAGATAGGGTCATTTCAGGTTTCATCAGAGACCCTGAAGGAATTGTAAAGAATTTCCAAGTTTTTTTGTTTTATTTTTGAAATTCCTTTTTATAGTGGGTTTGAGCTGATTCTCGCTGCCATATTTATCCCAGTCTAGACACACTTGATTCCCTTACGGAGACATATCAATACATAGGTTTTAAGATTCTTACTAGTCAGATATATTCCTCTGCGGGAAATATGGGGTTTTGAGTCCCTTTCACTGAGGAAGGTGTAGGTCTTGTCTATTCCATAGTTGGTTTTTGGAACGGTACCTGTGCTTATATCAAACTCTGGTTTTATGCATCACCCCACCTCTCCTTCCCCCTTAAGCAGGCATAAGAGTGTTTTCTAAATGTGAGACACTGTTCTCTTTCCTAACTCAGTTCAAGTGTAGCCATGTTTACAGGATCTTCATAAGTGATATCTTATGATAAGTTTCTTTTTCTGTGTGACTTATTTCACTTAGAATCAGCGTACCTGAATCCACCCATTTTGCTGCTACTGGTCTTATGACATTGATTTCATGGCTGAGGGATATTCCATCGTACGTAAGTACCACAATTTTTTGAACCATTTTTATATTTCCTGGGATATTTAAGGTGTACCCAAGTTGAGGTCCTTGTAAGCAGTGCAGCCCTAAATTTTGGGGTGGCTGTGTCTTTTTGATTTTCAGTTTTCCCAAGGTATATTCCCTAGACTGGAAGTGCCCTTGGCTCTGTAGCTCTGTTGTTTACTTGTTTTAGGGAACACAATGCACTCCTCCAGAGAGGCAGTTGGCAATTTACATCCCGCCCATCAGCATAACAAGGCTCCCTGTTCTCCAGGGCCTGTCTTGCCTTTCTGGTTTTTACACATTTTGTGGATGTCCCTTTTGACCGGTGGGAAGTGATACTTCTTTGTAGTGCAGATTTGCATTGCCCGCTTGCTTGCTTGGCCAAAAAGGGCGTATGCGTTTTCTCCTGAATATATTCAGGAGAAAACGCATACGCCCTTTTTGGCCAAGTGCATCATTGTCGAAGTTGTGCCCCTCTTCCTGTGCTTTAAAGGCGATTCCAACGTACCTCTTGAAATCTGTTTCCTGCTATTCTGCCTCGCTTTCAAGTCCGCCTCGTTGCCTTCCCTCAACAGATTTTTGGACGATACTTGTCCTTTATTACTCGGCCAGTTTGTGAATTGCTGTGCCCCTGAGCTCCATTTTTCAACTCGTTTTTGGTGAGCTGACCGCAAGTCCAAAATTTTGGTTCAGGATCTATACTGATTCCCGGTGGGTGGCTGAGACTTTGGTTAATTCTTCTTCCTGCCGGGAAATTACAGTGATATGTGCCCGTCCAAATGCCTAACAGCTACTCTCTCATTGGTTCTCCCTCTTCCCTTTCATCCTCTGCCTAATTGGCAACCTGTGCGAACCAGGAGGTTAAAGGGGCTGTCTCTCCAAGTTGGGAGGTTGATAATAAAGCAGATGGAAAGTCAAACCGGAGCACCAGGAGAGGGACTATTCGTTGAGTTTTAGAAACCTTTCGTATTCACAGTGTGTCCGTTCTCTAGGATTCCCGTACATGTTATATCTGTAGTAATATTCCCTTCAACCTGGAGAGTTGGGACCCATGGAATGGGTGCCATGCATTATTGCTTTAAAGGGTCTGCATTTGCTCACCCAATCTCACCAATCCTCTCAGTCCCAAGTGTCCAGCCTTATGCCACATCCAGCTGTCATTGTAGATAGGGTCATTTCAGGTTTCATCAGAGACCCTGAAGGAATTGTAAAGAATTTCCCAGTTTTTTTGTTTTATTTTTGAAATTCCTTTTTATAGTGGGTTTGAGCTGATTCTCGCTGCCATATTTATCCCAGTCTAGACACACTTGATTCCCTTACGGAGACATATCAATACATAGGTTTTAAGATTCTTACTAGTCAGATATATTCCTCTGCGGGAAATATGGGGTTTTGAGTCCCTTTCACTGAGGAAGGTGTAGGTCTTGTCTATTCCATAGTTGGTTTTTGGAACGGTACCTGTGCTTATATCAAACTCTGGTTTTATGCATCACCCCACCTCTCCTTCCCCCTTAAGCAGGCATAAGAGTGTTTTCTAAATGTGAGACACTGTTCTCTTTCCTAACTCAGTTCAAGTGTAGCCATGTTTACAGGATCTTCATAAGTGATATCTTATGATAAGTTTCTTTTTCTGTGTGACTTATTTCACTTAGAATCATCGTACCTGAATCCACCCATTTTGCTGCTACTGGTCTTATGACATTGATTTCATGGCTGAGGGATATTCCATCGTACGTAAGTACCACAATTTTTTGAACCATTTTTATATTTCCTGGGATATTTAAGGTGTACCCAAGTTGAGGTCCTTGTAAGCAGTGCAGCCCTAAATTTTGGGGTGGCTGTGTCTTTTTGATTTTCAGTTTTCCCAAGGTATATTCCCTAGACTGGAAGTGCCCTTGGCTCTGTAGCTCTGTTGTTTACTTGTTTTAGGGAACACAATGCACTCCTCCAGAGAGGCAGTTGGCAATTTACATCCCGCCCATCAGCATAACAAGGCTCCCTGTTCTCCAGGGCCTGTCTTGCCTTTCTGGTTTTTACACATTTTGTGGATGTCCCTTTTGACCGGTGGGAAGTGATACTTCTTTGTAGTGCAGATTTGCATTGCCCGCTTGCTTGCTTGGCCACAAAGGGCGTATGCGTTTTCTCCTGAATATATTCAGGAGAAAACGCATACGCCCTTTATGGCCAAGTGCATCATTGTCGAAGTTGTGCCCCTCTTCCTGTGCTTTAAAGGCGATTCCAACGTACCTCTTGAAATCTGTTTCCTGCTATTCTGCCTCGCTTTCAAGTCCGCCTCGTTGCCTTCCCTCAACAGATTTTTGGACGATACTTGTCCTTTATTACTCGGCCTGTTTGTGAATTGCTGTGCCCCTGAGCTCCATTTTTCAACTCGTTTTTGGTGAGCTGACCGCAAGTCCAAAATTTTGGTTCAGGATCTATACTGATTCCCGGTGGGTGGCTGAGACTTTGGTTAATTCTTCTTCCTGCCGGGAAATTACAGTGATATGTGCCCGTCCAAATGCCTAACAGCTACTCTCTCATTGGTTCTCCCTCTTCCCTTTCATCCTCTGCCAAATTGGCAACCTGTGCGAACCAGGAGGTTAAAGGGGCTGTCTCTCCAAGTTGGGAGGTTGATAATAAAGCAGATGGAAAGTCAAACCGGAGCACCAGGAGAGGGACTATTCGCTTAGTTTTAGAAACCTTTCGTATTCACAGTGTGTCCGTTCTCTAGGATTCCCGTACATGTTATATCTGTAGTAATATTCCCTTCAACCTGGAGAGTTGGGACCCATGGAATGTGTGCCATGCATTATTGCTTTAAAGGGTCTGCATTTGCTCACCCAATCTCACCAATCCTCTCAGTCCCAAGTGTCCAGCCTTATGCCACATCCAGCTGTCATTGTAGATAGAGTCATTTCAGGTTTCATCAGAGACCCTGAAGGAATTGTAAAGAATTTCCCAGTTTTTTTGTTTTATTTTTGAAATTCCTTTTTATAGTGGGTTTGAGCTGATTCTCGCTGCCATATTTATCCCAGTCTAGACACACTTGATTCCCTTACGGAGACATATCAATACATAGGTTTTAAGATTCTTACTAGTCAGATATATTCCTCTGCGGGAAATATGGGGTTTTGAGTCCCTTTCACTGAGGAAGGTGTAGGTCTTGTCTATTCCATAGTTGGTTTTTGGAACGGTACCTGTGCTTATATCAAACTCTGGTTTTATGCATCACCCCACCTCTCCTTCCCCCTTAAGCAGGCATAAGAGTGTTTTCTAAATGTGAGACACTGTTCTCTTTCCTAACTCAGTTCAAGTGTAGCCATGTTTACAGGATCTTCATAAGTGATATCTTATGATAAGTTTCTTTTTCTGTGTGACTTATTTCACTTAGAATCATCGTACCTGAATCCACCCATTTTGCTGCTACTGGTCTTATGACATTGATTTCATGGCTGAGGGATATTCCATCGTACGTAAGTACCACAATTTTTTGAACCATTTTTATATTTCCTGGGATATTTAAGGTGTACCCAAGTTGAGGTCCTTGTAAGCAGTGCAGCCCTAAATTTTGGGGTGGCTGTGTCTTTTTGATTTTCAGTTTTCCCAAGGTATATTCCCTAGACTGGAAGTGCCCTTGGCTCTGTAGCTCTGTTGTTTACTTGTTTTAGGGAACACAATGCACTCCTCCAGAGAGGCAGTTGGCAATTTACATCCCGCCCATCAGCATAACAAGGCTCCCTGTTCTCCAGGGCCTGTCTTGCCTTTCTGGTTTTTACACATTTTGTGGATGTCCCTTTTGACCGGTGGGAAGTGATACTTGTTTGTAGTGCAGATTTGCATTGCCCGCTTGCTTGCTTGGCCAAAAAGGGCGTATGCGTTTTCTCCTGAATATATTCAGGAGAAAACGCATACGCCCTTTTTGGCTAAGTGCATCATTGTCGAAGTTGTGCCCCTCTTCCTGTGCTTTAAAGGCGATTCCAACGTACCTCTGGAAATCTGTTTCCTGCTATTCTGCCTCGCTTTCAAGTCCGCCTCGTTGCCTTCCCTCAACAGATTTTTGGACGATACTTGTCCTTCATTACTCGGCCAGTTTGTGAATTGCTGTGCCCCTGAGCTCCATTTTTCAACTCGTTTTTGGTGAGCTGACCGCAAGTCCAAAATTTTGGTTCTGGATCTATACTGATTCCCGGTGGGTGGCTGAGAGTTTGGTTAATTCTTCTTCCTGCCGGGAAATTACAGTGATATGTGCCCGTCCAAATGCCTAACAGCTACTCTCTCATTGGTTCTCCCTCTTCCCTTTCATCCTCTGCCAAATTGGCAACCTGTGCGAACCAGGAGGTTAAAGGGGCTGTCTCTCCAAGTTGGGAGGTTGATAATAAAGCAGATGGAAAGTCAAACCGGAGCACCAGGAGAGGGACTATTCGTTGAGTTTTAGAAACCTTTCGTATTCACAGTGTGTCCGTTCTCTAGGATTCCCGTACATGTTATATCTGTAGTAATATTCCCTTCAACCTGGAGAGTTGGGACCCATGGAATGTGTGCCATGCATTACTGCTTTAAAGGGTCTGCATTTGCTCACCCAATCTCACCAATCCTCTCAGTCCCAAGTGTCCAGCCTTATGCCACATCCAGCTGTCATTGTAGATAGGGTCATTTCAGGTTTCATCAGAGACCCTGAAGGAATTGTAAAGAATTTCCAAGTTTTTTTGTTTTATTTTTGAAATTCCTTTTTATAGTGGGTTTGAGCTGATTCTCGCTGCCATATTTATCCCAGTCTAGACACACTTGATTCCCTTACGGAGACATATCAATACATAGCTTTTAAGATTCTTACTAGTCAGATATATTCCTCTGCGGGAAATATGGGGTTTTGAGTCCCTTTCACTGAGGAAGGTGTAGGTCTTGTCTATTCCATAGTTGGTTTTTGGAACGGTACCTGTGCTTATATCAAACTCTGGTTTTATGCATCACCCCACCTCTCCTTCCCCCTTAAGCAGGCATAAGAGTGTTTTCTAAATGTGAGACACTGTTCTCTTTCCTAACTCAGTTCAAGTGTAGCCATGTTTACAGGATCTTCATAAGTGATAACTTATGATAAGTTTCTTTTTCTCTGTGACTTATTTCACTTAGAATCATCGTACCTGAATCCACCCATTTTGCTGCTACTGGTCTTATGACATTGATTTCATGGCTGAGGGATATTCCATCGTACGTAAGTACCACAATTTTTTGAACCAATTTTATATTTACTGGGATATTTAAGGTGTACCCAAGTTGAGGTCCTTGTAAGCAGTGCAGCCCTAAATTTTGGGGTGGCTCTGTCTTATTGATTTTCAGTTTTTCCCAGGTATATACCCTAGACTGGAAGTGCCCTTGGCTCTGTAGCTCTGTTGTTTACTTGTTTTAGGGAACACAATGCACTCCTCCAGAGAGGCAGTTGGCAATTTACATCCCGCCCATCAGCATAACAAGGCTCCCTGTTCTCCAGGGCCTGTCTTGCCTTTCTGGTTTTTACACATTTTGTGGATGTCCCTTTTGACCGGTGGGAAGTGATACTTCTTTGTAGTGCAGATTTGCGTTGCCCGCTTGCTTGCTTGGCCAAAAAGGGCGTATGCGTTTTCTCCTGAATATATTCAGGAGAAAACGCATACGCCCTTTTGGGCCAAGTGCATCATTGTCGAAGTTGTGCCCCTCTTCCTGTGCTTTAAAGGGGATTCCAACGTACCTCTTGAAATCTGTTTCCTGCTATTCTGCCTCGCTTTCAAGTCCGACTCTTTGCCTTTCCTCAACAGATTTTTGGACGATAGTTGTCCTTTATTACTCGGCCAGTTTGTGAATTGCTGTGCCCCTGAGCTCCATTTTTCAACTCGTTTTTGGTGAGCTGACCGCAAGTCCAAAATTTTGGTTCAGGATCTATACTGATTCCCGGTGGGTGGCTGAGACTTTGGTTAATTCTTCTTCCTGCTGGGAAATTAGAGTGATATGTGCCCGTCCAACTGCCTAACAGCTACTCTCTCATTGGTTCTCCCTCTTCCCTTTCATCCTCTGCCAAATTGGCAACCTGTGCAAACCAGGAGGTTAAAGGGGCTGTCTCTCCAAGTTGGGAGGTTGATAATAAAGCAGATGGAAAGTCAAACCGGAGCACCAGGAGAGTGACTATTCGTTGAGTTTTAGAAACCTTTCGTATTCACAGTGTGTCCGTTCTCTAGGATTCCCGTACATGTTATATCTGTAGTAATATTCCCTTCAACCTGGAGAGTTGGGACCCATGGAATGTGTGCCATGCATTATTGCTTTAAAGGGTCTGCATTTGCTCACCCAATCTCACCAATCCTATCAGTCCCAAGTGTCCAGCCTTATGCCACATCCAGCTGTCATTGTAGATAGGGTCATTTCAGGTTTCATCAGAGACCCTGAAGGAATTGTAAAGAATTTCCCAGTTTTTTTGTTTTATTTTTGAAATTCCTTTTTATAGTGGGTTTGAGCTGATTCTCGCTGCCATATTTATCCCAGTCTAGACACACTTGATTCCCTTACGGAGACATATCAATACATAGCTTTTAAGATTCTTACTAGTCAGATATATTCCTCTGCGGGAAATATGGGGTTTTGAGTCCCTTTCACTGAGGAAGGTGTAGGTCTTGTCTATTCCATAGTTGGTTTTTGGAACGGTACCTGTGCTTATATCAAACTCTGGTTTTATGCATCACCCCACCTCTCCTTCCCCCTTAAGCAGGCATAAGAGTGTTTTCTAAATGTGAGACACTGTTCTCTTTCCTAACTCAGTTCAAGTGTAGCCATGTTTACAGGATCTTCATAAGTGATATCTTATGATAAGTTTCTTTTTCTCTGTGACTTATTTCACTTAGAATCATCGTAACTGAATCCACCCATTTTGCTGCTACTGGTCTTATGACATTGATTTCATGGCTGAGGGATATTCCATCGTACGTAAGTACCACAATTTTTTGAACCATTTTTATATTTCCTGGGATATTTAAGGTGTACCCAAGTTGAGGTCCTTGTAAGCAGTGCAGCCCTAAATTTTGGGGTGGCTGTGACTTTTTGATTTTCAGTTTTCCCAAGGTATATTCCCTAGACTGGAAGTGCCCTTGGCTCTGTAGCTCTGTTGTTTACTTGTTTTAGGGAACACAATGCACTCCTCCAGAGAGGCAGTTGGCAATTTACATCCCGCCCATCAGCATAACAAGGCTCCCTGTTCTCCAGGGCGTGTCTTGCCTTTCTGGTTTTTACACATTTTGTGGATGTCCCTTTTGACCGGTGGGAAGTGATACTTCTTTGTAGTGCAGATTTGCATTGCCCGCTTGCTTGCTTGGCCAAAAAGGGCGTATGCGTTTTCTCCTGAATATATTCAGGAGAAAACGCATACGCCCTTTTTGGCCAAGTGCATCATTGTCGAAGTTGTGCCCCTCTTCCTGTGCTTTAAAGGCGATTCCAACGTACCTCTGGAAATCTGTTTCCTGCTATTCTGCCTCGCTTTCAAGTCCGCCTCGTTGCCTTCCCTCAACAGATTTTTGGACGATACTTGTCCTTTATTACTCGGCCAGTTTGTGAATTGCTGTGCCCCTGAGCTCCATTTTTCAACTCGTTTTTGGTGAGCTGACCGCAAGTCCAAAATTTTGGTTCAGGATCTATACTGATTCCCGGTGGGTGGCTGAGACTTTGGTTAATTCTTCTTCCTGCCGGGAAATTACAGTGATATGTGCCCGTCCAAATGCCTAACAGCTACTCTCTCATTGGTTCTCCCTCTTCCCTTTCATCCTCTGCCAAATTGGCAACCTGTGCGAACCAGGAGGTTAAAGGGGCTGTCTCTCCAAGTTGGGAGGTTGATAATAAAGCAGATGGAAAGTCAAACCGGAGCACCAGGAGAGGGACTATTCGTTGAGTTTTAGAAACCTTTCGTATTCACAGTGTGTCCGTTCTCTAGGATTCCCGTACATGTTATATCTGTAGTAATATTCCCTTCAACCTGGAGAGTTGGGACCCATGGAATGTGTGCCATGCATTACTGCTTTAAAGGGTCTGCATTTGCTCACCCAATCTCACCAATCCTCTCAGTCCCAAGTGTCCAGCCTTATGCCACATCCAGCTGTCATTGTAGATAGGGTCATTTCAGGTTTCATCAGAGACCCTGAAGGAATTGTAAAGAATTTCCAAGTTTTTTTGTTTTATTTTTGAAATTCCTTTTTATAGTGGGTTTGAGCTGATTCTCGCTGCCATATTTATCCCAGTCTAGACACACTTGATTCCCTTACGGAGACATATCAATACATAGGTTTTAAGATTCTTACTAGTCAGATATATTCCTCTGCGGGAAATATGGGGTTTTGAGTCCCTTTCACTGAGGAAGGTGTAGGTCTTGTCTATTCCATAGTTGGTTTTTGGAACGGTACCTGTGCTTATATCAAAGTCTGGTTTTATGCATCACCCCACCTCTCCTTCCCCCTTAAGCAGGCATAAGAGTGTTTTCTAAATGTGAGACACTGTTCTCTTTCCTAACTCAGTTCAAGTATAGCCATGTTTACAGGATCTTCATAAGTGATATCTTATGATAAGTTTCTTTTTCTGTGTGACTTATTTCACTTAGAATCAGCGTACCTGAATCCACCCATTTTGCTGCTACTGGTCTTATGACATTGATTTCATGGCTGAGGGATATTCCATCGTACGTAAGTACCACAATTTTTTGAACCATTTTTATATTTCCTGGGATATTTAAGGTGTACCCAAGTTGAGGTCCTTGTAAGCAGTGCAGCCCTAAATTTTGGGGTGGCTGTGTCTTTTTGATTTTCAGTTTTCCCAAGGTATATTCCCTAGACTGGAAGTGCCCTTGGCTCTGTAGCTCTGTTGTTTACTTGTTTTAGGGAACACAATGCACTCCTCCAGAGAGGCAGTTGGCAATTTACATCCCGCCCATCAGCATAACAAGGCTCCCTGTTCTCCAGGGCCTGTCTTGCCTTTCTGGTTTTTACACATTTTGTGGATGTCCCTTTTGACCGGTGGGAAGTGATACTTCTTTGTAGTGCAGATTTGCATTGCCCGCTTGCTTGCTTGGCCAAAAAGGGCGTATGCGTTTTCTCCTGAATATATTCAGGAGAAAACGCATACGCCCTTTTTGGCCAAGTGCATCATTGTCGAAGTTGTGCCCCTCTTCCTGTGCTTTAAAGGCGATTCCAACGTACCTCTTGAAATCTGTTTCCTGCTATTCTGCCTCGCTTTCAAGTCCGCCTCGTTGCCTTCCCTCAACAGATTTTTGGACGATACTTGTCCTTTATTACTCGGCCAGTTTGTGAATTGCTGTGCCCCTGAGCTCCATTTTTCAACTCGTTTTTGGTGAGCTGACCGCAAGTCCAAAATTTTGGTTCAGGATCTATACTGATTCCCGGTGGGTGGCTGAGACTTTGGTTAATTCTTCTTCCTGCCGGGAAATTACAGTGATATGTGCCCGTCCAAATGCCTAACAGCTACTCTCTCATTGGTTCTCCCTCTTCCCTTTCATCCTCTGCCTAATTGGCAACCTGTGCGAACCAGGAGGTTAAAGGGGCTGTCTCTCCAAGTTGGGAGGTTGATAATAAAGCAGATGGAAAGTCAAACCGGAGCACCAGGAGAGGGACTATTCGTTGAGTTTTAGAAACCTTTCGTATTCACAGTGTGTCCGTTCTCTAGGATTCCCGTACATGTTATATCTGTAGTAATATTCCCTTCAACCTGGAGAGTTGGGACCCATGGAATGGGTGCCATGCATTATTGCTTTAAAGGGTCTGCATTTGCTCACCCAATCTCACCAATCCTCTCAGTCCCAAGTGTCCAGCCTTATGCCACATCCAGCTGTCATTGTAGACAGGGTCATTTCAGGTTTCATCAGAGACCCTGAAGGAATTGTAAAGAATTTCCCAGTTTTTTTGTTTTATTTTTGAAATTCCTTTTTATAGTGGGTTTGAGCTGATTCTCGCTGCCATATTTATCCCAGTCTAGACACACTTGATTCCCTTACGGAGACATATCAATACATAGGTTTTAAGATTCTTACTAGTCAGATATATTCCTCTGCGGGAAATATGGGGTTTTGAGTCCCTTTCACTGAGGAAGGTGTAGGTCTTGTCTATTCCATAGTTGGTTTTTGGAACGGTACCTGTGCTTATATCAAACTCTGGTTTTATGCATCACCCCACCTCTCCTTCCCCCTTAAGCAGGCATAAGAGTGTTTTCTAAATGTGAGACACTGTTCTCTTTCCTAACTCAGTTCAAGTGTAGCCATGTTTACAGGATCTTCATAAGTGATATCTTATGATAAGTTTCTTTTTCTGTGTGACTTATTTCACTTAGAATCATCGTACCTGAATCCACCCATTTTGCTGCTACTGGTCTTATGACATTGATTTCATGGCTGAGGGATATTCCATCGTACGTAAGTACCACAATTTTTTGAACCATTTTTATATTTCCTGGGATATTTAAGGTGTACCCAAGTTGAGGTCCTTGTAAGCAGTGCAGCCCTAAATTTTGGGGTGGCTGTGTCTTTTTGATTTTCAGTTTTCCCAAGGTATATTCCCTAGACTGGAAGTGCCCTTGGCTCTGTAGCTCTGTTGTTTACTTGTTTTAGGGAACACAATGCACTCCTCCAGAGAGGCAGTTGGCAATTTACATCCCGCCCATCAGCATAACAAGGCTCCCTGTTCTCCAGGGCCTGTCTTGCCTTTCTGGTTTTTACACATTTTGTGGATGTCCCTTTTGACCGGTGGGAAGTGATACTTCTTTGTAGTGCAGATTTGCATTGCCCGCTTGCTTGCTTGGCCACAAAGGGCGTATGCGTTTTCTCCTGAATATATTCAGGAGAAAACGCATACGCCCTTTATGGCCAAGTGCATCATTGTCGAAGTTGTGCCCCTCTTCCTGTGCTTTAAAGGCGATTCCAACGTACCTCTTGAAATCTGTTTCCTGCTATTCTGCCTCGCTTTCAAGTCCGCCTCGTTGCCTTCCCTCAACAGATTTTTGGACGATACTTGTCCTTTATTACTCGGCCTGTTTGTGAATTGCTGTGCCCCTGAGCTCCATTTTTCAACTCGTTTTTGGTGAGCTGACCGCAAGTCCAAAATTTTGGTTCAGGATCTATACTGATTCCCGGTGGGTGGCTGAGACTTTGGTTAATTCTTCTTCCTGCCGGGAAATTACAGTGATATGTGCCCGTCCAAATGCCTAACAGCTACTCTCTCATTGGTTCTCCCTCTTCCCTTTCATCCTCTGCCAAATTGGCAACCTGTGCGAACCAGGAGGTTAAAGGGGCTGTCTCTCCAAGTTGGGAGGTTGATAATAAAGCAGATGGAAAGTCAAACCGGAGCACCAGGAGAGGGACTCTTCGCTTAGTTTTAGAAACCTTTCGTATTCACAGTGTGTCCGTTCTCTAGGATTCCCGTACATGTTATATCTGTAGTAATATTCCCTTCAACCTGGAGAGTTGGGACCCATGGAATGTGTGCCATGCATTATTGCTTTAAAGGGTCTGCATTTGCTCACCCAATCTCACCAATCCTCTCAGTCCCAAGTGTCCAGCCTTATGCCACATCCAGCTGTCATTGTAGATAGGGTCATTTCAGGTTTCATCAGAGACCCTGAAGGAATTGTAAAGAATTTCCCAGTTTTTTTGTTTTATTTTTGAAATTCCTTTTTATAGTGGGTTTGAGCTGATTCTCGCTGCCATATTTATCCCAGTCTAGACACACTTGATTCCCTTACGGAGACATATCAATACATAGGTTTTAAGATTCTTACTAGTCAGATATATTCCTCTGCGGGAAATATGGGGTTTTGAGTCCCTTTCACTGAGGAAGGTGTAGGTCTTGTCTATTCCATAGTTGGTTTTTGGAACGGTACCTGTGCTTATATCAAACTCTGGTTTTATGCATCACCCCACCTCTCCTTCCCCCTTAAGCAGGCATAAGAGTGTTTTCTAAATGTGAGACACTGTTCTCTTTCCTAACTCAGTTCAAGTGTAGCCATGTTTACAGGATCTTCATAAGTGATATCTTATGATAAGTTTCTTTTTCTGTGTGACTTATTTCACTTAGAATCATCGTACCTGAATCCACCCATTTTGCTGCTACTGGTCTTATGACATTGATTTCATGGCTGAGGGATATTCCATCGTACGTAAGTACCACAATTTTTTGAACCATTTTTATATTTCCTGGGATATTTAAGGTGTACCCAAGTTGAGGTCCTTGTAAGCAGTGCAGCCCTAAATTTTGGGGTGGCTGTGTCTTTTTGATTTTCAGTTTTCCCAAGGTATATTCCCTAGACTGGAAGTGCCCTTGGCTCTGTAGCTCTGTTGTTTACTTGTTTTAGGGAACACAATGCACTCCTCCAGAGAGGCAGTTGGCAATTTACATCCCGCCCATCAGCATAACAAGGCTCCCTGTTCTCCAGGGCCTGTCTTGCCTTTCTGGTTTTTACACATTTTGTGGATGTCCCTTTTGACCGGTGGGAAGTGATACTTCTTTGTAGTGCAGATTTGCATTGCCCGCTTGCTTGCTTGGCCAAAAAGGGCGTATGCGTTTTCTCCTGAATATATTCAGGAGAAAACGCATACGCCCTTTTTGGCTAAGTGCATCATTGTCGAAGTTGTGCCCCTCTTCCTGTGCTTTAAAGGCGATTCCAACGTACCTCTGGAAATCTGTTTCCTGCTATTCTGCCTCGCTTTCAAGTCCGCCTCGTTGCCTTCCCTCAACAGATTTTTGGACGATACTTGTCCTTCATTACTCGGCCAGTTTGTGAATTGCTGTGCCCGTGAGCTCCATTTTTCAACTCGTTTTTGGTGAGCTGACCGCAAGTCCAAAATTTTGGTTCTGGATCTATACTGATTCCCGGTGGGTGGCTGAGAGTTTGGTTAATTCTTCTTCCTGCCGGGAAATTACAGTGATATGTGCCCGTCCAAATGCCTAACAGCTACTCTCTCATTGGTTCTCCCTCTTCCCTTTCATCCTCTGCCAAATTGGCAACCTGTGCGAACCAGGAGGTTAAAGGGGCTGTCTCTCCAAGTTGGGAGGTTGATAATAAAGCAGATGGAAAGTCAAACCGGAGCACCAGGAGAGGGACTATTCGTTGAGTTTTAGAAACCTTTCGTATTCACAGTGTGTCCGTTCTCTAGGATTCCCGTACATGTTATATCTGTAGTAATATTCCCTTCAACCTGGAGAGTTGGGACCCATGGAATGGGTGCCATGCATTATTGCTTTAAAGGGTCTGCATTTGCTCACCCAATCTCACCAATCCTCTCAGTCCCAAGTGTCCAGCCTTATGCCACATCCAGCTGTCATTGTAGATAGGGTCATTTCAGGTTTCATCAGAGACCCTGAAGGAATTGTAAAGAATTTCCCAGTTTTTTTGTTTTATTTTTGAAATTCCTTTTTATAGTGGGTTTGAGCTGATTCTCGCTGCCATATTTATCCCAGTCTAGACACACTTGATTCCCTTACGGAGACATATCAATACATAGGTTTTAAGATTCTTACTAGTCAGATATATTCCTCTGCGGGAAATATGGGGTTTTGAGTCCCTTTCACTGAGGAAGGTGTAGGTCTTGCCTATTCCATAGTTGGTTTTTGGAACGGTACCTGTGCTTATATCAAACTCTGGTTTTATGCATCACCCCACCTCTCCTTCCCCCTTAAGCAGGCATAAGAGTGTTTTCTAAATGTGAGACACTGTTCTCTTTCCTAACTCAGTTCAAGTGTAGCCATGTTTACAGGATCTTCATAAGTGATATCTTATGATAAGTTTCTTTTTCTGTGTGACTTATTTCACTTAGAATCAGCGTACCTGAATCCACCCATTTTGCTGCTACTGGTCTTATGACATTGATTTCATGGCTGAGGGATATTCCATCGTACGTAAGTACCACAATTTTTTGAACCATTTTTATATTTCCTGGGATATTTAAGGTGTACCCAAGTTGAGGTCCTTGTAAGCAGTGGAGCCCTAAATTTTGGGGTGGCTGTGTCTTTTTGATTTTCAGTTTTCCCAAGGTATATTCCCTAGACTGGAAGTGCCCTTGGCTCTGTAGCTCTGTTGTTTACTTGTTTTAGGGAACACAATGCACTCCTCCAGAGAGGCAGTTGGCAATTTACATCCCGCCCATCAGCATAACAAGGCTCCCTGTTCTCCAGGGCCTGTCTTGCCTTTCTGGTTTTTACACATTTTGTGGATGTCCCTTTTGACCGGTGGGAAGTGATACTTCTTTGTAGTGCAGATTTGCATTGCCCGCTTGCTTGCTTGGCCACAAAGGGCGTATGCGTTTTCTCCTGAATATATTCAGGAGAAAACGCATACGCCCTTTTTGGCCAAGTGCATCATTGTCGAAGTTGTGCCCCTCTTCCTGTGCTTTAAAGGCGATTCCAACGTACCTCTTGAAATCTGTTTCCTGCTATTCTGCCTCGCTTTCAAGTCCGCCTCGTTGCCTTCCCTCAACAGATTTTTGGACGATACTTGTCCTTTATTACTCGGCCTGTTTGTGAATTGCTGTGCCCCTGAGCTCCATTTTTCAACTCGTTTTTGGTGAGCTGACCGCAAGTCCAAAATTTTGGTTCAGGATCTATACTGATTCCCGGTGGGTGGCTGAGACTGTGGTTAATTCTTCTTCCTGCCGGGAAATTACAGTGATATGTGCCCGTCCAAATGCCTAACAGCTACTCTCTCATTGGTTCTCCCTCTTCCCTTTCATCCTCTGCCAAATTGGCAACCTGTGCGAAGCAGGAGGTTAAAGGGGCTGTCTCTCCAAGTTGGGAGGTTGATAATAAAGCAGATGGAAAGTCAAACCGGAGCACCAGGAGAGGGACTATTCGCTTAGTTTTAGAAACCTTTCGTATTCACAGTGTGTCCGTTCTCTAGGATTCCCGTACATGTTATATCTGTAGTAATATTCCCTTCAACCTGGAGAGTTGGGACCCATGGAATGTGTGCCATGCATTATTGCTTTAAAGGGTCTGCATTTGCTCACCCAATCTCACCAATCCTCTCAGTCCCAAGTGTCCAGCCTTATGCCACATCCAGCTGTCATTGTAGATAGGGTCATTTCAGGTTTCATCAGAGACCCTGAAGGAATTGTAAAGAATTTCCCAGTTTTTTTGTTTTATTTTTGAAATTCCTTTTTATAGTGGGTTTGAGCTGATTCTCGCTGCCATATTTATCCCAGTCTAGACACACTTGATTCCCTTACGGAGACATATCAATACATAGGTTTTAAGATTCTTACTAGTCAGTTATATTCCTCTGCGGGAAATATGGGGTTTTGAGTCCCTTTCACTGAGGAAGGTGTAGGTCTTGTCTATTCCATAGTTGGTTTTTGGAACGGTACCTGTGCTTATATCAAACTCTGGTTTTATGCATCACCCCACCTCTCCTTCCCCCTTAAGCAGGCATAAGAGTGTTTTCTAAATGTGAGACTGTTCTCTTTCCTAACTCAGTTCAAGTGTAGCCATGTTTACAGGATCTTCATAAGTGATATCTTATGATAAGTTTCTTTTTCTGTGTGACTTATTTCACTTAGAATCATCGTACCTGAATCCACCCATTTTGCTGCTACTGGTCTTATGACATTGATTTCATGGCTGAGGGATATTCCATCGTACGTAAGTACCACAATTTTTTGAACCATTTTTATATTTCCTGGGATATTTAAGGTGTACCCAAGTTGAGGTCCTTGTAAGCAGTGCAGCCCTAAATTTTGGGGTGGCTGTGTCTTTTTGATTTTCAGTTTTCCCAAGGTATATTCCCTAGACTGGAAGTGCCCTTGGCTCTGTAGCTCTGTTGTTTACTTGTTTTAGGGAACACAATGCACTCCTCCAGAGAGGCAGTTGGCAATTTACATCCCGCCCATCAGCATAACAAGGCTCCCTGTTCTCCAGGGCCTGTCTTGCCTTTCTGGTTTTTACACATTTTGTGGATGTCCCTTTTGACCGGTGGGAAGTGATACTTGTTTGTAGTGCAGATTTGCATTGCCCGCTTGCTTGCTTGGCCAAAAAGGGCGTATGCGTTTTCTCCTGAATATATTCAGGAGAAAACGCATACGCCCTTTTTGGCTAAGTGCATCATTGTCGAAGTTGTGCCCCTCTTCCTGTGCTTTAAAGGCGATTCCAACGTACCTCTTGAAATCTGTTTCCTGCTATTCTGCCTCGCTTTCAAGTCCGCCTCGTTGCCTTCCCTCAACAGATTTTTGTACGATACTTGTCCTTCATTACTCGGCCAGTTTGTGAATTGCTGTGCCCCTGAGCTCCATTTTTCAACTCGTTTTTGGTGAGCTGACCGCAAGTCCAAAATTTTGGTTCTGGATCTATACTGATTCCCGGTGGGTGGCTGAGAGTTTGGTTAATTCTTCTTCCTGCCGGGAAATTACAGTGATATGTGCCCGTCCAAATGCCTAACAGCTACTCTCTCATTGGTTCTCCCTCTTCCCTTTCATCCTCTGCCAAATTGGCAACCTGTGCGAACCAGGAGGTTAAAGGGGCTGTCTCTCCAAGTTGGGAGGTTGATAATAAAGCAGATGGAAAGTCAAACCGGAGCACCAGGAGAGGGACTATTCGTTGAGTTTTAGAAACCTTTCGTATTCACAGTGTGTCCGTTCTCTAGGATTCCCGTACATGTTATATCTGTAGTAATATTCCCTTCAACCTGGAGAGTTGGGACCCATGGAATGTGTGCCATGCATTATTGCTTTAAAGGGTCTGCATTTGCTCACCCAATCTCACCAATCCTCTCAGTCCCAAGTGTCCAGCCTTATGCCACATCCAGCTGTCATTGTAGATAGGGTCATTTCAGGTTTCATCAGAGACCCTGAAGGAATTGTAAAGAATTTCCCAGTTTTTTTGTTTTATTTTTGAAATTCCTTTTTATAGTGGGTTTGAGCTGATTCTCGCTGCCATATTTATCCCAGTCTAGACACACTTGATTCCCTTACGGAGACATATCAATACATAGCTTTTAAGATTCTTACTAGTCAGATATATTCCTCTGTGGGAAATATGGGGTTTTGAGTCCCTTTCACTGAGGAAGGTGTAGGTCTTGTCTATTCCATAGTTGGTTTTTGGAACGGTACCTGTGCTTATATCAAACTCTGGTTTTATGCATCACCCCACCTCTCCTTCCCCCTTAAGCAGGCATAAGAGTGTTTTCTAAATGTGAGACACTGTTCTCTTTCCTAACTCAGTTCAAGTGTAGCCATGTTTACAGGATCTTCATAAGTGATATCTTATGATAAGTTTCTTTTTCTGTGTGACTTATTTCACTTAGAATCATCGTACCTGAATCCACCCATTTTGCTGCTACTGGTCTTATGACATTGATTTCATGGCTGAGGGATATTCCATCGTACGTAAGTACCACAATTTTTTGAACCATTTTTATATTTCCTGGGATATTTAAGGTGTACCCAAGTTGAGGTCCTTGTAAGCAGTGCAGCCCTAAATTTTGGGGTGGCTGTGTCTTTTTGATTTTCAGTTTTCCCAAGGTATATTCCCTAGACTGGAAGTGCCCTTGGCTCTGTAGCTCTGTTGTTTACTTGTTTTAGGGAACACAATGCACTCCTCCAGAGAGGCAGTTGGCAATTTACATCCCGCCCATCAGCATAACAAGGCTCCCTGTTCTCCAGGGCCTGTCTTGCCTTTCTGCTTTTTACACATTTTGTGGATGTCCCTTTTGACCGGTGGGAAGTGATACTTCTCTGTAGTGCAGATTTGCATTGCCCGCTTGCTTGCTTGGCCAAAAAGGGCGTATGCGTTTTCTCCTGAATATATTCAGGAGAAAACGCATACGCCCTTTTTGGCTAAGTGCATCATTGTCGAAGTTGTGCCCCTCTTCCTGTGCTTTAAAGGCGATTCCAACGTACCTCTGGAAATCTGTTTCCTGCTATTCTGCCTCGCTTTCAAGTCCGCCTCGTTGCCTTCCCTCAACAGATTTTTGGACGATACTTGTCCTTCATTACTCGGCCAGTTTGTGAATTGCTGTGCCCCTGAGCTCCATTTTTCAACTCGTTTTTGGTGAGCTGACCGCAAGTCCAAAATTTTGGTTCTGGATCTATACTGATTCCCGGTGGGTGGCTGAGAGTTTGGTTAATTCTTCTTCCTGCCGGGAAATTACAGTGATATGTGCCCGTCCAAATGCCTAACAGCTACTCTCTCATTGGTTCTCCCTCTTCCCTTTCATCCTCTGCCAAATTGGCAACCTGTGCGAACCAGGAGGTTAAAGGGGCTGTCTCTCCAAGTTGGGAGGTTGATAATAAAGCAGATGGAAAGTCAAACCGGAGCACCAGGAGAGGGACTATTCGTTGAGTTTTAGAAACCTTTCGTATTCACAGTGTGTCCGTTCTCTAGGATTCCCGTACATGTTATATCTGTAGTAATATTCCCTTCAACCTGGAGAGTTGGGACCCATGGAATGTGTGCCATGCATTATTGCTTTAAAGGGTCTGCATTTGCTCACCCAATCTCACCAATCCTCTCAGTCCCAAGTGTCCAGCCTTATGCCACATCCAGCTGTCATTGTAGATAGGGTCATTTCAGGTTTCATCAGAGACCCTGAAGGAATTGTAAAGAATTTCCCAGTTTTTTTGTTTTATTTTTGAAATTCCTTTTTATAGTGGGTTTGAGCTGATTCTCGCTGCCATATTTATCCCAGTCTAGACACACTTGATTCCCTTACGGAGACATATCAATACATAGGTTTTAAGATTCTTACTAGTCAGATATATTCCTCTGTGGGAAATATGGGGTTTTGAGTCCCTTTCACTGAGGAAGGTGTAGGTCTTGTCTATTCCATAGTTGGTTTTTGGAACGGTACCTGTGCTTATATCAAACTCTGGTTTTATGCATCACCCCACCTCTCCTTCCCCCTTAAGCAGGCATAAGAGTGTTTTCTAAATGTGAGCCACTGTTCTCTTTCCTAACTCAGTTCAAGTGTAGCCATGTTTACAGGATCTTCATAAGTGATATCTTATGATAAGTTTCTTTTTCTCTGTGACTTATTTCACTTAGAATCATCGTACCTGAATCCACCCATTTTGCTGCTACTGGTCTTATGACATTGATTTCATGGCTGAGGGATATTCCATCGTACGTAAGTACCACAATTTTTTGAACCATTTTTATATTTCCTGGGATATTTAAGGTGTACCCAAGTTGAGGTCCTTGTAAGCAGTGCAGCCCTAAATTTTGGGGTGGCTGTGTCTTTTTGATTTTCAGTTTTCCCAAGGTATATTCCCTAGACTGGAAGTGCCCTTGGCTCTGTAGCTCTGTTGTTTACTTGTTTTAGGGAACACAATGCACTCCTCCAGAGAGGCAGTTGGCAATTTACATCCCGCCCATCAGCATAACAAGGCTCCCTGTTCTCCAGGGCCTGTCTTGCCTTTCTGGTTTTTACACATTTTGTGGATGTCCCTTTTGACCGGTGGGAAGTGATACTTCTTTGTAGTGCAGATTTGCATTGCCCGCTTGCTTGCTTGGCCACAAAGGGCGTATGCGTTTTCTCCTGAATATATTCAGGAGAAAACGCATACACCCTTTTTGGCCAAGTGCATCATTGTCGAAGTCGTGCCCCTCTTCCTGTGCTTTAAAGGCGATTCCAACGTACCTCTGGAAATCTGTTTCCTGCTATTCTGCCTCGCTTTCAAGTCCGCCTCGTTGCCTTCCCTCAACAGATTTTTGTACGATACTTGTCCTTCATTACTCGGCCAGTTTGTGAATTGCTGTGCCCCTGAGCTCCATTTTTCAACTCGTTTTTGGTGAGCTGACCGCAAGTCCAAAATTTTGGTTCTGGATCTATACTGATTCCCGGTGGGTGGCTGAGAGTTTGGTTAATTCTTCTTCCTGCCGGGAAATTACAGTGATATGTGCCCGTCCAAATGCCTAACAGCTACTCTCTCATTGGTTCTCCCTCTTCCCTTTCATCCTCTGCCAAATTGGCAACCTGTGCGAACCAGGAGGTTAAAGGGGTTGTCTCTCCAAGTTGGGAGGTTGATAATAAAGCAGATGGAAAGTCAAACCGGAGCACCAGGAGAGGGACTATTCGCTTAGTTTTAGAAACCTTTCGTATTCACAGTGTGTCCGTTCTCTAGGATTCCCGTACATGTTATATCTGTAGTAATATTCCCTTCAACCTGGAGAGTTGGGACCCATGGAATGTGTGCCATGCATTATTGCTTTAAAGGGTCTGCATTTGCTCACCCAATCTCACCAATCCTCTCAGTCCCAAGTGTCCAGCCTTATGCCACATCCAGCTGTCATTGTAGATAGGGTCATTTCAGGTTTCATCAGAGACCCTGAAGGAATTGTAAAGAATTTCCCAGTTTTTTTGTTTTATTTTTGAAATTCCTTTTTATAGTGGGTTTGAGCTGATTCTCGCTGCCATATTTATCCCAGTCTAGACACACTTGATTCCCTTACGGAGACATATCAATACATAGGTTTTAAGATTCTTACTAGTCAGATATATTCCTCTGCGGGAAATATGGGGTTTTGAGTCCCTTTCACTGAGGAAGGTGTAGGTCTTGTCTATTCCATAGTTGGTTTTTGGAACGGTACCTGTGCTTATATCAAACTCTGGTTTTATTCATCACCCCACCTCTCCTTCCCCCTTAAGCAGGCATAAGAGTGTTTTCTAAATGTGAGACACTGTTCTCTTTCCTAACTCAGTTCAAGTGTAGCCATGTTTACAGGATCTTCATAAGTGATATCTTATGATAAGTTTCTTTTTCTGTGTGACTTATTTCACTTAGAATCATCGTACCTGAATCCACCCATTTTGCTGCTACTGGTCTTATGACATTGATTTCATGGCTGAGGGATATTCCATCGTACGTAAGTACCACAATTTTTTGAACCATTTTTATATTTCCTGGGATATTTAAGGTGTACCCAAGTTGAGCTCCTTGTAAGCAGTGCAGCCCTAAATTTTGGGGTGGCTGTGTCTTTTTGATTTTCAGTTTTCCCAAGGTATATTCCCTAGACTGGAAGTGCCCTTGGCTCTGTAGCTCTGTTGTTCACTTGTTTTAGGGAACACAATGCACTCCTCCAGAGAGGCAGTTGGCAATTTACATCCCGCCCATCAGCATAACAAGGCTCCCTGTTCTCCAGGGCCTGTCTTGCCTTTCTGGTTTTTACACATTTTGTGGATGTCCCTTTTGACCGGTGGGAAGTGATACTTCTTTGTAGTGCAGATTTGCATTGCCCGCTTGCTTGCTTGGCCAAAAAGGGCGTATGCGTTTTCTCCTGAATATATTCAGGAGAAAACGCATACGCCCTTTTTGGCCAAGTGCATCATTGTCGAAGTTGTGCCCCTCTTCCTGTGCTTTAAAGGCGATTCCAACGTACCTCTTGAAATCTGTTTCCTGCTATTCTGCCTCGCTTTCAAGTCCGCCTCGTTGCCTTCCCTCAACAGATTTTTGGACGATACTTGTCCTTTATTACTCGGCCAGTTTGTGAATTGCTGTGCCCCTGAGCTCCATTTTTCAACTCGTTTTTGGTGAGCTGACCGCAAGTCCAAAATTTTGGTTCAGGATCTATACTGATTCCCGGTGGGTGGCTGAGACTTTGGTTAATTCTTCTTCCTGCCGGGAAATTACAGTGATATGTGCCCGTCCAAATGCCTAACAGCTACTCTCTCATTGGTTCTCACTCTTCCCTTTCATCCTCTGCCTAATTGGCAACCTGTGCGAACCAGGAGGTTAAAGGGGCTGTCTCTGCAAGTTGGGAGGTTGATAATAAAGCAGATGGAAAGTCAAACCGGCGCACCAGGAGAGGGACTATTCGTTGAGTTTTAGAAACCTTTCGTATTTACAGTGTGTCCGTTCTCTAGGATTCCCGTACATGTTATATCTGTAGTAATATTCCCTTCAACCTGGAGAGTTGGGACCCATGGAATGTGTGCCATGCATTATTGCTTTAAAGGGTCTGCATTTGCTCACCCAATCTCACCAATCCTCTCAGTCCCAAGTGTCCAGCCTTATGCCACATCCAGCTGTCATTGTAGATAGGGTCATTTCAGGTTTCATCAGAGACCCTGAAGGAATTGTAAAGAATTTCCCAGTTTTTTTGTTTTATTTTTGAAATTCCTTTTTATAGTGGGTTTGAGCTGATTCTCGCTGCCATATTTATCCCAGTCTAGACACACTTGATTCCCTTACGGAGACATATCAATACATAGGTTTTAAGATTCTTACTAGTCAGATATATTCCTCTGCGGGAAATATGGGGTTTTGAGTCCCTTTCACTGAGGAAGGTGTAGGTCTTGTCTATTCCATAGTTGGTTTTTGGAACGGTACCTGTGCTTATATCAAACTCTGGTTTTATGCATCACCCCACCTCTCCTTCCTCCTTAAGCAGGCGTAAGAGTGTTTTCTAAATGTGAGACACTGTTCTCTTTCCTAACTCAGTTCAAGTGTAGCCATGTTTACAGGATCTTCATAAGTGATATCTTATGATAAGTTTCTTTTTCTGTGTGACTTATTTCACTTAGAATCATCGTACCTGAATCCACCCATTTTGCTGCTACTGGTCTTATGACATTGATTTCATGGCTGAGGGATATTCCATCGTACGTAAGTACCACAATTTTTTGAACCATTTTTATATTTCCTGGGATATTTAAGGTGTACCCAAGTTGAGGTCCTTGTAAGCAGTGCAGCCCTAAATTTTGGGGTGGCTGTGACTTTTTGATTTTCAGTTTTCCCAAGGTATATTCCCTAGACTGGAAGTGCCCTTGGCTCTGTAGCTCTGTTGTTTACTTGTTTTAGGGAACACAATGCACTCCTCCAGAGAGGCAGTTGGCAATTTACATCCCGCCCATCAGCATAACAAGGCTCCCTGTTCTCCAGGGCCTGTCTTGCCTTTCTGGTTTTTACACAATTTGTGGATGTCCCTTTTGACCGGTGGGAAGTGATACTTCTTTGTAGTGCAGATTTGCATTGCCCGCTTGCTTGCTTGGCCAAAAAGGGCGTATGCGTTTTCTCCTGAATATATTCAGGAGAAAACGCATACGCCCTTTTTGGCCAAGTGCATCATTGTCGAAGTTGTGCCCCTCTTCCTGTGCTTTAAAGGCGATTCCAACGTACCTCTTGAAATCTGTTTCCTGCTATTCTGCCTCGCTTTCAAGTCCGCCTCGTTGCCTTCCCTCAACAGATTTTTGGACGATAGTTGTCCTTTATTACTCGGCCAGTTTGTGAATTGCTGTGCCCATGAGCTCCATTTTTCAACTCGTTTTTGGTGAGCTGACCGCAAGTCCAAAATTTTGGTTCAGGATCTATACTGATTCCCGGTGGGTGGCTGAGACTTTGGTTAATTCTTCTTCCTGCTGGGAAATTACAGTGATATGTGCCCGTCCAAATGCCTAACAGCTACTCTCTCATTGGTTCTCCCTCTTCCCTTTCATCCTCTGCCAAATTGGCAACCTGTGCGAACCAGGAGGTTAAAGGGGCTGTCTCTCCAAGTTGGGAGGTTGATAATAAAGCAGATGGAAAGTCAAACCGGAGCACCAGGAGAGGGACTATTCGTTGAGTTTTAGAAACCTTTCGTATTCACAGTGTGTCCGTTCTCTAGGATTCCCGTACATGTTATATCTGTAGTAATATTCCCTTCAACCTGGAGAGTTGGGACCCATGGAATGTGTGCCATGCATTATTGCTTTAAAGGGTCTGCATTTGCTCACCGAATCTCACCAATCCTCTCAGTCCCAAGTGTCCAGCCTTATGCCACATCCAGCTGTCATTGTAGATAGGGTCATTTCAGGTTTCATCAGAGACCCTGAAGGAATTGTAAAGAATTTCCCAGTTTTTTTGTTTTATTTTTGAAATTCCTTTTTATAGTGGGTTTGAGCTGATTCTCGCTGCCATATTTTTCCCAGTCTAGACACACTTGATTCCCTTACGGAGACATATCAATACATAGGTTTTAAGATTCTTACTAGTCAGATATATTCCTCTGCGGGAAATATGGGGTTTTGAGTCCCTTTCACTGAGGAAGGTGTAGGTCTTGTCTATTCCTTAGTTGGTTTTTGGAACGGTACCTGTGCTTATATCAAACTCTGGTTTTATGCATCACCCCACCTCTCCTTCCCCCTTAAGCAGGCATAAGAGTGTTTTCTAAATGTGAGACACTGTTCTCTTTCCTAACTCAGTTCAAGTGTAGCCATGTTTACAGGATCTTCATAAGTGATATCTTATGATAAGTTTCTTTTTCTCTGTGACTTATTTCACTTAGAATCATCGTACCTGAATCCACCCATTTTGCTGCTACTGGTCTTATGACATTGATTTCATGGCTGAGGGATATTCCATCGTACGTAAGTACCACAATTTTTTGAACCATTTTTATATTTCCTGGGATATTTAAGGTGTACCCAAGTTGAGGTCCTTGTAAGCAGTGCAGCCCTAAATTTTGGGGTGGCTGTGTCTTTTTGATTTTCAGTTTTCCCAAGGTATATTCCCTAGACTGGAAGTGCCCTTGGCTCTGTAGCTCTGTTGTTTACTTGTTTTAGGGAACACAATGCACTCCTCCAGAGAGGCAGTTGGCAATTTACATCCCGCCCATCAGCATAACAAGGCTCCCTGTTCTCCAGGGCCTGTCTTGCCTTTCTGGTTTTTACACATTTTGTGGATGTCCCTTTTGACCGGTGGGAAGTGATACTTCTTTGTAGTGCAGATTTGCATTGCCCGCTTGCTTGCTTGGCCAAAAAGGGCGTATGCGTTTTCTCCTGAATATATTCAGGAGAAAACGCATACGCCCTTTTTGGCCAAGTGCATCATTGTCGAAGTTGTGCCCCTCTTCCTGTGCTTTAAAGGCGATTCCAACGTACCTCTGGAAATCTGTTTCCTGCTATTCTGCCTCGCTTTCAAGTCCGCCTCGTTGCCTTCCCTCAACAGATTTTTGGACGATACTTGTCCTTTATTACTTGGCCAGTTTGTGAATTGCTGTGCCCCTGAGCTCCATTTTTCAACTCGTTTTTGGTGAGCTGACCGCAAGTCCAAAATTTTGGTTCAGGATCTATACTGATTCCCGGTGGGTGGCTGAGACTTTGGTTAATTCTTCTTCCTGCCGGGAAATTACAGTGATATGTGCCCGTCCAAATGCCTAACAGCTACTCTCTCATTGGTTCTCCCTCTTCCCTTTCATCCTCTGCCAAATTGGCAACCTGTGCGAACCAGGAGGTTAAAGGGGCTGTCTCTCCAAGTTGGGAGGTTGATAATAAAGCAGATGGAAAGTCAAACCGGAGCACCAGGAGAGGGACTATTCGTTGAGTTTTAGAAACCTTTGGTATTCACAGTGTGTCCGTTCTCTAGGATTCCCGTACATGTTATATCTGTAGTAATATTCCCTTCAACCTGGAGAGTTGGGACCCATGGAATGTGTGCCATGCATTATTGCTTTAAAGGGTCTGCATTTGCTCACCCAATCTCACCAATCCTCTCAGTCCCGAGTGTCCAGCCTTATGCCACATCCAGCTGTCATTGTAGATAGGGTCATTTCAGGTTTCATCAGAGACCCTGAAGGAATTGTAAAGAATTTCCCAGTTTTTTTGTTTTATTTTTGAAATTCCTTTTTATAGTGGGTTTGAGCTGATTCTCGCTGCCATATTTATCCCAGTCTAGACACACTTGATTCCCTTACGGAGACATATCAATACATAGCTTTTGAGATTCTTACTAGTCAGATATATTCCTCTGCGGGAAATATGGGGTTTTGAGTCCCTTTCACTGAGGAAGGTGTAGGTCTTGTCTATTCCATAGTTGGTTTTTGGAACGGTACCTGTGCTTATATCAAACTCTGGTTTTATGCATCACCCCACCTCTCCTTCCCCCTTAAGCAGGCATAAGAGTGTTTTCTAAATGTGAGACACTGTTCTCTTTCCTAACTCAGTTCAAGTGTAGCCATGTTTACAGGATCTTCATAAGTGATATCTTATGATAAGTTTCTTTTTCTGTGTGACTTATTTCACTTAGAATCATCGTACCTGAATCCACCCATTTTGCTGCTACTGGTCTTATGACATTGATTTCATGGCTGAGGGATATTCCATCGTACGTAAGTACCACAATTTTTTGAACCATTTTTATATTTCCGGGGATATTTACGGTGTACCCAAGTTGAGGTCCTTGTAAGCAGTGCAGCCCTAAATTTTGGGGTGGCTGTGTCTTTTTGATTTTCAGTTTTCCCAAGGTATATTCCCTAGACTGGAAGTGCCCTTGGCTCTGTAGCTCTGTTGTTTACTTGTTTTAGGGAACACAATGCACTCCTCCAGAGAGGCAGTTGGCAATTTACATCCCGCCCATCAGCATAACAAGGCTCCCTGTTCTCCAGGGCCTGTCTTGCCTTTCTGGTTTTTACACATTTTGTGGATGTCCCTTTTGACCGGTGGGAAGTGATACTTCTTTGTAGTGCAGATTTGCATTGCCCGCTTGCTTGCTTGGCCAAAAAGGGCGTATGCGTTTTCTCCTGAATATATTCAGGAGAAAACGCATACGCCCTTTTTGGCCAAGTGCATCATTGTCGAAGTTGTGCCCCTCTTCCTGTGCTTTAAAGGCGATTCCAACGTACCTCTTGAAATCTGTTTCCTGCTATTCTGCCTCGCTTTCAAGTCCGCCTCGTTGCCTTCCCTCAACAGATTTTTGGACGATAGTTGTCCTTTATTACTCGGCCAGTTTGTGAATTGCTGTGCCCCTGAGCTCCATTTTTCAACTCGTTTTTGGTGAGCTGACCGCAAGTCCAAAATTTTGGTTCAGGATCTATACTGATTCCCGGTGGGTGGCTGAGACTTTGGTTAATTCTTCTTCCTGCCGGGAAATTACAGTGATATGTGCCCGTCCAAATGCCTAACAGCTACTCTCTCATTGGTTCTCCCTCTTCCCTTTCATCCTCTGCCAAATTGGCAACCTGTGCGAACCAGGAGGTTAAAGGGGCTGTCTCTCCAAGTTGGGAGGTTGATAATAAAGCAGATGGAAAGTCAAACCGGAGCACCAGGAGAGGGACTATTCGTTGAGTTTTAGAAACCTTTCGTATTCACAGTGTATCCGTTCTCTAGGATTCCCGTACATGTTATATCTGTAGTAATATTCCCTTCAACCTGGAGAGTTGGGACCCATGGAATGTGTGCCATGCATTATTGCTTTAAAGGGTCTGCATTTGCTCACCCAATCTCACCAATCCTCTCAGTCCCAAGTGTCCAGCCTTATGCCACATCCAGCTGTCATTGTAGATAGGGTCATTTCAGGTTTCATCAGAGACCCTGAAGGAATTGTAAAGAATTTCCCAGTTTTTTTGTTTTATTTTTGAAATTCCTTTTTATAGTGGGTTTGAGCTGATTCTCGCTGCCATATTTATCCCAGTCTAGACACACTTGATTCCCTTACGGAGACATATCAATACATAGGTTTTAAGATTCTTACTAGTCAGATATATTCCTCTGCGGGAAATATGGGGTTTTGAGTCCCTTTCACTGAGGAAGGTGTAGGTCTTGTCTATTCCATAGTTGGTTTTTGGAACGGTACCTGTGCTTATATCAAACTCTGGTTTTATGCATCACCCCACCTCTCCTTCCCCCTTAAGCAGGCATAAGAGTGTTTTCTAAATGTGAGCCACTGTTCTCTTTCCTAACTCAGTTCAAGTGTAGCCATGTTTACAGGATCTTCATAAGTGATATCTTATGATAAGTTTCTTTTTCTGTGTGACTTATTTCACTTAGAATCATCGTACCTGAATCCACCCATTTTGCTGCTACTGGTCTTATGACATTGATTTCATGGCTGAGGGATATTCCATCGTACGTAAGTACCACAATTTTTTGAACCATTTTTATATTTCCTGGGATATTTAAGGTGTACCCAAGTTGAGCTCCTTGTAAGCAGTGCAGCCCTAAATTTTGGGGTGGCTGTGTCTTTTTGATTTTCAGTTTTCCCAAGGTATATTCCCTAGACTGGAAGTGCCCTTGGCTCTGTAGCTCTGTTGTTTACTTGTTTTAGGGAACACAATGCACTCCTCCAGAGAGGCAGTTGGCAATTTACATCCCGCCCATCAGCATAAAAAGGCTCCCTGTTCTCCAAGGCCTGTCTTGCCTTTCTGGTTTTTACACATTTTGTGGATGTCCCTTTTGACCGGTGGGAAGTGATACTTCTTTGTAGTGCAGATTTGCATTGCCCGCTTGCTTGCTTGGCCAAAAAGGGCGTATGTGTTTTCTCCTGAATATATTCAGGAGAAAACGCATACGCCCTTTTTGGCCAAGTGCATCATTGTCGAAGTTGTGCCCCTCTTCCTGTGCTTTAAAGGCGATTCCAACGTACCTCTTGAAATCTGTTTCCTGCTATTCTGCCTCGCTTTCAAGTCCGCCTCGTTGCCTTCCCTCAACAGATTTTTGGACGATAGTTGTCCTTTATTACTCGGCCAGTTTGTGAATTGCTGTGCCCCTGAGCTCCATTTTTCAACTCGTTTTTGGTGAGCTGACCGCAAGTCCAAAATTTTGGTTCAGGATCTATACTGATTCCCGGTGGGTGGCTGAGACTTTGGTTAATTCTTCTTCCTGCCGGGAAATTACAGTGATAAGTGCCCGTCCAAATGCCTAACAGCTACTCTCTCATTGGTTCTCCCTCTTCCCTTTCATCCTCTGCCAAATTGGCAACCTGTGCGAACCAGGAGGTTAAAGGGGCTGTCTCTCCAAGTTGGGAGGTTGATAATAAAGCAGATGGAAAGTCAAACCGGAACACCAGGAGAGGGACTATTCGTTGAGTTTTAGAAACCTTTCGTATTCACAGTGTGTCCGTTCTCTAGGATTCCCGTACATGTTATATCTGTAGTAATATTCCCTTCAACCTGGAGAGTTGGGACCCATGGAATATGTGCCATGCATTATTGCTTTAAAGGGTCTGCATTTGCTCACCCAATCTCACCAATCCTCTCAGTCCCAAGTGACCAGCCTTATGCCACATCCAGCTGTCATTGTAGATAGGGTCATTTCAGGTTTCATCAGAGACCCTGAAGGAATTGTAAAGAATTTCCCAGTTTTTTTGTTTTATTTTTGAAATTCCTTTTTATAGTGGGTTTGAGCTGATTCTCGCTGCCATATTTATCCCAGTCTAGACACACTTGATTCCCTTACGGAGACATATCAATACATAGGTTTTAAGATTCTTACTAGTCAGATATATTCCTCTGCGGGAAATATGGGGTTTTGAGTCCCTTTCACTGAGGAAGGTGTAGGTCTTGTCTATTCCATAGTTGGTTTTTGGAACGGTACCTGTGCTTATATCAAACTCTGGTTTTATGCATCAGCCCTCCTCTCCTTCCCCCTTAAGCAGGCATAAGAGTGTTTTCTAAATGTGAGACACTGTTCTCTTTCCTAACTCAGTTCAAGTGTAGCCATGTTTACAGGATCTTCATAAGTGATATCTTATGATAAGTTTCTTTTTCTGTGTGACTTATTTCACTTAGAATCATCGTACCTGAATCCACCCATTTTGCTGCTACTGGTCTTATGACATTGATTTCATGGCTGAGGGATATTCCATCGTACGTAAGTACCACAATTTTTTGAACCATTTTTATATTTCCTGGGATATTTAAGGTGTACCCAAGTTGAGGTCCTTGTAAGCAGTGCAGCCCTAAATTTTGGGGTGGCTGTGTCTTTTTGATTTTCAGTTTTCCCAAGGTATATTCCCTAGACTGGAAGTGCCCTTGGCTCTGTAGCTCTGTTGTTTACTTGTTTTAGGGAACACAATGCACTCCTCCAGAGAGGCAGTTGGCAATTTACATCCCGCCCATCAGCATAACAAGGCTCCCTGTTCTCCAGGGCCTGTCTTGCCTTTCTGGTTTTTACACATTTTGTGGATGTCCCTTTTGACCGGTGGGAAGTGATACTTCTTTGTAGTGCAGATTTGCATTGCCCGCTTGCTTGCTTGGCCAAAAAGGGCGTATGCGTTTTCTCCTGAATATATTCAGGAGAAAACGCATACGCCCTTTTTGGCCAAGTGCATCATTGTCGAAGTTGTGCCCCTCTTCCTGTGCTTTAAAGGCAATTCCAACGTACCTCTTGAAATCTGTTTCCTGCTATTCTGCCTCGCTTTCAAGTCCACCTCGTTGCCTTCCCTCAACAGATTTTTGGACGATAGTTGTCCTTTATTACTCGGCCAGTTTGTGAATTGCTGTGCCCCTGAGCTCCATTTTTCAACTCGTTTTTGGTGAGCTGACCACAAGTCCAAAATTTTGGTTCCAGATCTATACTGATTCCCGGTGGGTGGCTGAGACTTTGGTTAATTCTTCTTCCTGCCGGGAAATTACAGTGATATGTGCCCGTCCAAATGCCTAACAGCTACTCTCTCATTGGTTCTCCCTCTTCCCTTTCATCCTCTGCAAAATTGGCAACCTGTGCGAACCAGGAGGTTAAAGGGGCTGTCTCTCCAAGTTGGGAGGTTGATAATAAAGCAGATGGAAAGTCAAACCGGAGCACCAGGAGAGGGACTATTCGTTGAGTTTTAGAAACCTTTCGTATTCACAGTGTGTCCGTTCTCTAGGATTCCCGTACATGTTATATCTGTAGTAATATTCCCTTCAACCTGGAGAGTTGGGACCCATGGAATGTGTGCCATGCATTATTGCTTTAAAGGGTCTGCATTTGCTCACCCAATCTCACCAATCCCCTCAGTCCCAAGTGTCCAGCCTTATGCCACATCCAGCTGTCATTGTAGATAGGGTCATTTCAGGTTTCATCAGAGACCCTGAAGGAATTGTAAAGAATTTCCCAGTTTTTTTGTTTTGTTTTTGAAATTCCTTTTTATAGTGGGTTTGAGCTGATTCTCGCTGCCATATTTATCCCAGTCTAGACACACTTGATTCCCTTACGGAGACATATCAATACATAGGTTTTAAGATTCTTACTAGTCAGATATATTCCTCTGCGGGAAATATGGGGTTTTGAGTCCCTTTCACTGAGGAAGGTGTAGGTCTTGTCTATTCCATAGTTGGTTTTTGGAACGGTACCTGTGCTTATATCAAACTCTGGTTTTATGCATCACCCCACCTCTCCTTCCCCCTTAAGCAGGCATAAGAGTGTTTTCTAAATGTGAGACACTGTTCTCTTTCCTAACTCAGTTCAAGTGTAGCCATGTTTACAGGATCTTCATAAGTGATATCTTATGATAAGTTTCTTTTTCTGTGTGACTTATTTCACTTAGAATCATCGTACCTGAATCCACCCATTTTGCTGCTACTGGTCTTATGACATTGATTTCATGGCTGAGGGATATTCCATCGTACGTAATTACCACAATTTTTTGAACCATTTTTATATTTCCTGGGATATTTAAGGTGTACCCAAGTTGAGGTCCTTGTAAGCAGTGCAGCCCTAAATTTTGGGGTGGCTGTGTCTTTTTGATTTTCAGTTTTCCCAAGGTATATTCCCTAGACTGGAAGTGCCCTTGGCTCTGTAGCTCTGTTGTTTACTTGTTTTAGGGAACACAATGCACTCCTCCAGAGAGGCAGTTAGCAATTTACATCCCGCCCATCAGCATAACAAGGCTCCCTGTTCTCCAGGGCCTGTCTTGCCTTTCTGGTTTTTACACATTTTGTGGATGTCCCTTTTGACCGGTGGGAAGTGATACTTCTTTGTAGTGCAGATTTGCATTGCCCGCTTGCTTGCTTGGCCAAAAAGGGCGTATGCGTTTTCTCCTGAATATATTCAGGAGAAAACGCATACGCCCTTTTTGGCCAAGTGCATCATTGTCGAAGTTGTGCCCCTCTTCCTGTGCTTTAAAGGCGATTCCAACGTACCTCTTGAAATCTGTTTCCTGCTATTCTGCCTCGCTTTCAAGTCCGCCTCGTTGCCTTCCCTCAACAGATTTTTGGACGATAGTTGTCCTTTATTACTCGGCCAGTTTGTGAATTGCTGTGCCCCTGAGCTCCATTTTTCAACTCGTTTTTGGTGAGCTGACCGCAAGTCCAAAATTTTGGTTCAGGATCTATACTGATTCCCGGTGGGTGGCTGAGACTTTGGTTAATTCTTCTTCCTGCCAGGAAATTACAGTGATATGTGCCCGTCCAAATGCCTAACAGCTACTCTCTCATTGGTTCTCCCTCTTCCCTTTCATCCTCTGCCAAATTGGCAACCTGTGCGAACCAGGAGGTTAAAGGGGCTGTCTCTCCATGTTGGGAGGTTGATAATAAAGCAGATGGAAAGTCAAACCGGAGCACCAGGAGAGGGACTATTCGTTGAGTTTTAGAAACCTTTCGTATTCACAGTGTGTCTGTTCTCTAGGATTCCCGTACATGTTATATCTGTAGTAATATTCCCTTCAACCTGGAGAGTTGGGACCCATGGAATGTGTGCCATGCATTATTGCTTTAAAGGGTCTGCATTTGCTCACCCAATCTCACCAATCCTCTCAGTCCCAAGTGTCCAGCCTTATGCCACATCCAGCTGTCATTGTAGATAGGGTCATTTCAGGTTTCATCAGAGACCCTGAAGGAATTGTAAAGAATTTCCCAGTTTTTTTGTTTTATTTTTGAAATTCCTTTTTATAGTGGGTTTGAGCTGATTCTCGCTGCCATATTTATCCCAGTCTAGACACACTTGATTCCCTTACGGAGACATATCAATACATAGGTTTTAAGATTCTTACTAGTCAGATATATTCCTCTGCGGGAAATATGGGGTTTTGAGTCCCTTTCACTGAGGAAGGTGTAGGTCTTGTCTATTCCATAGTTGGTTTTTGGAACGGTACCTGTGCTTATATCAAACTCTGGTTTTATGCATCACCCCACCTCTCCTTCCCCCTTAAGCAGGCATAAGAGTGTTTTCTAAATGTGAGACACTGTTCTCTTTCCTAACTCAGTTCAAGTGTAGCCATGTTTACAGGATCTTCATAAGTGATATCTTATGATAAGTTTCTTTTTCTGTGTGACTTATTTCACTTAGAATCAGCGTACCTGAATCCACCCATTTTGCTGCTACTGGTCTTATGACATTGATTTCATGGCTGAGGGATATTCCATCGTACGTAAGTACCACAATTTTTTGAACCATTTTTATATTTCCTGGGATATTTAAGGTGTACCCAAGTTGAGGTCCTTGTAAGCAGTGCAGCCCTAAATTTTGGGGTGGCTGTGTCTTTTTGATTTTCAGTTTTCCCAAGGTATATTCCCTAGACTGGAAGTGCCCTTGGCTCTGTAGCTCTGTTGTTTACTTGTTTTAGGGAACACAATGCACTCCTCCAGAGAGGCAGTTGGCAATTTACATCCCGCCCATCAGCATAACAAGGCTCCCTGTTCTCCAGGGCCTGTCTTGCCTTTCTGGTTTTTACACATTTTGTGGATGTCCCTTTTGACCGGTGGGAAGTGATACTTCTTTGTAGTGCAGATTTGCATTGCCCGCTTGCTTGCTTGGCCAAAAAGGGCGTATGCGTTTTCTCCTGAATATATTCAGGAGAAAACGCATACGCCCTTTTTGGCCAAGTGCATCATTGTCGAAGTTGTGCCCCTCTTCCTGTGCTTTAAAGGCGATTCCAACGTACCTCTTGAAATCTGTTTCCTGCTATTCTGCCTCGCTTTCAAGTCCGCCTCGTTGCCTTCCCTCAACAGATTTTTGGACGATAGTTGTCCTTTATTACTCGGCCAGTTTGTGAATTGCTGTGCCCCTGAGCTCCATTTTTCAACTCGTTTTTGGTGAGCTGACCGCAAGTCCAACATTTTGGTTCAGGATCTATACTGATTCCCGGTGGGTGGCTGAGACTTTGGTTAATTCTTCTTCCTGCCGGGAAATTACAGTGATATGTGCCCGTCCAAATGCCTAACAGCTACTCTCTCATTGGTTCTCCCTCTTCCCTTTCATCCTCTGCCAAATTGGCAACCTGTGCGAACCAGGAGGTTAAAGGGGCTGTCTCTCCAAGTTGGGAGGTTGATAATAAAGCAGATGGAAAGTCAAACCGGAGCACCAGGAGAGGGACTATTCGTTGAGTTTTAGAAACCTTTCGTATTCACAGTGTGTCCGTTCTCTAGGATTCCCGTACATGTTATATCTGTAGTAATATTCCCTTCAACCTGGAGAGTTGGGACCCATGGAATGTGTGCCATGCATTATTGCTTTAAAGGGTCTGCATTTGCTCACCCAATCTCACCAATCCTCTCAGTCCCAAGTGTCCAGCCTTATGCCACATCCAGCTGTCATTGTAGATAGGGTCATTTCAGGTTTCATCAGAGACCCTGAAGGAATTGTAAAGAATTTCCCAGTTTTTTTGTTTTATTTTTGAAATTCCTTTTTATAGTGGGTTTGAGCTGATTCTCGCTGCCATATTTATCCCAGTCTAGACACACTTGATTCCCTTACGGAGACATATCAATACATAGCTTTTAAGATTCTTACTAGTCAGATATATTCCTCTGCGGGAAATATGGGGTTTTGAGTCCCTTTCACTGAGGAAGGTGTAGGTCTTGTCTATTCCATAGTTGGTTTTTGGAACGGTACCTGTGCTTATATCAAACTCTGGTTTTATGCATCACCCCACCTCTCCTTCCCCCTTAAGCAGGCATAAGAGTGTTTTCTAAATGTGAGACACTGTTCTCTTTCCTAACTCAGTTCAAGTGTAGCCATGTTTACAGGATCTTCATAAGTGATATCTTATGATAAGTTTCTTTTTCTGTGTGACTTATTTCACTTAGAATCATCGTACCTGAATCCACCCATTTTGCTGCTACTGGTCTTATGACATTGATTTCATGGCTGAGGTATATTCCATCGTACGTAAGTACCACAATTTTTTGAACCATTTTTATATTTCCTGGGATATTTAAGGTGTACCCAAGTTGAGGTCCTTGTAAGCAGTGCAGCCCTAAATTTTGGGGTGGCTGTGTCTTTTTGATTTTCAGTTTTCCCAAGGTATATTCCCTAGACTGGAAGTGCCCTTGGCTCTGTAGCTCTGTTGTGTACTTGTTTTAGGGAACACAATGCACTCCTCCAGAGAGGCAGTTGGCAATTTACATCCCGCCCATCAGCATAAAAAGGCTCCCTGTTCTCCAAGGCCTGTCTTGCCTTTCTGGTTTTTACACATTTTGTGGATGTCCCTTTTGACCGGTGGGAAGTGATACTTCTTTGTAGTGCAGATTTGCATTGCCCGCTTGCTTGCTTGGCCAAAAAGGGCGTATGCGTTTTCTCCTGAATATATTCAGGAGAAAACGCATACGCCCTTTTTGGCCAAGTGCATCATTGTCGAAGTTGTGCCCCTCTTCCTGTGCTTTAAAGGCGATTCCAACGTACCTCTTGAAATCTGTTTCCTGCTATTCTGCCTCGCTTTCAAGTCCGCCTCGTTGCCTTCCCTCAACAGATTTTTGGACGATAGTTGTCCTTTATTACTCGGCCAGTTTGTGAATTGCTGTGCCCCTGAGCTCCATTTTTCAACTCGTTTTTGGTGAGCTGACCGCAAGTCCAAAATTTTGGTTCAGGATCTATACTGATTCCCGGTGGGTGGCTGAGACTTTGGTTAATTCTTCTTCCTGCCGGGAAATTACAGTGATATGTGCCCGTCCAAATGCCTAACAGCTACTCTCTCATTGGTTCTCCCTCTTCCCTTTCATCCTCTGCCAAATTGGCAACCTGTGCGAACCAGGAGGTTAAAGGGGCTGTCTCTCCAAGTTGGGAGGTTGATAATAAAGCAGATGGAAAGTCAAACCGGAGCACCAGGAGAGGGACTATTCGTTGAGTTTTAGAAACCTTTCGTATTCACAGTGTGTCCGTTCTCTAGGATTCCCGTACATGTTATATCTGTAGTAATATTCCCTTCAACCTGGAGAGTTGGGACCCATGGAATGTGTGCCATGCATTATTGCTTTAAAGGGTCTGCATTTGCTCACCCAATCTCACCAATCCTCTCAGTCCCAAGTGTCCAGCCTTATGCCACATCCAGCTGTCATTGTAGATAGGGTCATTTCAGGTTTCATCAGAGACCCTGAAGGAATTGTAAAGAATTTCCCAGTTTTTTTGTTTTATTTTTGAAATTCCTTTTTATAGTGGGTTTGAGCTGATTCTCGCTGCCATATTTATCCCAGTCTAGACACACTTGATTCCCTTACGGAGACATATCAATACATAGGTTTTAAGATTCTTACTAGTCAGATATATTCCTCTGCGGGAAATATGGGGTTTTGAGTCCCTTTCACTGAGGAAGGTGTAGGTCTTGTCTATTCCATAGTTGGTTTTTGGAACGGTACCTGTGCTTATATCAAACTCTGGTTTTATGCATCACCCCACCTCTCCTTCCCCCTTAAGCAGGCATAAGAGTGTTTTCTAAATGTGAGCCACTGTTCTCTTTCCTAACTCAGTTCAAGTGTAGCCATGTTTACAGGATCTTCATAAGTGATATCTTATGATAAGTTTCTTTTTCTGTGTGACTTATTTCACTTAGAATCATCGTACCTGAATCCACCCATTTTGCTGCTACTGGTCTTATGACATTGATTTCATGGCTGAGGGATATTCCATCGTACGAAAGTACCACAATTTTTTGAACCATTTTTATATTTCCTGGGATATTTAAGGTGTACCCAAGTTGAGCTCCTTGTAAGCAGTGCAGCCCTAAATTTTGGGGTGGCTGTGTCTTTTTGATTTTCAGTTTTCCCAAGGTATATTCCCTAGACTGGAAGTGCCCTTGGCTCTGTAGCTCTGTTGTTTACTTGTTTTAGGGAACACAATGCACTCCTCCAGAGAGGCAGTTGGCAATTTACATCCCGCCCATCAGCATAAAAAGGCTCCCTGTTCTCCAAGGCCTGTCTTGCCTTTCTGGTTTTTACACATTTTGTGGATGTCCCTTTTGACCGGTGGGAAGTGATACTTCTTTGTAGTGCAGATTTGCATTGCCCGCTTGCGTGCTTGGCCAAAAAGGGCGTATGTGTTTTCTCCTGAATATATTCAGGAGAAAACGCATACGCCCTTTTTGGCCAAGTGCATCATTGTCGAAGTTGTGCCCCTCTTCCTGTGCTTTAAAGGCGATTCCAACGTACCTCTTGAAATCTGCTTCCTGCTATTCTGCCTCGCTTTCAAGTCCGCCTCGTTGCCTTCCCTCAACAGATTTTTGGACGATAGTTGTCCTTTATTACTCGGCCAGTTTGTGAATTGCTGTGCCCCTGAGCTCCATTTTTCAACTCGTTTTTGGTGAGCTGACCGCAAGTCCAAAATTTTGGTTCAGGATCTATACTGATTCCCGGTGGGTGGCTGAGACTTTGGTTAATTCTTCTTCCTGCCGGGAAATTACAGTGATAAGTGCCCGTCCAAATGCCTAACAGCTACTCTCTCATTGGTTCTCCCTCTTCCCTTTCATCCTCTGCCAAATTGGCAACCTGTGCGAACCAGGAGGTTAAAGGGGCTGTCTCTCCAAGTTGGGAGGTTGATAATAAAGCAGATGGAAAGTCAAACCGGAGCACCAGGAGAGGGACTATTCGTTGAGTTTTAGAAACCTTTCGTATTCACAGTGTGTCCGTTCTCTAGGATTCCCGTACATGTTATATCTGTAGTAATATTCCCTTCAACCTGGAGAGTTGGGACCCATGGAATATGTGCCATGCATTATTGCTTTAAAGGGTCTGCATTTGCTCACCCAATCTCACCAATCCTCTCAGTCCCAAGTGACCAGCCTTATGCCACATCCAGCTGTCATTGTAGATAGGGTCATTTCAGGTTTCATCAGAGACCCTGAAGGAATTGTAAAGAATTTCCCAGTTTTTTTGTTTTATTTTTGAAATTCCTTTTTATAGTGGGTTTGAGCTGATTCTCGCTGCCATATTTATCCCAGTCTAGACACACTTGATTCCCTTACGGAGACATATCAATACATAGGTTTTAAGATTCTTACTAGTCAGATATATTCCTCTGCGGGAAATATGGGGTTTTGAGTCCCTTTCACTGAGGAAGGTGTAGGTCTTGTCTATTCCATAGTTGGTTTTTGGAACGGTACCTGTGCTTATATCAAACTCTGGTTTTATGCATCAGCCCTCCTCTCCTTCCCCCTTAAGCAGGCATAAGAGTGTTTTCTAAATGTGAGACACTGTTCTCTTTCCTAACTCAGTTCAAGTGTAGCCATGTTTACAGGATCTTCATAAGTGATATCTTATGATAAGTTTCTTTTTCTGTGTGACTTATTTCACTTAGAATCATCGTACCTGAATCCACCCATTTTGCTGCTACTGGTCTTATGACATTGATTTCATGGCTGAGGGATATTCCATCGTACGTAAGTACCACAATTTTTTGAACCATTTTTATATTTCCTGGGATATTTAAGGTGTACCCAAGTTGAGGTCCTTGTAAGCAGTGCAGCCCTAAATTTTGGGGTGGCTGTGTCTTTTTGATTTTCAGTTTTCCCAAGGTATATTCCCTAGACTGGAAGTGCCCTTGGCTCTGTAGCTCTGTTGTTTACTTGTTTTAGGGAACACAATGCACTCCTCCAGAGAGGCAGTTGGCAATTTACATCCCGCCCATCAGCATAACAAGGCTCCCTGTTCTCCAGGGCCTGTCTTGCCTTTCTGGTTTTTACACATTTTGTGGATGTCCCTTTTGACCGGTGGGAAGTGATACTTCTTTGTAGTGCAGATTTGCATTGCCCGCTTGCTTGCTTGGCCAAAAAGGGCGTATGCGTTTTCTCCTGAATATATTCAGGAGAAAACGCATACGCCCTTTTTGGCCAAGTGCATCATTGTCGAAGTTGTGCCCCTCTTCCTGTGCTTTAAAGGCAATTCCAACGTACCTCTTGAAATCTGTTTCCTGCTATTCTGCCTCGCTTTCAAGTCCACCTCGTTGCCTTCCCTCAACAGATTTTTGGACGATAGTTGTCCTTTATTACTCGGCCAGTTTGTGAATTGCTGTGCCCCTGAGCTCCATTTTTCAACTCGTTTTTGGTGAGCTGACCGCAAGTCCAAAATTTTGGTTCCAGATCTATACTGATTCCCGGTGGGTGGCTGAGACTTTGGTTAATTCTTCTTCCTGCCGGGAAATTACAGTGATATGTGCCCGTCCAAATGCCTAACAGCTACTCTCTCATTGGTTCTCCCTCTTCCCTTTCATCCTCTGCCAAATTGGCAACCTGTGCGAACCAGGAGGTTAAAGGGGCTGTCTCTCCAAGTTGGGAGGTTGATAATAAAGCAGATGGAAAGTCAAACCGGAGCACCAGGAGAGGGACTATTCGTTGAGTTTTAGAAACCTTTCGTATTCACAGTGTGTCCGTTCTCTAGGATTCCCGTACATGTTATATCTGTAGTAATATTCCCTTCAACCTGGAGAGTTGGGACCCATGGAATGTGTGCCATGCATTATTGCTTTAAAGGGTCTGCATTTGCTCACCCAATCTCACCAATCCCCTCAGTCCCAAGTGTCCAGCCTTATGCCACATCCAGCTGTCATTGTAGATAGGGTCATTTCAGGTTTCATCAGAGACCCTGAAGGAATTGTAAAGAATTTCCCAGTTTTTTTGTTTTGTTTTTGAAATTCCTTTTTATAGTGGGTTTGAGCTGATTCTCGCTGCCATATTTATCCCAGTCTAGACACACTTGATTCCCTTACGGAGACATATCAATACATAGGTTTTAAGATTCTTACTAGTCAGATATATTCCTCTGCGGGAAATATGGGGTTTTGAGTCCCTTTCACTGAGGAAGGTGTAGGTCTTGTCTATTCCATAGTTGGTTTTTGGAACGGTACCTGTGCTTATATCAAACTCTGGTTTTATGCATCACCCCACCTCTCCTTCCCCCTTAAGCAGGCATAAGAGTGTTTTCTAAATGTGAGACACTGTTCTCTTTCCTAACTCAGTTCAAGTGTAGCCATGTTTACAGGATCTTCATAAGTGATATCTTATGATAAGTTTCTTTTTCTGTGTGACTTATTTCACTTAGAATCATCGTACCTGAATCCACCCATTTTGCTGCTACTGGTCTTATGACATTGATTTCATGGCTGAGGGATATTCCATCGTACGTAAGTACCACAATTTTTTGAACCATTTTTATATTTCCTGGGATATTTAAGGTGTACCCAAGTTGAGGTCCTTGTAAGCAGTGCAGCCCTAAATTTTGGGGTGGCTGTGTCTTTTTGATTTTCAGTTTTCCCAAGGTATATTCCCTAGACTGGAAGTGCCCTTGGCTCTGTAGCTCTGTTGTTTACTTGTTTTAGGGAACACAATGCACTCCCCCAGAGAGGCAGTTGGCAATTTACATCCCGCCCATCAGCATAACAAGGCTCCCTGTTCTCCAGGGCCTGTCTTGCCTTTCTGGTTCTTACACATTTTGTGGATGTCCCTTTTGACCGGTGGGAAGTGATACTTCTTTGTAGTGCAGATTTGCATTGCCCGCTTGCTTGCTTGGCCAAAAAGGGCGTATGCGTTTTCTCCTGAATATATTCAGGAGAAAACGCATACGCCCTTTTTGGCCAAGTGCATCATTGTCGAAGTTGTGCCCCTCTTCCTGTGCTTTAAAGGCGATTCCAACGTACCTCTTGAAATCTGTTTCCTGCTATTCTGCCTCGCTTTCAAGTCCGCCTCGTTGCCTTCCCTCAACAGATTTTTGGACGATAGTTGTCCTTTATTACTCGGCCAGTTTGTGAATTGCTGTGCCCCTGAGCTCCATTTTTCAACTCGTTTTTGGTGAGCTGACCGCAAGTCCAAAATTTTGGTTCAGGATCTATACTGATTCCCGGTGGGTGGCTGAGACTTTGGTTAATTCTTCTTCCTGCCAGGAAATTACAGTGATATGTGCCCGTCCAAATGCCTAACAGCTACTCTCTCATTGGTTCTCCCTCTTCCCTTTCATCCTCTGCCAAATTGGCAACCTGTGCGAACCAGGAGGTTAAAGGGGCTGTCTCTCCATGTTGGGAGGTTGATAATAAAGCAGATGGAAAGTCAAACCGGAGCACCAGGAGAGGGACTATTCGTTGAGTTTTAGAAACCTTTCGTATTCACAGTGTGTCCGTTCTCTAGGATTCCCGTACATGTTATATCTGTAGTAATATTCCCTTCAACCTGGAGAGTTGGGACCCATGGAATGTGTGCCATGCATTATTGCTTTAAAGGGTCTGCATTTGCTCACCCAATCTCACCAATCCTCTCAGTCCCAAGTGTCCAGCCTTATGCCACATCCAGCTGTCATTGTAGATAGGGTCATTTCAGGTTTCATCAGAGACCCTGAAGGAATTGTAAAGAATTTCCCAGTTTTTTTGTTTTATTTTTGAAATTCCTTTTTATAGTGGGTTTGAGCTGATTCTCGCTGCCATATTTATCCCAGTCTAGACACACTTGATTCCCTTACGGAGACATATCAATACATAGGTTTTAAGATTCTTACTAGTCAGATATATTCCTCTGCGGGAAATATGGGGTTTTGAGTCCCTTTCACTGAGGAAGGTGTAGGTCTTGTCTATTCCATAGTTGGTTTTTGGAACGGTACCTGTGCTTATATCAAACTCTGGTTTTATGCATCACCCCACCTCTCCTTCCCCCTTAAGCAGGCATAAGAGTGTTTCTAAATGTGAGACACTGTTCTCTTTCCTAACTCAGTTCAAGTGTAGCCATGTTTACAGGATCTTCATAAGTGATATCTTATGATAAGTTTCTTTTTCTGTGTGAACTTATTTCACTTAGAATCAGCGTACCTGAATCCACCCATTTTGCTGCTACTGGTCTTATGACATTGATTTCATGGCTGAGGGATATTCCATCGTACGTAAGTACCACAATTTTTTGAACCATTTTTATATTTCCTGGGATATTTAAGGTGTACCCAAGTTGAGGTCCTTGTAAGCAGTGCAGCCCTAAATTTTGGGGTGGCTGTGTCTTTTTGATTTTCAGTTTTCCCAAGGTATATTCCCTAGACTGGAAGTGCCCTTGGCTCTGTAGCTCTGTTGTTTACTTGTTTTAGGGAACACAATGCACTCCTCCAGAGAGGCAGTTGGCAATTTACATCCCGCCCATCAGCATAACAAGGCTCCCTGTTCTCCAGGGCCTGTCTTGCCTTTCTGGTTTTTACACATTTTGTGGATGTCCCTTTTGACCGGTGGGAAGTGATACTTCTTTGTAGTGCAGATTTGCATTGCCCGCTTGCTTGCTTGGCCAAAAAGGGCGTATGCGTTTTCTCCTGAATATATTCAGGGAGAAAACGCATACGCCCTTTTTGGCCAAGTGCATCATTGTCGAAGTTGTGCCCCTCTTCCTGTGCTTTAAAGGCGATTCCAACGTACCTCTTGAAATCTGTTTCCTGCTATTCTGCCTCGCTTTCAAGTCCGCCTCGTTGCCTTCCCTCAACAGATTTTTGGACGATAGTTGTCCTTTATTACTCGGCCAATTAGTGAATTGCTGTGCCCCTGAGCTCCATTTTTCAACTCGTTTTTGGTGAGCTGACCGCAAGTCCAAAATTTTGGTTCAGGATCTATACTGATTCCCGGTGGGTGGCTGAGACTTTGGTTAATTCTTCTTCCTGCCGGGAAATTACAGTGATATGTGCCCGTCCAAATGCCTAACAGCTACTCTCTCATTGGTTCTCCCTCTTCCCTTTCATCCTCTGCCAAATTGGCAACCTGTGCGAACCAGGAGGTTAAAGGGGCTGTCTCTCCAAGTTGGGAGGTTGATAATAAAGCAGATGGAAAGTCAAACCGGAGCACCAGGAGAGGGACTATTCGTTGAGTTTTAGAAACCTTTCGTATTCACAGTGTGTCCGTTCTCTAGGATTCCCGTACATGTTATATCTGTAGTAATATTCCCTTCAACCTGGAGAGTTGGGACCCATGGAATGTGTGCCATGCATTATTGCTTTAAAGGGTCTGCATTTGCTCACCCAATCTCACCAATCCTCTCAGTCCCAAGTGTCCAGCCTTATGCCACATCCAGCTGTCATTGTAGATAGGGTCATTTCAGGTTTCATCAGAGACCCTGAAGGAATTGTAAAGAATTTCCCAGTTTTTTTGTTTTATTTTTGAAATTCCTTTTATAGTGGGTTTGAGCTGATTCTCGCTGCCATATTTATCCCAGTCTAGACACACTTGATTCCCTTACGGAGACATATCAATACATAGGTTTTAAGATTCTTACTAGTCAGATATATTCCTCTGCGGGAAATATGGGGTTTTGAGTCCCTTTCACTGAGGAAGGTGTAGGTCTTGGTCTATTCCATAGTTGGTTTTTGGAACGGTACCTGTGCTTATATCAAACTCTGGTTTTATGCATCACCCCACCTCTCCTTCCCCCTTAAGCAGGCATAAGAGTGTTTTCTAAATGTGAGACACTGTTCTCTTTCCTAACTCAGTTCAAGTGTAGCCATGTTTACAGGATCTTCATAAGTGATATCTTATGATAAGTTTCTTTTTCTGTGTGACTTATTTCACTTAGAATCAGCGTACCTGAATCCACCCATTTTGCTGCTACTGGTCTTATGACATTGATTTCATGGCTGAGGGATATTCCATCGTACGTAAGTACCACAATTTTTTGAACCATTTTTATATTTCCTGGGATATTTAAGGTGTACCCAAGTTGAGGTCCTTGTAAGCAGTGCAGCCCTAAATTTTGGGGTGGCTGTGTCTTTTTGATTTTCAGTTTTCCCAAGGTATATTCCCTAGACTGGAAGTGCCCTTGGCTCTGTAGCTCTGTTGTTTACTTGTTTTAGGGAACACAATGCACTCCTCCAGAGAGGCAGTTGGCAATTTACATCCCGCCCCATCAGCCATAACAAGGCTCCCCTGTTCTCCAGGGCCTGTCTTGCCTTTCTGGTTTTTACACATTTTGTGGATGTCCCTTTTGACCGGTGGGAAGTGATACTTCTTTGTAGTGCAGATTTGCATTGCCCGCTTGCTTGCTTGGCCAAAAAGGGCGTATGCGTTTTCTCCTGAATATATTCAGGAGAAAACGCATACGCCCTTTTTGGCCAAGTGCATCATTGTCGAAGTTGTGCCCCTCTTCCTGTGCTTTAAAGGCGATTCCAACGTACCTCTTGAAATCTGTTTCCTGCTATTCTGCCTCGCTTCAAGTCCGCCTCGTTGCCTTCCCTCAACAGATTTTGGACGATAGTTGTCCTTTATTACTCGGCCAGTTTGTGAATTGCTGTGCCCCTGAGCTCCATTTTTCAACTCGTTTTTGGTGAGCTGACCGCAAGTCCAAAATTTTGGTTCAGGATCTATTACTGATTCACCGGTGGGTGGCTGAGACTTTGGTTAATTCTTCTTCCTGCCGGGAAATTACAGTGATATGTGCCCGTCCAAATGCCTAACAGCTACTCTCTCATTGGTTCTCCCTCTTCCCTTTCATCTCTGCCAAATTGGCAACCTGTGCGAACCAGGAGGTTAAAGGGGCTGTCTCTCCAAGTTGGGAGGTTGATAATAAAGCAGATGGAAAGTCAAACCGGAACACCAGGAGAGGGACTATTCGTTGAGTTTTAGAAACCTTTCGTATTCACAGTGTGTCCGTTCTCTAGGATTCCCGTACATGTTATATCTGTAGTAATATTCCCTTCAACCTGGAGAGTTGGGACCCATGGAATGTGTGCCATGCATTATTGCTTAAAGGGTCTGCATTTGCTCACCCAATCTCACCAATCCTCAGTCCCAAGTGTCCAGCCTTATGCCACATCCAGCTGTCATTTGTAGATAGGGTCAATTTCAGGTTTCATCAGAGACCCTGAAGGAATTGTAAAGAATTTCCCAGTTTTTTTCGTTTTATTTTTGAAATTCCTTTTTATAGTGGGTTTGAGCTGATTCTCGCTGCCATATTTATCCCAGTCTAGACACACTTGATTCCCTTACGGAGGGACATATCAATACATAGGTTTTAAGATTCTTACTAGTCAGATATATTCCTCTGCGGGAAATATGGGGTTTTGAGTCCCTTTCACTGAGGAAGGTGTAGGTCTTGTCTATTCCATAGTTGGTTTTTGGAACGGTACCTGTGCTTATATCAAACTCTGGTTTTATGCATCACCCCACCTCTCCTTCCCCCTTAAGCAGGCATAAGAGTGGTTTTCTAAATGTGGAGACACTGTTCTCTTTCCTAACTCAGTTCAAGTGTAGCCATGTTTACAGGATCTTCATAAGTGATATCTTATGATAAGTTTCTTTTTCTGTGTGACCTTATTTCACTTAGAATCAGCGTACCTGAATCCACCCATTTTGCTTGCTACTGGTCTTATGACATTGATTTCATGGCTGAGGGGATATTCCATCGTACGTAAGTACCACAATTTTTTGACCATTTTTATATTTCCTGGGATATTTAAGGTGTACCCAAGTTGAGGTCCTTGTAAGCAGTGCAGCCCTAAATTTTGGGGGGCTGTGTTCTTTTTGATTTTCAGTTTTCCCAAGGTATATTCCCTAGACTGGAAGTGCCCTTGGCTCTGTAGCTCTGTTGTTTACTTGTTTTAGGGAACACAATGCACTCCTCCAGAGAGGCAGTTGGCAATTTACATCCCGCCCATCAGGCATAACAAGCACCCTTTTCTCCAGGGCCTGTCTTGCCTTTCTGGTTTTTACACATTTTGTGGATGTCCCTTTTGACCGGTGGGAAGTGATACTTCTTTGTAGTGCAGATTTGCATTGCCCGCTTGCTCTGGCTTGGCCAAAAAGGGCGTATGCGTTTTCTCCTGAATATATTCAGGAGAAAACGCATACGCCCTTTTTGGCCAAGTGCATCATTGTCGAAGTTGTGCCCCTCTTCCTGTGCTTTAAAGGCGATTCCAACGTACCTCTTGAAATCTGTTTCCTGCTATTCTGCCTCGCTTTCAAGTCCGCCTCGTTGCCTTCCCTCAACAGATTTTTGGACGATAGTTGTCCTTTATTACTCGGCCAATTAGGTGAATTGCTGTGCCCCTGAGCTCCATTTTTCAACTCGTTTTTGGTGAGCTGACCGCAAGTCCAAATTTTGGTTCAGGATCTATACTGATTCCCGGTGGGTGGCTGAGACTTTGGTTAATTCTTCTTCCTGCCGGGAAATTACAGTGATATGTGCCGTCCAAATGCCTAACAGCTACTCTCTCATTGGTTCTCCCTCTTCCTTTCATCCTCTGCCAAATTGGCAACCTGTGCGAACAGGAGGTTAAAGGGGCTGTCTCTCCAAGTTGGGAGGTTGATAATAAAGCAGATGGAAAGTCAAACCGGATGCACCAGGAGAGGGGACTATTCGTTGAGTTTTAGAAACCTTTCGTATTCACAGTGTGTCCGTTCTCTAGGATTCCCGTACATGTTATATCTGTAGTAATATTCCCTTCAACCTGGAGAGTTGGGACCCATGGAATGTGTGCCATGCATTATTGCTTTAAAGGGTCTGCATTTGCTCACCCAATCTCACCAATCCTCTCAGTCCCAAGTGTCCCAGCCTTATGCCACATCCAGCTGTCATTGTAGATAGGGTCATTTCAGGTTTCATCAGAGACCCTGAAGGAATTGTAAAGAATTTCCCAGTTTTTGTGTTTTATTTTTGAATTTCCTTTTTATAGTGGGTTTGAGCTGATTCTCGCTTGCCATATTTATCCCAGTCTAGACACACTTGATTCCCTTACGGAGACATATCAATACATAGGTTTTAAGATTCTTACTAGTCAGATATATTCCTCTGCGGGAAATATGGGGTTTTGAGTCCCTTTCACTGAGGAAGGTGTAGGTCTTGTCTATTCCATAGTTGGTTTTTGGAACGGTACCTGTGCTTATATCAAACTCTGGTTTTATGCAGCACCCCACCTCTCCTTCCCCCTTAAGCAGGCATAAGAGTGTTTTCTAAATGTGAGACACTGTTCTCTTTCCTAACTCAGTTCAAGTGTAGCCATGTTTACAGGATCTTCATAAGTGATATCTTATGATAAGTTTCTTTTTCTGTGTGACTTATTTCACTTAGAATCAGCGTACCTGAATCCACCCATTTTGCTGCTACTGGTCTTATGACATTGATTTCATGGCTGAGGGATATTCCATCGTACGTAAGTACCACAATTTTTTGAACCATTTTTATATTTCCTGGGATATTTAAGGTGTACCCAAGTTGAGGTCCTTGTAAGCAGTGCAGCCCTAAATTTTGGGGTGGCTGTGTCTTTTTGATTTTCAGTTTTCCCAAGGTATATTCCCTAGACTGGAAGTGCCCTTGGCTCTGGTAGCTCTGTTGTTTACTTGTTTTAGGGAACAACAATGCACTCCTCCAGAGAGGCAGTTGGCAATTTACATCCGCCCATCAGCATAACAAGGCTCCCTGTTCTCCAGGGCCTGTCTTGCCTTTCTGGTTTTTACACATTTTGTGGGATGTCCCTTTTGACCGGTGGGAAGTGATACTTCTTTGTAGTGCAGATTTGCATTGCCCGCTTGCTTGCTTGGCCAAAAAGGCGTATGCGTTTTCTCCTGAATATATTCAGAGAAAACGCATACGCCCTTTTTGGCCAAGTGCATCATTGTCGAAGTTGTGCCCCTCTTCCTGTGCTTTAAAAGGCGATTCCAACGTACCTCTTGAAATCTGTTTCCTGCTATTCTGCCTCGCTTTCAAGTCCGCCTCGTTGCCTTCCCTCAACAGATTTTTGGACGATAGTTGTCCTTTATTACTCGGCCAGTTTGTGAATTGCTGTGCCCCTGAGCTCCATTTTTCAACTCGTTTTTGGTGAGCTGACCGCAAGTCCAAAATTTTGGTCAGGATCTATACTGATTCCCGGTGGGTGGCTGAGACTTTGGTTAATTTCTTCTTCCTGCCGGGAAATTACAGTGATATGTGCCCGTCCAAATGCCTAACAGCTACTCTCTCATTGGTTCTCCCTCTTCCCTTTCATCCTCTGCCAAATTGGCAACCTAGTGCGAACAGGAGGTTAAAGGGGCTGTCTCTCCAAGTTGGGAGGTTGATAATAAAGCAGATGGAAAGTCAAACCGGAGCACCAGGAGAGGGACTATTCGTTGAGTTTTAGAAACCTTTCGTATTCACAGTGTGTCCGTTCTCTAGGATTCCCGTACATGTTATATCTGTAGTAATATTCCCTTCAACCTGGAGAGTTGGGACCCATGGAATGTGTGCCATGCATTATTGCTTTAAAAGGTCTGCATTTGCTCACCCAATCTCACCAATCCTCTCAGTCCCAAGTGTCCAGCCTTATGCCACATCCAGCTGTCCTTGTAGATAGGGTCATTTCAGGTTTCATCAGAGACCCTGAAGGAATTGTAAAGAATTTCCCAGTTTTTTTGTTTTATTTTTGAAATTCCTTTTTATAGTGGGTTTGAGCTGATTCTCGCTGCCATAATTATCCCAGTCTAGACACACTTGATTCCCTTACGGAGACATATCAATACATAGGTTTTAAGATTCTACTAGTCAGATATATTCCTCTGCAGGAATATGGGGTTTTGAGTCCCTTTCACTGAGGAAGGTGTAGGTCTTGTCTATTCCATAGTTGGTTTTTGGAACGGTACCTGTGCTTATATCAAACTCTGGTTTTATGCATCACCCCACCGTCTTCCTTCCCCCTTAAGCAGGCATAAGAGTGTTTTCTAAATGTGAGGACTCTGTTTCTCTTTCCTAACTCAGTTCAAGTGTAGCCATGTTTACAGGATCTTCATAAGTGATATCTTATGATAAGTTTCTTTTTCTGTGTGGACTTATTTCACTTAGAATCATTGTACCTGAATCCACCCATTTTGCTGCTACTGGTCTTATGGACATTGATTTCATGGCTGAGGGATATTCCATCGTACGTAAGTACCACAATTTTTTGAACCATTTTTATATTTTCTGGGATATTTAATGTGTACCCAAGTTGAGGCCCTAAATTTTGGGGTGGCTGTGTCTTTTTGATTTTCAGTTTTCCCAAGGTATATTCCCTAGACTGGAAGTGCCCTTGGCTCTGTAGCTCTGTTGTTTACTTGTTTTAGGGAACACAATGCACTCCTCCAGAGAGGCAGTTGGCAATTTACATCCCGCCCATCAGCATAACAAGGCTCCCTGTTCTCCAGGGCCTGTCTTGCCTTTCTGGTTTTTACACATTTTGTGGATGTCCCTTTTGACCGGTGGGAAGTGATACTTCTTTGTAGTGCAGATTTGCATTGCCCGCTTGCTTGCTTGGCCAAAAAGGGCGTATGCGTTTTCTCCTGAATATATTCAGGAGAAAACGCATACGCCCTTTTTGGCCAAGTGCATCATTGTCGAAGTTGTGCCCCTCTTCCTGTGCTTTAAAGGCGATTCCAACGTACCTCTTGAAATCTGTTTCCTGCTATTCTGCCTCGCTTTCAAGTCCGCCTCGTTGCCTTCCCTCAACAGATTTTTGGACGATAGTTGTCCTTTATTACTCGGCCAGTTTGTGAATTGCTGTGCCCCTGAGCTCCATTTTTCAACTCGTTTTTGGTGAGCTGACCGCAAGTCCAAAATTTTGGTTCAGGATCTATACTGATTCCCGGTGGGTGGCTGAGACTTTGGTTAATTCTTCTTCCTGCTGGGAAATTACAGTGATATGTGCCCGTCCAAATGCCTAACAGCTACTCTCTCATTGGTTCTCCCTCTTCCCTTTCATCCTCTGCCAAATTGGCAACCTGTGCGAACCAGGAGGTTAAATGGGCTGTCTCTCCAAGTTGGGAGGTTCATAATAAAGCAGATGGAAAGTCAAACCGGAGCACCAGGAGAGGGACTATTCGTTGAGTTTTAGAAACCTTTCGTGTTCACAGTGTGTCCGTTCTCTAGGATTCCCGTACATGTTATATCTGTAGTAATATTCCCTTCAACCTGGAGAGTTGGGACCCAAGGAATGTGTGCCATGCATTATTGCTTTAAAGGGTCTGCATTTGCTCACCCAATCTCACCAATCCTCTCAGTCCCAAGTGGCCAGCCTTATGCCACATCCAGCTGTCATTGTAGATAGGGTCATTTCAGGTTTCATCAGAGACCCTGAAGGAATTGTAAAGAATTTCCCAGTTTTTTTGTTTTATTTTTGAAATTCCTTTTTATAGTGGGTTTGAGCTGATTCTCGCTGCCATATTTATCCCAGTCTAGACACACTTGATTCCCTTACGGAGACATATCAATCCATAGGTTTTAAGATTCTTACTAGTCAGATATATTCCTCTGCGGGAAATATGGGGTTTTGAGTCCCTTTCACTGAGGAAGGTGTAGGTCTTGTCTATTCCATAGTTGGTTTTTGGAACGGTACCTGTGCTTATATCAAACTCTGGTTTTATGCATCACCCCACCTCTCCTTCCCCCTTAAGCAGGCATAAGAGTGTTTTCTAAATGTGAGACACTGTTCTCTTTCCTAACTCAGTTCAAGTGTAGCCATGTTTACAGGATCTTCATAAGTGATATCTTATGATAAGTTTCTTTTTCTGTGTGACTTATTTCACTTAGAATCATCGTACCTGAATCCACCCATTTTGCTGCTACTGGTCTTATGACCTTGATTTCATGGCTGAAGGATATTCCATCGTACGTAAGTACCACAATTTTTTGAACCATTTTTATATTTCCTGGGATATTTAAGGTGTACCCAAGTTGAGGTCCTTGTAAGCAGTGCAGCCCTAAATTTTGGGGTGTCTGTGTCTTTTTGATTTTCAGTTTTCCCAAGTTATATTCCCTAGACTGGAAGTGCCCTTGGCTCTGTAGCTCTGTTGTTTACTTGTTTTAGGGAACACAATGCACTCCTCCAGAGAGGCAGTTGGCAATTTACATCCCGCCCATCAGCATAACAAGGCTCCCTGTTCTCTAGGGCCTGTCTTGCCTTTCTGGTTTTTACACATTTTGTGGATGTCCCTTTGGACCGGTGGGAAGTGATACTTCTTTGTAGTGCAGAATTGCATTGCCCGCTTGCTTGCTTGGCCAAAAAGGGCGTATGCGTTTTCTCCTGAATATATTCAGGAGAAAACGCATACGCCCTTTTTGGCCAAGTGCATCATTGTCGAAGTTGTGCCCCTCTTCCTGTGCTTTAAAGGCGATTCCAACGTACCTCTTGAAATCTGTTACCTGCTATTCTGCCTCGCTTTCAAGTCCACCTCGTTGCCTTCCCTCAACAGATTTTTGGACGATAGTTGTCCTTTATTACTCGGCCAGTTTGTGAATTGCTGTGCCCCTGAGCTCCATTTTTCAACTCGTTTTTGGTGAGCTGACCGCAAGTCCAAAATTTTGGTTCAGGATCTATACTGATTCCCGGTGGGTGGCTGAGACTTTGGTTAATTCTTCTTCCTGCCGGGAAATTACAGTGATATGTGCCCGTCCAAATGCCTAACAGCTACTCTCTCATTGGTTCTCCCTCTTCCCTTTCATCCTCTGCCAAATTGGCAACCTGTGCGAACCAGGAGGTTAAAGGGGCTGTCTCTCCAAGTTGGGAGGTTGATAATAAAGCAGATGGAAAGTCAAACCGGAGCACCAGGAGAGGGACTATTCGTTGAGTTTTAGAAACCTTTCGTATTCACAGTGTGTCTGTTCTCTAGGATTCCCGTACATGTTATATCTGTAGTAATATTCCCTTCAACCTGGAGAGTTGGGACCCATGGAATGTGTGCCATGCATTATTGCTTTAAAGGGTCTGCATTTGCTCACCCAATCTCACCAATCCTCTCAGTCCCAAGTGTCCAGCCTTATGCCACATCCAGCTGTCATTGTAGATAGGGTCATTTCAGGTTTCATCAGAGACCCTGAAGGAATTGTAAAGAATTTCCCAGTTTTTTTTGTTTTGTTTTTGAAATTCCTTTTTATAGTGGGTTTGAGCTGATTCTCGCTGCCATGTTTATGCCAGTCTAGACACACTTGATTCCCTTACGGAGACATATCAATACATAGGTTTTAAGATTCTTACTAGTCAGATATATTCCTCTGCGGGAAATATGGGGTTTTGAGTCCCTTTCACTGAGGAAGGTGTAGGTCTTGTCTATTCCATAGTTGGTTTTTGGAGCGGTACCTGTGCTTATATCAAACTCTGGTTTTAGGCATCACCCCACCTCTCCTTCCCCCTTAAGCAGGCATAAGAGTGTTTTCTAAATGTGAGACACTGTTCTCTTTCCTAACTCAGTTCAAGTGTAGCCATGTTTACAGGATCTTCATAAGTGATAACTTATGATAAGTTTCTTTTTCTCTGTGACTTATTTCACTTAGAATCATCGTACCTGAATCCACCCATTTTGCTGCTACTGGTCTTATGACATTGATTTCATGGCTGAGGGATATTCCATCGTACGTAAGTACCACAATTATTTGAACCAATTTTATATTTCCTGGGATATTTAAGGTGTACCCAAGTTGAGGTCCTTGTAAGCAGTGCAGCCCTAAATTTTGGGGTGGCTCTGTCTTATTGATTTTCAGTTTTTCCCAGGTATATTCCCTAGACTGGAAGTGCCCTTGGCTCTGTAGCTCTGTTGTTTACTTGTTTTAGGGAACACAATGCACTCCTCCAGAGAGGCAGTTGGCAATTTACATCCCGCCCATCAGCATAACAAGGCTCCCTGTTCTCCAGGGCCTGTCTTGCTTTTCTGGTTTTTACACATTTTGTGGATGTCCCTTTTGACCGGTGGGAAGTGATACTTCTTTGTAGTGCAGATTTGCATTGCCCGCTTGCTTGCTTGGCCAAAAAGTGCATATGCGTTTTCTCCTGAATATATTCAGGAGAAAACGCATACGCCCTTTTGGGCCAAGTTCATCATTGTCGAAGTTGTGCCCCACTTCCTGTGCTTTAAAGGTGATTCCAACGTACCTCTTGAAATCTGTTTCCTGCTATTCTGCCTCGCTTTCAAGTCCGCCTCGTTGCCTTCCCTCAACAGATTTTTGGACGATAGTTGTCCTTTATTACTCGGCCAGTTTGTGAATTGCTGTGCCCCTGAGCTCCATTTTTCAACTCGTTTTTGGTGAGCTGACCGCAAGTCCAAAATTTTGGTTCAGGATCTATACTGATTCCCGGTGGGTGGCTGAGACTTTGGTTAATTCTTCTTCCTGCCGGGAAATTACAGTGATATGTGCCCGTCCAAATGCCTAACAGCTACTCTCTCATTGGTTCTCCCTCTTCCCTTTCATCCTCTGCCAAATTGGCAACCTGTGCGAACCAGGAGGTTAAAGGGGCTGTCTCTCCAAGTTGGGAGGTTGATAATAAAGCAGATGGAAAGTCAAACCGGAGCACCAGGAGAGGGACTATTCGTTGAGTTTTAGAAACCTTTCGTATTCACAGTGTGTCTGTTCTCTAGGATTCCCGTACATGTTATATCTGTAGTAATATTCCCTTCAACCTGGAGAGTTGGGACCCATGGAATGTGTGCCATGCATTATTGCTTTAAAGGGTCTGCATTTGCTCACCCAATCTCACCAATCCTCTCAGTCCCAAGTGTCCAGGCTTATGCCACATCCAGCTGTCATTGTAGATAGGGTCATTTCAGGTTTCATCAGAGACCCTGAAGGAATTGTAAAGAATTTCCCAGTTTTTTTTGTTTTGTTTTTGAAATTCCTTTTTATAGTGGGTTTGAGCTGATTCTCGCTGCCATGTTTATGCCAGTCTAGACACACTTGATTCCCTTACGGAGACATATCAATACATAGGTTTTAAGATTCTTACTAGTCAGATATATTCCTCTGCGGGAAATATGGGGTTTTGAGTCCCTTTCACTGAGGAAGGTGTAGGTCTTGTCTATTCCATAGTTGGTTTTTGGAGCGGTACCTGTGCTTATATCAAACTCTGGTTTTATGCATCCCCCCACCTCTCCTTCCCCCTTAAGCAGGCATAAGAGTGTTTTCTAAATGTGAGACACTGTTCTCTTTCCTAACTCAGTTCAAGTGTAGCCATGTTTACAGGATCTTCATAAGTGATAACTTATGATAAGTTTCTTTTTCTGTGTGACTTATTTCACTTAGAATCATCGTACCTGAATCCACCCATTTTGCTGCTACTGGTCTTATGACATTGATTTCATGGCTGAGGGATATTCCATCGTACGTAAGTACCACAATTATTTGAACCAATTTTATATTTCCTGGGATATTTAAGGTGTACCCAAGTTGAGGTCCTTGTAAGCAGTGCAGCCCTAAATTTTGGGGTGGCTCTGTCTTATTGATTTTCAGTTTTTCCCAGGTATATTCCCTAGACTGGAAGTGCCCTTGGCTCTGTAGCTCTGTTGTTTACTTGTTTTAGGGAACACAATGCACTCCTCCAGAGAGGCAGTTGGCAATTTACATCCCGCCCATCAGCATAACAAGGCTCCCTGTTCTCCAGGGCCTGTCTTGCTTTTCTGGTTTTTACACATTTTGTGGATGTCCCTTTTGACCGGTGGGAAGTGATACTTCTTTGTAGTGCAGATTTGCATTGCCCGCTTGCTTGCTTGGCCAAAAAGTGCATATGCGTTTTCTCCTGAATATATTCAGGAGAAAACGCATACGCCCTTTTGGGCAAAGTTCATCATTGTCGAAGTTGTGCCCCACTTCCTGTGCTTTAAAGGCGATTCCAACGTACCTCTTGAAATCTGTTTCCTGCTATTCTGCCTCGCTTTCAAGTCCGCCTCGTTGCCTTCCCTCAACAGATTTTTGGACGATACTTGTCCTTTATTACTCGGCCAGTTTGTGAATTGCTGTGCCCCTGAGCTCCATTTTTCAACTCGTTTTTGGTGAGCTGACCGCAAGTCCAAAATTTTGGTTCAGGATCTATACTGATTCCCGGTGGGTGGCTGAGACTTTGGTTAATTCTTCTTCCTGCCGGGAAATTACAGTGATATGTGCCCGTCCAAATGCCTAACAGCTACTCTCTCATTGGTTCTCCCTCTTCCCTTTCATCCTCTGCCAAATTGGCAACCTGTGCGAACCAGGAGGTTAAAGGGGCTGTCTCTCCAAGTTGGGAGGTTGATAATAAAGCAGATGGAAAGTCAAACTGGAGCACCAGGAGAGGGACTATTTGTTGAGTTTTAGAAACCTTTCATATTCACAGTGTGTCCGTTCTCTAGGATTCCCGTACATGTTATATCTGTAGTAATATTCCCTTCAACCTGGAGAGTTGGGACCCATGGAATGTGTGCCATGCATTATTGCTTTAAAGGGTCTGCATTTGCTCACCCAATCTCACCAATCCTCTCAGTCCCAAGTGTCCAGCCTTATGCCACATCCAACTGTCATTGTAGATAGGGTCATTTCAGGTTTCATCAGAGACCCTGAAGGAATTGTAAAGAATTTCCAGTTTTTTTGTTTTGTTTTTGAAATTCCTTTTTATAGTGGGTTTGAGCTGATTCTCGCTGCCATATTTATCCCAGTCTAGACACACTTGATTCCCTTACGGAGACATATCAATACATAGGTTTTAAGATTCTTACTAGTCAGATATATTCCTCTGTGGGAAATATGGGGTTTTGAGTCCCTTTCACTGAGGAAGGTGTAGGTCTTCTCTATTCCATAGATGGTTTTTGGAACGGTACCTGTGCTTATATCAAACTCTGGTTTTAGGCATCACCCCACCTCTCCTTCCCCCTTAAGCAGGCATAAGAGTGTTTTCTAAATGTGAGACACTGTTCTCTTTCCTAACTCAGTTCAAGTGTAGCCATGTTTACAGGATCTTCATAAGTGATATCTTATGATAAGTTTCTTTTTCTGTGTGCCTTATTTCACTTAGAATCATCGTACCTGAATCCACCCATTTTGCTGCTACTGGTCTTATGACATTGATTTCATGGCTGAGGGATATTCCATCGTACGTAAGTACCACAATTTTTTGAACCATTTTTATATTTCCTGGGATATTTAAGGTGTACCCAAGTTGAGGTCCTTGTAAGCAGTGCAGCCCTAAATTTTGGGGTGGCTGTGTCTTTTTGATTTTCAATTTTTCCAAGGTATATTCCCTAGACTGGAAGTGCCCTTGGCTCTGTAGCTCTGTTGTTTACTTGTTTTAGGGAACACAATGCACTCCTCCAGAGAGGCAGTTGGCAATTTACATCCCGCCCATCAGCATAACAAGGCTCCCTGTTCTCCAGGGCCTGTCTTGCCTTTCTGGTTTTTACACATTTTGTGGATATCCCTTTTGACCAGTGGGAAGTGATACTTCTTTGTAGTGCAGATTTGCATTGCCCGCTTGCTTGCTTGGCCAAAAAGGGCGTATGCGTTTTCTCCTGAATATATTCAGGAGAAAACACATACGCCCTTTTTGGCCAAGTGCATCATTGTCGAAGTTGTGCCCCTCTTCCTGTGCTTTAAAGGTGATTCCAACGTACCTCTTGAAATCTGTTTCCTGCTATTCTGCCACGCTTTCAAGTCCGCCTCGTTGCCTTCCCTCAACAGATTTTTGGACGATAGTTGTCCTTTATTACTCGGCCAGTTTGTGAATTGCTGTGCCCCTGAGCTCCATTTTTCAACTCGTTTTTGGTGAGCTGACCGCAAGTCCAAAATTTTGGTTCCGGATCTATACTGATTCCCGGTGGGTGGCTGAGAATTTGGTTAATTCTTCTTCCTGCCGGGAAATTACAGTGATATGTGCCCGTCCAAATGCCTAACAGCTACTCTCTCATTAGTTCTCCCTCTTCCCTTTCATCCTCTGCCAAATTGGCAACTTGTGCGAACCAGGAGGTTAAAGGGGCTGTCTCTCCAAGTTGGGAGGATGATAATAAAGCAGATGGAAAGTCAAACTGGAGCACCAGGAGAGGGACTATTCGTTGAGTTTTAGAAACCTTTCATATTCACAGTGTGTCCGTTCTCTAGGATTCCCATACATGTTATATCTGTAGTAATATTTCCTTCAACCTGGAGAATTGGGACCCATGGAATGTGTGCCATGAATTATTGCTTTAAAGGGTCTGCATTTGCTCACCCAATCTCACCAATCCTCTCAGTCCCAAGTGTCCAGCCTTATGCCACATCCAGCTGTCATTGTAGATAGGGTCATTTCAGGTTTCATCAGAGACCCTGAAGGAATTGTAAAGAATTTCCCAGTTTTATTTGTTTTGTTTTTGAAATTCCTTTTTATAGTGGGTTTGAGCTGATTCTCGCTGCCATGTTTGTGCCAGTCTAGACACACTTGATTCCCTTACGGAGACATATCAATACATAGGTTTTAAGATTCTTACTAGTAAGATATATTCTTCTCCTGGAAATATGGGGTTTTGAGTCCCTTTCACTGAGGAAGGTGTAGGTCTTGTCTATTCCATAGTTGGTTTTTGGAACGGTACCTGTGCTTATATCAAACTCTGGTTTTATGCATCACCCCACCTCTCCTTCCCCCTTAAGCAGGCATAAGATTGTTTTCTATATGTGAGACACTGTTCTCTTTCCTAACTCAGTTCAAGTGTAGCCATGTTTACAGGATCTTCATAAGTGATAACTTATGATAAGTTTCTTTTTCTCTGTGACTTATTTCACTTAAAATCATCGTAACTGAATCCACCCATTTTGCTGCTACTGGTCTTATGACATTGATTTCATGGCTGAGGGATATTCCATCGTACGTAAGTACCACAATTTTTTGAACCAATTTTATATTTCCTGGGATATTTAAGGTGTACCCAAGTTGAGGTCCTTGTAAGCAGTGCAGCCCTAAATTTTGGGGTGGCTCTGCCTTATTGATTTTCAGTTTTTCCCAGGTATATTCCCTAGACTTGAAGTGCCCTTGGCTCTGTAGCTCTGGTGTTTACTTGTTTTAGGGAACACAATGCACTCCTCCAGAGAGGCAGTTGGCAATTTACATCCCGCCCATCAGCATAACAAGGCTCCCTGTTCTCCAGTGCCTGTCTTGCCTTTCTGGTTTTTACACATTTTGTGGATGTCCCTTTTGACCGGTGGTAAGTGATACTTCTTTGTAATGCAGATTTGCATTGCCCGATTGCTTGCTTGGCCAAAAAGGGCGTATGCGTTTTCTCCTGAATATATTCAGGAGAAAACGCATACGCCCTTTTTGGCCACGTGCATCATTGCCGAAGTTGTGCCCCTCATCCAGTGCTTTAAAGGTGATTCCAACGTACCTCTTGAAATCTGTTTCCTGCTATTCTGCTTCGCTTTCAAGTCCACCTCGTTGCCTTCCCTCAACTGATTTTTGGACGATAGTTGTCCTTTATTACTCGGCCAGTTTGTGAATTGCTGTGCCCCTGAGCTCCATTTTTCAACTCGTTTTTGGTGAGCTGACTGCAGGTCCAAAATTTTGGTTCAGGATCTATGCTCGTTCCCGGTGGGGGGCTGAGACTTTGGTTAATTCTTCTTTCTGCCGGGAAATTAGAGTGATATGTGCCCGTCCAAATGCATAACAGCTACTCTCTCATTGGTTCTCCCTCTTCCCTTTCATCCTCTGCCAAATTGGTAACCTGTGCGAACCAGGTTGTTAAAGGGGATGTCTCTCCAAGTTGGGAGGTTGCTAGTAAAGCAGGTGGAAAGTCAAACCGGAACACCAGGAGAGGGACTATTCGTTGAGTTTTAGAAACCTTTTGTATTCACAGTGTGTCCGTTCTCTAGGTTTCCCGTACATGTTATAACTGTAGTAATATTCCCTTCAACCTGGAGAGTTGGGACCCATGGAATGGGTGCCATGCATTAATGCTTTAAACGTTCTGCATTTGTTCACCCAATCTCACCAATCCTCTCAGTCCAAGTGTCCCGCCTTATGCCACATCCAGCTGTCGTTGTAGATAGGGTCAGTCCAGGTTTCATCAGAGACTCTGAATGAATTGTAAAGAATTTCCCAGTTTTTTGTTTTGTTTTTGAAATTCCTTTTTATAGTGGGTTTGAGCTGATTCTCGCTGCCATGTTTATGCCAGTCTAGACACACTTGGTTCCCTTACGGAGACATATCAATACATAGGTTTTAAGATTCTTACTAGTCAGATATATTCCTCTGCGGGAAATATGGGGTTTTGAGTCCCTTTCACTGAGGAAGGTGTAGGTCTTGCTTATTCCATAGTTGGTTTTTGGAACGGTACCTCAGCTTATATCAAACTCTGGTTTTATGCATCACCCCACCTCTCCTTCCCCCTTAAGCAGGCATAAGAGTGTTTTCTAAATGTGAGACACTGTTCTCTTTCCTAACTCAGTTCAAGTGTAGCCATGTTTACAGGATCTTCATAAGTGATATCTTATGATAAGTTTCTTTTTCTGTGTGACTTATTTCACTTAGAATCATCGTACCTGAATCCACCCATTTTGCTGCTACTGGTCTTATGACATTGATTTCATGGCTGAGGGATATTCCATCGTACGTAAGTACCACAATTTTTTGAACCATTTTTATATTTCCTGGGATATTTAAGGTGTACCCAAGTTGAGGTCCTTGTAAGCAGTGCAGCCCTAAATTTTGGGGTGGCTGTGTCTTTTTGATTTTCAGTTTTCCCAAGGTATATTCCCTAGACTGGAAGTGCCCTTGGCTCTGTAGCTCTGTTGTTTACTTGTTTTAGGGAACACAATGCACTCCTCCAGAGAGGCAGTTGGCAATTTACATCCCGCCCATCAGCATAACAAGGCTCCCTGTTCTCCAGGGCCTGTCTTGCCTTTCTGGTTTTTACACATTTTGTGGATGTCCCTTTTGACCGGTGGGAAGCGATACTTCTTTGTAGTGCAGATTTGCATTGCCCGCTTGCTTGCTTGGCCAAAAAGGGCGTATGCGTTTTCTCCTGAATATATTCAGGAGAAAACGCATACGCCCTTTTTGGCCAAGTGCATCATTGTCGAAGTTGTGCCCCTCTTCCTGTGCTTTAAATGCGATTCCAATGTACCTCTGGAAATCTGTTTCCTGCTATTCTGCCACGCTTTCAAGTCCGCCTCGTTGCCTTCCCTCAACAGATTTTTGGACGATAGTTGTCCTTTATTACTCGGACAATTTGTGAATTGCTGTGCCCCTGAGCTCCATTTTTCAACTCGTTTTTGGTGAGCTGACCGCAAGTCCAAAATTTTGGTTCAGGATCTATACTGATTCCCGGTGGGTGGCTGAGACTTTGGTTAATTCTTCTTCCTGCCGGGAAATTACAGTGATATGTGCCCGTCCAAATGCCTAACAGCTACTCTCTCATTGGTTCTCCCTCTTCCCTTTCATCCTCTGCCAAATTGGCAACCTTTGCGAACCAGGAGGTTAAAGGGGCTGTCTCTCCAAGTTGGGAGGTTGATAATAAAGCAGATGGAAAGTCAAACTGGAGCACCAGGAGAGGGACTATTCGTTGAGTTTTAGAAACCTTTCGTATTCACAGTGTGTCCGTTCTCTAGGATTCCCGTACATGTTATATCTGTAGTAATATTCCCTTCAACCTGGAGAGTTGGGACCCATGGAATGTGTGCCATGCATTATTGCTTTAAAGGGTCTGCATTTGCTCACCCAATCTCACCAATCCTCTCAGTCCCAAGTGTCCAGCCTTATGCCACATTCAGCTGTCATTGTAGATAGGGTCATTTCAGGTTTCATCAGAGACCCTGAAGGAATTGTAAAGAATTTCCCAGTTTTTTTGTTTTATTTTTGAAATTCCTTTTTATAGTGGGTTTGAGCTGATTCTCGCTGCCATATTTATCCCAGTCTAGACACACTTGATTCCCTTACGGAGACATATCAATACATAGGTTTTAAGATTCTTACTAGTCAGATATATTCCTCTGCGGGAAATATGGGGTTTTGAGTCCCTTTCACTGAGGAAGGTGTAGGTCTTGTCTATTCCATAGTTGGTTTTTGGAACGGTACCTGTGCTTATATCAAACTCTGGTTTTATGCATCACCCCACCTCTCCTTCCCCCTTAAGCAGGCATAAGAGTGTTTTCTAAATGTGAGACACTGTTCTCTTTCCTAACTCAGTTCAAGTGTAGCCATGTTTACAGGATCTTCATAAGTGATATCTTATGATAAGTTTCTTTTTCTGTGTGACTTATTTCACTTAGAATCATCGTACCTGAATCCACCCATTTTGCTGCTACTGGTCTTATGACATTGATTTCATGGCTGAGGGATATTCCATCGTACGTAAGTACCACAATTTTTTGAACCATTTTTATATTTCCTGGGATATTTAAGGTGTACCCAAGTTGAGGTCCTTGTAAGCAGTGCAGCCCTAAATTTGGGGGTGGCTGTGTCTTTTTGATTTTCAGTTTTCCCAAGGTATATTCCCTAGACTGGAAGTGCCCTTGGCTCTGTAGCTCTGTTGTTTACTTGTTTTAGGGAACACAATGCACTCCTCCAGAGAGGCAGTTGGCAATTTACATCCCGCCCATCAGCATAACAAGGCTCCCTGTTCTCCAGGGCCTGTCTTGCCTTTCTGGTTTTTACACATTTTGTGGATGTCCCTTTTGACCGGTGGGAAGTGATACTTCTTTGTAGTGCAGATTTGCATTGCCCGCTTGCTTGCTTGGCCAAAAAGGGCGTATGCGTTTTCTCCTGAATATATTCAGGAGAAAACGCATACGCCCTTTTTGGCCAAGTGCATCATTGTCGAAGTTGTGCCCCTCTTCCTGTGCTTTAAAGGCGATTCCAACGTACCTCTTGAAATCTGTTTCCTGCTATTCTGCCACGCTTTCAAGTCCGCCTCGTTGCCTTCCCTCAACAGATTTTTGGACGATAGTTGTCCTTTATTACTCGGCCAGTTTGTGAATTGCTGTGCCCCTGAGCTCCATTGTTCAACTCGTTTTTGGTGAGCTGACCGCAAGTCCAAAATTTTGGTTCAGGATCTATACTGATTCCCGGTGGGTGGCTGAGACTTTGGTTAATTCTTCTTCCTGCCGGGAAATTACAGTGATATGTGCCCGTCCAAATGCCTAACAGCTACTCTCTCATTGGTTCTCCCTTTTCCCTTTCATCCTCTGCCAAATTGGCAACCTGTGCGAACCAGGAGGTTAAAGGGGCTGTCTCTCCAAGTTGGGAGGTTGATAATAAAGCAGAAGGAAAATCAAACTGGAGCAACAGGAGAGGGACTATTCGTTGAGTTTTAGAAACCTTTCGTATTCACAGTGTGTCCGTTCTCTAGGATTCCCGTACATGTTATATCTGTAGTAATATTCCCTTCAACCTGGAGAGTTGGGACCCATGGAATGTGTGCCATGCATTATTGCTTTAAAGGGTCTGCATTTGCTCACCCAATCTCACCAATCCTCTCAGTCCCAAGTGTCCAGCCTTATGCCACATCCAGCTGTCATTGTAGATAGGGTCATTTCAGGTTTCATCAGAGACCCTGAAGGAATTGTAAAGAATTTCCCAGTTTTTTTTGTTTTGTTTTTGAAATTCCTTTTTATAGTGGGTTTGAGCTGATTCTCGCTGCCATGTTTGTGCCAGTCTAGACACACTTGATTCCCTTACGGAGACATATCAATACATAGGTTTTAAGATTCTTACTAGTCAGATATATTCTTCTCCTGGAAATATGGGGTTTTGAGTCCCTTTCACTGAGGAAGGTGTAGGTCTTGTCTATTCCATAGTTGGTTTTTGGAACGGTACCTGTGCTTATATCAAACTCTGGTTTTATGCATCACCCCACCTCTCCTTCCCCCTTAAGCAGGCATAAGAGTGTTTTCTAAATGTGAGACACTGTTCTCTTTCCTAACTCAGTTCAAGTGTAGCCATGTTTACAGGATCTTCATAAGTGATAACTTATGATAAGTTTCTTTTTCTGTGTGACTTATTTCACTTAAAATCATCGTACCTGAATCCACCCATTTTGCTGCTACTGGTCTTATGACATTGATTTCATGGCTGAGGGATATTCCATCGTACGTAAGTACCACAATTTTTTGAACCAATTTTATATTTCCTGGGATATTTAAGGTGTACCCAAGTTGAGGTCCTTGTAAGCAGTGCAGCCCTAAATTTTGGGGTGGCTCTGTCTTATTGATTTTCAGTTTTTCCCAGGTATATTCCCTAGACTGGAAGTGCCCTTGGCTCTGTAGCTCTGTTGTTTACTTGTTTTAGGGAACACAATGCACTCCTCCAGAGAGGCAGTTGGCAATTTACATCCCGCCCATCAGCATAACAAGGCTCCCTGTTCTCCAGGGCCTGTCTTGCCTTTCTGGTTTTTACACATTTTGTGGATGTCCCTTTTGACCGGTGGGAAGTGATACTTCTTTGTAGTGCAGATTTGCATTGCCCGCTTGCTTGCTTGGCCAAAAAGCGCGTATGCGTTTTCTCCTGAATATATTCAGGAGAAAATGCATACGCCCTTTTTGGCCAAGTGCATCATTGTCGAAGTTGTGCCCCTCTTCCTGTGCTTTAAAGGCGATTCCAACGTACCTCTTGAAATCTGTTTCCTGCTATTCTGCCTCGCTTTCAAGTCCGCCTCATTGCCTTCCCTCAACAGATTTTTGGACGATAGTTGTCCTTTATTACTCGGCCAGTTTGTGAATTGCTGTGCCCCTGAGCTCCATTTTTCAACTCGTTTTTGGTGAGCTGACCGCAAGTCCAAAATTTTGGTTCAGGATCTATACTGATTCCCGGTGGGTGGCTGAGACTTTGGTTAATTCTTCTTCCTGCCGGGAAATTACAGTGATATGTGCCCGTCCAAATGCCTAACAGCTACTCTCTCATTGGTTCTCCCTCTTCCCTTTCATCCTCTGCCAAATTGGCAACCTGTGCGAACCAGGAGGTTAAAGGGGCTGTCTCTCCAAGTTGGGAGGTTGATAATAAAGCAGATGGAAAGTCAAACCGGAGCACCAGGAGAGGGACTATTCGTTGAGTTTTAGAAACCTTTCGTATTCACAGTGTGTCCGTTCTCTAGGATTCCCGTACATGTTATATCTGTAGTAATATTCCCTTCAACCTGGAGAGTTGGGACCCATGGAATGTGTGCCATGCATTATTGCTTTAAAGGGTCTGCATTTGCTCACCCAATCTCACCAATCCTCTCAGTCCCAAGTGTCCAGCCTTATGCCACATCCAGCTGTCGTTGTAGATAGGGTCATTTCAGGTTTCATATGAGACCCTGAAGGAATTGTAAAGAATTTCCCAGTTTTTTTTTGTTTTGTTTTTGAAATTCCTTTTTATAGTGGGTTTGAGCTGATTCTCGCTGCCATGTTTATGCCAGTCTAGACACACTTGATTCCCTTACGGAGACATATCAATACATAGGTTTTAAGATTCTTACTAGTCAGATATATTCCTCTGCGGGAAATATGGGGTTTTGTGTCCCTTTCACTGAGGAAGGTGTAGGTCTTGTCTATTCCATAGTTGGTTTTTGGAACGGTACCTGTGCTTATATCAAACTCTGGTTTTATGCATCACCCCACCTCTCCTTCCCCCTTAAGCAGGCATAAGAGTGTTTTCTAAATGTGAGACACTGTTCTCTTTCCTAACTCAGTTCAAGTGTATCCATGTTTACAGGATCTTCATAAGTGATATCTTATGATAAGTTTCTTTTTCTGTGTGACTTATTTCACTTAGAATCATCGTACCTGAATCCACCCATTTTGCTGCTACTGGTCTTATGACATTGATTTCATGGCTGAGGGATATTCCATCGTACGTAAGTACCACAATTTTTTGAACCATTTTTATATTTCCTTGGATATTTAAGGTGTACCCAAGTTGAGGTCCTTGTAAGCAGTGCAGCCCTAAATTTGGGGGTGGCTGTGTCTTTTTGATTTTCAGTTTTCCCAAGGTATATTCCCTAGACTGGAAGTGCCCTTGGCTCTGTAGCTCTGTTGTTTACTTGTTTTAGGGAACACAATGCACTCCTCCAGAGAGGCAGTTGGCAATTTACATCCCGCCCATCAGCATAACAAGGCTCCCTGTTCTCCAGGGCCTGTCTTGCCTTTCTGGTTTTTACACATTTTGTGGATGTCCCTTTTGACCGGTGGGAAGTGATACTTCTTTGTAGTGCAGATTTGCATTGCCCGCTTGCTTGCTTGGCCAAAAAGGGCGTATGCGTTTTCTCCTGAATATATTCAGGAGAAAACGCATACGCCCTTTTTGGCCAAGTGCATCATTGTCGAAGTTGTGCCCCTCTTCCTGTGCTTTAAAGGCGATTCCAACGTACCTCTTGAAATCTGTTTCCTGCTATTCTGCCACGCTTTCAAGTCCGCCTCGTTGCCTTCCCTCAACAGATTTTTGGACGATAGTTGTCCTTTATTACTCGGCCAGTTTGTGAATTGCTGTGCCCCTGAGCTCCATTGTTCAACTCGTTTTTGGTGAGCTGACCGCAAGTCCAAAATTTTGGTTCAGGATCTATACTGATTCCCGGTGGGTGGCTGAGACTTTGGTTAATTCTTCTTCCTGCCGGGAAATTACAGTGATATGTGCCCGTCCAAATGCCTAACAGCTACTCTCTCATTGGTTCTCCCTCTTCCCTTTCATCCTCTGCCAAATTGGCAACCTGTGCGAACCAGGAGGTTAAAGGGGCTGTCTCTCCAAGTTGGGAGGTTGATAATAAAGCAGAAGGAAAATCAAACTGGAGCACCAGGAGAGGGACTATTCGTTGAGTTTTAGAAACCTTTCGTATTCACAGTGTGTCCGTTCTCTAGGATTCCCGTACATGTTATATCTGTAGTAATATTCCCTTCAACCTGGAGAGTTGGGACCCATGGAATGTGTGCCATGCATTATTGCTTTAAAGGGTCTGCATTTGCTCACCCAATCTCACCAATCCTCTCAGTCCCAAGTGTCCAGCCTTATGCCACATCCAGCTGTCATTGTAGATAGGGTCATTTCAGGTTTCATCAGAGACCCTGAAGGAATTGTAAAGAATTTCCCAGTTTTTTTTGTTTTGTTTTTGAAATTCCTTTTTATAGTGGGTTTGAGCTGATTCTCGCTGCCATGTTTGTGCCAGTCTAGACACACTTGATTCCCTTACGGAGACATATCAATACATAGGTTTTAAGATTCTTACTAGTCAGATATATTCTTCTCCTGGAAATATGGGGTTTTGAGTCCCTTTCACTGAGGAAGGTGTAGGTCTTGTCTATTCCATAGTTGGTTTTTGGAACGGTACCTGTGCTTATATCAAACTCTGGTTTTATGCATCACCCCACCTCTCCTTCCCCCTTAAGCAGGCATAAGAGTGTTTTCTAAATGTGAGACACTGTTCTCTTTCCTAACTCAGTTCAAGTGTAGCCATGTTTACAGGATCTTCATAAGTGATAACTTATGATAAGTTTCTTTTTCTCTGTGACTTATTTCACTTAAAATCATCGTACCTGAATCCACCCATTTTGCTGCTACTGGTCTTATGACATTGATTTCATGGCTGAGGGATACTCCATCGTACGTAAGTACCACAATTTTTTGAACCAATTTTATATTTCCTGGGATATTTAAGGTGTACCCAAGTTGAGGTCCTTGTAAGCAGTGCAGCCCTAAATTTTGGGGTGGCTCTGTCTTATTGATTTTCAGTTTTTCCCAGGTATATTCCCTAGACTGGAAGTGCCCTTGGCTCTGTAGCTCTGTTGTTTACTTGTTTTAGGGAACACAATGCACTCCTCCAGAGAGGCAGTTGGCAATTTACATCCCGCCCATCAGCATAACAAGGCTCCCTGTTCTCCAGGGCCTGTCTTGCCTTTCTGGTTTTTACACATTTTGTGGATGTCCCTTTTGACCGGTGGGAAGTGATACTTCTTTGTAGTGCAGATTTGCATTGCCCGCTTGCTTGCTTGGCCAAAAAGCGCGTATGCGTTTTCTCCTGAATATATTCAGGAGAAAATGCATACGCCCTTTTTGGCCAAGTGCATCATTGTCGAAGTTGTGCCCCTCTTCCTGTGCTTTAAAGGCGATTCCAACGTACCTCTTGAAATCTGTTTCCTGCTATTCTGCCTCGCTTTCAAGTCCGCCTCATTGCCTTCCCTCAACAGATTTTTGGACGATAGTTGTCCTTTATTACTCGGCCAGTTTGTGAATTGCTGTGCCCCTGAGCTCCATTTTTCAACTCGTTTTTGGTGAGCTGACCGCAAGTCCAAAATTTTGGTTCAGGATCTATACTGATTCCCGGTGGGTGGCTGAGACTTTGGTTAATTCTTCTTCCTGCCGGGAAATTACAGTGATATGTGCCCGTCCAAATGCCTAACAGCTACTCTCTCATTGGTTCTCCCTCTTCCCTTTCATCCTCTGCCAAATTGGCAACCTGTGCGAACCAGGAGGTTAAAGGGGCTGTCTCTCCAAGTTGGGAGGTTGATAATAAAGCAGATGGAAAGTCAAACCGGAGCACCAGGAGAGGGACTATTCGTTGAGTTTTAGAAACCTTTCGTATTCACAGTGTGTCCGTTCTCTAGGATTCCCGTACATGTTATATCTGTAGTAATATTCCCTTCAACCTGGAGAGTTGGGACCCATGGAATGTGTGCCATGCATTATTGCTTTAAAGGGTCTGCATTTGCTCACCCAATCTCACCAATCCTCTCAGTCCCAAGTGTCCAGCCTTATGCCACATCCAGCTGTCGTTGTAGATAGGGTCATTTCAGGTTTCATATGAGACCCTGAAGGAATTGTAAAGAATTTCCCAGTTTTTTTTTGTTTTGTTTTTGAAATTCCTTTTTATAGTGGGTTTGAGCTGATTCTCGCTGCCATGTTTATGCCAGTCTAGACACACTTGATTCCCTTACGGAGACATATCAATACATAGGTTTTAAGATTCTTACTAGTCAGATATATTCCTCTGCGGGAAATATGGGGTTTTGTGTCCCTTTCACTGAGGAAGGTGTAGGTCTTGTCTATTCCATAGTTGGTTTTTGGAACGGTACCTGTGCTTATATCAAACTCTGGTTTTATGCATCACCCCACCTCTCCTTCCCCCTTAAGCAGGCATAAGAGTGTTTTCTAAATGTGAGACACTGTTCTCTTTCCTAACTCAGTTCAAGTGTATCCATGTTTACAGGATCTTCATAAGTGATATCTTATGATAAGTTTCTTTTTCTGTGTGACTTATTTCACTTAGAATCATCGTACCTGAATCCACCCATTTTGCTGCTACTGGTCTTATGACATTGATTTCATGGCTGAGGGATATTCCATCGTACGTAAGTACCACAATTTTTTGAACCATTTTTATATTTCCTTGGATATTTAAGGTGTACCCAAGTTGAGGTCCTTGTAAGCAGTGCAGCCCTAAATTTGGGGGTGGCTGTGTCTTTTTGATTTTCAGTTTTCCCAAGGTATATTCCCTAGACTGGAAGTGCCCTTGGCTCTGTAGCTCTGTTGTTTACTTGTTTTAGGGAACACAATGCACTCCTCCAGAGAGGCAGTTGGCAATTTACATCCCGCCCATCAGCATAACAAGGCTCCCTGTTCTCCAGGGCCTGTCTTGCCTTTCTGGTTTTTACACATTTTGTGGATGTCCCTTTTGACCGGTGGGAAGTGATACTTCTTTGTAGTGCAGATTTGCATTGCCCGCTTGCTTGCTTGGCCAAAAAGGGCGTATGCGTTTTCTCCTGAATATATTCAGGAGAAAACGCATACGCCCTTTTTGGCCAAGTGCATCATTGTCGAAGTTGTGCCCCTCTTCCTGTGCTTTAAAGGCGATTCCAACGTACCTCTTGAAATCTGTTTCCTGCTATTCTGCCACGCTTTCAAGTCCGCCTCGTTGCCTTCCCTCAACAGATTTTTGGACGATAGTTGTCCTTTATTACTCGGCCAGTTTGTGAATTGCTGTGCCCCTGAGCTCCATTGTTCAACTCGTTTTTGGTGAGCTGACCGCAAGTCCAAAATTTTGGTTCAGGATCTATACTGATTCCCGGTGGGTGGCTGAGACTTTGGTTAATTCTTCTTCCTGCCGGGAAATTACAGTGATATGTGCCCGTCCAAATGCCTAACAGCTACTCTCTCATTGGTTCTCCCTCTTCCCTTTCATCCTCTGCCAAATTGGCAACCTGTGCGAACCAGGAGGTTAAAGGGGCTGTCTCTCCAAGTTGGGAGGTTGATAATAAAGCAGAAGGAAAATCAAACTGGAGCACCAGGAGAGGGACTATTCGTTGAGTTTTAGAAACCTTTCGTATTCACAGTGTGTCCGTTCTCTAGGATTCCCGTACATGTTATATCTGTAGTAATATTCCCTTCAACCTGGAGAGTTGGGACCCATGGAATGTGTGCCATGCATTATTGCTTTAAAGGGTCTGCATTTGCTCACCCAATCTCACCAATCCTCTCAGTCCCAAGTGTCCAGCCTTATGCCACATCCAGCTGTCATTGTAGATAGGGTCATTTCAGGTTTCATCAGAGACCCTGAAGGAATTGTAAAGAATTTCCCAGTTTTTTTTGTTTTGTTTTTGAAATTCCTTTTTATAGTGGGTTTGAGCTGATTCTCGCTGCCATGTTTGTGCCAGTCTAGACACACTTGATTCCCTTACGGAGACATATCAATACATAGGTTTTAAGATTCTTACTAGTCAGATATATTCTTCTCCTGGAAATATGGGGTTTTGAGTCCCTTTCACTGAGGAAGGTGTAGGTCTTGTCTATTCCATAGTTGGTTTTTGGAACGGTACCTGTGCTTATATCAAACTCTGGTTTTATGCATCACCCCACCTCTCCTTCCCCCTTAAGCAGGCATAAGAGTGTTTTCTAAATGTGAGACACTGTTCTCTTTCCTAACTCAGTTCAAGTGTATCCATGTTTACAGGATCTTCATAAGTGATATCTTATGATAAGTTTCTTTTTCTGTGTGACTTATTTCACTTAGAATCATCGTACCTGAATCCACCCATTTTGCTGCTACTGGTCTTATGACATTGATTTCATGGCTGAGGGATATTCCATCGTACGTAAGTACCACAATTTTTTGAACCATTTTTATATTTCCTTGGATATTTAAGGTGTACCCAAGTTGAGGTCCTTGTAAGCAGTGCAGCCCTAAATTTGGGGGTGGCTGTGTCTTTTTGATTTTCAGTTTTCCCAAGGTATATTCCCTAGACTGGAAGTGCCCTTGGCTCTGTAGCTCTGTTGTTTACTTGTTTTAGGGAACACAATGCACTCCTCCAGAGAGGCAGTTGGCAATTTACATCCCGCCCATCAGCATAACAAGGCTCCCTGTTCTCCAGGGCCTGTCTTGCCTTTCTGGTTTTTACACATTTTGTGGATGTCCCTTTTGACCGGTGGGAAGTGATACTTCTTTGTAGTGCAGATTTGCATTGCCCGCTTGCTTGCTTGGCCAAAAAGGGCGTATGCGTTTTCTCCTGAATATATTCAGGAGAAAACGCATACGCCCTTTTTGGCCAAGTGCATCATTGTCGAAGTTGTGCCCCTCTTCCTGTGCTTTAAAGGCGATTCCAACGTACCTCTTGAAATCTGTTTCCTGCTATTCTGCCACGCTTTCAAGTCCGCCTCGTTGCCTTCCCTCAACAGATTTTTGGACGATAGTTGTCCTTTATTACTCGGCCAGTTTGTGAATTGCTGTGCCCCTGAGCTCCATTGTTCAACTCGTTTTTGGTGAGCTGACCGCAAGTCCAAAATTTTGGTTCAGGATCTATACTGATTCCCGGTGGGTGGCTGAGACTTTGGTTAATTCTTCTTCCTGCCGGGAAATTACAGTGATATGTGCCCGTCCAAATGCCTAACAGCTACTCTCTCATTGGTTCTCCCTCTTCCCTTTCATCCTCTGCCAAATTGGCAACCTGTGCGAACCAGGAGGTTAAAGGGGCTGTCTCTCCAAGTTGGGAGGTTGATAATAAAGCAGAAGGAAAATCAAACTGGAGCACCAGGAGAGGGACTATTCGTTGAGTTTTAGAAACCTTTCGTATTCACAGTGTGTCCGTTCTCTAGGATTCCCGTACATGTTATATCTGTAGTAATATTCCCTTCAACCTGGAGAGTTGGGACCCATGGAATGTGTGCCATGCATTATTGCTTTAAAGGGTCTGCATTTGCTCACCCAATCTCACCAATCCTCTCAGTCCCAAGTGTCCAGCCTTATGCCACATCCAGCTGTCATTGTAGATAGGGTCATTTCAGGTTTCATCAGAGACCCTGAAGGAATTGTAAAGAATTTCCCAGTTTTTTTTGTTTTGTTTTTGAAATTCCTTTTTATAGTGGGTTTGAGCTGATTCTCGCTGCCATGTTTGTGCCAGTCTAGACACACTTGATTCCCTTACGGAGACATATCAATACATAGGTTTTAAGATTCTTACTAGTCAGATATATTCTTCTCCTGGAAATATGGGGTTTTGAGTCCCTTTCACTGAGGAAGGTGTAGGTCTTGTCTATTCCATAGTTGGTTTTTGGAACGGTACCTGTGCTTATATCAAACTCTGGTTTTATGCATCACCCCACCTCTCCTTCCCCCTTAAGCAGGCATAAGAGTGTTTTCTAAATGTGAGACACTGTTCTCTTTCCTAACTCAGTTCAAGTGTAGCCATGTTTACAGGATCTTCATAAGTGATAACTTATGATAAGTTTCTTTTTCTCTGTGACTTATTTCACTTAAAATCATCGTACCTGAATCCACCCATTTTGCTGCTACTGGTCTTATGACATTGATTTCATGGCTGAGGGATACTCCATCGTACGTAAGTACCACAATTTTTTGAACCAATTTTATATTTCCTGGGATATTTAAGGTGTACCCAAGTTGAGGTCCTTGTAAGCAGTGCAGCCCTAAATTTTGGGGTGGCTCTGTCTTATTGATTTTCAGTTTTTCCCAGGTATATTCCCTAGACTGGAAGTGCCCTTGGCTCTGTAGCTCTGTTGTTTACTTGTTTTAGGGAACACAATGCACTCCTCCAGAGAGGCAGTTGGCAATTTACATCCCGCCCATCAGCATAACAAGGCTCCCTGTTCTCCAGGGCCTGTCTTGCCTTTCTGGTTTTTACACATTTTGTGGATGTCCCTTATGACCGGTGGGAAGTGATACTTCTTTGTAGTGCAGATTTGCATTGCCCGCTTGCTTGCTTGGCCAAAAAGCGCGTATGCGTTTTCTCCTGAATATATTCAGGAGAAAATGCATACGCCCTTTTTGGCCAAGTGCATCATTGTCGAAGTTGTGCCCCTCTTCCTGTGCTTTAAAGGCGATTCCAACGTACCTCTTGAAATCTGTTTCCTGCTATTCTGCCTCGCTTTCAAGTCCGCCTCATTGCCTTCCCTCAACAGATTTTTGGACGATAGTTGTCCTTTATTACTCGGCCAGTTTGTGAATTGCTGTGCCCCTGAGCTCCATTTTTCAACTCGTTTTTGGTGAGCTGACCGCAAGTCCAAAATTTTGGTTCAGGATCTATACTGATTCCCGGTGGGTGGCTGAGACTTTGGTTAATTCTTCTTCCTGCCGGGAAATTACAGTGATATGTGCCCGTCCAAATGCCTAACAGCTACTCTCTCATTGGTTCTCCCTCTTCCCTTTCATCCTCTGCCAAATTGGCAACCTGTGCGAACCAGGAGGTTAAAGGGGCTGTCTCTCCAAGTTGGGAGGTTGATAATAAAGCAGATGGAAAGTCAAACCGGAGCACCAGGAGAGGGACTATTCGTTGAGTTTTAGAAACCTTTCGTATTCACAGTGTGTCCGTTCTCTAGGATTCCCGTACATGTTATATCTGTAGTAATATTCCCTTCAACCTGGAGAGTTGGGACCCATGGAATGTGTGCCATGCATTATTGCTTTAAAGGGTCTGCATTTGCTCACCCAATCTCACCAATCCTCTCAGTCCCAAGTGTCCAGCCTTATGCCACATCCAGCTGTCGTTGTAGATAGGGTCATTTCAGGTTTCATCAGAGACCCTGAAGGAATTGTAAAGAATTTCCCAGTTTTTTTTTGTTTTGTTTTTGAAATTCCTTTTTATAGTGGGTTTGAGCTGATTCTCGCTGCCATGTTTATGCCAGTCTAGACACACTTGATTCCCTTACGGAGACATACCAATACATAGGTTTTAAGATTCTTACTAGTCAGATATATTCCTCTGCGGGAAATATGGGGTTTTGTGTCCCTTTCACTGAGGAAGGTGTAGGTCTTGTCTATTCCATAGTTGGTTTTTGGAACGGTACCTGTGCTTATATCAAACTCTGGTTTTATGCATCACCCCACCTCTCCTTCCCCCTTAAGCAGGCATAAGAGTGTTTTCTAAATGTGAGACACTGTTCTCTTTCCTAACTCAGTTCAAGTGTATCCATGTTTACAGGATCTTCATAAGTGATATCTTATGATAAGTTTCTTTTTCTGTGTGACTTATTTCACTTAGAATCATCGTACCTGAATCCACCCATTTTGCTGCTACTGGTCTTATGACATTGATTTCATGGCTGAGGGATATTCCATCGTACGTAAGTACCACAATTTTTTGAACCATTTTTATATTTCCTTGGATATTTAAGGTGTACCCAAGTTGAGGTCCTTGTAAGCAGTGCAGCCCTAAATTTGGGGGTGGCTGTGTCTTTTTGATTTTCAGTTTTCCCAAGGTATATTCCCTAGACTGGAAGTGCCCTTGGCTCTGTATCTCTGTTGTTTACTTGTTTTAGGGAACACAATGCACTCCTCCAGAGAGGCAGTTGGCAATTTACATCCCGCCCATCAGCATAACAAGGCTCCCTGTTCTCCAGGGCCTGTCTTGCCTTTCTGGTTTTTACACATTTTGTGGATGTCCCTTTTGACCGGTGGGAAGTGATACTTCTTTGTAGTGCAGATTTGCATTGCCCGCTTGCTTGCTTGGCCAAAAAGGGCGTATGCGTTTTCTCCTGAATATATTCAGGAGAAAACGCATACGCCCTTTTTGGCCAAGTGCATCATTGTCGAAGTTGTGCCCCTCTTCCTGTGCTTTAAAGGCGATTCCAACGTACCTCTTGAAATCTGTTTCCTGCTATTCTGCCTCGCTTTCAAGTCCGCCTCGTTGCCTTCCCTCAACAGATTTTTGGACGATACTTGTCCTTTATTACTCGGCCAGTTTGTGAATTGCTGTGCCCCTGAGCTCCATTTTTCAACTCGTTTTTGGTGAGCTGACCGCATGTCCAAAATTTTGGTTCAGGATCTATACTGATTCCCGGTGGGTGGCTGAGACTTTGGTTAATTCTTCTTCCTGCCGGGAAATTACAGTGATATGTGCCTGTCCAAATGCCTAACAGCTACTCTCTCATTGGTTCTCCCTCTTCCCTTTCATCCTCTGCCAAATTGGCAACCTGTGCGAACCAGGAGGTTAAAGGGGCTGTCTCTCCAAGTTGGGAGGTTGATAATAAAGCAGATGGAAAGTCAAACCGGAGCACCAGGAGAGGGACTATTCGTTGAGTTTTAGAAACCTTTCGTATTCACAGTGTGTCCGTTCTCTAGGATTCCCGTACATGTTATATCTGTAGTAATATTCCCTTCAACCTGGAGAGTTGGGACCCATGGAATGTGTGCCATGCATTATTGCTTTAAAGGGTCTGCATTTGCTCACCCAATCTCACCAATCCTCTCAGTCCCAAGTGTCCAGCCTTATGCCACATCCAGCTGTCATTGTAGATAGGGTCATTTCAGGTTTCATCAGAGACCCTGAAGGAATTGTAAAGAATTTCCCAGTTTTTTTGTTTTATTTTTGAAATTCCTTTTTATAGTGGGTTTGAGCTGATTCTCACTGCCATATTTATCCCAGTCTAGACACACTTGATTCCCTTACGGAGACATATCAATACATAGGTTTTAAGATTCTTACTAGTCAGATATATTCCTCTGCGGGAAATATGGGGTTTTGAGTCCCTTTCACTGAGGAAGGTGTAGGTCTTGTCTATTCCATAGTTGGTTTTTGGAACGGTACCTGTGCTTATATCAAACTCTGGTTTTATGCATCACCCCACCTCTCCTTCCCCCTTAAGCAGGCATAAGAGTGTTTTCTAAATGTGAGACACTGTTCTCTTTCCTAACTCAGTTCAAGTGTAGCCATGTTTACAGGATCTTCATAAGTGATATCTTATGATAAGTTTCTTTTTCTGTGTGACTTATTTCACTTAGAATCATCGTACCTGAATCCACCCATTTTGCTGCTACTGGTCTTATGACATTGATTTCATGGCTGAGGGATATTCCATCGTACGTAAGTACCACAATTTTTTGAACCATTTTTATATTTCCTGGGATATTTAAGGTGTACCCAAGTTGAGGTCCTTGTAAGCAGTGCAGCCCTAAATTTGGGGGTGGCTGTGTCTTTTTGATTTTCAGTTTTCCCAAGGTATATTCCCTAGACTGGAAGTGCCCTTGGCTCTGTAGCTCTGTTGTTTACTTGTTTTAGGGAACACAATGCACTCCTCCAGAGAGGCAGTTGGCAATTTACATCCCGCCCATCAGCATAACAAGGCTCCCTGTTCTCCAGGGCCTGTCTTGCCTTTCTGGTTTTTACACATTTTGTGGATGTCCCTTTTGACCGGTGGGAAGTGATACTTCTTTGTAGTGCAGATTTGCATTGCCCGCTTGCTTGCTTGGCCAAAAAGGGCGTATGCGTTTTCTCCTGAATATATTCAGGAGAAAACGCATACGCCCTTTTTGGCCTAGTGCATCATTGTCGAACTTGTGCCCCTCTTCCTGTGCTTTAAAGGCGATTCCAACGTACCTCTGGAAATCTGTTTCCTGCTATTCTGCCTCGCTTTCAAGTCCGCCTCGTTGCCTTCCCTCAACAGATTTTTGGACGATAGTTGTCCTTTATTACTCGGCCAGTTTGTGAATTGCTGTGCCCCTGAGCTCCATTTTTCAACTCGTTTTTGGTGAGCTGACCGCAAGTCTAAAATTTTGGTTCAGGATCTATACTGATTCCCGGTGGGTGGCTGAGACTTTAGTTAATTCTTCTTCCTGCCAGGAAATTACAGTGATATGTGCCCGTCCAAATGCCTAACAGCTACTCTCTCATTGGTTCTCCCTCTTCCCTTTCATCCTCTGCCAAATTGGCAACCTGTGCGAACCAGGAGGTTAAAGGGGCTGTCTCTCCAAGTTGGGAGGTTGATAATAAAGCAGATGGAAAGTCAAACTGGAGCACCAGGAGAGGGACTATTCGTTGAGTTTTAGAAACCTTTCGTATTCACAGTGTGTCCGTTCTCTAGGATTCCCGTACATGTTATATCTGTAGTAATATTCCCTTCAACCTGGAGAGTTGGGACCCATGGAATGTGTGCCATGCATTATTGCTTTAAAGGGTCTGCATTTGCTCACCCAATCTCACCAATCCTCTCAGTCCCAAGTGTCCAGCCTTATGCCACATCCAGCTGTCATTGTAGATAGGGTCATTTCAGGTTTCATCAGAGACCCTGAAGGAATTGTAAAGAATTTCCCAGTTTTTTTGTTTTTTTTTGAAATTCCTTTTTATAGTGGGTTTGAGCTGATTCTCGCTGCCATGTTTATGCCAGTCTAGACACACTTGATTCCCTTACGGAGACATATCAATACATAGGTTTTAAGATTCTTACTAGTCAGATATATTCCTCTGCGGGAAATATGGGGTTTTGAGTCCCTTTCACTGAGGAAGGTGTAGGTCTTGTCTATTCCCTAGTTGGTTTTTGGAACGGTACCTGTGCTTATATCAAACTTTGGTTTTATGCATCACCCCACCTCTCCTTCCCCCTTAAGCAGGCATAAGATTGTTTTCTAAATGTGAGACACTGTTCTCTTTCCTAACTCAGTTCAAGTGTAGCCATGTTTACAGGATCTTCATAAGTGATATCTTATGATAAGTTTCTTTTTCTCTGTGACTTATTTCACTTAGAATCATCGTACCTGAATCCACCCATTTTGCTGCTACTGGTCTTATGACATTGATTTCATGGCTGAGGGATATTCCATCGTACGTAAGTACCACAATTTTTTGAACCATTTTTATATTTCCTGGGATATTTAAGGTGTACCCAAGTTGAGGTCCTTGTAAGCAGTGCAGCCCTAAATTTTGGGGTGGCTGTGTCTTTTTGATTTTCAGTTTTCCCAAGGTATATTCCCTAGACTGGAAGTGCCCTTGGCTCTGTAGCTCTGTTGTTTACTTGTTTTAGGGAACACAATGCACTCCTCCAGAGAGGCAGTGGGCAATTTACATCCCGCCCATCAGCATAACAAGGCTCCCTGTTCTCCAGGGCCTGTCTTGCCTTTCTGGTTTTTACACATTTTGTGGATGTCCCTTTGGACCGGTGGGAAGTGATACTTCTTTGTAGTGCAGATTTGCATTGCCCGCTTGCTTGCTTTGCCAAAAAGGGTGTATGCGTTTTCTCCTGAATATATTCAGGAGAAAACACATACGCCCTTTTGGGCCAAGTGCATCATTGTCGAACTTGTGCCCCTCTTCCTGTGCTTTAAAGGCGATTCCAACGTACCTCTGGAAATCTGTTTCCTGCTATTCTGCCTCGCTTTCAAGTCCGCCTCGTTGCCTTCCCTCAACAGATTTTTGGACGATACTTGTCCTTTATTACTCGGCCAGTTTGTGAATTGCTGTGCCCCTGAGCTCCATTTTTCAACTCGTTTTTGGTGAGCTGACCGCATGTCCAAAATTTTGGTTCAGGATCTATACTGATTCCCGGTGGGTGGCTGAGACTTTGGTTAATTCTTCTTCCTGCCGGGAAATTACAGTGATATGTGCCCGTCCAAATGCCTAACAGCTACTCTCTCATTGGTTCTCCCTCTTCCCTTTCATCCTCTGCCAAATTGGCAACCTGTGCGAACCAGGAGGTTAAAGGGGCTGTCTCTCCAAGTTGGGAGGTTGATAATAAAGCAGATGGAAAGTCAAACCGGAGCACCAGGAGAGGGACTATTCGTTGAGTTTTAGAAACCTTTCGTATTCACAGTGTGTCCGTTCTCTAGGATTCCCGTACATGTTATATCTGTAGTAATATTCCCTTCAACCTGGAGAGTTGGGACCCATGGAATGTGTGCCATGCATTATTGCTTTAAAGGGTCTGCATTTGCTCACCCAATCTCACCAATCCTCTCAGTCCCAAGTGTCCAGCCTTATGCCACATCCAGCTGTCATTGTAGATAGGGTCATTTCAGGTTTCATCAGAGACCCTGAAGGAATTGTAAAGAATTTCCCAGTTTTTTTGTTTTATTTTTGAAATTCCTTTTTATAGTGGGTTTGAGCTGATTCTCGCTGCCATATTTATCCCAGTCTAGACACACTTGATTCCCTTACGGAGACATATCAATACATAGGTTTTAAGATTCTTACTAGTCAGATATATTCCTCTGCGGGAAATATGGGGTTTTGAGTCCCTTTCACTGAGGAAGGTGTAGGTCTTGTCTATTCCATAGTTGGTTTTTGGAACGGTACCTGTGCTTATATCAAACTCTGGTTTTATGCATCACCCCACCTCTCCTTCCCCCTTAAGCAGGCATAAGAGTGTTTTCTAAATGTGAGACACTGTTCTCTTTCCTAACTCAGTTCAAGTGTAGCCATGTTTACAGGATCTTCATAAGTGATATCTTATGATAAGTTTCTTTTTCTCTGTGACTTATTTCACTTAGAATCATCGTACCTGAATCCACCCATTTTGCTGCTACTGGTCTTATGACATTGATTTCATGGCTGAGGGTATTCCATCGTACGTAAGTACCACAATTTTTTGAACCATTTTTATATTTCCTGGGATATTTAAGGTGTACCCAAGTTGAGGTCCTTGTAAGCAGTGCAGCCCTAAATTTGGGGGTGGCTGTGTCTTTTTGATTTTCAGTTTTCCCAAGGTATATTCCCTAGACTGGAAGTGCCCTTGGCTCTGTAGCTCTGTTGTTTACTTGTTTTAGGGAACACAATGCACTCCTCCAGAGTGGCAGTTGGCAATTTACATCCCGCCCATCAGCATAACAAGGCTCCCTGTTCTCCAGGGCCTGTCTTGCCTTTCTGGTTTTTACACATTTTGTGGATGACCCTTTTGACCGGTGGGAAGTGACACTTCTTTGTAGTGCAGATTTGCATTGCCCGCTTGCTTGCTTGGCCAAAAAGGGCGTATGCGTTTTCTCCTGAATATATTCAGGAGAAAACGCATACGCCCTTTTTGGCCTAGTGCATCATTGGCGAACTTGTGCCCCTCTTCCTGTGCTTTAAAGGCGATTCCAACGTACCTCTGGAAATCTGTTTCCTGCTATTCTGCCTCGCTTTCAAGTCCGCCTCGTTGCCTTCCCTCAACAGATTTTTGGACGATACTTGTCCTTTATTACTCGGCCAGTTTGTGAATTGCTGTGCCCCTGAGCTCCATTTTTCAACTCGTTTTTGGTGAGCTGACCGCATGTCCAAAATTTTGGTTCAGGATCTATACTGATTCCCGGTGGGTGGCTGAGACTTTGGTTAATTCTTCTTCCTGCCGGGAAATTACAGTGATATGTGCCCGTCCAAATGCCTAACAGCTACTCTCTCATTGGTTCTCCCTCTTCCCTTTCATCCTCTGCCAAATTGGCAACCTGTGCGAACCAGGAGGTTAAAGGGGCTGTCTCTCCAAGTTGGGAGGTTGATAATAAAGCAGATGGAAAGTCAAACCGGAGCACCAGGAGAGGGACTATTCGTTGAGTTTTAGAAACCTTTCGTATTCACAGTGTGTCCGTTCTCTAGGATTCCCGTACATGTTATATCTGTAGTAATATTCCCTTCAACCTGGAGAGTTGGGACCCATGGAATGTGTGCCATGCATTATTGCTTTAAAGGGTCTGCATTTGCTCACCCAATCTCACCAATCCTCTCAGTCCCAAGTGTCCAGCCTTATGCCACATCCAGCTGTCATTGTAGATAGGGTCATTTCAGGTTTCATCAGAGACCCTGAAGGAATTGTAAAGAATTTCCCAGTTTTTTTGTTTTATTTTTGAAATTCCTTTTTATAGTGGGTTTGAGCTGATTCTCGCTGCCATATTTATCCCAGTCTAGACACACTTGATTCCCTTACGGAGACATATCAATACATAGGTTTTAAGATTCTTACTAGTCAGATATATTCCTCTGCGGGAAATATGGGGTTTTGAGTCCCTTTCACTGAGGAAGGTGTAGGTCTTGTCTATTCCATAGTTGGTTTTTGGAACGGTACCTGTGCTTATATCAAACTCTGGTTTTATGCATCACCCCACCTCTCCTTCCCCCTTAAGCAGGCATAAGAGTGTTTTCTAAATGTGAGACACTGTTCTCTTTCCTAACTCAGTTCAAGTGTAGCCATGTTTACAGGATCTTCATAAGTGATATCTTATGATAAGTTTCTTTTTCTCTGTGACTTATTTCACTTAGAATCATCGTACCTGAATCCACCCATTTTGCTGCTACTGGTCTTATGACATTGATTTCATGGCTGAGGGTATTCCATCGTACGTAAGTACCACAATTTTTTGAACCATTTTTATATTTCCTGGGATATTTAAGGTGTACCCAAGTTGAGGTCCTTGTAAGCAGTGCAGCCCTAAATTTGGGGGTGGCTGTGTCTTTTTGATTTTCAGTTTTCCCAAGGTATATTCCCTAGACTGGAAGTGCCCTTGGCTCTGTAGCTCTGTTGTTTACTTGTTTTAGGGAACACAATGCACTCCTCCAGAGTGGCAGTTGGCAATTTACATCCCGCCCATCAGCATAACAAGGCTCCCTGTTCTCCAGGGCCTGTCTTGCCTTTCTGGTTTTTACACATTTTGTGGATGACCCTTTTGACCGGTGGGAAGTGACACTTCTTTGTAGTGCAGATTTGCATTGCCCGCTTGCTTGCTTGGCCAAAAAGGGCGTATGCGTTTTCTCCTGAATATATTCAGGAGAAAACGCATACGCCCTTTTTGGCCTAGTGCATCATTGGCGAACTTGTGCCCCTCTTCCTGTGCTTTAAAGGCGATTCCAACGTACCTCTGGAAATCTGTTTCCTGCTATTCTGCCTCGCTTTCAAGTCCGCCTCGTTGCCTTCCCTCAACAGATTTTTGGACGATACTTGTCCTTTATTACTCGGCCAGTTTGTGAATTGCTGTGCCCCTGAGCTCCATTTTTCAACTCGTTTTTGGTGAGCTGACCGCATGTCCAAAATTTTGGTTCAGGATCTATACTGATTCCCGGTGGGTGGCTGAGACTTTGGTTAATTCTTCTTCCTGCCGGGAAATTACAGTGATATGTGCCCGTCCAAATGCCTAACAGCTACTCTCTCATTGGTTCTCCCTCTTCCCTTTCATCCTCTGCCAAATTGGCAACCTGTGCGAACCAGGAGGTTAAAGGGGCTGTCTCTCCAAGTTGGGAGGTTGATAATAAAGCAGATGGAAAGTCAAACCGGAGCACCAGGAGAGGGACTATTCGTTGAGTTTTAGAAACCTTTCGTATTCACAGTGTGTCCGTTCTCTAGGATTCCCGTACATGTTATATCTGTAGTAATATTCCCTTCAACCTGGAGAGTTGGGACCCATGGAATGTGTGCCATGCATTATTGCTTTAAAGGGTCTGCATTTGCTCACCCAGTCTCACCAATCCTCTCAGTCCCAAGTGTCCAGCCTTATGCCACATCCAGCTGTCATTGTAGATAGGGTCATTTCAGGTTTCATCAGAGACCCTGAAGGAATTGTAAAGAATTTCCCAGTTTTTTTGTTTTATTTTTGAAATTCCTTTTTATAGTGGGTTAGAGCTGATTCTCGCTGCCATATTTATCCCAGTCTAGACACACTTGATTCCCTTACGGAGACATATCAATACATAGGTTTTAAGATTCTTACTAGTCAGATATATTCCTCTGCGGGAAATATGGGGTTTTGAGTCCCTTTCACTGAGGAAGGTGTAGGTCTTGTCTATTCCATAGTTGGTTTTTGGAACGGTACCTGTGCTTATATCAAACTCTGGTTTTATGCATCACCCCACCTCTCCTTCCGCCTTAAGCAGGCATAAGAGTGTTTTCTAAATGTGAGACACTGTTCTCTTTCCTAACTCAGTTCAAGTGTAGCCATGTTTACAGGATCTTCATAAGTGATATCTTATGATAAGTTTCTTTTTCTGTGTGACTTATTTCACTTAGAATCATCGTACCTGAATCCACCCATTTTGCTGCTACTGGTCTTATGACATTGATTTCATGGCTGAGGGATATTCCATCGTACGTAAGTACCACAATTTTTTGAACCATTTTTATATTTTACTGGGATATTTAAGGTGTACCCAAGTTGAGGTCCTTGTAAGCAGTGCAGCCCTAAATTTTGGGGTGGCTGTGTCTTTTTGATTTTCAGTTTTCCCAAGGTATATTCCCTAGACTGGAAGTGCCCTTGGCTCTGTAGCTCTGTTGTTTACTTGTTTTAGGGAACACAATGCACTCCTCCAGAGAGGCAGTTGGCAATTTACATCCCGCCCATCAGCATAACAAGGCTCCCTGTTCTCCAGGGCCTGTCTTGCCTTTCTGGTTTTTACACATTTTGTGGATGTCCCTTTTGACCGGTGGGAAGTGATACTTCTTTGTAGTGCAGATTTGCATTGCCCGCTTGCTTGCTTGGCCAAAAAGGGCGTATGCGTTTTCTCCTGAATATATTCAGGAGAAAACGCATACGCCCTTTTTGGCCAAGTGCATCATTGTCGAAGTTGTGCCCCTCTTCCTGTGCTTTAAAGGCGATTCCAACGTACCTCTGGAAATCTGTTTCCTGCTATTCTGCCTCGCTTTCAAGTCCGCCTCGTTGCCTTCCCTCAACAGATTTTTGGACGATAGTTGTCCTTTATTACTCGGCCAGTTTGTGAATTGCTGTGCCCCTGAGCTCCATTTTTCAACTCGTTTTTGGTGAGCTGACCGCAAGTCCAAAATTTTGGTTCAGGATCTATACTGATTCCCGGTGGGTGGCTGAGACTTTGGTTAATTCTTCTTCCTGCCGGAAAATTACAGTGATATGTGCCCGTCCAAATGCCTAACAGCTACTCTCTCATTGGTTCTCCCTCTTCCCTTTCATCCTCTGCCAAATTGGCAACCTGTGCGAACCAGGAGGTTAAAGGGGCTGTCTCTCCAAGTTGGGAGGTTGATAATAAAGCAGATGGAAAGTCAAACTGGAGCACCAGGAGAGGGACTATTCGTTGAGTTTTAGAAACCTTTCGTATTCACAGTGTGTCCGTTCTCTAGGATTCCCGTACATGTTATATCTGTAGTAATATTCCCTTCAACCTGGAGAGTTGGGACCCATGGAATGTGTGCCATGCATTATTGCTTTAAAGGGTCTGCATTTGCTCACCCAATCTCACCAATCCTCTCAGTCCCAAGTGTCCAGCCTTATGCCACATCCAGCTGTCATTGTAGATAGGGTCATTTCAGGTTTCATCAGAGACCCTGAAGGAATTGTAAAGAATTTCCCAGTTTTTTTGTTTTTTTTTGAAATTCCTTTTTATAGTGGGTTTGAGCTGATTCTCGCTGCCATGTTTATGCCAGTCTAGACACACTTGATTCCCTTACGGAGACATATCAATACATAGGTTTTAAGATTCTTACTAGTCAGATATATTCCTCTGCGGGAAATATGGGGTTTTGAGTCCCTTTCACTGAGGAAGGTGTAGGTCTTGTCTATTCCATAGTTGGTTTTTGGAACGGTACCTGTGCTTATATCAAACTTTGGTTTTATGCATCACCCCACCTCTCCTTCCCCCTTAAGCAGGCATAAGAGTGTTTTCTAAATGTGAGACACTGTTCTCTTTCCTAACTCAGTTCAAGTGTAGCCATGTTTACAGGATCTTCATAAGTGATATCTTATGATAAGTTTCTTTTTCTGTGTGACTTATTTCACTTAGAATCATCGTACCTGAATCCACCCATTTTGCTGCTACTGGTCTTATGACATTGATTTCATGGCTGAGGGATATTCCATCGTACGTAAGTACCACAATTTTTTGAACCATTTTTATATTTCCTGGGATATTTAAGGTGTACCCAAGTTGAGGTCCTTGTAAGCAGTGCAGCCCTAAATTTTGTGGTGGCTGTGTCTTTTTGATTTTCAGTTTTCCCAAGGTATATTCCCTAGACTGGAAGTGCCCTTGGCTCTGTAGCTCTGTTGTTTACTTGTTTTAGGGAACACAATGCACTCCTCCAGAGAGGCAGTTGGCAATTTACATCCCGCCCATCAGCATAACAAGGCTCCCTGTTCTCCAGGGCCTGTCTTGCCTTTCTGGTTTTTACACATTTTGTGGATGTCCCTTTGGACCGGTGAGAAGTGATACTTCTTTGTAGTGCAGATTTGCATTGCCCGCTTGCTTGCTTGGCCAAAAAGGGCGTATGCGTTTTCTCCTGAATATATTCAGGAGAAAACACATACGCCCTTTTGGGCCAAGTGCATCATTGTCGAAGTTGTGCCCCTCTTCCTGTGCTTTAAAGGCGATTCCAACGTACCTCTGGAAATCTGTTTCCTGCTATTCTGCCTCGCTTTCAAGTCCGCCTCGTTGCCTTCCCTCAACAGATTTTTGGACGATAGTTGTCCTTTATTACTCGGCCAGTTTGTGAATTGCTGTGCCCCTGAGCTCCATTTTTCAACTCGTTTTTGGTGAACTGACCGCAAGTCCAAAATTTTGGTTCAGGATCTATACTGATTCCCGGTGGGTGGCTGAGACTTTGGTTAATTCTTCTTCCTGCCGGGAAATTACAGTGATATGTGCCCGTCCAAATGCCTAACAGCTACTCTCTCATTGGTTCTCCCTCTTCCCTTTCATCCTCTGCCAAATTGGCAACCTGTGCGAACCAGGAGGTTAAAGGGGCTGTCTCTCCAAGTTGGGAGGTTGATAATAAAGCAGATGGAAAGTCAAACCGGAGCACCAGGAGAGGGACTATTCATTGAGTTTTAGAAACCTTTCGTATTCACAGTGTGTCCGTTCTCTAGGATTCCCGTACATGTTATATCTGTAGTAATATTCCCTTCAACCTGGAGAGTTGGGACCCATGGAATGTGTGCCATGCATTATTGCTTTAAAGGGTCTGCATTTGCTCACCCAATCTCACCAATCCTCTCAGTCCCAAGTGTCCAGCCTTATGCCACATCCAGCTGTCATTGTAGATAGGGTCATTTCAGGTTTCATCAGAGACCCTGAAGGAATTGTAAAGAATTTCCCAGTTTTTTTGTTTTATTTTTGAATTTCCTTTTTATAGTGGGTTTGAGCTGATTCTCGCTGCCATAATTATCCCAGTCTAGACACACTTGATTCCCTTACGGAGACATATCAATACATAGGTTTTAAGATTCTTACTAGTCAGATATATTCCTCTGCGGGAAATATGGGGTTTTGAGTCCCTTTCACTGAGGAAGGTGTAGGTCTTGTCTATTCCATAGTTGGTTTTTGGAACGGTACCTGTGCTTATATCAAACTTTGGTTTTATGCATCACCCCACCTCTCCTTCCCCCTTAAGCAGGCATAAGATTGTTTTCTAAATGTGAGACACTGTTCTCTTTCCTAACTCAGTTCAAGTGTAGCCATGTTTACAGGATCTTCATAAGTGATATCTTATGATAAGTTTCTTTTTCTGTGTGACTTATTTCACTTAGAATCATCGTACCTGAATCCACCCATTTTGCTGCTACTGGTCTTATGACATTGATTTCATGGCTGAGGGATATTCCATCGTACGTAAGTACCACAATTTTTTGAACCATTTTTATATTTCCTGGGATATTTAAGGTGTACCCAAGTTGAGGTCCTTGTAAGCAGTGCAGCCCTAAATTTTGGGGTGGCTGTGTCTTTTTGATTTTCAGTTTTCCCAAGGTATATTCCCTAGACTGGAAGTGCCCTTGGCTCTGTAGCTCTGTTGTTTACTTGTTTTAGGGAACACAATGCACTCCTCCAGAGTGGCAGTTGGCAATTTACATCCCGCCCATCAGCATAACAAGGCTCCCTGTTCTCCAGGGCCTGTCTTGCCTTTCTGGTTTTTACACATTTTGTGGATGTCCCTTTTGACCGGTGGGAAGTGACACTTCTTTGTAGTGCAGATTTGCATTGCCCGCTTGCTTGCTTGGCCAAAAAGGGCGTATGCGTTTTCTCCTGAATATATTCAGGAGAAAACGCATACGCCCTTTTTGGCCAAGTGCATCATTGTCGAAGTTGTGCCCCACTTCCTGTGCTTTAAAGTCGATTCCAACGTACCTCTGGAAATCTGTTTCCTGCTATTCTGCCTCGCTTTCAAGTCCGCCTCGTTGCCTTCCCTCAACAGATTTTTGGACGATACTTGTCCTTTATTACTCGGCCAGTTTGTGAATTGCTGTGCCCCTGAGCTCCATTTTTCAACTCGTTTTTGGTGAGCTGACCGCATGTCCAAAATTTTGGTTCAGGATCTATACTGATTCCCGGTGGGTGGCTGAGACTTTGGTTAATTCTTCTTCCTGCCGGGAAATTACAGTGATATGTGCCCGTCCAAATGCCTAACAGCTACTCTCTCATTGGTTCTCCCTCTTCCCTTTCATCCTCTGCCAAATTGGCAACCTGTGCGAACCAGGAGGTTAAAGGGGCTGTCTCTCCAAGTTGGGAGGTTGATAATAAAGCAGATGGAAAGTCAAACTGGAGCACCAGGAGAGGGACTATTCGTTGAGTTTTAGAAACCTTTCGTATTCACAGTGTGTCCGTTCTCTAGGATTCCTGTACATGTTATATCTGTAGTAATATTCCCTTCAACCTGGAGAGTTGGGACCCATGGAATGTGTGCCATGCATTATTGCTTTAAAGGGTCTGCATTTGCTCACCCAGTCTCACCAATCCTCTCAGTCCCAAGTGTCCAGCCTTATGCCACATCCAGCTGTCATTGTAGATAGGGTCATTTCAGGTTTCATCAGAGACCCTGAAGGAATTGTAAAGAATTTCCCAGTTTTTTTGTTTTATTTTTGAAATTCCTTTTTATAGTGGGTTTGAGCTGATTCTCGCTGCCATATTTATCCCAGTCTAGACACACTTGATTCCCTTACGGAGACATATCAATACATAGGTTTTAAGATTCTTACTAGTCAGATATATTCCTCTGCGGGAAATATGGGGTTTTGAGTCCCTTTCACTGAGGAAGGTGTAGGTCTTGTCTATTCCATAGTTGGTTTTTGGAACGGTACCTGTGCTTATATCAAACTCTGGTTTTATGCATCACCCCACCTCTCCTTCCGCCTTAAGCAGGCATAAGAGTGTTTTCTAAATGTGAGACTCTGTTCTCTTTCCTAACTCAGTTCAAGTGTAGCCATGTTTACAGGATCTTCATAAGTGATATCTTATGATAAGTTTCTTTTTCTGTGTGACTTATTTCACTTAGAATCATCGTACCTGAATCCACCCATTTTGCTGCTACTGGTCTTATGACATTGATTTCATGGCTGAGGGATATTCCATCGTACGTAAGTACCACAATTTTTTGAACCATTTTTATATTTCCTGGGATATTTAAGGTGTACCCAAGTTGAGGTCCTTGTAAGCAGTGCAGCCCTAAATTTTGGGGTGGCTGTGTCTTTTTGATTTTCAGTTTTCCCAAGGTATATTCCCTAGACTGGAAGTGCCCTTGGCTCTGTAGCTCTGTTGTTTACTTGTTTTAGGGAACACAATGCACTCCTCCAGAGAGGCAGTTGGCAATTTACATCCCGCCCATCAGCATAACAAGGCTCCCTGTTCTCCAGGGCCTGTCTTGCCTTTCTGGTTTTTACACATTTTGTGGATGTCCCTTTGGACCGGTGGGAAGTGATACTTCTTTGTAGTGCAGATTTGCATTGCCCGCTTGCTTGCTTGGCCAAAAAGGGCGTATGCGTTTTCTCCTGAATATATTCAGGAGAAAACACATACGCCCTTTTGGGCCAAGTGCATCATTGTCGAAGTTGTGCCCCTCTTCCTGTGCTTTAAAGGCGATTCCAACGTACCTCTGGAAATCTGTTTCCTGCTATTCTGCCTCGCTTTCAAGTCCGCCTCGTTGCCTTCCCTCAACAGATTTTTGGACGATAGTTGTCCTTTATTACTCGGCCAGTTTGTGAATTGCTGTGCCCCTGAGCTCCATTTTTCAACTCGTTTTTGGTGAACTGACCGCAAGTCCAAAATTTTGGTTCAGGATCTATACTGATTCCCGGTGGGTGGCTGAGACTTTGGTTAATTCTTCTTCCTGCCGGGAAATTACAGTGATATGTGCCCGTCCAAATGCCTAACAGCTACTCTCTCATTGGTTCTCCCTCTTCCCTTTCATCCTCTGCCAAATTGGCAACCTGTGCGAACCAGGAGGTTAAAGGGGCTGTCTCTCCAAGTTGGGAGGTTGATAATAAAGCAGATGGAAAGTCAAACCGGAGCACCAGGAGAGGGACTATTCATTGAGTTTTAGAAACCTTTCGTATTCACAGTGTGTCCGTTCTGTAGCATTCCCGTACATGTTATATCTGTAGTAATATTCCCTTCAACCTGGAGAGTTGGGACCCATGGAATGTGTGCCATGCATTATTGCTTTAAAGGGTCTGCATTTGCTCACCCAATCTCACCAATCCTCTCAGTCCCAAGTGTCCAGCCTTATGCCCCATCCAGCTGTCATTGTAGATAGGGTCATTTCAGGTTTCATCAGAGACCCTGAAGGAATTGTAAAGAATTTCCCAGTTTTTTTGTTTTATTTTTGAAATTCCTTTTTATAGTGGGTTTGAGCTGATTCTCGCTGCCATATTTATCCCAGTCTAGACACACTTGATTCCCTTACGGAGACATATCAATACATAGGTTTTAAGATTCTTACTAGTCAGATATATTCCTCTGCGGGAAATATGGGGTTTTGAGTCCCTTTCACTGAGGAAGGTGTAGGTCTTGTCTATTCCATAGTTGGTTTTTGGAACGGTACCTGTGCTTATATCAAACTCTGGCTTTATGCATCACCCCACCTCTCCTTCCGCCTTAAGCAGGCATAAGAGTGTTTTCTAAATGTGAGACACTGTTCTCTTTCCTAACTCAGTTCAAGTGTAGCCATGTTTACAGGATCTTCATAAGTGATATCTTATGATAAGTTTCTTTTTCTGTGTGACTTATTTCACTTAGAATCATCGTACCTGAATCCACCCATTTTGCTGCTACTGGTCTTATGACATTGATTTCATGGCTGAGGGATATTCCATCGTACGTAAGTACCACAATTTTTTGAACCATTTTTATATTTCCTGGGATATTTAAGGTGTACCCAAGTTGAGGTCCTTGTAAGCAGTGCAGCCCTAAATTTTGGGGTGGCTGTGTCTTTTTGATTTTCAGTTTTCCCAAGGTATATTCCCTAGACTGGAAGTGCCCTTGGCTCTGTAGCTCTGTTGTTTACTTGTTTTAGGGAACACAATGCACTCCTCCAGAGAGGCAGTTGGCAATTTACATCCCGCCCATCAGCATAACAAGGCTCCCTGTTCTCCAGGGCCTGTCTTGCCTTTCTGGTTTTTACACATTTTGTGGATGTCCCTTTTGACCGGTGGGAAGTGATACTTCTTTGTAGTGCAGATTTGCATTGCCCGCTTGCTTGCTTGGCCAAAAAGGGCGTATGCGTTTTCTCCTGAATATATTCAGGAGAAAACGCATACGCCCTTTTTGGCCAAGTGCATCATTGTCGAAGTTGTGCCCCTCTTCCTGTGCTTTAAAGGCGATTCCAACGTACTTCTGGAAATCTGTTTCCTGCTATTCTGCCTCGCTTTCAAGTCCGCCTCGTTGCCTTCCCTCAACAGATTTTTGGACGATAGTTGTCCTTTATTACTCGGCCAGTTTGTGAATTGCTGTGCCCCTGAGCTCCATTTTTCAACTCGTTTTTGGTGAGCTGACCGCAAGTCCAAAATTTTGGTTCAGGATCTATACTGATTCCCGGTGGGTGGCTGAGACTTTGGTTAATTCTTCTTCCTGCCGGGAAATTACAGTGATATGTGCCCGTCCAAATGCCTAACAGCTACTCTCTCATTGGTTCTCCCTCTTCCCTTTCATCCTCTGCCAAATTGGCAACCTGTGCGAACCAGGAGGTTAAAGGGGCTGTCTCTCCAAGTTGGGAGGTTGATAATAAAGCAGATGGAAAGTCAAACCGGAGCACCAGGAGAGGGACTATTCGTTGAGTTTTAGAAACCTTTCGTATTCACAGTGTGTCCGTTCTCTAGGATTCCCGTACATGTTATATCTGTAGTAATATTCCCTTCAACCTGGAGAGTTGGGACCCATGGAATGTGTGCCATGCATTATTGCTTTAAAGGGTCTGCATTTGCTCACCCAATCTCACCAATCCTCTCAGTCCCAAGTGTCCAGCCTTATGCCACATCCAGCTGTCATTGTAGATAGGGTCATTTCAGGTTTCATCAGAGACCCTGAAGGAATTGTAAAGAATTTCCCAGTTTTTTTGTTTTATTTTTGAAATTCCTTTTTATAGTGGGTTTGAGCTGATTCTCGCTGCCATATTTATCCCAGTCTAGACACACTTGATTCCCTTACGGAGACATATCAATACATAGGTTTTAAGATTCTTACTAGTCAGATATATTCCGCTGCGGGAAATATGGGGTTTTGAGTCCCTTTCACTGAGAAAGGTGTAGGTCTTGTCTATTCCATAGTTGGTTTTTGGAACGGTACCTGTGCTTATATCAAACTCTGGTTTTATGCATCACCCCACCTCTCCTTCCCCCTTAAGCAGGCATAAGAGTGTTTTCTAAATGTGAGACACTGTTCTCTTTCCTAACTCAGTTGAAGTGTAGCCATCTTTACAGGATCTTCATAAGTGATATCTTATGATAAGTTTCTTTTTCTGTGTGACTTATTTCACTTAGAATCATCGTACCTGAATCCACCCATTTTGCTGCTACTGGTCTTATGACATTGATTTCATGGCTGAGGGATATTCCATCGTACGTAAGTACCACAATTTTTTGAACCATTTTTATATTTCCTGGGATATTTAAGGTGTACCCAAGTTGAGGTCCTTGTAAGCAGTGCAGCCCTAAATTTTGGGGTGGCTGTGTCTTTTTGATTTTCAGTTTTCCCAAGGTATATTCCCTAGACTGGAAGTGCCCTTGGCTCTGTAGCTCTGTTGTTTACTTGTTTTAGGGAACACAATGCACTCCTCCAGAGAGGCAGTTGGCAATTTACATCCCGCCCATCAGCATAACAAGGCTCCCTGTTCTCCAGGGCCTGTCTTGCCTTTCTGGTTTTTACACATTTTGTGGATGTCCCTTTTGACCGGTGGGAAGTGATACTTCTTTGTAGTGCAGATTTGCATTGCCCGCTTGCTTGCTTGGCCAAAAAGGGCGTATGCGTTTTCTCCTGAATATATTCAGGAGAAAATGCATACACACTTTTTGGCCAAGTGCATCATTGTCGAAGTTGTGCCCCTCTTCCTGTGCTTTAAAGGCGATTCCAACGTACCTCTTGAAATCTGTTTCCTGCTATTCTGCCTCGCTTTCAAGTCCGCCTCGTTGCCTTCCCTCAACAGATTTTTGGACGATAGTTGTCCTTTATTACTCGGCCAGTTTGTGAATTGCTGTGCCCCTGAGCTCCATTTTTCAACTCGTTTTTGGTGAGCTGACCGCAAGTCCAAATTTTTGGTTCTGGATCTATACTGATTCCCGGTGGGTGGCTGAGACTTTGGTTAATTCTTCTTCCTGCCGGGAAATTACAGTGATATGTGCCCGTCCAAATGCCTAACAGCTACTCTCTCATTGGTTCTCCCTCTTCCCTTTCATCCTCTGCCAAATTGGCAACCTGTGCGAACCAGGAGGTTAAAGGGGCTGTCTCTCCAAGTTGCGAGGTTGATAATAAAGCAGATGGAAAGTCAAACCGGAGCACCAGGAGAGGGACTATTCGTTGAGTTTTAGAAACCTTTCGTATTCACAGTGTGTCCGTTCTCTAGGATTCCCGTACATGTTATATCTGTAGTAATATTCCCTTCAACCTGGAGAGTTGGGACCCATGGAATGTGTGCCATGCATTATTGCTTTAAAGGGTCTGCATTTGCTCACCCAATCTCACCAATCCTCTCAGTCCCAAGTGTCCAGCCTTATGCCACATCCAGCTGTCATTGTAGATAGGGTCATTTCAGGTTTCATCAGAGACCCTGAAGGAATTGTAAAGAATTTCCCAGTTTTTTTGTTTTATTTTTGAAATTCCTTTTTATAGTGGGTTTGAGCTGATTCTCGCTGCCATATTTATCCCAGTCTAGACACACTTGATTCCCTTACGGAGACATATCAATACATAGGTTTTAAGATTCTTACTAGTCAGATATATTCCTCTGCGGGAAATATGGGGTTTTGAGTCCCTTTCACTGAGGAAGGTGTAGGTCTTGTCTATTCCATAGTTGGTTTTTGGAACGGTACCTGTGCTTATATCAAACTCTGGTTTTATGCATCACCCCACCTCTCCTTCCCCCTTAAGCAGGCATAAGAGTGTTTTCTAAATGTGAGCCACTGTTCTCTTTCCTAACTCAGTTCAAGTGTAGCCATGTTTACAGGATCTTCATAAGTGATATCTTATGATAAGTTTCTTTTTCTCTGTGACTTATTTCACTTAGAATCATCGTACATGAATCCACCCATTTTGCTGCTACTGGTCTTATGACATTGATTTCATGGCTGAGGGATATTCCATCGTACGTAAGTACCACAATTTTTTGAACCATTTTTATATTTCCTGGGATATTTAAGGTGTACCCAAGTTGAGGTCCTTGTAAGCAGTGCAGCCCTAAATTTTGGGGTGGCTGTGTCTTTTTGATTTTCAGTTTTCCCAAGGTATATTCCCTAGACTGGAAGTGCCCTTGGCTCTGTAGCTCTGTTGTTTACTTGTTTTAGGGAACACAATGCACTCCTCCACAGTGGCAGTTGGCAATTTACATCCCGCCCATCAGCATAACAAGGCTCCCTGTTCTCCAGGGCCTGTCTTGCCTTTCTGGTTTTTACACATTTTGTGGATGTCCCTTTTGACCGGTGGGAAGTGACACTTCTTTGTAGTGCAGATTTGCATTGCCCGCTTGCTTGCTTGGCCAAAAAGGGCGTATGCGTTTTCTCCTGAATATATTCAGGAGAAAACGCATACGCCCTTTTTGGCCAAGTGCATCATTGTCGAAGTTGTGCCCCACTTCCTGTGCTTTAAAGTCGATTCCAACGTACCTCTGGAAATCTGTTTCCTGCTATTCTGCCTCGCTTTCAAGTCCGCCTCGTTGCCTTCCCTCAACAGATTTTTGGACGATACTTGTCCTTTATTACTCGGCCAGTTTGTGAATTGCTGTGCCCCTGAGCTCCATTTTTCAACTCGTTTTTGGTGAGCTGACCGCATGTCCAAAATTTTGGTTCAGGATCTATACTGATTCCCGGTGGGTGGCTGAGACTTTGGTTAATTCTTCTTCCTGCCGGGAAATTACAGTGATATGTGCCCGTCCAAATGCCTAACAGCTACTCTCTCATTGGTTCTCCCTCTTCCCTTTCATCCTCTGCCAAATTGGCAACCTGTGCGAACCAGGAGGTTAAAGGGGCTGTCTCTCCAAGTTGGGAGGTTGATAATAAAGCAGATGGAAAGTCAAACTGGAGCACCAGGAGAGGGACTATTCGTTGAGTTTTAGAAACCTTTCGTATTCACAGTGTGTCCGTTCTCTAGGATTCCTGTACATGTTATATCTGTAGTAATATTCCCTTCAACCTGGAGAGTTGGGACCCATGGAATGTGTGCCATGCATTATTGCTTTAAAGGGTCTGCATTTGCTCACCCAGTCTCACCAATCCTCTCAGTCCCAAGTGTCCAGCCTTATGCCACATCCAGCTGTCATTGTAGATAGGGTCATTTCAGGTTTCATCAGAGACCCTGAAGGAATTGTAAAGAATTTCCCAGTTTTTTTGTTTTATTTTTGAAATTCCTTTTTATAGTGGGTTTGAGCTGATTCTCGCTGCCATATTTATCCCAGTCTAGACACACTTGATTCCCTTACGGAGACATATCAATACATAGGTTTTAAGATTCTTACTAGTCAGATATATTCCTCTGCGGGAAATATGGGGTTTTGAGTCCCTTTCACTGAGGAAGGTGTAGGTCTTGTCTATTCCATAGTTGGTTTTTGGAACGGTACCTGTGCTTATATCAAACTCTGGTTTTATGCATCACCCCACCTCTCCTTCCGCCTTAAGCAGGCATAAGAGTGTTTTCTAAATGTGAGACACTGTTCTCTTTCCTAACTCAGTTCAAGTGTAGCCATGTTTACAGGATCTTCATAAGTGATATCTTATGATAAGTTTCTTTTTCTGTGTGACTTATTTCACTTAGAATCATCGTACCTGAATCCACCCATTTTGCTGCTACTGGTCTTATGACATTGATTTCATGGCTGAGGGATATTCCATCGTACGTAAGTACCACAATTTTTTGAACCATTTTTATATTTCCTGGGATATTTAAGGTGTACCCAAGTTGAGGTCCTTGTAAGCAGTGCAGCCCTAAATTTTGGGGTGGCTGTGTCTTTTTGATTTTCAGTTTTCCCAAGGTATATTCCCTAGACTGGAAGTGCCCTTGGCTCTGTAGCTCTGTTGTTTACTTGTTTTAGGGAACACAATGCACTCCTCCAGAGAGGCAGTTGGCAATTTACATCCCGCCCATCAGCATAACAAGGCTCCCTGTTCTCCAGGGCCTGTCTTGCCTTTCTGGTTTTTACACATTTTGTGGATGTCCCTTTGGACCGGTGGGAAGTGATACTTCTTTGTAGTGCAGATTTGCATTGCCCGCTTGCTTGCTTGGCCAAAAAGGGCGTATGCGTTTTCTCCTGAATATATTCAGGAGAAAACACATACGCCCTTTTGGGCCAAGTGCATCATTGTCGAAGTTGTGCCCCTCTTCCTGTGCTTTAAAGGCGATTCCAACGTACCTCTGGAAATCTGTTTCCTGCTATTCTGCCTCGCTTTCAAGTCCGCCTCGTTGCCTTCCCTCAACAGATTTTTGGACGATAGTTGTCCTTTATTACTCGGCCAGTTTGTGAATTGCTGTGCCCCTGAGCTCCATTTTTCAACTCGTTTTTGGTGAACTGACCGCAAGTCCAAAATTTTGGTTCAGGATCTATACTGATTCCCGGTGGGTGGCTGAGACTTTGGTTAATTCTTCTTCCTGCCGGGAAATTACAGTGATATGTGCCCGTCCAAATGCCTAACAGCTACTCTCTCATTGGTTCTCCCTCTTCCCTTTCATCCTCTGCCAAATTGGCAACCTGTGCGAACCAGGAGGTTAAAGGGGCTGTCTCTCCAAGTTGGGAGGTTGATAATAAAGCAGATGGAAAGTCAAACCAGAGCACCAGGAGAGGGACTATTCATTGAGTTTTAGAAACCTTTCGTATTCACAGTGTGTCCGTTCTCTAGGATTCCCGTACATGTTATATCTGTAGTAATATTCCCTTCAACCTGGAGAGTTGGGACCCATGGAATGTGTGCCATGCATTATTGCTTTAAAGGGTCTGCATTTGCTCACCCAATCTCACCAATCCTCTCAGTCCCAAGTGTCCAGCCTTATGCCCCATCCAGCTGTCATTGTAGATAGGGTCATTTCAGGTTTCATCAGAGACCCTGAAGGAATTGTAAAGAATTTCCCAGTTTTTTTGTTTTATTTTTGAAATTCCTTTTTATAGTGGGTTTGAGCTGATTCTCGCTGCCATATTTATCCCAGTCTAGACACACTTGATTCCCTTACGGAGACATATCAATACATAGGTTTTAAGATTCTTACTAGTCAGATATATTCCTCTGCGGGAAATATGGGGTTTTGAGTCCCTTTCACTGAGGAAGGTGTAGGTCTTGTCTATTCCATAGTTGGTTTTTGGAACGGTACCTGTGCTTATATCAAACTCTGGTTTTATGCATCACCCCACCTCTCCTTCCCCCTTAAGCAGGCATAAGAGTGTTTTCTAAATGTGAGACACTGTTCTCTTTCCTAACTCAGTTCAAGTGTAGCCATGTTTACAGGATCTTCATAAGTGATATCTTATGATAAGTTTCTTTTTCTCTGTGACTTATTTCACTTAGAATCATCGTACCTGAATCCACCCATTTTGCTGCTACTGGTCTTATGACATTGATTTCATGGCTGAGGGATATTCCATCGTACGTAAGTACCACAATTTTTTGAACCATTTTTATATTTCCTGGGATATTTAAGGTGTACCCAAGTTGAGGTCCTTGTAAGCAGTGCAGCCCTAAATTTTGGGGTGGCTGTGTCTTTTTGATTTTCAGTTTTCCCAAGGTATATTCCCTAGACTGGAAGTGCCCTTGGCTCTGTAGCTCTGTTGTTTACTTGTTTTAGGGAACACAATGCACTCCTCCAGAGTGGCAGTTGGCAATTTACATCCCGCCCATCAGCATAACAAGGCTCCCTGTTCTCCAGGGCCTGTCTTGCCTTTCTGGTTTTTACACATTTTGTGGATGTCCCTTTTGACCGGTGGGAAGTGACACTTCTTTGTAGTGCAGATTTGCATTGCCCGCTTGCTTGCTTGGCCAAAAAGGGCGTATGCGTTTTCTCCTCAATATATTCAGGAGAAAACGCATACGCCCTTTTTGGCCAAGTGCATCATTGTCGAAGTTGTGCCCCTCTTCCTGTGCTTTAAAGTCGATTCCAACGTACCTCTGGAAATCTGTTTCCTGCTATTCTGCCTCGCTTTCAAGTCCGCCTCGTTGCCTTCCCTCAACAGATTTTTGGACGATACTTGTCCTTTATTACTCGGCCAGTTTGTGAATTGCTGTGCCCCTGAGCTCCATTTTTCAACTCGTTTTTGGTGAGCTGACCGCATGTCCAAAATTTTGGTTCAGGATCTATACTGATTCCCGGTGGGTGGCTGAGACTTTGGTTAATTCTTCTTCCTGCCGGGAAATTACAGTGATATGTGCCCGTCCAAATGCCTAACAGCTACTCTCTCATTGGTTCTCCCTCTTCCCTTTCATCCTCTGCCAAATTGGCAACCTGTGCGAACCAGGAGGTTAAAGGGGCTGTCTCTCCAAGTTGGGAGGTTGATAATAAAGCAGATGGAAAGTCAAACTGGAGCACCAGGAGAGGGACTATTCGTTGAGTTTTAGAAACCTTTCGTATTCACAGTGTGTCCGTTCTCTAGGATTCCCGTACATGTTATATCTGTAGTAATATTCCCTTCAACCTGGAGAGTTGGGACCCATGGAATGTGTGCCATGCATTATTGCTTTAAAGGGTCTGCATTTGCTCACCCAGTCTCACCAATCCTCTCAGTCCCAAGTGTCCAGCCTTATGCCACATCCAGCTGTCATTGTAGATAGGGTCATTTCAGGTTTCATCAGAGACCCTGAAGGAATTGTAAAGAATTTCCCAGTTTTTTTGTTTTATTTTTGAAATTCCTTTTTATAGTGGGTTTGAGCTGATTCTCGCTGCCATATTTATCCCAGTCTAGACACACTTGATTCCCTTACGGAGACATATCAATACATAGGTTTTAAGATTCTTACTAGTCAGATATATTCCTCTGCGGGAAATATGGGGTTTTGAGTCCCTTTCACTGAGGAAGGTGTAGGTCTTGTCTATTCCATAGTTGGTTTTTGGAACGGTACCTGTGCTTATATCAAACTCTGGTTTTATGCATCACCCCACCTCTCCTTCCGCCTTAAGCAGGCATAAGAGTGTTTTCTAAATGTGAGACACTGTTCTCTTTCCTAACTCAGTTCAAGTGTAGCTATGTTTACAGGATCTTCATAAGTGATATCTTATGATAAGTTTCTTTTTCTGTGTGACTTATTTCACTTAGAATCATCGTACCTGAATCCACCCATTTTGCTGCTACTGGTCTTATGACATTGATTTCATGGCTGAGGGATATTCCATCGTACGTAAGTACCACAATTTTTTGAACCATTTTTATATTTCCTGGGATATTTAAGGTGTACCCAAGTTGAGGTCCTTGTAAGCAGTGCAGCCCTAAATTTTGGGGTGGCTGTGTCTTTTTGATTTTCAGTTTTCCCAAGGTATATTCCCTAGACTGGAAGTGCCCTTGGCTCTGTAGCTCTGTTGTTTACTTGTTTTAGGGAACACAATGCACTCCTCCAGAGAGGCAGTTGGCAATTTACATCCCGCCCATCAGCATAACAAGGCTCCCTGTTCTCCAGGGCCTGTCTTGCCTTTCTGGTTTTTACACATTTTGTGGATGTCCCTTTTGACCGGTGGGAAGTGATACTTCTTTGTAGTGCAGATTTGCATTGCCCGCTTGCTTGCTTGGCCAAAAAGGGCGTATGCGTTTTCTCCTGAATATATTCAGGAGAAAACGCATACGCCCTTTTTGGCCAAGTGCATCATTGTCGAAGTTGTGCCCCTCTTCCTGTGCTTTAAAGGCGATTCCAACGTACCTCTGGAAATCTGTTTCCTGCTATTCTGCCTCGCTTTCAAGTCCGCCTCGTTGCCTTCCCTCAACAGATTTTTGGACGATAGTTGTCCTTTATTACTCGGCCAGTTTGTGAATTGCTGTGCCCCTGAGCTCCATTTTTCAACTCGTTTTTGGTGAGCTGACCGCAAGTCCAAAATTTTGGTTCAGGATCTATACTGATTCCCGGTGGGTGGCTGAGACTTTGGTTAATTCCTCTTCCTGCCGGGAAATTACAGTGATATGTGCCCGTCCAAATGCCTAACAGCTACTCTCTCATTGGTTCTCCCTCTTCCCTTTCATCCTCTGCCAAATTGGCAACCTGTGCGAACCAGGAGGTTAAAGGGGCTGTCTCTCCAAGTTGCGAGGTTGATAATAAAGCAGATGGAAAGTCAAACCGGAGCACCAGGAGAGGGACTATTCGTTGAGTTTTAGAAACCTTTCGTATTCACAGTGTGTCTGTTCTCTAGGATTCCCGTACATGTTATATCTGTAGTAATATTCCCTTCAACCTGGAGAGTTGGGACCCATGGAATGTGTGCCATGCATTATTGCTTTAAAGGGTCTGCATTTGCTCACCCAATCTCACCAATCCTCTCAGTCCCAAGTGTCCAGCCTTATGCCACATCCAGCTGTCATTGTAGATAGGGTCATTTCAGGTTTCATCAGAGACCCTGAAGGAATTGTAAAGAATTTCCCAGTTTTTTTTGTTTTATTTTTGAAATTCCTTTTTATAGTGGGTTTGAGCTGATTCTCGCTGCCATATTTATCCCAGTCTAGACACACTTGATTCCCTTACGGAGACATATCAATACATAGGTTTTAAGATTCTTACTAGTCAGATATATTCCTCTGCGGGAAATATGGGGTTTTGAGTCCCTTTCACTGAGGAAGGTGTAGGTCTTGTCTATTCCATAGTTGGTTTTTGGAACGGTACCTGTGCTTATATCAAACTCTGGTTTTATGCATCACCCCACCTCTCCTTCCCCCTTAAGCAGGCATAAGAGTTTTTTCTAAATGTGAGACACTGTTCTCTTTCCTAACTCAGTTCAAGTGTAGCTATGTTTACAGGATCTTCATAAGTGATATCTTATGATAAGCTTCTTTTTCTCTGTGACTTATTTCACTTAGAATCATCGTACATGAATCCACCCATTTTGCTGCTACTGGTCTTATGACATTGATTTCATGGCTGAGGGATATTCCATCGTACGTAAGTACCACAATTTTTTGAACCATTTTTATATTTCCTGGGATATTTAAGGTGTACCCAAGTTGAGGTCCTTGTAAGCAGTGCAGCCCTAAATTTTGGGGTGGCTGTGTCTTTTTGATTTTCAGTTTTCCCAAGGTATATTCCCTAGACTGGAAGTGCCCTTGGCTCTGTAGCTCTGTTGTTTACTTGTTTTAGGGAACACAATGCACTCCTCCAGAGAGGCAGTTGGCAATTTACATCCCGCCCATCAGCATAACAAGGTTCCCTGTTCTCCAGGGCCTGTCTTGCCTTTCTGGTTTTTACACATTTTGTGGATGTCCCTTTTGACCGGTGGGAAGTGATACTTCTTTGTAGTGCAGATTTGCATTGCCCGCTTGCTTGCTTGGCCAAAAAGGGCGTATGCGTTTTCTCCTGAATATATTCAGGAGAAAACGCATACGCCCTTTTTGGCCAAGTGCATCATTGTCGAAGTTGTGCCCCTCTTCCTGTGCTTTAAAGGCGATTCCAACGTACCTCTGGAAATCTGTTTCCTGCTATTCTGCCTCGCTTTCAAGTCCGCCTCGTTGCCTTCCCTCAACAGATTTTTGGACGATAGTTGTCCTTTATTACTCGGCCAGTTTGTGAATTGCTGTGCCCCTGAGCTCCATTTTTCAACTCGTTTTTGGTGAGCTGACCGCAAGTCCAAAATTTTGGTTCAGGATCTATACTGATTCCCGGTGGGTGGCTGAGACTTTGGTTAATTCTTCTTCCTGCCGGAAAATTACAGTGATATGTGCCCGTCCAAATGCCTAACAGCTACTCTCTCATTGGTTCTCCCTCTTCCCTTTCATCCTCTGCCAAATTGGCAACCTGTGCGAACCAGGAGGTTAAAGGGGCTGTCTCTCCATGTTGGGAGGTTGATAATAAAGCAGATGGAAAGTCAAACCGGAGCACCAGGAGAGGGACTATTCGTTGAGTTTTAGAAACCTTTCGTATTCACAGTGTGTCCGTTCTCTAGGATTCCCGTACATGTTATATCTGTAGTAATATTCCCTTCAACCTGGAGAGTTGGGACCCATGGAATGTGTGCCATGCATTATTGCTTTAAAGGGTCTGCATTTGCTCACCCAATCTCACCAATCCTCTCAGTCCCAAGTGTCCAGCCTTATGCCACATCCAGCTGTCATTGTAGATAGGGTCATTTCAGGTTTCATCAGAGACCCTGAAGGAATTGTAAAGAATTTCCCAGTTTTTTTGTTTTATTTTTGAAATTCCTTTTTATAGTGGGTTTGAGCTGATTCTCGCTGCCATATTTATCCCAGTCTAGACACACTTGATTCCCTTACGGAGACATATCAATACATAGGTTTTAAGATTCTTACTAGTCAGATATATTCCTCTGCGGGAAATATGGGGTTTTGAGTCCCTTTCACTGAGGAAGGTGTAGGTCTTGTCTATTCCATAGTTGGTTTTTGGAACGGTACCTGTGCTTATATCAAACTCTGGTTTTATGCATCACCCCACCTCTCCTTCCCCCTTAAGCAGGCATAAGAGTGTTTTCTAAATGTGAGACACTGTTCTCTTTCCTAACTCAGTTCAAGTGTAGCCATGCTTACAGGATCTTCATAAGTGAAATCTTATGATAAGTTTCTTTTTCTGTGTGACTTATTTCACTTAGAATCATCGTACCTGAATCCACCCATTTTGCTGCTACTGGTCTTATGACATTGATTTCATGGCTGAGTGATATTCCATCGTACGTAAGTACCACAATTTTTTGAACCATTTTTATATTTCCTGGGATATTTAAGGTGTACCCAAGTTGAGGTCCTTGTAAGCAGTGCAGCCCTAAATTTTGGGGTGGCTGTGTCTTTTTGATTTTCAGTTTTCCCAAGGTATATTCCCTAGACTGGAAGTGCCCTTGGCTCTGTAGCTCTGTTGTTTACTTGTTTTAGGGAACACAATGCACTCCTCCAGAGAGGCAGTTGGCAATTTACATCCCGCCCATCAGCATAACAAGGCTCCCTGTTCTCCAGGGCCTGTCTTGCCTTTCTGGTTTTTACACATTTTGTGGATGTCCCTTTTGACCGGTGGGAAGTGATACTTGTTTGTAGTGCAGATTTGCATTGCCCGCTTGCTTGCTTGGCCAAAAAGGGCGTATGCGTTTTCTCCTGAATATATTCAGGAGAAAACGCATACGCCCTTTTTGGCCAAGTGCATCATTGTCGAAGTTGTGCCCCTCTTCCTGTGCTTTAAAGGCGATTCCAACGTACCTCTTGAAATCTGTTTCCTGCTATTCTGCCTCGCTTTCAAGTCCGCCTCGTTGCCTTCCCTCAACAGATTTTTGGACGATAGTTGTCCTTTATTACTCGGCCAGTTTGTGAATTGCTGTGCCCCTGAGCTCCATTTTTCAACTCGTTTTTGGTGAACTGACCGCAAGTCCAAAATTTTGGTTCAGGATCTATACTGATTCCCGGTGGGTGGCTGAGACTTTGGTTAATTCTTCTTCCTGCCGGGAAATTACAGTGATATGTGCCCGTCCAAATGCCTAACAGCTACTCTCTCATTGGTTCTCCCTCTTCCCTTTCATCCTCTGCCAAATTGGCAACCTGTGCGAACCAGGAGGTTAAAGGGGCTGTCTCTCCAAGTTGCGAGGTTGATAATAAAGCAGATGGAAAGTCAAACCGGAGCACCAGGAGAGGGACTATTCGTTGAGTTTTAGAAACCTTTCGTATTCACAGTGTGTCCGTTCTCTAGGATTCCCGTACATGTTATATCTGTAGTAATATTCCCTTCAACCTGGAGAGTTGGGACCCATGGAATGTGTGCCATGCATTATTGCTTTAAAGGGTCTGCATTTGCTCACCCAATCTCACCAATCCTCTCAGTCCCAAGTGTCCAGCCTTATGCCACATCCAGCTGTCATTGTAGATAGGGTCATTTCAGGTTTCATCAGAGACCCTGAAGTAATTGTAAAGAATTTCCCAGTTTTTTTTGTTTTATTTTTGAAATTCCTTTTTATAGTGGGTTTGAGCTGATTCTCGCTGCCATATTTATCCCAGTCTAGACACACTTGATTCCCTTACGGAGACATATCAATACATAGGTTTTAAGATTCTTACTAGTCAGATATATTCCTCTGCGGGAAATATGGGGTTTTGAGTCCCTTTCACTGAGGAAGGTGTAGGTCTTGTCTATTCCATAGTTGGTTTTTGGAACGGTACCTGTGCTTATATCAAACTCTGGTTTTATGCATCACCCCACCTCTCCTTCCCCCTTAAGCAGGCATAAGAGTGTTTTCTAAATGTGAGCCACTGTTCTCTTTCCTAACTCAGTTCAAGTGTAGCCATGTTTACAGGATCTTCATAAGTGATATCTTATGATAAGCTTCTTTTTCTCTGTGACTTATTTCACTTAGAATCATCGTACATGAATCCACCCATTTTGCTGCTACTGGTCTTATGACATTGATTTCATGGCTGAGGGATATTCCATCGTACGTAAGTACCACAATTTTTTGAACCATTTTTATATTTCCTGGGATATTTAAGGTGTACCCAAGTTGAGGTCCTTGTAAGCAGTGCAGCCCTAAATTTTGGGGTGGCTGTGTCTTTTTGATTTTCAGTTTTCCCAAGGTATATTCCCTAGACTGGAAGTGCCCTTGGCTCTGTAGCTCTGTTGTTTACTTGTTTTAGGGAACACAATGCACTCCTCCAGAGAGGCAGTTGGCAATTTACATCCCGCCCATCAGCATAACAAGGCTCCCTGTTCTCCAGGGCCTGTCTTGCCTTTCTGGTTTTTACACATTTTGTGGATGTCCCTTTTGACCGGTGGGAAGTGATACTTCTTTGTAGTGCAGATTTGCATTGCCCGCTTGCTTGCTTGGCCAAAAAGGGCGTATGCGTTTTCTCCTGAATATATTCAGGAGAAAACGCATACGCCCTTTTTGGCCAAGTGCATCATTGTCGAAGTTGTGCCCCTCTTCCTGTGCTTTAAAGGCGATTCCAACGTACCTCTGGAAATCTGTTTCCTGCTATTCTGCCTCGCTTTCAAGTCCGCCTCGTTGCCTTCCCTCAACAGATTTTTGGACGATAGTTGTCCTTTATTACTCGGCCAGTTTGTGAATTGCTGTGCCCCTGAGCTCCATTTTTCAACTCGTTTTTGGTGAGCTGACCGCAAGTCCAAAATTTTGGTTCAGGATCTATACTGATTCCCGGTGGGTGGCTGAGACTTTGGTTAATTCTTCTTCCTGCCGGGAAATTACAGTGATATGTGCCCGTCCAAATGCCTAACAGCTACTCTCTCATTGGTTCTCCCTCTTCCCTTTCATCCTCTGCCAAATTGGCAACCTGTGCGAACCAGGAGGTTAAAGGGGCTGTCTCTCCAAGTTGCGAGGTTGATAATAAAGCAGATGGAAAGTCAAACCGGAGCACCAGGAGAGGGACTATTCGTTGAGTTTTAGAAACCTTTCGTATTCACAGTGTGTCCGTTCTCTAGGATTCCCGTACATGTTATATCTGTAGTAATATTCCCTTCAACCTGGAGAGTTGGGACCCATGGAATGTGTGCCATGCATTATTGCTTTAAAGGGTCTGCATTTGCTCACCCAATCTCACCAATCCTCTCAGTCCCAAGTGTCCAGCCTTATGCCACATCCAGCTGTCATTGTAGATAGGGTCATTTCAGGTTTCATCAGAGACCCTGAAGGAATTGTAAAGAATTTCCCAGTTTTTGTGTTTTATTTTTGAAATTCCTTTTTATAGTGGGTTTGAGCTGATTCTCGCTGCCATATTTATCCCAGTCTAGACACACTTGATTCCCTTACGGAGACATATCAATACATAGGTTTTAAGATTCTTACTAGTCAGATATATTCCTCTGCGGGAAATATGGGGTTTTGAGTCCCTTTCACTGAGGAAGGTGTAGGTCTTGTCTATTCCATAGTTGGTTTTTGGAACGGTACCTGTGCTTATATCAAACTCTGGTTTTATGCATCACCCCACCTCTCCTTCCCCCTTAAGCAGGCATAAGAGTGTTTTCTAAATGTGAGACACTGTTCTCTTTCCTAACTCAGTTCAAGTGTAGCCATGTTTACAGGATCTTCATAAGTGATATCTTATGATAAGTTTCTTTTTCTGTGTGACTTATTTCACTTAGAATCATCGTACCTGAATCCACCCATTTTGCTGCTACTGGTCTTATGACATTGATTTCATGGCTGAGGGATATTCCATCGTACGTAAGTACCACAATTTTTTGAACCATTTTTATATTTCCTGGGATATTTAAGGTGTACCCAAGTTGAGGTCCTTGTAAGCAGTGCAGCCCTAAATTTTGGGGTGGCTGTGTCTTTTTGATTTTCAGTTTTCCCAAGGTATATTCCCTAGACTGGAAGTGCCCTTGGCTCTGTAGCTCTGTTGTTTACTTGTTTTAGGGAACACAATGCACTCCTCCAGAGAGGCAGTTGGCAATTTACATCCCGCCCATCAGCATAACAAGGCTCCCTGTTCTCCAGGGCCTGTCTTGCCTTTCTGGTTTTTACACATTTTGTGGATGTCCCTTTTGACCGGTGGGAAGTGATACTTGTTTGTAGTGCAGATTTGCATTGCCCGCTTGCTTGCTTGGCCAAAAAGGGCGTATGCGTTTTCTCCTGAATATATTCAGGAGAAAACGCATACGCCCTTTTTGGCCAAGTGCATCATTGTCGAAGTTGTGCCCCTCTTCCTGTGCTTTAAAGGCGATTCCAACGTACCTCTTGAAATCTGTTTCCTGCTATTCTGCCTCGCTTTCAAGTCCGCCTCGTTTCCTTCCCTCAACAGATTTTTGGACGATAGTTGTCCTTTATTACTCGGCCAGTTTGTGAATTGCTGTGCCCCTGAGCTCCATTTTTCAACTCGTTTTTGGTGAGCTGACCGCAAGTCCAAAATTTTGGTTCAGGATCTATACTGATTCCCGGTGGGTGGCTGAGACTTTGGTTAATTCTTCTTCCTGCCGGGAAATTACAGTGATATGTGCCCGTCCAAATGCCTAACAGCTACTCTCTCATTGGTTCTCCCTCTTCCCTTTCATCCTCTGCCAAATTGGCAACCTGTGCGAACCAGGAGGTTAAAGGGGCTGTCTCTCCAAGTTGGGAGGTTGATAATAAAGCAGATGGAAAGTCAAACCGGAGCACCAGGAGAGGGACTATTCGTTGAGTTTTAGAAACCTTTCGTATTCACAGTGTGTCCGTTCTCTAGGATTCCCGTACATGTTATATCTGTAGTAATATTCCCTTCAACCTGGAGAGTTGGGACCCATGGAATGTGTGCCATGCATTATTGCTTTAAATGGTCTGCATTTGCTCACCCAATCTCACCAATCCTCTCAGTCCCAAGTGTCCAGCCTTATGCCACATCCAGCTGTCATTGTAGATAGGGTCATTTCAGGTTTCATCAGAGACCCTGAAGGAATTGTAAAGAATTTCCCAGTTTTTTTGTTTTATTTTTGAAATTCCTTTTTATAGTGGGTTTGAGCTGATTCTCGCTGCCATATTTATCCCAGTCTAGACACACTTGATTCCCTTACGGAGACATATCAATACATAGGTTTTAAGATTCTTACTAGTCAGATATATTCCTCTGCGGGAAATATGGGGTTTTGAGTCCCTTTCACTGAGGAAGGTGTAGGTCTTGTCTATTCCATAGTTGGTTTTTGGAACGGTACCTGTGCTTATATCAAACTCTGGTTTTATGCATCACCCCACCTCTCCTTCCCCCTTAAGCAGGCATAAGAGTGTTTTCTAAATGTGAGACACTGTTCTCTTTCCTAACTCAGTTCAAGTGTAGCCATGCTTACAGGATCTTCATAAGTGAAATCTTATGATAAGTTTCTTTTTCTGTGTGACTTATTTCACTTAGAATCATCGTACCTGAATCCACCCATTTTGCTGCTACTGGTCTTATGACATTGATTTCATGGCTGAGGGATATTCCATCGTACGTAAGTACCACAATTTTTTGAACCATTTTTATATTTCCTGGGATATTTAAGGTGTACCCAAGTTGAGGTCCTTGTAAGCAGTGCAGCCCTAAATTTTGGGGTGGCTGTGTCTTTTTGATTTTCAGTTTTCCCAAGGTATATTCCCTAGACTGGAAGTGCCCTTGGCTCTGTAGCTCTGTTGTTTACTTGTTTTAGGGAACACAATGCACTCCTCCAGAGAGGCAGTTGGCAATTTACATCCCGCCCATCAGCATAACAAGGCTCCCTGTTCTCCAGGGCCTGTCTTGCCTTTCTGGTTTTTACACATTTTGTGGATGTCCCTTTTGACCGGTGGGAAGTGATACTTGTTTGTAGTGCAGATTTGCATTGCCCGCTTGCTTGCTTGGCCAAAAAGGGCGTATGCGTTTTCTCCTGAATATATTCAGGAGAAAACGCATACGCCCTTTTTGGCCAAGTGCATCATTGTCGAAGTTGTGCCCCTCTTCCTGTGCTTTAAAGGCGATTCCAACGTACCTCTTGAAATCTGTTTCCTGCTATTCTGCCTCGCTTTCAAGTCCGCCTCGTTGCCTTCCCTCAACAGATTTTTGGACGATACTTGTCCTTTATTACTCGGCCAGTTTGTGAATTGCTGTGCCCCTGAGCTCCATTTTTCAACTCGTTTTTGGTGAGCTGACCGCAAGTCCAAAATTTTGGTTCAGGATCTATACTGATTCCCGGTGGGTGGCTGAGACTTTGGTTAATTCTTCTTCCTGCCGGGAAATTACAGTGATATGTGCCCGTCCAAATGCCTAACAGCTACTCTCTCATTGGTTCTCCCTCTTCCCTTTCATCCTCTGCCAAATTGGCAACCTGTGCGAACCAGGAGGTTAAAGGGGCTGTCTCTCCAAGTTGGGAGGTTGATAATAAAGCAGATGGAAAGTCAAACCGGAGCACCAGGAGAGGGACTATTCGTTGAGTTTTAGAAACCTTTCGTATTCACAGTGTGTCCGTTCTCTAGGATTCCCGTACATGTTATATCTGTAGTAATATTCCCTTCAACCTGGAGAGTTGGGACCCATGGAATGTGTGCCATGCATTATTGCTTTAAAGGGTCTGCATTTGCTCACCCAATCTCACCAATCCTCTCAGTCCCAAGTGTCCAGCCTTATGCCACATCCAGCTGTCATTGTAGATAGGGTCATTTCAGGTTTCATCAGAGACCCTGAAGGAATTGTAAAGAATTTCCCAGTTTTTTTGTTTTATTTTTGAAATTCCTTTTTATAGTGGGTTTGAGCTGATTCTCGCTGCCATATTTATCCCAGTCTAGACACACTTGATTCCCTTACGGAGACATATCAATACATAGGTTTTAAGATTCTTACTAGTCAGATATATTCCTCTGCGGGAAATATGGGGTTTTGAGTCCCTTTCACTGAGGAAGGTGTAGGTCTTGTCTATTCCATAGTTGGTTTTTGGAACGGTACCTGTGCTTATATCAAACTCTGGTTTTATGCATCACCCCACCTCTCCTTCCCCCTTAAGCAGGCATAAGAGTGTTTTCTAAATGTGAGACACTGTTCTCTTTCCTAACTCAGTTCAAGTGTAGCCATGTTTACAGGATCTTCATAAGTGATATCTTATGATAAGTTTCTTTTTCTGTGTGACTTATTTCACTTAGAATCATCGTACCTGAATCCACCCATTTTGCTGCTACTGGTCTTATGACATTGATTTCATGGCTGAGGGATATTCCATCGTACGTAAGTACCACAATTTTTTGAACCATTTTTATATTTCCTGGGATATTTAAGGTGTACCCAAGTTGAGGTCCTTGTAAGCAGTGCAGCCCTAAATTTTGGGGTGGCTGTGTCTTTTTGATTTTCAGTTTTACCAAGGTATATTCCCTAGACTGGAAGTGCCCTTGGCTCTGTAGCTCTGTTGTTTACTTGTTTTAGGGAACACAATGCACTCCTCCAGAGAGGCAGTTGGCAATTTACATCCCGCCCATCAGCATAAAAAGGCTCCCTGTTCTCCAGGGCCTGTCTTGCCTTTCTGGTTTTTACACATTTTGTGGATGTCCCTTTTGACCGGTGGGAAGTGATACTTCTTTGTAGTGCAGATTTGCATTGCCCGCTTGCTTGCTTGGCCAAAAAGGGCGTATGTGTTTTCTCCTGAATATATTCAGGAGAAAACGCATACGCCCTTTTTGGCCAAGTGCATCATTGTCGAAGTTGTGCCCCTCTTCCTGTGCTTTAAAGGCGATTCCAACGTACCTCTTGAAATCTGTTTCCTGCTATTCTGCCTCGCTTTCAAGTCCGCCTCGTTGCCTTCCCTCAACAGATTTTTGGACGATAGTTGTCCTTTATTACTCGGCCAGTTTGTGAATTGCTGTGCCCCTGAGCTCCATTTTTCAACTCGTTTTTGGTGAACTGACCGCAAGTCCAAAATTTTGGTTCAGGATCTATACTGATTCCCGGTGGGTGGCTGAGACTTTGGTTAATTCTTCTTCCTGCCGGGAAATTACAGTGATATGTGCCCGTCCAAATGCCTAACAGCTACTCTCTCATTGGTTCTCCCTCTTCCCTTTCATCCTCTGCCAAATTGGCAACCTGTGCGAACCAGGAGGTTAAAGGGGCTGTCTCTCCAAGTTGGGAGGTTGACAATAAAGCAGATGGAAAGTCAAACCGGAGCACCAGGAGAGGGACTATTCGTTGAGTTTTAGAAACCTTTCGTATTCACAGTGTGTCCGTTCTCTAGGATTCCCGTACATGTTATATCTGTAGTAATATTCCCTTCAACCTGGAGAGTTGGGACCCATGGAATGTGTGCCATGCATTATTGCTTTAAAGGGTCTGCATTTGCTCACCCAATCTCACCAATCCTCTCAGTCCCAAGTGTCCAGCCTTATGCCACATCCAGCTGTCATTGTAGATAGGGTCATTTCAGGTTTCATCAGAGACCCTGAAGTAATTGTAAAGAATTTCCCAGTTTTTTTTGTTTTATTTTTGAAATTCCTTTTTATAGTGGGTTTGAGCTGATTCTCGCTGCCATATTTATCCCAGTCTAGACACACTTGATTCCCTTACGGAGACATATCAATACATAGGTTTTAAGATTCTTACTAGTCAGATATATTCCTCTGCGGGAAATATGGGGTTTTGAGTCCCTTTCACTGAGGAAGGTGTAGGTCTTGTCTATTCCATAGTTGGTTTTTGGAACGGTACCTGTGCTTATATCAAACTCTGGTTTTATGCATCACCCCACCTCTCCTTCCCCCTTAAGCAGGCATAAGAGTGTTTTCTAAATGTGAGACACTGTTCTCTTTCCTAACTCAGTTCAAGTGTAGCCATGTTTACAGGATCTTCATAAGTGATATCTTATGATAAGTTTCTTTTTCTGTGTGACTTATTTCACTTAGAATCATCGTACCTGAATCCACCCATTTTGCTGCTACTGGTCTTATGACATTGATTTCATGGCTGAGGGATATTCCATCGTACGTAAGTACCACAATTTTTTGAACCATTTTTATATTTCCTGGGATATTTAAGGTGTACCCAAGTTGAGGTCCTTGTAAGCAGTGCAGCCCTAAATTTTGGGGTGGCTGTGTCTTTTTGATTTTCAGTTTTCCCAAGGTATATTCCCTAGACTGGAAGTGCCCTTGGCTCTGTAGCTCTGTTGTTTACTTGTTTTAGGGAACACAATGCACTCCTCCAGAGAGGCAGTTGGCAATTTACATCCCGCCCATCAGCATAAAAAGGCTCCCTGTCCTCCAAGGCCTGTCTTGCCTTTCTGGTTTTTATACATTTTGTGGATGTCCCTTTTGACCGGTGGGAAGTGATACTTCTTTGTAGTGCAGATTTGCATTGCCCGCTTGCTTGCTTGGCCAAAAAGGGCGTATGCGTTTTCTCCTGAATATATTCAGGAGAAAACGCATACGCCCTTTTTGGCCAAGTGCATCATTGTCGAAGTTGTGCCCCTCTTCCTGTGCTTTAAAGGCGATTCCAACGTACCTCTTGAAATCTGTTTCCTGCTATTCTGCCTCGCTTTCAAGTCCGCCTCGTTGCCTTCCCTCAACAGATTTTTGGACGATAGTTGTCCTTTATTACTCGGCCAGTTTGTGAATTGCTGTGCCCCTGAGCTCCATTTTTCAACTCGTTTTTGGTGAACTGACCGCAAGTCCAAAATTTTGGTTCAGGATCTATACTGATTCCCGGTGGGTGGCTGAGACTTTGGTTAATTCTTCTTCCTGCCGGGAAATTACAGTGATATGTGCCCGTCCAAATGCCTAACAGCTACTCTCTCATTGGTTCTCCCTCTTCCCTTTCATCCTCTGCCAAATTGGCAACCTGTGCGAACCAGGAGGTTAAAGGGTCTGTCTCTCCAAGTTGGGAGGTTGATAATAAAGCAGATGGAAAGTCAAACCGGAGCACCAGGAGAGGGACTATTCGTTGAGTTTTAGAAACCTTTCGTATTCACAGTGTGTCCGTTCTCTAGGATTCCCGTACATGTTATATCTGTAGTAATATTCCCTTCAACCTGGAGAGTTGGGACCCATGGAATGTGTGCCATGCATTATTGCTTTAAAGGGTCTGCATTTGCTCACCCAATCTCACCAATCCTCTCAGTCCCAAGTGTCCAGCCTTATGCCACATCCAGCTGTCATTGTAGATAGGGTCATTTCAGGTTTCATCAGAGACCCTGAAGGAATTGTAAAGAATTTCCCAGTTTTTTTGTTTTATTTTTGAAATTCCTTTTTATAGTGGGTTTGAGCTGATTCTCGCTGCCATATTTATCCCAGTCTAGACACACTTGATTCCCTTACGGAGACATATCAATACATAGGTTTTAAGATTCTTACTAGTCAGATATATTCCTCTGCGGGAAATATGGGGTTTTGAGTCCCTTTCACTGAGGAAGGTGTAGGTCTTGTCTATTCCATAGTTGGTTTTTGGAACGGTACCTGTGTTTATATCAAACTCTGGTTTTATGCATCACCCCACCTCTCCTTCCCCCTTAAGCAGGCATAAGAGTGTTTTCTAAATGTGAGACACTGTTCTCTTTCCTAACTCAGTTCAAGTGTAGCCATGTTTACAGGATCTTCATAAGTGATATCTTATGATAAGTTTCTTTTTCTGTGTGACTTATTTCACTTAGAATCATCGTACCTGAATCCACCCATTTTGCTGCTACTGGTCTTATGACATTGATTTCATGGCTGAGGGATATTCCATCGTACGTAAGTACCACAATTTTTTGAACCATTTTTATATTTCCTGGGATATTTAAGGTGTACCCAAGTTGAGGTCCTTGTAAGCAGTGCAGCCCTAAATTTTGGGGTGGCTGTGTCTTTTTGATTTTCAGTTTTCCCAAGGTATATTCCCTAGACTGGAAGTGCCCTTGGCTCTGTAGCTCTGTTGTTTACTTGTTTTAGGGAACACAATGCACTCCTCCAGAGAGGCAGTTGGCAATTTACATCCCGCCCATCAGCATAACAAGGCTCCCTGTTCTCCAGGGCCTGTCTTGCCTTTCTGGTTTTTACACATTTTGTGGATGTCCCTTTTGACCGGTGGGAAGTGATACTTCTTTGTAGTGCAGATTTGCATTGCCCGCTTGCTTGCTTGGCCAAAAAGGGCGTATGCGTTTTCTCCTGAATATATTCAGGAGAAAACGCATACGCCCTTTTTGGCCAAGTGCATCATTGTCGAAGTTGTGCCCCTCTTCCTGTGCTTTAAAGGCGATTCCAACGTACCTCTTGAAATCTGTTTCCTGCTATTCTGCCTCGCTTTCAAGTCCGCCTCGTTGCCTTCCCTCAACAGATTTTTGGACGATACTTGTCCTTTATTACTCGGCCAGTTTGTGAATTGCTGTGCCCCTGAGCTCCATTTTTCAACTCGTTTTTGGTGAGCTGACCGCAAGTCCAAAATTTTGGTTCAGGATCTATACTGATTCCCGGTGGGTGGCTGAGACTTTGGTTAATTCTTCTTCCTGCCGGGAAATTACAGTGATATGTGCCCGTCCAAATGCCTAACAGCTACTCTCTCATTGGTTCTCCCTCTTCCCTTTCATCCTCTGCCAAATTGGCAACCTGTGCGAACCAGGAGGTTAAAGGGGCTGTCTCTCCAAGTTGGGAGGTTGATAATAAAGCAGATGGAAAGTCAAACCGGAGCACCAGGAGAGGGACTATTCGTTGAGTTTTAGAAACCTTTCGTATTCACAGTGTGTCCGTTCTCTAGGATTCCCGTACATGTTATATCTGTAGTAATATTCCCTTCAACCTGGAGAGTTGGGACCCATGGAATGTGTGCCATGCATTATTGCTTTAAAGGGTCTGCATTTGCTCACCCAATCTCACCAATCCTCTCAGTCCCAAGTGTCCAGCCTTATGCCACATCCAGCTGTCATTGTAGATAGGGTCATTTCAGGTTTCATCAGAGACCCTGAAGGAATTGTAAAGAATTTCCCAGTTTTTTTGTTTTATTTTTGAAATTCCTTTTTATAGTGGGTTTGAGCTGATTCTCGCTGCCATATTTATCCCAGTCTAGACACACTTGATTCCCTTACGGAGACATATCAATACATAGGTTTTAAGATTCTTACTAGTCAGATATATTCCTCTGCGGGAAATATGGGGTTTTGAGTCCCTTTCACTGAGGAAGGTGTAGGTCTTGTCTATTCCATAGTTGGTTTTTGGAACGGTACCTGTGTTTATATCAAACTCTGGTTTTATGCATCACCCCACCTCTCCTTCCCCCTTAAGCAGGCATAAGAGTGTTTTCTAAATGTGAGACACTGTTCTCTTTCCTAACTCAGTTCAAGTGTAGCCATGTTTACAGGATCTTCATAAGTGATATCTTATGATAAGTTTCTTTTTCTGTGTGACTTATTTCACTTAGAATCATCGTACCTGAATCCACCCATTTTGCTGCTACTGGTCTTATGACATTGATTTCATGGCTGAGGGATATTCCATCGTACGTAAGTACCACAATTTTTTGAACCATTTTTATATTTCCTGGGATATTTAAGGTGTACCCAAGTTGAGGTCCTTGTAAGCAGTGCAGCCCTAAATTTTGGGGTGGCTGTGTCTTTTTGATTTTCAGTTTTACCAAGGTATATTCCCTAGACTGGAAGTGCCCTTGGCTCTGTAGCTCTGTTGTTTACTTGTTTTAGGGAACACAATGCACTCCTCCAGAGAGGCAGTTGGCAATTTACATCCCGCCCATCAGCATAAAAAGGCTCCCTGTTCTCCAGGGCCTGTCTTGCCTTTCTGGTTTTTACACATTTTGTGGATGTCCCTTTTGACCGGTGGGAAGTGATACTTCTTTGTAGTGCAGATTTGCATTGCCCGCTTGCTTGCTTGGCCAAAAAGGGCGTATGTGTTTTCTCCTGAATATATTCAGGAGAAAACGCATACGCCCTTTTTGGCCAAGTGCATCATTGTCGAAGTTGTGCCCCTCTTCCTGTGCTTTAAAGGCGATTCCAACGTACCTCTTGAAATCTGTTTCCTGCTATTCTGCCTCGCTTTCAAGTCCGCCTCGTTGCCTTCCCTCAACAGATTTTTGGACGATAGTTGTCCTTTATTACTCGGCCAGTTTGTGAATTGCTGTGCCCCTGAGCTCCATTTTTCAACTCGTTTTTGGTGAACTGACCGCAAGTCCAAAATTTTGGTTCAGGATCTATACTGATTCCCGGTGGGTGGCTGAGACTTTGGTTAATTCTTCTTCCTGCCGGGAAATTACAGTGATATGTGCCCGTCCAAATGCCTAACAGCTACTCTCTCATTGGTTCTCCCTCTTCCCTTTCATCCTCTGCCAAATTGGCAACCTGTGCGAACCAGGAGGTTAAAGGGGCTGTCTCTCCAAGTTGGGAGGTTGACAATAAAGCAGATGGAAAGTCAAACCGGAGCACCAGGAGAGGGACTATTCGTTGAGTTTTAGAAACCTTTCGTATTCACAGTGTGTCCGTTCTCTAGGATTCCCGTACATGTTATATCTGTAGTAATATTCCCTTCAACCTGGAGAGTTGGGACCCATGGAATGTGTGCCATGCATTATTGCTTTAAAGGGTCTGCATTTGCTCACCCAATCTCACCAATCCTCTCAGTCCCAAGTGTCCAGCCTTATGCCACATCCAGCTGTCATTGTAGATAGGGTCATTTCAGGTTTCATCAGAGACCCTGAAGTAATTGTAAAGAATTTCCCAGTTTTTTTTGTTTTATTTTTGAAATTCCTTTTTATAGTGGGTTTGAGCTGATTCTCGCTGCCATATTTATCCCAGTCTAGACACACTTGATTCCCTTACGGAGACATATCAATACATAGGTTTTAAGATTCTTACTAGTCAGATATATTCCTCTGCGGGAAATATGGGGTTTTGAGTCCCTTTCACTGAGGAAGGTGTAGGTCTTGTCTATTCCATAGTTGGTTTTTGGAACGGTACCTGTGCTTATATCAAACTCTGGTTTTATGCATCACCCCACCTCTCCTTCCCCCTTAAGCAGGCATAAGAGTGTTTTCTAAATGTGAGACACTGTTCTCTTTCCTAACTCAGTTCAAGTGTAGCCATGTTTACAGGATCTTCATAAGTGATATCTTATGATAAGTTTCTTTTTCTGTGTGACTTATTTCACTTAGAATCATCGTACCTGAATCCACCCATTTTGCTGCTACTGGTCTTATGACATTGATTTCATGGCTGAGGGATATTCCATCGTACGTAAGTACCACAATTTTTTGAACCATTTTTATATTTCCTGGGATATTTAAGGTGTACCCAAGTTGAGGTCCTTGTAAGCAGTGCAGCCCTAAATTTTGGGGTGGCTGTGTCTTTTTGATTTTCAGTTTTCCCAAGGTATATTCCCTAGACTGGAAGTGCCCTTGGCTCTGTAGCTCTGTTGTTTACTTGTTTTAGGGAACACAATGCACTCCTCCAGAGAGGCAGTTGGCAATTTACATCCCGCCCATCAGCATAAAAAGGCTCCCTGTCCTCCAAGGCCTGTCTTGCCTTTCTGGTTTTTATACATTTTGTGGATGTCCCTTTTGACCGGTGGGAAGTGATACTTCTTTGTAGTGCAGATTTGCATTGCCCGCTTGCTTGCTTGGCCAAAAAGGGCGTATGCGTTTTCTCCTGAATATATTCAGGAGAAAACGCATACGCCCTTTTTGGCCAAGTGCATCATTGTCGAAGTTGTGCCCCTCTTCCTGTGCTTTAAAGGCGATTCCAACGTACCTCTTGAAATCTGTTTCCTGCTATTCTGCCTCGCTTTCAAGTCCGCCTCGTTGCCTTCCCTCAACAGATTTTTGGACGATAGTTGTCCTTTATTACTCGGCCAGTTTGTGAATTGCTGTGCCCCTGAGCTCCATTTTTCAACTCGTTTTTGGTGAACTGACCGCAAGTCCAAAATTTTGGTTCAGGATCTATACTGATTCCCGGTGGGTGGCTGAGACTTTGGTTAATTCTTCTTCCTGCCGGGAAATTACAGTGATATGTGCCCGTCCAAATGCCTAACAGCTACTCTCTCATTGGTTCTCCCTCTTCCCTTTCATCCTCTGCCAAATTGGCAACCTGTGCGAACCAGGAGGTTAAAGGGTCTGTCTCTCCAAGTTGGGAGGTTGATAATAAAGCAGATGGAAAGTCAAACCGGAGCACCAGGAGAGGGACTATTCGTTGAGTTTTAGAAACCTTTCGTATTCACAGTGTGTCCGTTCTCTAGGATTCCCGTACATGTTATATCTGTAGTAATATTCCCTTCAACCTGGAGAGTTGGGACCCATGGAATGTGTGCCATGCATTATTGCTTTAAAGGGTCTGCATTTGCTCACCCAATCTCACCAATCCTCTCAGTCCCAAGTGTCCAGCCTTATGCCACATCCAGCTGTCATTGTAGATAGGGTCATTTCAGGTTTCATCAGAGACCCTGAAGGAATTGTAAAGAATTTCCCAGTTTTTTTGTTTTATTTTTGAAATTCCTTTTTATAGTGGGTTTGAGCTGATTCTCGCTGCCATATTTATCCCAGTCTAGACACACTTGATTCCCTTACGGAGACATATCAATACATAGGTTTTAAGATTCTTACTAGTCAGATATATTCCTCTGCGGGAAATATGGGGTTTTGAGTCCCTTTCACTGAGGAAGGTGTAGGTCTTGTCTATTCCATAGTTGGTTTTTGGAACGGTACCTGTGTTTATATCAAACTCTGGTTTTATGCATCACCCCACCTCTCCTTCCCCCTTAAGCAGGCATAAGAGTGTTTTCTAAATGTGAGACACTGTTCTCTTTCCTAACTCAGTTCAAGTGTAGCCATGTTTACAGGATCTTCATAAGTGATATCTTATGATAAGTTTCTTTTTCTGTGTGACTTATTTCACTTAGAATCATCGTACCTGAATCCACCCATTTTGCTGCTACTGGTCTTATGACATTGATTTCATGGCTGAGGGATATTCCATCGTACGTAAGTACCACAATTTTTTGAACCATTTTTATATTTCCTGGGATATTTAAGGTGTACCCAAGTTGAGGTCCTTGTAAGCAGTGCAGCCCTAAATTTTGGGGTGGCTGTGTCTTTTTGATTTTCAGTTTTCCCAAGGTATATTCCCTAGACTGGAAGTGCCCTTGGCTCTGTAGCTCTGTTGTTTACTTGTTTTAGGGAACACAATGCACTCCTCCAGAGAGGCAGTTGGCAATTTACATCCCGCCCATCAGCATAACAAGGCTCCCTGTTCTCCAGGGCCTGTCTTGCCTTTCTGGTTTTTACACATTTTGTGGATGTCCCTTTTGACCGGTGGGAAGTGATACTTCTTTGTAGTGCAGATTTGCATTGCCCGCTTGCTTGCTTGCCCAAAAAGGGCGTATGCGTTTTCTCCTGAATATATTCAGGAGAAAACGCATACGCCCTTTTTGGCCAAGTGCATCATTGTCGAAGTTGTGCCCCTCTTCCTGTGCTTTAAAGGCGATTCCAACGTACCTCTTGAAATCTGTTTCCTGCTATTCTGCCACGCTTTCAAGTCCGCCTCGTTGCCTTCCCTCAACAGATTTTTGGACGATAGTTGTCCTTTATTACTCGGCCAGTTTGTGAATTGCTGTGCCCCTGAGCTCCATTTTTCAACTCGTTTTTGGTGAGCTGACCGCAAGTCCAAAATTTTGGTTCAGGATCTATACTGATTCCCGGTGGGTGGCTGAGACTTTGGTTAATTCTTCTTCCTGCCGGGAAATTACAGTGATATGTGCCCGTCCAAATGCCTAACAGCTACTCTCTCATTGGTTCTCCCTCTTCCCTTTCATCCTCTGCCAAATTGGCAACCTGTGCGAACCAGGAGGTTAAAGGGGCTGTCTCTCCAAGTTGGGAGGTTGATAATAAAGCAGATGGAAAGTCAAACCGGAGCACCAGGAGAGGGACTATTCGTTGAGTTTTAGAAACCTTTCGTATTCACAGTGTGTCCGTTCTCTAGGATTCCCGTACATGTTATATCTGTAGTAATATTCCCTTCAACCTGGAGAGTTGGGACCCATGGAATGTGTGCCATGCATTATTGCTTTAAAGGGTCTGCATTTGCTCACCCAATCTCACCAATCCTCTCAGTCCCAAGTGTCCAGCCTTATGCCACATCCAGCTGTCATTGTAGATAGGGTCATTTCAGGTTTCATCAGAGACCCTGAAGGAATTGTAAAGAATTTCCCAGTTTTTTTGTTTTATTTTTGAAATTCCTTTTTATAGTGGGTTTGAGCTGATTCTCGCTGCCATATTTATCCCAGTCTAGACACACTTGATTCCCTTACAGAGACATATCAATACATAGGTTTTAAGATTCTTACTAGTCAGATATATTCCTCTGCGGGAAATATGGGGTTTTGAGTCCCTTTCACTGAGGAAGGTGTAGGTCTTGTCTATTCCATAGTTGGTTTTTGGAACGGTACCTGTGCTTATATCAAACTCTGGTTTTATGCATCACCCCACCTCTCCTTCCCCCTTAAGCAGGCATAAGAGTGTTTTCTAAATGTGAGACACTGTTCTCTTTCCTAACTCAGTTCAAGTGTAGCCATGCTTACAGGATCTTCATAAGTGATATCTTATGATAAGTTTCTTTTTCTGTGTGACTTATTTCACTTAGAATCATCGTACCTGAATCCACCCATTTTGCTGCTACTGGTCTTATGACATTGATTTCATGGCTGAGGGATATTCCATCGTACGTAAGTACCACAATTTTTTGAACCATTTTTATATTTCCTGGGATATTTAAGGTGTACCCAAGTTGAGGTCCTTGTAAGCAGTGCAGCCCTAAATTTTGGGGTGGCTGTGTCTTTTTGATTTTCAGTTTTCCCAAGGTATATTCCCTAGACTGGAAGTGCCCTTGGCTCTGTAGCTCTGTTGTTTACTTGTTTTAGGGAACACAATGCACTCCTCCAGAGAGGCAGTTGGCAATTTACATCCCGCCCATCAGCATAACAAGGCTCCCTGTTCTCCAGGGCCTGTCTTGCCTTTCTGGTTTTTACACATTTTGTGGATGTCCCTTTTGACCGGTGGGAAGTGATACTTCTTTGTAGTGCAGATTTGCATTGCCCGCTTGCTTGCTTGGCCAAAAAGGGCGTATGCGTTTTCTCCTGAATATATTCAGGAGAAAACGCATACGCCCTTTTTGGCCAAGTGCATCATTGTCGAAGTTGTGCCCCTCTTCCTGTGCTTTAAAGGCGATTCCAACGTACCTCTTGAAATCTGTTTCCTGCTATTCTGCCTCGCTTTCAAGTCCGCCTCGTTGCCTTCCCTCAACAGATTTTTGGACGATAGTTGTCCTTTATTACTCGGCCAGTTTGTGAATTGCTGTGCCCCTGAGCTCCATTTTTCAACTCGTTTTTGGTGAACTGACCGCAAGTCCAAAATTTTGGTTCAGGATCTATACTGATTCCCGGTGGGTGGCTGAGACTTTGGTTAATTCTTCTTCCTGCCGGGAAATTACAGTGATATGTGCCCGTCCAAATGCCTAACAGCTACTCTCTCATTGGTTCTCCCTCTTCCCTTTCATCCTCTGCCAAATTGGCAACCTGTGCGAACCAGGAGGTTAAAGGGGCTGTCTCTCCAAGTTGGGAGGTTGACAATAAAGCAGATGGAAAGTTAAACCGGAGCACCAGGAGAGGGACTATTCGTTGAGTTTTAGAAACCTTTCGTATTCACAGTGTGTCCGTTCTCTAGGATTCCCGTACATGTTATATCTGTAGTAATATTCCCTTCAACCTGGAGAGTTGGGACCCATGGAATGTGTGCCATGCATTATTGCTTTAAAGGGTCTGCATTTGCTCACCCAATCTCACCAATCCTCTCAGTCCCAAGTGTCCAGCCTTATGCCACATCCAGCTGTCATTGTAGATAGGGTCATTTCAGGTTTCATCAGAGACCCTGAAGTAATTGTAAAGAATTTCCCAGTTTTTTTTGTTTTATTTTTGAAATTCCTTTTTATAGTGGGTTTGAGCTGATTCTCGCTGCCATATTTATCCCAGTCTAGACACACTTGATTCCCTTACGGAGACATATCAATACATAGGTTTTAAGATTCTTACTAGTCAGATATATTCCTCTGCGGGAAATATGGGGTTTTGAGTCCCTTTCACTGAGGAAGGTGTAGGTCTTGTCTATTCCATAGTTGGTTTTTGGAACGGTACCTGTGCTTATATCAAACTCTGGTTTTAGGCATCACCCCACCTCTCCTTCCCCCTTAAGCAGGCATAAGAGTGTTTTCTAAATGTGAGACACTGTTCTCTTTCCTAACTCAGTTCAAGTGTAGCCATGTTTACAGGATCTTCATAAGTGATATCTTATGATAAGTTTCTTTTTCTCTGTGACTTATTTCACTTAGAATCATCGTACCTGAATCCACCCATTTTGATGCTACTGGTCTTATGACATTGATTTCATGGCTGAGGGATATTCCATCGTACGTAAGTACCACAATTTTTTGAACCATTTTTATATTTCCTGGGATATTTAAGGTGTACCCAAGTTGAGGTCCTTGTAAGCAGTGCAGCCCTAAATTTTGGGGTGGCTGTGTCTTTTTGATTTTCAGTTTTCCCAAGGTATATTCCCTAGACTGGAAGTGCCCTTGGCTCTGTAGCTCTGTTGTTTACTTGTTTTAGGGAACACAATGCACTCCTCCAGAGAGGCAGTTGGCAATTTACATCCCGCCCATCAGCATAAAAAGGCTCCCTGTCCTCCAAGGCCTGTCTTGCCTTTCTGGTTTTTATACATTTTGTGGATGTCCCTTTTGACCGGTGGGAAGTGATACTTCTTTGTAGTGCAGATTTGCATTGCCCGCTTGCTTGCTTGGCCAAAAAGGGCGTATGCGTTTTCTCCTGAATATATTCAGGAGAAAACGCATACGCCCTTTTTGGCCAAGTGCATCATTGTCGAAGTTGTGCCCCTCTTCCTGTGCTTTAAAGGCCATTCCAACGTACCTCTTGAAATCTGTTTCCTGCTATTCTGCCTCGCTTTCAAGTCCGCCTCGTTGCCTTCCCTCAACAGATTTTTGGACGATAGTTGTCCTTTATTACTCGGCCAGTTTGTGAATTGCTGTGCCCCTGAGCTCCATTTTTCAACTCGTTTTTGGTGAACTGACCGCAAGTCCAAAATTTTGGTTCAGGATCTATACTGATTCCCGGTGGGTGGCTGAGACTTTGGTTAATTCTTCTTCCTGCCGGGAAATTACAGTGATATGTGTCCGTCCAAATGCCTAACAGCTACTCTCTCATTGGTTCTCCCTCTTCCCTTTCATCCTCTGCCAAATTGGCAACCTGTGCGAACCAGGAGGTTAAAGGGTCTGTCTCTCCAAGTTGGGAGGTTGATAATAAAGCAGATGGAAAGTCAAACCGGAGCACCAGGAGAGGGACTATTCGTTGAGTTTTAGAAACCTTTCGTATTCACAGTGTGTCCGTTCTCTAGGATTCCCGTACATGTTATATCTGTAGTAATATTCCCTTCAACCTGGAGAGTTGGGACCCATGGAATGTGTGCCATGCATTATTGCTTTAAAGGGTCTGCATTTGCTCACCCAATCTCACCAATCCTCTCAGTCCCAAGTGTCCAGCCTTATGCCACATCCAGCTGTCATTGTAGATAGGGTCATTTCAGGTTTCATCAGAGACCCTGAAGGAATTGTAAAGAATTTCCCAGTTTTTTTGTTTTATTTTTGAAATTCCTTTTTATAGTGGGTTTGAGCTGATTCTCGCTGCCATATTTATCCCAGTCTAGACACACTTGATTCCCTTACGGAGACATATCAATACATAGGTTTTAAGATTCTTACTAGTCAGATATATTCCTCTGCGGGAAATATGGGGTTTTGAGTCCCTTTCACTGAGGAAGGTGTAGGTCTTGTCTATTCCATAGTTGGTTTTTGGAACGGTACCTGTGCTTATATCAAACTCTGGTTTTATGCATCACCCCACCTCTCCTTCCCCCTTAAGCAGGCATAAGAGTGTTTTCTAAATGTGAGACACTGTTCTCTTTCCTAACTCAGTTCAAGTGTAGCCATGTTTACAGGATCTTCATAAGTGATATCTTATGATAAGTTTCTTTTTCTGTGTGACTTATTTCACTTAGAATCATCGTACCTGAATCCACCCATTTTGCTGCTACTGGTCTTATGACATTGATTTCATGGCTGAGGGATATTCCATCGTACGTAAGTACCACAATTTTTTGAACCATTTTTATATTTCCTGGGATATTTAAGGTGTACCCAAGTTGAGGTCCTTGTAAGCAGTGCAGCCCTAAATTTTGGGGTGGCTGTGTCTTTTTGATTTTCAGTTTTCCCAAGGTATATTCCCTAGACTGGAAGTGCCCTTGGCTCTGTAGCTCTGTTGTTTACTTGTTTTAGGGAACACAATGCACTCCTCCAGAGAGGCAGTTGGCAATTTACATCCCGCCCATCAGCATAACAAGGCTCCCTGTTCTCCAGGGCCTGTCTTGCCTTTCTGGTTTTTACACATTTTGTGGATGTCCCTTTTGACCGGTGGGAAGTGATACTTCTTTGTAGTGCAGATTTGCATTGCCCGCTTGCTTGCTTGGCCAAAAAGGGCGTATGCGTTTTCTCCTGAATATATTCAGGAGAAAACGCATACGCCCTTTTTGGCCAAGTGCATCATTGTCGAAGTTGTGCCCCTCTTCCTGTGCTTTAAAGGCCATTCCAACGTACCTCTTGAAATCTGTTTCCTGCTATTCTGCCTCGCTTTCAAGTCCGCCTCGTTGCCTTCCCTCAACAGATTTTTGGACGATAGTTGTCCTTTATTACTCGGCCAGTTTGTGAATTGCTGTGCCCCTGAGCTCCATTTTTCAACTCGTTTTTGGTGAACTGACCGCAAGTCCAAAATTTTGGTTCAGGATCTATACTGATTCCCGGTGGGTGGCTGAGACTTTGGTTAATTCTTCTTCCTGCCGGGAAATTACAGTGATATGTGTCCGTCCAAATGCCTAACAGCTACTCTCTCATTGGTTCTCCCTCTTCCCTTTCATCCTCTGCCAAATTGGCAACCTGTGCGAACCAGGAGGTTAAAGGGTCTGTCTCTCCAAGTTGGGAGGTTGATAATAAAGCAGATGGAAAGTCAAACCGGAGCACCAGGAGAGGGACTATTCGTTGAGTTTTAGAAACCTTTCGTATTCACAGTGTGTCCGTTCTCTAGGATTCCCGTACATGTTATATCTGTAGTAATATTCCCTTCAACCTGGAGAGTTGGGACCCATGGAATGTGTGCCATGCATTATTGCTTTAAAGGGTCTGCATTTGCTCACCCAATCTCACCAATCCTCTCAGTCCCAAGTGTCCAGCCTTATGCCACATCCAGCTGTCATTGTAGATAGGGTCATTTCAGGTTTCATCAGAGACCCTGAAGGAATTGTAAAGAATTTCCCAGTTTTTTTGTTTTATTTTTGAAATTCCTTTTTATAGTGGGTTTGAGCTGATTCTCGCTGCCATATTTATCCCAGTCTAGACACACTTGATTCCCTTACGGAGACATATCAATACATAGGTTTTAAGATTCTTACTAGTCAGATATATTCCTCTGCGGGAAATATGGGGTTTTGAGTCCCTTTCACTGAGGAAGGTGTAGGTCTTGTCTATTCCATAGTTGGTTTTTGGAACGGTACCTGTGCTTATATCAAACTCTGGTTTTATGCATCACCCCACCTCTCCTTCCCCCTTAAGCAGGCATAAGAGTGTTTTCTAAATGTGAGACACTGTTCTCTTTCCTAACTCAGTTCAAGTGTAGCCATGTTTACAGGATCTTCATAAGTGATATCTTATGATAAGTTTCTTTTTCTGTGTGACTTATTTCACTTAGAATCATCGTACCTGAATCCACCCATTTTGCTGCTACTGGTCTTATGACATTGATTTCATGGCTGAGGGATATTCCATCGTACGTAAGTACCACAATTTTTTGAACCATTTTTATATTTCCTGGGATATTTAAGGTGTACCCAAGTTGAGGTCCTTGTAAGCAGTGCAGCCCTAAATTTTGGGGTGGCTGTGTCTTTTTGATTTTCAGTTTTCCCAAGGTATATTCCCTAGACTGGAAGTGCCCTTGGCTCTGTAGCTCTGTTGTTTACTTGTTTTAGGGAACACAATGCACTCCTCCAGAGAGGCAGTTGGCAATTTACATCCCGCCCATCAGCATAACAAGGCTCCCTGTTCTCCAGGGCCTGTCTTGCCTTTCTGGTTTTTACACATTTTGTGGATGTCCCTTTTGACCGGTGGGAAGTGATACTTCTTTGTAGTGCAGATTTGCATTGCCCGCTTGCTTGCTTGCCCAAAAAGGGCGTATGCGTTTTCTCCTGAATATATTCAGGAGAAAACGCATACGCCCTTTTTGGCCAAGTGCATCATTGTCGAAGTTGTGCCCCTCTTCCTGTGCTTTAAAGGCGATTCCAACGTACCTCTTGAAATCTGTTTCCTGCTATTCTGCCACGCTTTCAAGTCCGCCTCGTTGCCTTCCCTCAACAGATTTTTGGACGATAGTTGTCCTTTATTACTCGGCCAGTTTGTGAATTGCTGTGCCCCTGAGCTCCATTTTTCAACTCGTTTTTGGTGAGCTGACCGCAAGTCCAAAATTTTGGTTCAGGATCTATACTGATTCCCGGTGGGTGGCTGAGACTTTGGTTAATTCTTCTTCCTGCCGGGAAATTACAGTGATATGTGCCCGTCCAAATGCCTAACAGCTACTCTCTCATTGGTTCTCCCTCTTCCCTTTCATCCTCTGCCAAATTGGCAACCTGTGCGAACCAGGAGGTTAAAGGGGCTGTCTCTCCAAGTTGGGAGGTTGATAATAAAGCAGATGGAAAGTCAAACCGGAGCACCAGGAGAGGGACTATTCGTTGAGTTTTAGAAACCTTTCGTATTCACAGTGTGTCCGTTCTCTAGGATTCCCGTACATGTTATATCTGTAGTAATATTCCCTTCAACCTGGAGAGTTGGGACCCATGGAATGTGTGCCATGCATTATTGCTTTAAAGGGTCTGCATTTGCTCACCCAATCTCACCAATCCTCTCAGTCCCAAGTGTCCAGCCTTATGCCACATCCAGCTGTCATTGTAGATAGGGTCATTTCAGGTTTCATCAGAGACCCTGAAGGAATTGTAAAGAATTTCCCAGTTTTTTTGTTTTATTTTTGAAATTCCTTTTTATAGTGGGTTTGAGCTGATTCTCGCTGCCATATTTATCCCAGTCTAGACACACTTGATTCCCTTATGGAGACATATCAATACATAGGTTTTAAGATTCTTACTAGTCAGATATATTCCTCTGCGGGAAATATGGGGTTTTGAGTCCCTTTCACTGAGGAAGGTGTAGGTCTTGTCTATTCCATAGTTGGTTTTTGGAACGGTACCTGTGCTTATATCAAACTCTGGTTTTATGCATCACCCCACCTCTCCTTCCCCCTTAAGCAGGCATAAGAGTGTTTTCTAAATGTGAGACACTGTTCTCTTTCCTAACTCAGTTCAAGTGTAGCCATGCTTACAGGATCTTCATAAGTGATATCTTATGATAAGTTTCTTTTTCTGTGTGACTTATTTCACTTAGAATCATCGTACCTGAATCCACCCATTTTGCTGCTACTGGTCTTATGACATTGATTTCATGGCTGAGGGATATTCCATTGTACGTAAGTACCACAATTTTTTGAACCATTTTTATATTTCCTGGGATATTTAAGGTGTACCCAAGTTGAGGTCCTTGTAAGCAGTGCAGCCCTAAATTTTGGGGTGGCTGTGTCTTTTTGATTTTCAGTTTTCCCAAGGTATATTCCCTAGACTGGAAGTGCCCTTGGCTCTGTAGCTCTGTTGTTTACTTGTTTTAGGGAACACAATGCACTCCTCCAGAGAGGCAGTTGGCAATTTACATCCCGCCCATCAGCATAACAAGGCTCCCTGTTCTCCAGGGCCTGTCTTGCCTTTCTGGTTTTTACACATTTTGTGGATGTCCCTTTTGACCGGTGGGAAGTGATACTTCTTTGTAGTGCAGATTTGCATTGCCCGCTTGCTTGCTTGGCCAAAAAGGGCGTATGCGTTTTCTCCTGAATATATTCAGGAGAAAACGCATACGCCCTTTTTGGCCAAGTGCATCATTGTCGAAGTTGTGCCCCTCTTCCTGTGCTTTAAAGGCGATTCCAACGTACCTCTTGAAATCTGTTTCCTGCTATTCTGCCTCGCTTTCAAGTCCGCCTCGTTGCCTTCCCTCAACAGATTTTTGGACGATACTTGTCCTTTATTACTCGGCCAGTTTGTGAATTGCTGTGCCCCTGAGCTCCATTTTTCAACTCGTTTTTGGTGAACTGACCGCAAGTCCAAAATTTTGGTTCAGGATCTATACTGATTCCCGGTGGGTGGCTGAGACTTTGGTTAATTCTTTTTCCTGCCGGGAAATTACAGTGATATGTGCCCGTCCAAATGCCTAACAGCTACTCTCTCATTGGTTCTCCCTCTTCCCTTTCATCCTCTGCCAAATTGGCAACCTGTGCGAACCAGGAGGTTAAAGGGGCTGTCTCTCCAAGTTGGGAGGTTGATAATAAAGCAGATGGAAAGTCAAACCGGAGCACCAGGAGAGGGACTATTCGTTGAGTTTTAGAAACCTTTCGTATTCACAGTGTGTCCGTTCTCTAGGATTCCCGTACATGTTATATCTGTAGTAATATTCCCTTCAACCTGGAGAGTTGGGACCCATGGAATGTGTGCCATGCATTATTGCTTTAAATGGTCTGCATTTGCTCACCCAATCTCACCAATCCTCTCAGTCCCAAGTGTCCAGCCTTATGACACATCCAGCTGTCATTGTAGATAGGGTCATTTCAGGTTTCATCAGAGACCCTGAAGGAATTGTAAAGAATTTCCCAGTTTTTTTGTTTTATTTTTGAAATTCCTTTTTATAGTGGGTTTGAGCTGATTCTCGCTGCCATATTTATCCCAGTCTAGACACACTTGATTCCCTTACGGAGACATATCAATACATAGGTTTTAAGATTATTACTAGTCAGATATATTCCTCTGCGGGAAATATGGGGTTTTGAGTCCCTTTCACTGAGGAAGGTGTAGGTCTTGTCTATTCCATAGTTGGTTTTTGGAACGGTACCTGTGCTTATATCAAACTCTGGTTTTATGCATCACCCCACCTCTCCTTCCCCCTTAAGCAGGCATAAGAGTGTTTTCTAAATGTGAGACACTGTTCTCTTTCCTAACTCAGTTCAAGTGTAGCCATGTTTACAGGATCTTCATAAGTGATATCTTATGATAAGTTTCTTTTTCTGTGTGACTTATTTCACTTAGAATCATCGTACCTGAATCCACCCATTTTGCTGCTACTGGTCTTATGACATTGATTTCATGGCTGAGGGATATTCCATCGTACGTAAGTACCACAATTTTTTGAACCATTTTTATATTTCCTGGGATATTTAAGGTGTACCCAAGTTGAGGTCCTTGTAAGCAGTGCAGCCCTAAATTTTGGGGTGGCTGTGTCTTTTTGATTTTCAGTTTTCCCAAGGTATATTCCCTAGACTGGAAGTGCCCTTGGCTCTGTAGCTCTGTTGTTTACTTGTTTTAGGGAACACAATGCACTCCTCCAGAGAGGCAGTTGGCAATTTACATCCCGCCCATCAGCATAACAAGTTTCCCTGTTCTCCAGGGCCTGTCTTGCCTTTCTGGTTTTTACACATTTTGTGGATGTCCCTTTTGACCGGTGGGAAGTGATACTTCTTTGTAGTGCAGATTTGCATTGCCCGCTTGCTTGCTTGGCCAAAAAGGGCGTATGCGTTTTCTCCTGAATATATTCAGGAGAAAACGCATACGCCCTTTTTGGCCAAGTGCATCATTGTCGAAGTTGTGCCCCTCTTCCTGTGCTTTAAAGGCGATTCCAACGTACCTCTTGAAATCTGTTTCCTGCTATTCTGCCTCGCTTTCAAGTCCGCCTCGTTGCCTTCCCTCAACAGATTTTTGGACGATAGTTGTCCTTTATTACTCGGCCAGTTTGTGAATTGCTGTGCCCCTGAGCTCCATTTTTCAACTCGTTTTTGGTGAGCTGACCGCAAGTCCAAAATTTTGGTTCAGGATCTATACTGATTCCCGGTGGGTGGCTGAGACTTTGGTTAATTCTTCTTCCTGCCGGGAAATTACAGTGATATGTGCCCGTCCAAATGCCTAACAGCTACTCTCTCATTGGTTCTCCCTCTTCCCTTTCATCCTCTGCCAAATTGGCAACCTGTGCGAACCAGGAGGTTAAAGGGGCTGTCTCTCCAAGTTGGGAGGTTGATAATAAAGCAGATGGAAAGTCAAACCGGAGCACCAGGAGAGGGACTATTCGTTGAGTTTTAGAAACCTTTCGTATTCACAGTGTGTCCGTTCTCTAGGATTCCCGTACATGTTATATCTGTAGTAATATTCCCTTCAACCTGGAGAGTTGGGACCCATGGAATGGGTGCCATGCATTATTGCTTTAAAGGGTCTGCATTTGCTCACCCAATCTCACCAATCCTCTCAGTCCCAAGTGTCCAGCCTTATGCCACATCCAGCTGTCATTGTAGATAGGGTCATTTCAGGTTTCATCAGAGACCCTGAAGGAATTGTAAAGAATTTCCCAGTTTTTTTGTTTTATTTTTGAAATACCTTTTTATAGTGGGTTTGAGCTGATTCTCGCTGCCATATTTATCCCAGTCTAGACACACTTGATTCCCTTACGGAGACATATCAATACATAGGTTTTAAGATTCTTACTAGTCAGATATATTCCTCTGCGGGAAATATGGGGTTTTGAGTACCTTTCACTGAGGAAGGTGTAGGTCTTGTCTATTCCATAGTTGGTTTTTGGAACGGTACCTGTGCTTATATCAAACTCTGGTTTTATGCATCACCCCACCTCTCCTTCCCCCTTAAGCAGGCATAAGAGTGTTTTCTAAATGTGAGACACTGTTCTCTTTCCTAACTCAGTTCAAGTGTAGCCATGCTTACAGGATCTTCATAAGTGATATCTTATGATAAGTTTCTTTTTCTGTGTGACTTATTTCACTTAGAATCATCGTACCTGAATCCACCCATTTTGCTGCTACTGGTCTTATGACATTGATTTCATGGCTGAGGGATATTCCATCGTACGTAAGTACCACAATTTTTTGAACCATTTTTATATTTCCTGGGATATTTAAGGTGTACCCAAGTTGAGGTCCTTGTAAGCAGTGCAGCCCTAAATTTTGGGGTGGCTGTGTCTTTTTGATTTTCAGTTTTCCCAAGGTATATTCCCTAGACTGGAAGTGCCCTTGGCTCTGTAGCTCTGTTGTTTACTTGTTTTAGGGAACACAATGCACTCCTCCAGAGAGGCAGTTGGCAATTTACATCCCGCCCATCAGCATAACAAGGCTCCCTGTTCTCCAGGGCCTGTCTTGCCTTTCTGGTTTTTACACATTTTGTGGATGTCCCTTTTGACCGGTGGGAAGTGATATTTCTTTGTAGTGCAGATTTGCATTGCCCGCTTGCTTGCTTGGCCAAAAAGGGCGTATGCGTTTTCTCCTGAATATATTCAGGAGAAAACGCATACGCCCTTTTTGGCCAAGTGCATCATTGTCGAAGTTGTGCCCCTCTTCCTGTGCTTTAAAGGCGATTCCAACGTACCTCTGGAAATCTGTTTCCTGCTATTCTGCCTCGCTTTCAAGTCCGCCTCGTTGCCTTCCCTCAACAGATTTTTGGACGATACTTGTCCTTTATTACTCGGCCAGTTTGTGAATTGCTGTGCCCCTGAGCTCCATTTTTCAACTCGTTTTTGGTGAGCTGACCGCAAGTCCAAAATTTTGGTTCAGGATCTATACTGATTCCCGGTGGGTGGCTGAGACTTTGGTTAATTCTTCTTCCTGCCGGGAAATTACAGTGATATGTGCCCGTCCAAATGCCTAACAGCTACTCTCTCATTGGTTCTCCCTCTTCCCTTTCATCCTCTGCCAAATTGGCAACCTGTGCGAACCAGGAGGTTAAAGGGGCTGTCTCTCCAAGTTGGGAGGTTGATAATAAAGCAGATGGAAAGTCAAACCGGAGCACCAGGAGAGGGACTATTCGTTGAGTTTTAGAAACCTTTCGTATTCACAGTGTGTCCGTTCTCTAGGATTCCCGTACATGTTATATCTGTAGTAATATTCCCTTCAACCTGGAGAGTTGGGACCCATGGAATGTGTGCCATGCATTATTGCTTTAAAGGGTCTGCATTTGCTCACCCAATCTCACCAATCCTCTCAGTCCCAAGTGTCCAGCCTTATGCCACATCCAGCTGTCATTGTAGATAGGGTCATTTCAGGTTTCATCAGAGACCCTGAAGGAATTGTAAAGAATTTCCCAGTTTTTTTGTTTTATTTTTGAAATTCCTTTTTATAGTGGGTTTGAGCTGATTCTCGCTGCCATATTTATCCCAGTCTAGACACACTTGATTTCCTTACGGAGACATGTCAATACATAGGTTTTAAGATTCTTACTAGTCAGATATATTCCTCTGCGGGAAATATGGGGTTTTGAGTCCCTTTCACTGAGGAAGGTGTAGGTCTTGTCTATTCCATAGTTGGTTTTTGGAACGGTACCTGTGCTTATATCAAACTCTGCTTTTATGCATCACCCCACCTCTCCTTCCCCCTTAAGCAGGCATAAGAGTGTTTTCTAAATGTGAGACACTGTTCTCTTTCCTAACTCAGTTCAAGTGTAGCCATGTTTACAGGATCTTCATAAGTGATATCTTATGATAAGTTTCTTTTTCTGTGTGACTTATTTCACTTAGAATCATCGTACCTGAATTCACGCATTTTGCTGCTACTGGTCTTATGACATTGATTTCATGGCTGAGGGATATTCCATTGTACGTAAGTACCACAATTTTTTGAACCATTTTTATATTTCCTGGGATATTTAAGGTGTACCCAAGTTGAGGTCCTTGTAAGCAGTGCAGCCCTAAATTTTGGGGTGGCTGTGTCTTTTTAATTTTCAGTTTTCCCAAGGTATATTCCCTAGACTGGAAGTGCCCTTGGCTCTGTAGCTCTGTTGTTTACTTGTTTTAAGGAACACAATGCACTCCTCCAGAGAGGCAGTTGGCAATTTACATCCCGCCCATCAGCATAACAAGGCTCCCTGTTCTCCAGGGCCTGTCTTGCCTTTCTGGTTTTTACACATTTTGTGGATGTCCCTTTTGACCGGTGGGAAGTGATACTTCTTTGTAGTGCAGATTTGCATTGCCCGCTTGCTTGCTTGGCCAAAAAGGGCGTATGCGTTTTCTCCTGAATATATTCAGGAGAAAACGCATACGCCCTTTTTGGCCAAGTGCATCATTGTCGAAGTTGTGCCCCTCTTCCTGTGCTTTAAAGGCGATTCCAACGTACCTCTTGAAATCTGTTTCCTGCTATTCTGCCTCGCTTTCAAGTCCGCCTCGTTGCCTTCCCTCAACAGATTTTTGGACGATAGTTGTCCTTTATTACTCGGCCAGTTTGTGAATTGCTGTGCCCCTGAACTCCATTTTTCAACTCGTTTTTGGTGAGCTGACCGCAAGTCCAAAATTTTGGTTCAGGATCTATACTGATTCCCGGTGGGTGGCTGAGACTTTGGTTAATTCTTCTTCCTGCCGGGAAATTACAGTGATATGTGCCCGTCCAAATGCCTAACAGCTACTCTCTCATTGGTTCTCCCTCTTCCCTTTCATCCTCTGCCAAATTGGCAACCTGTGCGAACCAGGAGTTTAAAGGGGCTGTCTCTCCAAGTTGGGAGGTTGATAATAAAGCAGATGGAAAGTCAAACCGGAGCACCAGGAGAGGGACTATTCGTTGAGTTTTAGAAACCTTTCGTATTCACAGTGTGTCCGTTCTCTAGGATTCCCGTACATGTTATATCTGTAGTAATATTCCCTTCAACCTGGAGAGTTGGGACCCATGGAATGTGTGCCATGCATTATTGCTTTAAAGGGTCTGCATTTGCTCACCCAATCTCACCAATCCTCTCAGTCCCAAGTGTCCAGCCTTATGCCACATCCAGCTGTCATTGTAGATAGGGTCATTTCAGGTTTCATCAGAGACCCTGAAGGAATTGTAAAGAATTTCCCAGTTTTTTTGTTTTATTTTTGAAATTCCTTTTTATAGTGGGTTTGAGCTGATTCTCGCTGCCATATTTATCCCAGTCTAGACACACTTGATTCCCTTACGGAGACATATCAATACATAGGTTTTAAGATTATTACTAGTCAGATATATTCCTCTGCGGGAAATATGGGGTTTTGAGTCCCTTTCACTGAGGAAGGTGTAGGTCTTGTCTATTCCATAGTTGGTTTTTGGAACGGTACCTGTGCTTATATCAAACTCTGGTTTTATGCATCACCCCACCTCTCCTTCCCCCTTAAGCAGGCATAAGAGTGTTTTCTAAATGTGAGACACTGTTCTCTTTCCTAACTCAGTTCAAGTGTAGCCATGTTTACAGGATCTTCATAAGTGATATCTTATGATAAGTTTCTTTTTCTCTGTGACTTATTTCACTTAGAATCATCGTACCTGAATCCACCCATTTTGATGCTACTGGTCTTATGACATTGATTTCATGGCTGAGGGATATTCCATCGTACGTAAGTACCACAATTTTTTGAACCATTTTTATATTTCCTGGGATATTTAAGGTGTACCCAAGTTGAGGTCCTTGTAAGCAGTGCAGCCCTAAATTTTGGGGTGGCTGTGTCTTTTTGATTTTCAGTTTTCCCAAGGTATATTCCCTAGACTGGAAGTGCCCTTGGCTCTGTAGCTCTGTTGTTTACTTGTTTTAGGGAACACAATGCACTCCTCCAGAGAGGCAGTTGGCAATTTACATCCCGCCCATCAGCATAACAAGGCTCCCTGTTCTCCAGGGCCTGTCTTGCCTTTCTGGTTTTTACACATTTTGTGGATGTCCCTTTTGACCGGTGGGAAGTGATACTTCTTTGTAGTGCAGATTTGCATTGCCCGCTTGCTTGCTTGGCCAAAAAGGGCGTATGCGTTTTCTCCTGTATATATTCAGGAGAAAACGCATACGCCCTTTTTGGCCAAGTGCATCATTGTCGAAGTTGTGCCCCTCTTCCTGTGCTTTAAAGGCGATTCCAACGTACCTCTTGAAATCTGTTTCCTGCTATTCTGCCTCGCTTTCAAGTCCGCCTCATTGCCTTCCCTCAACAGATTTTTGGACGATAGTTGTCCTTTATTACTCGGCCAGTTTGTGAATTGCTGTGCCCCTGAGCTCCATTTTTCAACTCGTTTTTGGTGAGCTGACCGCAAGTCCAAAATTTTGGTTCAGGATCTATACTGATTCCCGGTGGGTGGCTGAGACTTTGGTTAATTCTTCTTCCTGCCTGGAAATTACAGTGATATGTGCCCGTCCAAATGCCTAACAGCTACTCTCTCATTGGTTCTCCCTCTTCCCTTTCATCCTCTGCCAAATTGGCAACCTGTGCGAACCAGGAGGTTAAAGGGGCTGTCTCTCCAAGTTGGGAGGTTGATAATAAAGCAGATGGAAAGTCAAACCGGAGCACCAGGAGAGGGACTATTCGTTGAGTTTTAGAAACCTTTCGTATTCACAGTGTGTCCGTTCTCTAGGATTCCCGTACATGTTATATCTGTAGTAATATTCCCTTCAACCTGGAGAGTTGGGACCCATGGAATGTGTGCCATGCATTATTGCTTTAAAGGGTCTGCATTTGCTCACCCAATCTCACCAATCCTCTCAGTCCCAAGTGTCCAGCCTTATGCCACATCCAGCTGTCATTGTAGATAGGGTCATTTCAGGTTTCATCAGAGACCCTGAAGGAATTGTAAAGAATTTCCCAGTTTTTTTGTTTTATTTTTGAAATTCCTTTTTATAGTGGGTTTGAGCTGATTCTCGCTGCCATATTTATCCCAGTCTAGACACACTTGATTCCCTTACGGAGACATGTCAATACATAGGTTTTAAGATTCTTACTAGTCAGATATATTCCTCTGCGGGAAATATGGGGTTTTGAGTCCCTTTCACTGAGGAAGGTGTAGGTCTTGTCTATTCCATAGTTGGTTTTTGGAACGGTACCTGTGCTTATATCAAACTCTGGTTTTATGCATCACCCCACCTCTCCTTCCCCCTTAAGCAGGCATAAGAGTGTTTTCTAAATGTGAGACACTGTTCTCTTTCCTAACTCAGTTCAAGTGTAGCCATGTTTACAGGATCTTCATAAGTGATATCTTATGATAAGTTTCTTTTTCTGTGTGACTTATTTCACTTAGAATCATCGTACCTGAATCCACCCATTTTGCTGCTACTGGTCTTATGACATTGATTTCATGGCTGAGGGATATTCCATCGTACGTAAGTACCACAATTTTTTGAACCATTTTTATATTTCCTGGGATATTTAAGGTGTACCCAAGTTGAGGTCCTTGTAAGCAGTGCAGCCCTAAATTTTGGGGTGGCTGTGTCTTTTTGATTTTCAGTTTTCCCAAGGTATATTCCCTAGACTGGAAGTGCCCTTGGCTCTGTAGCTCTGTTGTTTACTTGTTTTAGGGAACACAATGCACTCCTCCAGAGAGGCAGTTGGCAATTTACATCCCGCCCATCAGCATAAAAAGGCTCCCTGTTCTCCAAGGCCTGTCTTGCCTTTCTGGTTTTTACACATTTTGTGGATGTCCCTTTTGACCGGTGGGAAGTGATACTTCTTTGTAGTGCAGATTTGCATTGCCCGCTTGCTTGCTTGGCCAAAAAGGGCGTATGTGTTTTCTCCTGAATATATTCAGGAGAAAACGCATACGCCCTTTTTGGCCAAGTGCATCATTGTCGAAGTTGTGCCCCTCTTCCTGTGCTTTAAAGGCGATTCCAACGTACCTCTTGAAATCTGTTTCCTGCTATTCTGCCTCGCTTTCAAGTCCGCCTCGTTGCCTTCCCTCAACAGATTTTTGGACGATAGTTGTCCTTTATTACTCGGCCAGTTTGTGAATTGCTGTGCCCCTGAGCTCCATTTTTCAACTCGTTTTTGGTGAACTGACCGCAAGTCCAAAATTTTGGTTCAGGATCTATACTGATTCCCGGTGGGTGGCTGAGACTTTGGTTAATTCTTCTTCCTGCCGGGAAATTACAGTGATATGTGCCCGTCCAAATGCCTAACAGCTACTCTCTCATTGGTTCTCCCTCTTCCCTTTCATCCTCTGCCAAATTGGCAACCTGTGCGAACCAGGAGGTTAAAGGGGCTGTCTCTCCAAGTTGGGAGGTTGATAATAAAGCAGATGGAAAGTCAAACCGGAGCACCAGGAGAGGGACTATTCGTTGAGTTTTAGAAACCTTTCGTATTCACAGTGTGTCCGTTCTCTAGGATTCCCGTACATGTTATATCTGTAGTAATATTCCCTTCAACCTGGAGAGTTGGGACCCATGGAATGTGTGCCATGCATTATTGCTTTAAAGGGTCTGCATTTGCTCACCCAATCTCACCAATCCTCTCAGTCCCAAGTGTCCAGCCTTATGCCACATCCAGCTGTCATTGTAGATAGGGTCATTTCAGGTTTCATCAGAGACCCTGAAGGAATTGTAAAGAATTTCCCAGTTTTTTTGTTTTATTTTTGAAATTCCTTTTTATAGTGGGTTTGAGCTGATTCTCGCTGCCATATTTATCCCAGTCTAGACACACTTGATTCCCTTACGGAGACATATCAATACATAGGTTTTAAGATTCTTACTAGTCAGATATATTCCTCTGCGGGAAATATGGGGTTTTGAGTCCCTTTCACTGAGGAAGGTGTAGGTCTTGTCTATTCCATAGTTGGTTTTTGGAACGGTACCTGTGCTTATATCAAACTCTGGTTTTATGCATCACCCCACCTCTCCTTCCCCCTTAAGCAGGCATAAGAGTGTTTTCTAAATGTGAGACACTGTTCTCTTTCCTAACTCAGTTCAAGTGTAGCCATGCTTACAGGATCTTCATAAGTGATATCTTATGATAAGTTTCTTTTTCTGTGTGACTTATTTCACTTAGAATCATCGTACCTGAATCCACCCATTTTGCTGCTACTGGTCTTATGACATTGATTTCATGGCTGAGGGATATTCCATCGTACGTAAGTACCACAATTTTTTGAACCATTTTTATATTTCCTGGGATATTTAAGGTGTACCCAAGTTGAGGTCCTTGTAAGCAGTGCAGCCCTAAATTTTGGGGTGGCTGTGTCTTTTTGATTTTCAGTTTTCCCAAGGTATATTCCCTAGACTGGAAGTGCCCTTGGCTCTGTAGCTCTGTTGTTTACTTGTTTTAGGGAACACAATGCACTCCTCCAGAGAGGCAGTTGGCAATTTACATCCCGCCCATCAGCATAACAAGGCTCCCTGTTCTCCAGGGCCTGTCTTGCCTTTCTGGTTTTTACACATTTTGTGGATGTCCCTTTTGACCGGTGGGAAGTGATACTTCTTTGTAGTGCAGATTTGCATTGCCCGCTTGCTTGCTTGGCCAAAAAGGGCGTATGCGTTTTCTCCTGAATATATTCAGGAGAAAACGCATACGCCCTTTTTGGCCAAGTGCATCATTGTCGAAGTTGTGCCCCTCTTCCTGTGCTTTAAAGGCGATTCCAACGTACCTCTTGAAATCTGTTTCCTGCTATTCTGCCTCGCTTTCAAGTCCGCCTCGTTGCCTTCCCTCAACAGATGTTTGGACGATAGTTGTCCTTTATTACTCGGCCAGTTTGTGAATTGCTGTGCCCCTGAGCTCCATTTTTCAACTCGTTTTTGGTGAGCTGACCGCAAGTCCAAAATTTTGGTTCAGGATCTATACTGATTCCCGGTGGGTGGCTGAGACTTTGGTTAATTCTTCTTCCTGCCGGGAAATTACAGTGATATGTGCCCGTCCAAATGCCTAACAGCTACTCTCTCATTGGTTCTCCCTCTTCCCTTTCATCCTCTGCCAAATTGGCAACCTGTGCGAACCAGGAGGTTAAAGGGGCTGTCTCTCCAAGTTGGGAGGTTGATAATAAAGCAGATGGAAAGTCAAACCGGAGCACCAGGAGAGGGACTATTCGTTGAGTTTTAGAAACCTTTCGTATTCACAGTGTGTCCGTTCTCTAGGATTCCCGTACATGTTATATCTGTAGTAATATTCCCTTCAACCTGGAGAGTTGGGACCCATGGAATGTGTGCCATGCATTATTGCTTTAAAGGGTCTGCATTTGCTCACCCAATCTCACCAATCCTCTCATTCCCAAGTGTCCAGCCTTATGCCACATCCAGCTGTCATTGTAGATAGGGTCATTTCAGGTTTCATCAGAGACCCTGAAGGAATTGTAAAGAATTTCCCAGTTTTTTTGTTTTATTTTTGAAATTCCTTTTTATACTGGGTTTGAGCTGATTCTCGCTGCCATATTTATCCCAGTCTAGACACACTTGATTCCCTTACGGAGACATGTCAATACATAGGTTTTAAGATTCTTACTAGTCAGATATATTCCTCTGCGGGAAATATGGGGTTTTGAGTCCCTTTCACTGAGGAAGGTGTAGGTCTTGTCTATTCCATAGTTGGTTTTTGGAACGGTACCTGTGCTTATATCAAACTCTGGTTTTATGCATCACCCCACCTCTCCTTCCCCCTTAAGCAGGCATAAGAGTGTTTTCTAAATGTGAGACACTGTTCTCTTTCCTAACTCAGTTCAAGTGTAGCCATGTTTACAGGATCTTCATAAGTGATATCTTATGATAAGTTTCTTTTTCTGTGTGACTTATTTCACTTAGAATCATCGTACCTGAATCCACCCATTTTGCTGCTACTGGTCTTATGACATTGATTTCATGGCTGAGGGATATTCCATCGTACGTAAGTACCACAATTTTTTGAACCATTTTTATATTTCCTGGGATATTTAAGGTGTACCCAAGTTGAGGTCCTTGTAAGCAGTGCAGCCCTAAATTTTGGGGTGGCTGTGTCTTTTTGATTTTCAGTTTTCCCAAGGTATATTCCCTAGACTGGAAGTGCCCTTGGCTCTGTAGCTCTGTTGTTTACTTGTTTTAGGGAACACAATGCACTCCTCCAGAGAGGCAGTTGGCAATTTACATCCCGCCCATCAGCATAACAAGGCTCCCTGTTCTCCAGGGCCTGTCTTGCCTTTCTGGTTTTTACACATTTTGTGGATGTCCCTTTTGACCAGTGGGAAGTGATACTTCTTTGTAGTGCAGATTTGCATTGCCCGCTTGCTTGCTTGGCCAAAAAGGGCGTATGCGTTTTCTCCTGAATATATTCAGGAGAAAACGCACACGCCCTTTTTGGCCAAGTGCATCATTGTCGAAGTTGTGCCCCTCTTCCTGTGCTTTAAAGGCGATTCCAACGTACCTCTGGAAATCTGTTTCCTGCTATTCTGCCTCGCTTTCAAGTCCGCCTCGTTGCCTTCCCTCAACAGATTTTTGGACGATACTTGTCCTTTATTACTCGGCCAGTTTGTGAATTGCTGTGCCCCTGAGCTCCATTTTTCAACTCGTTTTTGGTGAGCTGACCGCAAGTCCAAAATTTTGGTTCAGGATCTATACTGATTCCCGGTGGGTGGCTGAGACTTTGGTTAATTCTTCTTCCTGCCGGGAAATTACAGTGATATGTGCCCGTCCAAATGCCTAACAGCTACTCTCTCATTGGTTCTCCCTCTTCCCTTTCATCCTCTGCCAAATTGGCAACCTGTGCGAACCAGGAGGTTAAAGGGGCTGTCTCTCCAAGTTGGGAGGTTGATAATAAAGCAGATGGAAAGTCAAACCGGAGCACCAGGAGAGGGACTATTCGTTGAGTTTTAGAAACCTTTCATATTCACAGTGTGTCCGTTCTCTAGGATTCCCGTACATGTTATATCTGTAGTAATATTCCCTTCAACCTGGAGATTTGGGACCCATGGAATGTGTGCCATGCATTATTGCTTTAAAGGGTCTGCATTTGCTCACCCAATCTCACCAATCCTCTCAGTCCCAAGTGTCCAGCCTTATGCCACATCCAGCTGTCATTGTAGATAGGGTCATTTCAGGTTTCATCAGAGACCCTGAAGGAATTGTAAAGAATTTCCCAGTTTTTTTGTTTTATTTTTGAAATTCCTTTTTATAGTGGGTTTGAGCTGATTCTCGCTGCCATATTTATCCCAGTCTAGACACACTTGATTCCCTTACGGAGACATGTCAATACATAGGTTTTAAGATTCTTACTAGTCAGATATATTCCTCTGCGGGAAATATGGGGTTTTGAGTCCCTTTCACTGAGGAAGGTGTAGGTCTTGTCTATTCCATAGTTGGTTTTTGGAACGGTACCTGTGCTTATATCAAACTCTGGTTTTATGCATCACCCCACCTCTCCTTCCCCCTTAAGCAGGCATAAGAGTGTTTTCTAAATGTGAGACACTGTTCTCTTTCCTAACTCAGTTCAAGTGTAGCCATGTTTACAGGATCTTCATAAGTGATATCTTATGATAAGTTTCTTTTACTGTGTGACTTATTTCACTTAGAATCATCGTACCTGAATCCACCCATTTTGCTGCTACTGGTCTTATGACATTGATTTCATGGCTGAGGGATATTCCATCGTACGTAAGTACCACAATTTTTTGAACCATTTTTATATTTCCTGGGATATTTAAGGTGTACCCAAGTTGAGGTCCTTGTAAGCAGTGCAGCCCTAAATTTTGGGGTGGCTGTGTCTTTTTGATTTTCAGTTTTCCCAAGGTATATTCCCTAGACTGGAAGTGCCCTTGGCTCTGTAGCTCTGTTGTTTACTTGTTTTAGGGAACACAATGCACTCCTCCAGAGAGGCAGTTGGCAATTTACATCCCGCCCATCAGCATAAAAAGGCTCCCTGTTCTCCAAGGCCTGTCTTGCCTTTCTGGTTTTTACACATTTTGTGGATGTCCCTTTTGACCGGTGGGAAGTGATACTTCTTTGTAGTGCAGATTTGCATTGCCCGCTTGCTTGCTTGGCCAAAAAGGGCGTATGCGTTTTCTCCTGAATATATTCAGGAGAAAACGCATACGCCCTTTTTGGCCAAGTGCATCATTGTCGAAGTTGTGCCCCTCTTCCTGTGCTTTAAAGGCGATTCCAACGTACCTCTTGAAATCTGTTTCCTGCTATTCTGCCTCGCTTTCAAGTCCGCCTCGTTGCCTTCCCTCAACAGATTTTTGGACGATAGTTGTCCTTTATTACTCGGCCAGTTTGTGAATTGCTGTGCCCCTGAGCTCCATTTTTCAACTCGTTTTTGGTGAGCTGACCGCAAGTCCAAAATTTTGGTTCAGGATCTATACTGATTCCCGGTGGGTGGCTGAGACTTTGGTTAATTCTTCTTCCTGCCGGGAAATTACAGTGATATGTGCCCGTCCAAATGCCTAACAGCTACTCTCTCATTGGTTCTCCCTCTTCCCTTTCATCCTCTGCCAAATTGGCAACCTGTGCGAACCAGGAGGTTAAAGGGGCTGTCTCTCCAAGTTGGGAGGTTGATAATAAAGCAGATGGAAAGTCAAACCAGAGCACCAGGAGAGGGACTATTCGTTGAGTTTTAGAAACCTTTCGTATTCACAGTGTGTCCGTTCTCTAGGATTCCCGTACATGTTATATCTGTAGTAATATTCCCTTCAACCTGGAGAGTTGGGACCCATGGAATGTGTGCCATGCATTATTGCTTTAAAGGGTCTGCATTTGCTCACCCAATCTCACCAATCCTCTCAGTCCCAAGTGTCCAGCCTTATGCCACATCCAGCTGTCATTGTAGATAGGGTCATTTCAGGTTTCATCAGAGACCCTGAAGGAATTGTAAAGAATTTCCCAGTTTTTTTGTTTTATTTTTGAAATTCCTTTTTATAGTGGGTTTGAGCTGATTCTCGCTGCCATATTTATCCCAGTCTAGACACACTTGATTCCCTTACGGAGACATGTCAATACATAGGTTTTAAGATTCTTACTAGTCAGATATATTCCTCTGCCGGAAATATGGGGTTTTGAGTCCCTTTCACTGAGGAAGGTGTAGGTCTTGTCTATTCCATAGTTGGTTTTTGGAACGGTACCTGTGCTTATATCAAACTCTGGTTTTATGCATCACCCCACCTCTCCTTCCCCCTTAAGCAGGCATAAGAGTGTTTTCTAAATGTGAGACACTGTTCTCTTTCCTAACTCAGTTCAAGTGTAGCCATGTTTACAGGATCTTCATAAGTGATATCTTATGATAAGTTTCTTTTTCTGTGTGACTTATTTCACTTAGAATCATCGTACCTGAATCCACCCATTTTGCTGCTACTGGTCTTATGACATTGATTTCATGGCTGAGGGATATTCCATCGTACGTAAGTACCACAATTTTTTGAACCATTTTTATATTTCCTGGGATATTTAAGGTGTACCCAAGTTGAGGTCCTTGTAAGCAGTGCAGCCCTAAATTTTGGGGTGGCTGTGTCTTTTTGATTTTCAGTTTTCCCAAGGTATATTCCCTAGACTGGAAGTGCCCTTGGCTCTGTAGCTCTGTTGTTTACTTGTTTTAGGGAACACAATGCACTCCTCCAGAGAGGCAGTTGGCAATTTACATCCCGCCCATCAGCATAAAAAGGCTCCCTGTTCTCCAAGGCTTGTCTTGCCTTTCTGGTTTTTACACATTTTGTGGATGTCCCTTTTGACCGGTGGGAAGTGATACTTCTTTGTAGTGCAGATTTGCATTGCCCGCTTGCTTGCTTGGCCAAAAAGGGCGTATGCGTTTTCTCCTGAATATATTCAGGAGAAAACGCATACGCCCTTTTTGGCCAAGTGCATCATTGTCGAAGTTGTGCCCCTCTCACTGTGCTTTAAAGGCGATTCCAACGTACCTCTTGAAATCTGTTTCCTGCTATTCTGCCTCGCTTTCAAGTCCGCCTCGTTGCCTTCCCTCAACAGATTTTTGGACGATAGTTGTCCTTTATTACTCGGCCAGTTTGTGAATTGCTGTGCCCCTGAGCTCCATTTTTCAACTCGTTTTTGGTGAACTGACCGCAAGTCCAAAATTTTGGTTCAGGATCTATACTGATTCCCGGTGGGTGGCTGAGACTTTGGTTAATTCTTCTTCCTGCCGGGAAATTACAGTGATATGTGCCCGTCCAAATGCCTAACAGCTACTCTCTCATTGGTTCTCCCTCTTCCCTTTCATCCTCTGCCAAATTGGCAACCTGTGCGAACCAGGAGGTTAAAGGGGCTGTCTCTCCAAGTTGGGAGGTTGATAATAAAGCAGATGGAAAGTCAAACCGGAGCACCAGGAGAGGGACTATTCGTTGAGTTTTAGAAACCTTTCGTATTCACAGTGTGTCCGTTCTCTAGGATTCCCGTACATGTTATATCTGTAGTAATATTCCCTTCAACCTGGAGAGTTGGGACCCATGGAATGTGTGCCATGCATTATTGCTTTAAATGGTCTGCATTTGCTCACCCAATCTCACCAATCCTCTCAGTCCCAAGTGTCCAGCCTTATGCCACATCCAGCTGTCATTGTAGATAGGGTCATTTCAGGTTTCATCAGAGACTCTGAAGGAATTGTAAAGAATTTCCCAGTTTTTTTGTTTTATTTTTGAAATTCCTTTTTATAGTGGGTTTGAGCTGATTCTCGCTGCCATATTTATCCCAGTCTAGACACACTTGATTCCCTTACGGAGACATATCAATACATAGGTTTTAAGATTCTTACTAGTCAGATATATTCCTCTGCGGGAAATATGGGGTTTTGAGTCCCTTTCACTGAGGAAGGTGTAGGTCTTGTCTATTCCTTAGTTGGTTTTTGGAACGGTACCTGTGCTTATATCAAACTCTGGTTTTATGCATCACCCCACCTCTCCTTCCCCCTTAAGCAGGCATAAGAGTGTTTTCTAAATGTGAGACACTGTTCTCTTTCCTAACTCAGTTCAAGTGTAGCCATGTTTACAGGATCTTCATAAGTGATATCTTATGATAAGTTTCTTTTTCTGTGTGACTTATTTCACTTAGAATCATCGTACCTGAATCCACCCATTTTGCTGCTACTGGTCTTATGACATTGATTTCATGGCTGAGGGATATTCCATCGTACGTAAGTACCACAATTTTTTGAACCATTTTTATATTTCCTGGGATATTTAAGGTGTACCCAAGTTGAGGTCCTTGTAAGCAGTGCAGCCCTAAATTTTGGGGTGGCTGTGTCTTTTTGATTTTCAGTTTTCCCAAGGTATATTCCCTAGACTGGAAGTGCCCTTGGCTCTGTAGCTCTGTTGTTTACTTGTTTTAGGGAACACAATGCACTCCTCCAGAGAGGCAGTTGGCAATTTACATCCCGCCCATCAGCATAACAAGGCTCCCTGTTCTCCAGGGCCTGTCTTGCCTTTCTGGTTTTTACACATTTTGTGGATGTCCCTTTTGACCGGTGGGAAGTGATACTTCTTTGTAGTGCAGATTTGCATTGCCCGCTTGCTTGCTTGGCCAAAAAGGGCGTATGCGTTTTCTCCTCAATATATTCAGGAGAAAACGCATACGCCCTTTTTGGCCAAGTGCATCATTGTCGAAGTTGTGCCCCTCTTCCTGTGCTTTAAAGGCGATTCCAACGTACCTCTGGAAATCTGTTTCCTGCTATTCTGCCTCGCTTTCAAGTCCGCCTCGTTGCCTTCCCTCAACAGATGTTTGGACGATAGTTGTCCTTTATTACTCGGCCAGTTTGTGAATTGCTGTGCCCCTGAGCTCCATTTTTCAACTCGTTTTTGGTGAGCTGACCGCAAGTCCAAAATTTTGGTTCAGGATCTATACTGATTCCCGGTGGGTGGCTGAGACTTTGGTTAATTCTTCTTCCTGCCGGGAAATTACAGTGATATGTGCCCGTCCAAATGCCTAACAGCTACTCTCTCATTGGTTCTCCCTCTTCCCTTTCATCCTCTGCCAAATTGGCAACCTGTGCGAACCAGGAGGTTAAAGGGGCTGTCTCTCCAAGTTGGGAGGTTGATAATAAAGCAGATGGAAAGTCAAACCGGAGCACCAGGAGAGGGACTATTCGTTGAGTTTTAGAAACCTTTCGTATTCACAGTGTGTCCGTTCTCTAGGATTCCCGTACATGTTATATCTGTAGTAATATTCCCTTCAACCTGGAGAGTTGGGACCCATGGAATGTGTGCCATGCATTATTGCTTTAAAGGGTCTGCATTTGCTCACCCAATCTCACCAATCCTCTCAGTCCCAAGTGTCCAGCCTTATGCCACATCCAGCTGTCATTGTAGATAGGGTCATTTCAGGTTTCATCAGAGACCCTGAAGGAATTGTAAAGAATTTCCCAGTTTTTTTGTTTTATTTTTGAAATTCCTTTTTATAGTGGGTTTGAGCTGATTCTCGCTGCCATATTTATCCCAGTCTAGACACACTTGATTCCCTTACGGAGACATGTCAATACATAGGTTTTAAGATTCTTACTAGTCAGATATATTCCTCTGCGGGAAATATGGGGTTTTGAGTCCCTTTCACTGAGGAAGGTGTAGGTCTTGTCTATTCCATAGTTGGTTTTTGGAACGGTACCTGTGCTTATATCAAACTCTGGTTTTATGCATCACCCCACCTCTCCTTCCCCCTTAAGCAGGCATAAGAGTGTTTTCTAAATGTGAGACACTGTTCTCTTTCCTAACTCAGTTCAAGTGTAGCCATGTTTACAGGATCTTCATAAGTGATATCTTATGATAAGTTTCTTTTTCTGTGTGACTTATTTCACTTAGAATCATCGTACCTGAATCCACCCATTTTGCTGCTACTGGTCTTATGACATTGATTTCATGGCTGAGGGATATTCCATCGTACGTAAGTACCACAATTTTTTGAACCATTTTTATATTTCCTGGGATATTTAAGGTGTACCCAAGTTGAGGTCCTTGTAAGCAGTGCAGCCCTAAATTTTGGGGTGGCTGTGTCTTTTTGATTTTCAGTTTTCCCAAGGTATATTCCCTAGACTGGAAGTGCCCTTGGCTCTGTAGCTCTGTTGTTTACTTGTTTTAGGGAACACAATGCACTCCTCCAGAGAGGCAGTTGGCAATTTACATCCCGCCCATCAGCATAACAAGGCTCCCTGTTCTCCAGGGCCTGTCTTGCCTTTCTGGTTTTTACACATTTTGTGGATGTCCCTTTTGACCGGTGGGAAGTGATACTTCTTTGTAGTGCAGATTTGCATTGCCCGCTTGCTTGCTTGGCCAAAAAGGGCATATGCGTTTTCTCCTGAATATATTCAGGAAAAACGCATACGCCCTTTTTGGCCAAGTGCATCATTGTCGAAGTTGTGCCCCTCTTCCTGTGCTTTAAAGGCGATTCCAACGTACCTCTGGAAATCTGTTTCCTGCTATTCTGCCTCGCTTTCAAGTCCGCCTCGTTGCCTTCCCTCAACAGATGTTTGGACGATAGTTGTCCTTTATTACTCGGCCAGTTTGTGAATTGCTGTGCCCCTGAGCTCCATTTTTCAACTCGTTTTTGGTGAGCTGACCGCAAGTCCAAAATTTTGGTTCAGGATCTATACTGATTCCCGGTGGGTGGCTGAGACTTTGGTTAATTCTTCTTCCTGCCGGGAAATTACAGTGATATGTGCCCGTCCAAATGCCTAACAGCTACTCTCTCATTGGTTCTCCCTCTTCCCTTTCATCCTCTGCCAAATTGGCAACCTGTGCGAACCAGGAGGTTAAAGGGGCTGTCTCTCCAAGTTGGGAGGTTGATAATAAAGCAGATGGAAAGTCAAACCGGAGCACCAGGAGAGGGACTATTCGTTGAGTTTTAGAAACCTTTCGTATTCACAGTGTGTCCGTTCTCTAGGATTCCCGTACATGTTATATCTGTAGTAATATTCCCTTCAACCTGGAGAGTTGGGACCCATGGAATGTGTGCCATGCATTATTGCTTTAAAGGGTCTGCATTTGCTCACCCAATCTCACCAATCCTCTCAGTCCCAAGTGTCCAGCCTTATGCCACATCCAGCTGTCATTGTAGATAGGGTCATTTCAGGTTTCATCAGAGACCCTGAAGGAATTGTAAAGAATTTCCCAGTTTTTTTGTTTTATTTTTGAAATTCCTTTTTATAGTGGGTTTGAGCTGATTCTCGCTGCCATATTTATCCCAGTCTAGACACACTTGATTCCCTTACGGAGACATATCAATACATAGGTTTTAAGATTCTTACTAGTCAGATATATTCCTCTGCGGGAAATATGGGGTTTTGAGTCCCTTTCACTGAGGAAGGTGTAGGTCTTGTCTATTCCATAGTTGGTTTTTGGAACGGTACCTGTGCTTATATCAAACTCTGGTTTTATGCATCACCCCACCTCTCCTTCCCCCTTAAGCAGGCATAAGAGTGTTTTCTAAATGTGAGACACTGTTCTCTTTCCTAACTCAGTTCAAGTGTAGCCATGCTTACAGGATCTTCATAAGTGATATCTTATGATAAGTTTCTTTTTCTGTGTGACTTATTTCACTTAGAATCATCGTACCTGAATCCACCCATTTTGCTGCTACTGGTCTTATGACATTGATTTCATGGCTGAGGGATATTCCATCGTACGTAAGTACCACAATTTTTTGAACCATTTTTATATTTCCTGGGATATTTAAGGTGTACCCAAGTTGAGGTCCTTGTAAGCAGTGCAGCCCTAAATTTTGGGGTGGCTGTGTCTTTTTGATTTTCAGTTTTCCCAAGGTATATTCCCTAGACTGGAAGTGCCCTTGGCTCTGTAGCTCTGTTGTTTACTTGTTTTAGGGAACACAATGCACTCCTCCAGAGAGGCAGTTGGCAATTTACATCCCGCCCATCAGCATAACAAGGCTCCCTGTTCTCCAGGGCCTGTCTTGCCTTTCTGGTTTTTACACATTTTGTGGATGTCCCTTTTGACCGGTGGGAAGTGATACTTCTTTGTAGTGCAGATTTGCATTGCCCGCTTGCTTGCTTGGCCAAAAAGGGCGTATGCGTTTTCTCCTGAATATATTCAGGAGAAAACGCATACGCCCTTTTTGGCCAAGTGCATCATTGTCGAAGTTGTGCCCCTCTTCCTGTGCTTTAAAGGCGATTCCAACGTACCTCTGGAAATCTGTTTCCTGCTATTCTGCCACGCTTTCAAGTCCGCCTCGTTGCCTTCCCTCAACAGATTTTTGGACGATACTTGTCCTTTATTACTCGGCCAGTTTGTGAATTGCTGTGCCCCTGAGCTCCATTTTTCAACTCGTTTTTGGTGAGCTGACCGCAAGTCCAAAATTTTGGTTCAGGATCTATACTGATTCCCGGTGGGTGGCTGAGACTTTGGTTAATTCTTCTTCCTGCCGGGAAATTACAGTGATATGTGCCCGTCCAAATGCCTAACAGCTACTCTCTCATTGGTTCTCCCTCTTCCCTTTCATCCTCTGCCAAATTGGCAACCTGTGCGAACCAGGAGGTTAAAGGGGCTGTCTCTCCAAGTTGGGAGGTTGATAATAAAGCAGATGGAAAGTCAAACCGGAGCACCAGGAGAGGGACTATTCGTTGAGTTTTAGAAACCTTTCGTATTCACAGTGTGTCCGTTCTCTAGGATTCCCGTACATGTTATATCTGTAGTAATATTCCCTTCAACCTGGAGAGTTGGGACCCATGGAATGTGTGCCATGCATTATTGCTTTAAAGGGTCTGCATTTGCTCACCCAATCTCACCAATCCTCTCAGTCCCAAGTGTCCAGCCTTATGCCACATCCAGCTGTCATTGTAGATAGGGTCATTTCAGGTTTCATCAGAGACCCTGAAGGAATTGTAAAGAATTTCCCAGTTTTTTTGTTTTATTTTTGAAATTCCTTTTTATAGTGGGTTTGAGCTGATTCTCGCTGCCATATTTATCCCAGTCTAGACACACTTGATTCCCTTACGGAGACATATCAATACATAGGTTTTAAGATTCTTACTAGTCAGATATATTCCTCTGCGGGAAATATGGGGTTTTGAGTCCCTTTCACTGAGGAAGGTGTAGGTCTTGTCTATTCCATAGTTGGTTTTTGGAACGGTACCTGTGCTTATATCAAACTCTGGTTTTATGCATCACCCCACCTCTCCTTCCCCCTTAAGCAGGCATAAGAGTGTTTTCTAAATGTGAGACACTGTTCTCTTTCCTAACTCAGTTCAAGTGTAGCCATGTTTACAGGATCTTCATAAGTGATATCTTATGATAAGTTTCTTTTTCTGTGTGACTTATTTCACTTAGAATCATCGTACCTGAATCCACCCATTTTGCTGCTACTGGTCTTATGACATTGATTTCATGGCTGAGGGATATTCCATCGTACGTAAGTACCACAATTTTTTGAACCATTTTTATATTTCCTGGGATATTTAAGGTGTACCCAAGTTGAGGTCCTTGTAAGCAGTGCAGCCCTAAATTTTGGGGTGGCTGTGTCTTTTTGATTTTCAGTTTTCCCAAGGTATATTCCCTAGACTGGAAGTGCCCTTGGCTCTGTAGCTCTGTTGTTTACTTGTTTTAGGGAACACAATGCACTCCTCCAGAGAGGCAGTTGGCAATTTACATCCCGCCCATCAGCATAACAAGGCTCCCTGTTCTCCAGGGCCTGTCTTGCCTTTCTGGTTTTTACACATTTTGTGGATGTCCCTTTTGACCAGTGGGAAGTGATACTTCTTTGTAGTGCAGATTTGCATTGCCCGCTTGCTTGCTTGGCCAAAAAGGGCGTATGCGTTTTCTCCTGAATATATTCAGGAGAAAACGCATACGCCCTTTTTGGCCAAGTGCATCATTGTCGAAGTTGTGCCCCTCTTCCTGTGCTTTAAAGGCGATTCCAACGTACCTCTGGAAATCTGTTTCCTGCTATTCTGCCACGCTTTCAAGTCCGCCTCGTTGCCTTCCCTCAACAGATTTTTGGACGATACTTGTCCTTTATTACTCGGCCAGTTTGTGAATTGCTGTGCCCCTGAGCTCCATTTTTCAACTCGTTTTTGGTGAGCTGACCGCAAGTCCAAAATTTTGGTTCAGGATCTATACTGATTCCCGGTGGGTGGCTGAGACTTTGGTTAATTCTTCTTCCTGCCGGGAAATTACAGTGATATGTGCCCGTCCAAATGCCTAACAGCTACTCTCTCATTGGTTCTCCCTCTTCCCTTTCATCCTCTTCCAAATTGGCAACCTGTGCGAACCAGGAGGTTAAAGGGGCTGTCTCTCCAAGTTGGGAGGTTGATAATAAAGCAGATGGAAAGTCAAACCGGAGCACCAGGAGAGGGACTATTCGTTGAGTTTTAGAAACCTTTCGTATTCACAGTGTGTCCGTTCTCTAGGATTCCCGTACATGTTATATCTGTAGTAATATTCCCTTCAACCTGGAGAGTTGGGACCCATGGAATGTGTGTCATGCATTATTGCTTTAAAGGGTCTGCATTTGCTCACCCAATCTCACCAATCCTCTCAGTCCCAAGTGTCCAGCCTTATGCCACATCCAGCTGTCATTGTAGATAGGGTCATTTCAGGTTTCATCAGAGACCCTGAAGGAATTGTAAAGAATTTCCCAGTTTTTTTTTGTTTTGTTTTTGAAATTCCTTTTTATAGTGGGTTTGAGCTGATTCTCGCTGCCATGTTTGTGCCAGTCTAGACACACTTGATTCCCTTACGGAGACATATCAATACATAGGTTTTAAGATTCTTAGTAGTCAGATATATTCTTCTCCTGGAAATATGGGGTTTTGAGTCCCTTTCACTGAGGAAGGTGTAGGTCTTGTCTATTCCATAGTTGGTTTTTGGAACGGTACCTGTGCTTATATCAAACTCTGGTTTTATGCATCACCCCACCTCTCCTTCCCCCTTAAGCAGGCATAAGAGTGTTTTCTAAATGTGAGACACTGTTATCTTTCCTAACTCAGTTCAAGTGTAGCCATGTTTACAGGATCTTCATAAGTGATAACTTATGATAAGTTTCTTTTTCTGTGTGACTTATTTCACTTAAAATCATCGTACCTGAATCCACCCATTTTGCTGCTACTGGTCTTATGACATTGATTTCATGGCTGAGGGATATTCCATCGTACGTAAGTACCACAATTTTTTGAACCAATTTTATATTTCCTGGGATATTTAAGGTGTACCCAAGTTGAGGTCCTTGTAAGCAGTGCAGCCCTAAATTTTGGGGTGGCTGTGTCTTATTGATTTTCAGTTTTTCTCAGGTATATTCCCTAGACTGGAAGTGCCCTTGGCTCTGTAGCTCTGTTGTTTACTTGTTTTAGGGAACACAATGCACTCCTCCAGAGAGGCAGTTGGCAATTTACATCCCGCCCATCAGCATAACAAGGCTCCCTGTTCTCCAGGGCCTGTCTTGCCTTTCCGGTTTTTACACATTTTGTGGATGTCCCTTTTGACCGGTGGGAAGTGATACTTCTTTGTAGTGCAGATTTGCATTGCCCACTTGCTTGCTTGGCCAAAAAGGGCGTATGCGTTTTCTCCTGAATATATTCAGGAGAAAACGCATACGCCCTTTTTGGCCAAGTGCATCATTGTCGAAGTTGTGCCCCTCTTCCTGTGCTTTAAAGGCGATTCCAACGTACCTCTTGAAATCTGTTTCCTGCTATTCTGCCTCGCTTTCAAGTCCGCCTCGTTGCCTTCCCTCAACAGATTTTTGGACGATAGTTGTCCTTTATTACTCGGCCAGTTTGTGAATTGCTGTGCCCCTGAGCTCCATTTTTCAACTCGTTTTTGGTGAGCTGACCGCAAGTACAAAATTTTGGTTCAGGATCTATACTGATTCCCGGTGGGTGGCTGAGACTTTGGTTAATTCTTCTTCCTGCCGGGAAATTACAGTGATATGTGCCCGTCCAAATGCCTAACAGCTACTCTCTCATTGGTTCTCCCTCTTCCCTTTCATCCTCTGCCAAATTGGCAACCTGTGCGAACCAGGAGGTTAAAGGGGCTGTCTCTCCAAGTTGGGAGGTTGATAATAAAGCAGATGGAAAGTCAAACCGGAGCACCAGGAGAGGGACTATTCGTTGAGTTTTAGAAACCTTTCGTATTCACAGTGTGTCCGTTCTCTAGGATTCCCGTACATGTTATATCTGTAGTAATATTCCCTTCAACCTGGAGAGTTGGGACCCATGGAATGTGTGCCATGCATTATTGCTTTAAAGGGTCTGCATTTGCTCACCCAATCTCACCAATCCTCTCAGTCCCAAGTGTCCAGCCTTATGCCACATCCAGCTGTCATTGTAGATAGGGTCATTTCAGGTTTCATCAGAGACCCTGAAGGAATTGTAAAGAATTTCCCAGTTTTTTTGTTTTATTTTTGAAATTCCTTTTTATAGTGGGTTTGAGCTGATTCTCACTGCCATATTTATCCCAGTCTAGACACACTTGATTCCCTTACGGAGACATATCAATACATAGGTTTTAAGATTCTTACTAGTCAGATATATTCCTCTGCGGGAAATATGGGGTTTTGAGTCCCTTTCACTGAGGAAGGTGTAGGTCTTGTCTATTCCATAGTTGGTTTTTGGAACGGTACCTGTGCTTATATCAAACTCTGGTTTTATGCCTCACCCCACCTCTCCTTCCCCCTTAAGCAGGCATAAGAGTGTTTTCTAAATGTGAGACACTGTTCTCTTTCCTAACTCAGTTCAAGTGTAGCCATGTTTACAGGATCTTCATAAGTGATATCTTATGATAAGTTTCTTTTTCTGTGTGACTTATTTCACTTAGAATCATCGTACCTGAATCCACCCATTTTGCTGCTACTGGTCTTATGACATTGATTTCATGGCTGAGGGATATTCCATCGTACGTAAGTACCACAATTTTTTGAACCATTTTTATATTTCCTGGGATATTTAAGGTGTACCCAAGTTGAGGTCCTTGTAAGCAGTGCAGCCCTAAATTTTGGGGTGGCTGTGTCTTTTTGATTTTCAGTTTTCCCAAGGTATATTCCCTAGACTGGAAGTGCCCTTGGCTCTGTAGCTCTGTTGTTTACTTGTTTTAGGGAACACAATGCACTCCTCCAGAGAGGCAGTTGGCAATTTACAGACCGCCCATCAGCATAACAAGGCACCCTGTTCTCCAGGGCGTGTCTTGCCTTTCTGGTTTTTACACATTTTGTGGATGTCCCTTTTGACCGGTGGGAAGTGATACTTCTTTGTAGTGCAGATTTGCATTGCCCGCTTGCTTGCTTGGCCAAAAAGGGCGTATGCGTTTTCTCCTGAATATATTCAGGAGAAAACGCATACGCCCTTTTTGGCCAAGTGCATCATTGTCGAAGTTGTGCCCCTCTTCCTGTGCTTTAAAGGCGATTCCAACGTACCTCTTGAAATCTGTTTCCTGCTATTCTGCCACGCTTTCAAGTCCGCCTCGTTGCCTTCCCTCAACAGATTTTTGGACGATAGTTGTCCTTTATTACTCGGCCAATTTGTGAATTGCTGTGCCCCTGAGCTCCATTTTTCAACTCGTTTTTGGTGAGCTGACCGCAAGTCCAAAATTTTGGTTCAGGATCTATACTGATTCCCGGTGGGTGGCTGAGACTTTGGTTAATTCTTCTTCCTGCCGGGAAATTACAGTGATATGTGCCCGTCCAAATGCCTAACAGCTACTCTCTCATTGGTTCTCCCTCTTCCCTTTCATCCTCTTCCAAATTGGCAACCTGTGCGAACCAGGAGGTTAAAGGGGCTGTCTCTCCAAGTTGGGAGGTTGATAATAAAGCAGATGGAAAGTCAAACCGGAGCACCAGGAGAGGGACTATTCGTTGAGTTTTAGAAACCTTTCGTATTCACAGTGTGTCCGTTCTCTAGGATTCCCGTACATGTTATATCTGTAGTAATATTCCCTTCAACCTGGAGAGTTGGGACCCATGGAATGTGTGTCATGCATTATTGCTTTAAAGGGTCTGCATTTGCTCACCCAATCTCACCAATCCTCTCAGTCCCAAGTGTCCAGCCTTATGCCACATCCAGCTGTCATTGTAGATAGGGTCATTTCAGGTTTCATCAGAGACCCTGAAGGAATTGTAAAGAATTTCCCAGTTTTTTTTTGTTTTGTTTTTGAAATTCCTTTTTATAGTGGGTTTGAGCTGATTCTCGCTGCCATGTTTGTGCCAGTCTAGACACACTTGATTCCCTTACGGAGACATATCAATACATAGGTTTTAAGATTCTTAGTAGTCAGATATATTCTTCTCCTGGAAATATGGGGTTTTGAGTCCCTTTCACTGAGGAAGGTGTAGGTCTTGTCTATTCCATAGTTGGTTTTTGGAACGGTACCTGTGCTTATATCAAACTCTGGTTTTATGCATCACCCCACCTCTCCTTCCCCCTTAAGCAGGCATAAGAGTGTTTTCTAAATGTGAGACACTGTTCTCTTTCCTAACTCAGTTCAAGTGTAGCCATGTTTACAGGATCTTCATAAGTGATAACTTATGATAAGTTTCTTTTCCTCTGTGACTTATTTCACTTAAAATCATCGTACCTGAATCCACCCATTTTGCTGCTACTGGTCTTATGACATTGATTTCATGGCTGAGGGATATTCCATCGTACGTAAGTACCACAATTTTTTGAACCAATTTTATATTTCCTGGGATATTTAAGGTGTACCCAAGTTGAGGTCCTTGTAAGCAGTGCAGCCCTAAATTTTGGGGTGGCTGTGTCTTATTGATTTTCAGTTTTTCTCAGGTATATTCCCTAGACTGGAAGTGCCCTTGGCTCTGTAGCTCTGTTGTTTACTTGTTTTAGGGAACACAATGCACTCCTCCAGAGAGGCAGTTGGCAATTTACATCCCGCCCATCAGCATAACAAGGCTCCCTGTTCTCCAGGGCCTGTCTTGCCTTTCTGGTTTTTACACATTTTGTGGATGTCCCTTTTGACCGGTGGGAAGTGATACTTCTTTGTAGTGCAGATTTGCATTGCCCACTTGCTTGCTTGGCCAAATAGGGCGTATGCGTTTTCTCCTGAATATATTCAGGAGAAAACGCATACGCCCTTTTTGGCCAAGTGCATCATTGTCGAAGTTGTGCCCCTCTTCCTGTGCTTTAAAGGCGATTCCAACGTACCTCTGGAAATCTGTTTCCTGCTATTCTGCCTCGCTTTCAAGTCCGCCTCGTTGCCTTCCCTCAACAGATTTTTGGACGATAGTTGTCCTTTATTACTCGGCCAGTTTGTGAATTGCTGTGCCCCTGAGCTCCATTTTTCAACTCGTTTTTGGTGAGCTGACCGCAAGTCCAAAATTTTGGTTCAGGATCTATACTGATTCCCGGTGGGTGGCTGAGACTTTGGTTAATTCTTCTTCCTGCCGGGAAATTACAGTGATATGTGCCCGTCCAAATGCCTAACAGCTACTCTCTCATTGGTTCTCCCTCTTCCCTTTCATCCTCTGCCAAATTGGCAACCTGTGCGAACCAGGAGGTTAAAGGGGCTGTCTCTCCAAGTTGGGAGGTTGATAATAAAGCAGATGGAAAGTCAAACCGGAGCACCAGGAGAGGGACTATTCGTTGAGTTTTAGAAACCTTTCGTATTCACAGTGTGTCCATTCTCTAGGATTCCCGTACATGTTATATCTGTAGTAATATTCCCTTCAACCTGGAGAGTTGGGACCCATGGAATGTGTGCCATGCATTATTGCTTTAAAGGGTCTGCATTTGCTCACCCAATCTCACCAATCCTCTCAGTCCCAAGTGTCCAGCCTTATGCCACATCCAGCTGTCATTGTAGATAGGGTCATTTCAGGTTTCATCAGAGACCCTGAAGGAATTGTAAAGAATTTCCCAGTTTTTTTGTTTTATTTTTGAAATTCCTTTTTATAGTGGGTTTGAGCTGATTCTCGCTGCCATATTTATCCCAGTCTAGACACACTTGATTCCCTTACGGAGACATATCAATACATAGGTTTTAAGATTCTTACTAGTCAGATATATTCCTCTGCGGGAAATATGGGGTTTTGAGTCCCTTTCACTGAGGAAGGTGTAGGTCTTGTCTATTCCATAGTTGGTTTTTGGAACGGTACCTGTGCTTATATCAAACTCTGCTTTTATGCATCACCCCACCTCTCCTTCCCCCTTAAGCAGGCATAAGAGTGTTTTCTAAATGTGAGACACTGTTCTCTTTCCTAACTCAGTTCAAGTGTAGCCATGTTTACAGGATCTTCATAAGTGATATCTTATGATAAGTTTCTTTTTCTGTGTGACTTATTTCACTTAGAATCATCGTACCTGAATCCACCCATTTTGCTGCTACTGGTCTTATGACATTGATTTCATGGCTGAGGGATATTCCATCGTACGTAAGTACCACAATTTTTTGAACCATTTTTATATTTCCTGGGATATTTAAGGTGTACCCAAGTTGAGGTCCTTGTAAGCAGTGCAGCCCTAAATTTTGGGGTGGCTGTGTCTTTTTGATTTTCAGTTTTCCCAAGGTATATTCCCTAGACTGGAAGTGCCCTTGGCTCTGTAGCTCTGTTGTTTACTTGTTTTAGGGAACACAATGCACTCCTCCAGAGAGGCAGTTGGCAATTTACAGACCGCCCATCAGCATAACAAGGCACCCTGTTCTCCAGGGCCTGTCTTGCCTTTCTGGTTTTTACACATTTTGTGGATGTCCCTTTTGACCGGTGGGAAGTGATACTTCTTTGTAGTGCAGATTTGCATTGCCCGCTTGCTTGCTTGGCCAAAAAGGGCGTATGCGTTTTCTCCTGAATATATTCAGGAGAAAACGCATACGCCCTTTTTGGCCAAGTGCATCATTGTCGAAGTTGTGCCCCTCTTCCTGTGCTTTAAAGGCGATTCCAACGTACCTCTTGAAATCTGTTTCCTGCTATTCTGCCACGCTTTCAAGTCCGCCTCGTTGCCTTCCCTCAACAGATTTTTGGACGATAGTTGTCCTTTATTACTCGGCCAGTTTGTGAATTGCTGTGCCCCTGAGCTCCATTTTTCAACTCGTTTTTGGTGAGCTGACCGCAAGTCCAAAATTTTGGTTCAGGATCTATACTGATTCCCGGTGGGTGGCTGAGACTTTGGTTAATTCTTCTTCCTGCCGGGAAATTACAGTGATATGTGCCCGTCCAAATGCCTAACAGCTACTCTCTCATTGGTTCTCCCTCTTCCCTTTCATCCTCTTCCAAATTGGCAACCTGTGCGAACCAGGAGGTTAAAGGGGCTGTCTCTCCAAGTTGGGAGGTTGATAATAAAGCAGATGGAAAGTCAAACCGGAGCACCAGGAGAGGGACTATTCGTTGAGTTTTAGAAACCTTTCGTATTCACAGTGTGTCCGTTCTCTAGGATTCCCGTACATGTTATATCTGTAGTAATATTCCCTTCAACCTGGAGAGTTGGGACCCATGGAATGTGTGTCATGCATTATTGCTTTAAAGGGTCTGCATTTGCTCACCCAATCTCACCAATCCTCTCAGTCCCAAGTGTCCAGCCTTATGCCACATCCAGCTGTCATTGTAGATAGGGTCATTTCAGGTTTCATCAGAGACCCTGAAGGAATTGTAAAGAATTTCCCAGTTTTTTTTTGTTTTGTTTTTGAAATTCCTTTTTATAGTGGGTTTGAGCTGATTCTCGCTGCCATGTTTGTGCCAGTCTAGACACACTTGATTCCCTTACGGAGACATATCAATACATAGGTTTTAAGATTCTTAGTAGTCAGATATATTCTTCTCCTGGAAATATGGGGTTTTGAGTCCCTTTCACTGAGGAAGGTGTAGGTCTTGTCTATTCCATAGTTGGTTTTTGGAACGGTACCTGTGCTTATATCAAACTCTGGTTTTATGCATCACCCCACCTCTCCTTCCCCCTTAAGCAGGCATAAGAGTGTTTTCTAAATGTGAGACACTGTTCTCTTTCCTAACTCAGTTCAAGTGTAGCCATGTTTACAGGATCTTCATAAGTGATAACTTATGATAAGTTTCTTTTCCTCTGTGACTTATTTCACTTAAAATCATCGTACCTGAATCCACCCATTTTGCTGCTACTGGTCTTATGACATTGATTTCATGGCTGAGGGATATTCCATCGTACGTAAGTACCACAATTTTTTGAACCAATTTTATATTTCCTGGGATATTTAAGGTGTACCCAAGTTGAGGTCCTTGTAAGCAGTGCAGCCCTAAATTTTGGGGTGGCTGTGTCTTATTGATTTTCAGTTTTTCTCAGGTATATTCCCTAGACTGGAAGTGCCCTTGGCTCTGTAGCTCTGTTGTTTACTTGTTTTAGGGAACACAATGCACTCCTCCAGAGAGGCAGTTGGCAATTTACATCCCGCCCATCAGCATAACAAGGCTCCCTGTTCTCCAGGGCCTGTCTTGCCTTTCCGGTTTTTACACATTTTGTGGATGTCCCTTTTGACCGGTGGGAAGTGATACTTCTTTGTAGTGCAGATTTGCATTGCCCACTTGCTTGCTTGGCCAAAAAGGGCGTATGCGTTTTCTCCTGAATATATTCAGGAGAAAACGCATACGCCCTTTTTGGCCAAGTGCATCATTGTCGAAGTTGTGCCCCTCTTCCTGTGCTTTAAAGGCGATTCCAACGTACCTCTTGAAATCTGTTTCCTGCTATTCTGCCTCGCTTTCAAGTCCGCCTCGTTGCCTTCCCTCAACAGATTTTTGGACGATAGTTGTCCTTTATTACTCGGCCAGTTTGTGAATTGCTGTGCCCCTGAGCTCCATTTTTCAACTCGTTTTTGGTGAGCTGACCGCAAGTCCAAAATTTTGGTTCAGGATCTATACTGATTCCCGGTGGGTGGCTGAGACTTTGGTTAATTCTTCTTCCTGCCGGGAAATTACAGTGATATGTGCCCGTCCAAATGCCTAACAGCTACTCTCTCATTGGTTCTCCCTCTTCCCTTTCATCCTCTGCCAAATTGGCAACCTGTGCGAACCAGGAGGTTAAAGGGGCTGTCTCTCCAAGTTGGGAGGTTGATAATAAAGCAGATGGAAAGTCAAACCGGAGCACCAGGAGAGGGACTATTCGTTGAGTTTTAGAAACCTTTCGTATTCACAGTGTGTCCGTTCTCTAGGATTCCCGTACATGTTATATCTGTAGTAATATTCCCTTCAACCTGGAGAGTTGGGACCCATGGAATGTGTGCCATGCATTATTGCTTTAAAGGGTCTGCATTTGCTCACCCAATCTCACCAATCCTCTCAGTCCCAAGTGTCCAGCCTTATGCCACATCCAGCTGTCATTGTAGATAGGGTCATTTCAGGTTTCATCAGAGACCCTGAAGGAATTGTAAAGAATTTCCCAGTTTTTTTGTTTTATTTTTGAAATTCCTTTTTATAGTGGGTTTGAGCTGATTCTCACTGCCATATTTATCCCAGTCTAGACACACTTGATTCCCTTACGGAGACATATCAATACATAGGTTTTAAGATTCTTACTAGTCAGATATATTCCTCTGCGGGAAATATGGGGTTTTGAGTCCCTTTCACTGAGGAAGGTGTAGGTCTTGTCTATTCCATAGTTGGTTTTTGGAACGGTACCTGTGCTTATATCAAACTCTGGTTTTATGCATCACCCCACCTCTCCTTCCCCCTTAAGCAGGCATAAGAGTGTTTTCTAAATGTGAGCCACTGTTCTCTTTCCTAACTCAGTTCAAGTGTAGCCATGTTTACAGGATCTTCATAAGTGATATCTTATGATAAGTTTCTTTTTCTGTGTGACTTATTTCACTTAGAATCATCGTACCTGAATCCACCCATTTTGCTGCTACTGGTCTTATGACATTGATTTCATGGCTGAGGGATATTCCATCGTACGTAAGTACCACAATTTTTTGAACCATTTTTATATTTCCTGGGATATTTAAGGTGTACCCAAGTTGAGGTCCTTGTAAGCAGTGCAGCCCTAAATTTTGGGGTGGCTGTGTCTTTTTGATTTTCAGTTTTCCCAAGGTATATTCCCTAGACTGGAAGTGCCCTTGGCTCTGTAGCTCTGTTGTTTACTTGTTTTAGGGAACACAATGCACTCCTCCAGAGAGGCAGTTGGCAATTTACAGACCGCCCATCAGCATAACAAGGCACCCTGTTCTCCAGGGCCTGTCTTGCCTTTCTGGTTTTTACACATTTTGTGGATGTCCCTTTTGACCGGTGGGAAGTGATACTTCTTTGTAGTGCAGATTTGCATTGCCCGCTTGCTTGCTTGGCCAAAAAGGGCGTATGCGTTTTCTCCTGAATATATTCAGGAGAAAACGCATACGCCCTTTTTGGCCAAGTGCATCATTGTCGAAGTTGTGCCCCTCTTCCTGTGCTTTAAAGGCGATTCCAACGTACCTCTTGAAATCTGTTTCCTGCTATTCTGCCACGCTTTCAAGTCCGCCTCGTTGCCTTCCCTCAACAGATTTTTGGACGATAGTTGTCCTTTATTACTCGGCCAGTTTGTGAATTGCTGTGCCCCTGAGCTCCATTTTTCAACTCGTTTTTGGTGAGCTGACCGCAAGTCCAAAATTTTGGTTCAGGATCTATACTGATTCCCGGTGGGTGGCTGAGACTTTGGTTAATTCTTCTTCCTGCCGGGAAATTACAGTGATATGTGCCCGTCCAAATGCCTAACAGCTACTCTCTCATTGGTTCTCCCTCTTCCCTTTCATCCTCTTCCAAATTGGCAACCTGTGCGAACCAGGAGGTTAAAGGGGCTGTCTCTCCAAGTTGGGAGGTTGATAATAAAGCAGATGGAAAGTCAAACCGGAGCACCAGGAGAGGGACTATTCGTTGAGTTTTAGAAACCTTTCGTATTCACAGTGTGTCCGTTCTCTAGGATTCCCGTACATGTTATATCTGTAGTAATATTCCCTTCAACCTGGAGAGTTGGGACCCATGGAATGTGTGTCATGCATTATTGCTTTAAAGGGTCTGCATTTGCTCACCCAATCTCACCAATCCTCTCAGTCCCAAGTGTCCAGCCTTATGCCACATCCAGCTGTCATTGTAGATAGGGTCATTTCAGGTTTCATCAGAGACCCTGAAGGAATTGTAAAGAATTTCCCAGTTTTTTTTTGTTTTGTTTTTGAAATTCCTTTTTATAGTGGGTTTGAGCTGATTCTCGCTGCCATGTTTGTGCCAGTCTAGACACACTTGATTCCCTTACGGAGACATATCAATACATAGGTTTTAAGATTCTTAGTAGTCAGATATATTCTTCTCCTGGAAATATGGGGTTTTGAGTCCCTTTCACTGAGGAAGGTGTAGGTCTTGTCTATTCCATAGTTGGTTTTTGGAACGGTACCTGTGCTTATATCAAACTCTGGTTTTATGCATCACCCCACCTCTCCTTCCCCCTTAAGCAGGCATAAGAGTGTTTTCTAAATGTGAGACACTGTTATCTTTCCTAACTCAGTTCAAGTGTAGCCATGTTTACAGGATCTTCATAAATGATAACTTATGATAAGTTTCTTTTTCTCTGTGACTTATTTCACTTAAAATCATCGTACCTGAATCCACCCATTTTGCTGCTACTGGTCTTATGACATTGATTTCATGGCTGAGGGATATTCCATCGTACGTAAGTACCACAATTTTTTGAACCAATTTTATATTTCCTGGGATATTTAAGGTGTACCCAAGTTGAGGTCCTTGTAAGCAGTGCAGCCCTAAATTTTGGGGTGGCTGTGTCTTATTGATTTTCAGTTTTTCTCAGGTATATTCCCTAGACTGGAAGTGCCCTTGGCTCTGTAGCTCTGTTGTTTACTTGTTTTAGGGAACACAATGCACTCCTCCAGAGAGGCAGTTGGCAATTTACATCCCGCCCATCAGCATAACAAGGCTCCCTGTTCTCCAGGGCCTGTCTTGCCTTTCCGGTTTTTACACATTTTGTGGATGTCCCTTTTGACCGGTGGGAAGTGATACTTCTTTGTAGTGCAGATTTGCATTGCCCACTTGCTTGCTTGGCCAAAAAGGGCGTATGCGTTTTCTCCTGAATATATTCAGGAGAAAACGCATACGCCCTTTTTGGCCAAGTGCATCATTGTCGAAGTTGTGCCCCTCTTCCTGTGCTTTAAAGGCGATTCCAACGTACCTCTTGAAATCTGTTTCCTGCTATTCTGCCTCGCTTTCAAGTCCGCCTCGTTGCCTTCCCTCAACAGATTTTTGGACGATAGTTGTCCTTTATTACTCGGCCAGTTTGTGAATTGCTGTGCCCCTGAGCTCCATTTTTCAACTCGTTTTTGGTGAGCTGACCGCAAGTCCAAAATTTTGGTTCAGGATCTATACTGATTCCCGGTGGGTGGCTGAGACTTTGGTTAATTCTTCTTCCTGCCGGGAAATTACAGTGATATGTGCCCGTCCAAATGCCTAACAGCTACTCTCTCATTGGTTCTCCCTCTTCCCTTTCATCCTCTTCCAAATTGGCAACCTGTGCGAACCAGGAGGTTAAAGGGGCTGTCTCTCCAAGTTGGGAGGTTGATAATAAAGCAGATGGAAAGTCAAACCGGAGCACCAGGAGAGGGACTATTCGTTGAGTTTTAGAAACCTTTCGTATTCACAGTGTGTCCGTTCTCTAGGATTCCCGTACATGTTATATCTGTAGTAATATTCCCTTCAACCTGGAGAGTTGGGACCCATGGAATGTGTGCCATGCATTATTGCTTTAAAGGGTCTGCATTTGCTCACCCAATCTCACCAATCCTCTCAGTCCCAAGTGTCCAGCCTTATGCCACATCCAGCTGTCATTGTAGATAGGGTCATTTCAGGTTTCATCAGAGACCCTGAAGGAATTGTAAAGAATTTCCCAGTTTTTTTGTTTTATTTTTGAAATTCCTTTTTATAGTGGGTTTGAGCTGATTCTCACTGCCATATTTATCCCAGTCTAGACACACTTGATTCCCTTACGGAGACATATCAATACATAGGTTTTAAGATTCTTACTAGTCAGATATATTCCTCTGCGGGAAATATGGGGTTTTGAGTCCCTTTCACTGAGGAAGGTGTAGGTCTTGTCTATTCCATAGTTGGTTTTTGGAACGGTACCTGTGCTTATATCAAACTCTGGTTTTATGCCTCACCCCACCTCTCCTTCCCCCTTAAGCAGGCATAAGAGTGTTTTCTAAATGTGAGACACTGTTCTCTTTCCTAACTCAGTTCAAGTGTAGCCATGTTTACAGGATCTTCATAAGTGATATCTTATGATAAGTTTCTTTTTCTGTGTGACTTATTTCACTTAGAATCATCGTACCTGAATCCACCCATTTTGCTGCTACTGGTCTTATGACATTGATTTCATGGCTGAGGGATATTCCATCGTACGTAAGTACCACAATTTTTTGAACCATTTTTATATTTCCTGGGATATTTAAGGTGTACCCAAGTTGAGGTCCTTGTAAGCAGTGCAGCCCTAAATTTTGGGGTGGCTGTGTCTTTTTGATTTTCAGTTTTCCCAAGGTATATTCCCTAGACTGGAAGTGCCCTTGGCTCTGTAGCTCTGTTGTTTACTTGTTTTAGGGAACACAATGCACTCCTCCAGAGAGGCAGTTGGCAATTTACAGACCGCCCATCAGCATAACAAGGCACCCTGTTCTCCAGGGCGTGTCTTGCCTTTCTGGTTTTTACACATTTTGTGGATGTCCCTTTTGACCGGTGGGAAGTGATACTTCTTTGTAGTGCAGATTTGCATTGCCCGCTTGCTTGCTTGGCCAAAAAGGGCGTATGCGTTTTCTCCTGAATATATTCAGGAGAAAACGCATACGCCCTTTTTGGCCAAGTGCATCATTGTCGAAGTTGTGCCCCTCTTCCTGTGCTTTAAAGGCGATTCCAACGTACCTCTTGAAATCTGTTTCCTGCTATTCTGCCACGCTTTCAAGTCCGCCTCGTTGCCTTCCCTCAACAGATTTTTGGACGATAGTTGTCCTTTATTACTCGGCCAGTTTGTGAATTGCTGTGCCCCTGAGCTCCATTTTTCAACTCGTTTTTGGTGAGCTGACCGCAAGTCCAAAATTTTGGTTCAGGATCTATACTGATTCCCGGTGGGTGGCTGAGACTTTGGTTAATTCTTCTTCCTGCCGGGAAATTACAGTGATATGTGCCCGTCCAAATGCCTAACAGCTACTCTCTCATTGGTTCTCCCTCTTCCCTTTCATCCTCTTCCAAATTGGCAACCTGTGCGAACCAGGAGGTTAAAGGGGCTGTCTCTCCAAGTTGGGAGGTTGATAATAAAGCAGATGGAAAGTCAAACCGGAGCACCAGGAGAGGGACTATTCGTTGAGTTTTAGAAACCTTTCGTATTCACAGTGTGTCCGTTCTCTAGGATTCCCGTACATGTTATATCTGTAGTAATATTCCCTTCAACCTGGAGAGTTGGGACCCATGGAATGTGTGTCATGCATTATTGCTTTAAAGGGTCTGCATTTGCTCACCCAATCTCACCAATCCTCTCAGTCCCAAGTGTCCAGCCTTATGCCACATCCAGCTGTCATTGTAGATAGGGTCATTTCAGGTTTCATCAGAGACCCTGAAGGAATTGTAAAGAATTTCCCAGTTTTTTTTTGTTTTGTTTTTGAAATTCCTTTTTATAGTGGGTTTGAGCTGATTCTCGCTGCCATGTTTGTGCCAGTCTAGACACACTTGATTCCCTTACGGAGACATATCAATACATAGGTTTTAAGATTCTTAGTAGTCAGATATATTCTTCTCCTGGAAATATGGGGTTTTGAGTCCCTTTCACTGAGGAAGGTGTAGGTCTTGTCTATTCCATAGTTGGTTTTTGGAACGGTACCTGTGCTTATATCAAACTCTGGTTTTATGCATCACCCCACCTCTCCTTCCCCCTTAAGCAGGCATAAGAGTGTTTTCTAAATGTGAGACACTGTTCTCTTTCCTAACTCAGTTCAAGTGTAGCCATGTTTACAGGATCTTCATAAGTGATAACTTATGATAAGTTTCTTTTCCTCTGTGACTTATTTCACTTAAAATCATCGTACCTGAATCCACCCATTTTGCTGCTACTGGTCTTATGACATTGATTTCATGGCTGAGGGATATTCCATCGTACGTAAGTACCACAATTTTTTGAACCAATTTTATATTTCCTTGGATATTTAAGGTGTACCCAAGTTGAGGTCCTTGTAAGCAGTGCAGCCCTAAATTTTGGGGTGGCTGTGTCTTATTGATTTTCAGTTTTTCTCAGGTATATTCCCTAGACTGGAAGTGCCCTTGGCTCTGTAGCTCTGTTGTTTACTTGTTTTAGGGAACACAATGCACTCCTCCAGAGAGGCAGTTGGCAATTTACAGACCGCCCATCAGCATAACAAGGCTCCCTGTTCTCCAGGGCCTGTCTTGCCTTTCTGGTTTTTACACATTTTGTGGATGTCCCTTTTGACCGGTGGGAAGTGATACTTCTTTGTAGTGCAGATTTGCATTGCCCACTTGCTTGCTTGGCCAAAAAGGGCGTATGCGTTTTCTCCTGAATATATTCAGGAGAAAACGCATACGCCCTTTTTGGCCAAGTGCATCATTGTCGAAGTTGTGCCCCTCTTCCTGTGCTTTAAAGGCGATTCCAACGTACCTCTTGAAATCTGTTTCCTGCTATTCTGCCTCGCTTTCAAGTCCGCCTCGTTGCCTTCCCTCAACAGATTTTTGGACGATAGTTGTCCTTTATTACTCGGCCAGTTTGTGAATTGCTGTGCCCCTGAGCTCCATTTTTCAACTCGTTTTTGGTGAGCTGACCGCAAGTCCAAAATTTTGGTTCAGGATCTATACTGATTCCCGGTGGGTGGCTGAGACTTTGGTTAATTCTTCTTCCTGCCGGGAAATTACAGTGATATGTGCCCGTCCAAATGCCTAACAGCTACTCTCTCATTGGTTCTCCCTCTTCCCTTTCATCCTCTGCCAAATTGGCAACCTGTGCGAACCAGGAGGTTAAAGGGGCTGTCTCTCCAAGTTGGGAGGTTGATAATAAAGCAGATGGAAAGTCAAACCGGAGCACCAGGAGAGGGACTATTCGTTGAGTTTTAGAAACCTTTCGTATTCACAGTGTGTCCATTCTCTAGGATTCCCGTACATGTTATATCTGTAGTAATATTCCCTTCAACCTGGAGAGTTGGGACCCATGGAATGTGTGCCATGCATTATTGCTTTAAAGGGTCTGCATTTGCTCACCCAATCTCACCAATCCTCTCAGTCCCAAGTGTCCAGCCTTATGCCACATCCAGCTGTCATTGTAGATAGGGTCATTTCAGGTTTCATCAGAGACCCTGAAGGAATTGTAAAGAATTTCCCAGTTTTTTTGTTTTATTTTTGAAATTCCTTTTTATAGTGGGTTTGAGCTGATTCTCGCTGCCATATTTATCCCAGTCTAGACACACTTGATTCCCTTACGGAGACATATCAATACATAGGTTTTAAGATTCTTACTAGTCAGATATATTCCTCTGCGGGAAATATGGGGTTTTGAGTCCCTTTCACTGAGGAAGGTGTAGGTCTTGTCTATTCCATAGTTGGTTTTTGGAACGGTACCTGTGCTTATATCAAACTCTGCTTTTATGCATCACCCCACCTCTCCTTCCCCCTTAAGCAGGCATAAGAGTGTTTTCTAAATGTGAGACACTGTTCTCTTTCCTAACTCAGTTCAAGTGTAGCCATGTTTACAGGATCTTCATAAGTGATATCTTATGATAAGTTTCTTTTTCTGTGTGACTTATTTCACTTAGAATCATCGTACCTGAATCCACCCATTTTGCTGCTACTGGTCTTATGACATTGATTTCATGGCTGAGGGATATTCCATCGTACGTAAGTACCACAATTTTTTGAACCATTTTTATATTTCCTGGGATATTTAAGGTGTACCCAAGTTGAGGTCCTTGTAAGCAGTGCAGCCCTAAATTTTGGGGTGGCTGTGTCTTTTTGATTTTCAGTTTTCCCAAGGTATATTCCCTAGACTGGAAGTGCCCTTGGCTCTGTAGCTCTGTTGTTTACTTGTTTTAGGGAACACAATGCACTCCTCCAGAGAGGCAGTTGGCAATTTACAGACCGCCCATCAGCATAACAAGGCACCCTGTTCTCCAGGGCCTGTCTTGCCTTTCTGGTTTTTACACATTTTGTGGATGTCCCTTTTGACCGGTGGGAAGTGATACTTCTTTGTAGTGCAGATTTGCATTGCCCGCTTGCTTGCTTGGCCAAAAAGGGCGTATGCGTTTTCTCCTGAATATATTCAGGAGAAAACGCATACGCCCTTTTTGGCCAAGTGCATCATTGTCGAAGTTGTGCCCCTCTTCCTGTGCTTTAAAGGCGATTCCAACGTACCTCTTGAAATCTGTTTCCTGCTATTCTGCCACGCTTTCAAGTCCGCCTCGTTGCCTTCCCTCAACAGATTTTTGGACGATAGTTGTCCTTTATTACTCGGCCAGTTTGTGAATTGCTGTGCCCCTGAGCTCCATTTTTCAACTCGTTTTTGGTGAGCTGACCGCAAGTCCAAAATTTTGGTTCAGGATCTATACTGATTCCCGGTGGGTGGCTGAGACTTTGGTTAATTCTTCTTCCTGCCGGGAAATTACAGTGATATGTGCCCGTCCAAATGCCTAACAGCTACTCTCTCATTGGTTCTCCCTCTTCCCTTTCATCCTCTTCCAAATTGGCAACCTGTGCGAACCAGGAGGTTAAAGGGGCTGTCTCTCCAAGTTGGGAGGTTGATAATAAAGCAGATGGAAAGTCAAACCGGAGCACCAGGAGAGGGACTATTCGTTGAGTTTTAGAAACCTTTCGTATTCACAGTGTGTCCGTTCTCTAGGATTCCCGTACATGTTATATCTGTAGTAATATTCCCTTCAACCTGGAGAGTTGGGACCCATGGAATGTGTGTCATGCATTATTGCTTTAAAGGGTCTGCATTTGCTCACCCAATCTCACCAATCCTCTCAGTCCCAAGTGTCCAGCCTTATGCCACATCCAGCTGTCATTGTAGATAGGGTCATTTCAGGTTTCATCAGAGACCCTGAAGGAATTGTAAAGAATTTCCCAGTTTTTTTTTGTTTTGTTTTTGAAATTCCTTTTTATAGTGGGTTTGAGCTGATTCTCGCTGCCATGTTTGTGCCAGTCTAGACACACTTGATTCCCTTACGGAGACATATCAATACATAGGTTTTAAGATTCTTAGTAGTCAGATATATTCTTCTCCTGGAAATATGGGGTTTTGAGTCCCTTTCACTGAGGAAGGTGTAGGTCTTGTCTATTCCATAGTTGGTTTTTGGAACGGTACCTGTGCTTATATCAAACTCTGGTTTTATGCATCACCCCACCTCTCCTTCCCCCTTAAGCAGGCATAAGAGTGTTTTCTAAATGTGAGACACTGTTCTCTTTCCTAACTCAGTTCCAGTGTAGCCATGTTTACAGGATCTTCATAAGTGATAACTTATGATAAGTTTCTTTTTCTCTGTGACTTATTTCACTTAAAATCATCGTACCTGAATCCACCCATTTTGCTGCTACTGGTCTTATGACATTGATTTCATGGCTGAGGGATATTCCATCGTACGTAAGTACCACAATTTTTTGAACCAATTTTATATTTCCTGGGATATTTAAGGTGTACCCAAGTTGAGGTCCTTGTAAGCAGTGCAGCCCTAAATTTTGGGGTGGCTGTGTCTTATTGATTTTCAGTTTTTCTCAGGTATATTCCCTAGACTGGAAGTGCCCTTGGCTCTGTAGCTCTGTTGTTTACTTGTTTTAGGGAACACAATGCACTCCTCCAGAGAGGCAGTTGGCAATTTACATCCCGCCCATCAGCATAACAAGGCTCCCTGTTCTCCAGGGCCTGTCTTGCCTTTCCGGTTTTTACACATTTTGTGGATGTCCCTTTTGACCGGTGGGAAGTGATACTTCTTTGTAGTGCAGATTTGCATTGCCCACTTGCTTGCTTGGCCAAAAAGGGCGTATGCGTTTTCTCCTGAATATATTCAGGAGAAAACGCATACGCCCTTTTTGGCCAAGTGCATCATTGTCGAAGTTGTGCCCCTCTTCCTGTGCTTTAAAGGCGATTCCAACGTACCTCTTGAAATCTGTTTCCTGCTATTCTGCCTCGCTTTCAAGTCCGCCTCGTTGCCTTCCCTCAACAGATTTTTGGACGATAGTTGTCCTTTATTACTCGGCCAGTTTGTGAATTGCTGTGCCCCTGAGCTCCATTTTTCAACTCGTTTTTGGTGAGCTGACCGCAAGTCCAAAATTTTGGTTCAGGATCTATACTGATTCCCGGTGGGTGGCTGAGACTTTGGTTAATTCTTCTTCCTGCCGGGAAATTACAGTGATATGTGCCCGTCCAAATGCCTAACAGCTACTCTCTCATTGGTTCTCCCTCTTCCCTTTCATCCTCTGCCAAATTGGCAACCTGTGCGAACCAGGAGGTTAAAGGGGCTGTCTCTCCAAGTTGGGAGGTTGATAATAAAGCAGATGGAAAGTCAAACCGGAGCACCAGGAGAGGGACTATTCGTTGAGTTTTAGAAACCTTTCGTATTCACAGTGTGTCCATTCTCTAGGATTCCCGTACATGTTATATCTGTAGTAATATTCCCTTCAACCTGGAGAGTTGGGACCCATGGAATGTGTGCCATGCATTATTGCTTTAAAGGGTCTGCATTTGCTCACCCAATCTCACCAATCCTCTCAGTCCCAAGTGTCCAGCCTTATGCCACATCCAGCTGTCATTGTAGATAGGGTCATTTCAGGTTTCATCAGAGACCCTGAAGGAATTGTAAAGAATTTCCCAGTTTTTTTGTTTTATTTTTGAAATTCCTTTTTATAGTGGGTTTGAGCTGAGTCTCGCTGCCATATTTATCCCAGTCTAGACACACTTGATTCCCTTACGGAGACATATCAATACATAGGTTTTAAGATTCTTACTAGTCAGATATATTCCTCTGCGGGAAATATGGGGTTTTGAGTCCCTTTCACTGAGGAAGGTGTAGGTCTTGTCTATTCCATAGTTGGTTTTTGGAACGGTACCTGTGCTTATATCAAACTCTGCTTTTATGCATCACCCCACCTCTCCTTCCCCCTTAAGCAGGCATAAGAGTGTTTTCTAAATGTGAGACACTGTTCTCTTTCCTAACTCAGTTCAAGTGTAGCCATGTTTACAGGATCTTCATAAGTGATATCTTATGATAAGTTTCTTTTTCTGTGTGACTTATTTCACTTAGAATCATCGTACCTGAATCCACCCATTTTGCTGCTACTGGTCTTATGACATTGATTTCATGGCTGAGGGATATTCCATCGTACGTAAGTACCACAATTTTTTGAACCATTTTTATATTTCCTGGGATATTTAAGGTGTACCCAAGTTGAGGTCCTTGTAAGCAGTGCAGCCCTAAATTTTGGGGTGGCTGTGTCTTTTTGATTTTCAGTTTTCCCAAGGTATATTCCCTAGACTGGAAGTGCCCTTGGCTCTGTAGCTCTGTTGTTTACTTGTTTTAGGGAACACAATGCACTCCTCCAGAGAGGCAGTTGGCAATTTACAGACCGCCCATCAGCATAACAAGGCACCCTGTTCTCCAGGGCCTGTCTTGCCTTTCTGGTTTTTACACATTTTGTGGATGTCCCTTTTGACCGGTGGGAAGTGATACTTCTTTGTAGTGCAGATTTGCATTGCCCGCTTGCTTGCTTGGCCAAAAAGGGCGTATGCGTTTTCTCCTGAATATATTCAGGAGAAAACGCATACGCCCTTTTTGGCCAAGTGCATCATTGTCGAAGTTGTGCCCCTCTTCCTGTGCTTTAAAGGCGATTCCAACGTACCTCTTGAAATCTGTTTCCTGCTATTCTGCCACGCTTTCAAGTCCGCCTCGTTGCCTTCCCTCAACAGATTTTTGGACGATAGTTGTCCTTTATTACTCGGCCAGTTTGTGAATTGCTGTGCCCCTGAGCTCCATTTTTCAACTCGTTTTTGGTGAGCTGACCGCAAGTCCAAAATTTTGGTTCAGGATCTATACTGATTCCCGGTGGGTGGCTGAGACTTTGGTTAATTCTTCTTCCTGCCGGGAAATTACAGTGATATGTGCCCGTCCAAATGCCTAACAGCTACTCTCTCATTGGTTCTCCCTCTTCCCTTTCATCCTCTTCCAAATTGGCAACCTGTGCGAACCAGGAGGTTAAAGGGGCTGTCTCTCCAAGTTGGGAGGTTGATAATAAAGCAGATGGAAAGTCAAACCGGAGCACCAGGAGAGGGACTATTCGTTGAGTTTTAGAAACCTTTCGTATTCACAGTGTGTCCGTTCTCTAGGATTCCCGTACATGTTATATCTGTAGTAATATTCCCTTCAACCTGGAGAGTTGGGACCCATGGAATGTGTGTCATGCATTATTGCTTTAAAGGGTCTGCATTTGCTCACCCAATCTCACCAATCCTCTCAGTCCCAAGTGTCCAGCCTTATGCCACATCCAGCTGTCATTGTAGATAGGGTCATTTCAGGTTTCATCAGAGACCCTGAAGGAATTGTAAAGAATTTCCCAGTTTTTTTTTGTTTTGTTTTTGAAATTCCTTTTTATAGTGGGTTTGAGCTGATTCTCGCTGCCATGTTTGTGCCAGTCTAGACACACTTGATTCCCTTACGGAGACATATCAATACATAGGTTTTAAGATTCTTAGTAGTCAGATATATTCTTCTCCTGGAAATATGGGGTTTTGAGTCCCTTTCACTGAGGAAGGTGTAGGTCTTGTCTATTCCATAGTTGGTTTTTGGAACGGTACCTGTGCTTATATCAAACTCTGGTTTTATGCATCACCCCACCTCTCCTTCCCCCTTAAGCAGGCATAAGAGTGTTTTCTAAATGTGAGACACTGTTCTCTTTCCTAACTCAGTTCAAGTGTAGCCATGTTTACAGGATCTTCATAAGTGATAACTTATGATAAGTTTCTTTTCCTCTGTGACTTATTTCACTTAAAATCATCGTACCTGAATCCACCCATTTTGCTGCTACTGGTCTTATGACATTGATTTCATGGCTGAGGGATATTCCATCGTACGTAAGTACCACAATTTTTTGAACCAATTTTATATTTCCTGGGATATTTAAGGTGTACCCAAGTTGAGGTCCTTGTAAGCAGTGCAGCCCTAAATTTTGGGGTGGCTGTGTCTTATTGATTTTCAGTTTTTCTCAGGTATATTCCCTAGACTGGAAGTGCCCTTGGCTCTGTAGCTCTGTTGTTTACTTGTTTTAGGGAACACAATGCACTCCTCCAGAGAGGCAGTTGGCAATTTACATCCCGCCCATCAGCATAACAAGGCTCCCTGTTCTCCAGGGCCTGTCTTGCCTTTCCGGTTTTTACACATTTTGTGGATGTCCCTTTTGACCGGTGGGAAGTGATACTTCTTTGTAGTGCAGATTTGCATTGCCCACTTGCTTGCTTGGCCAAAAAGGGCGTATGCGTTTTCTCCTGAATATATTCAGGAGAAAACGCATACGCCCTTTTTGGCCAAGTGCATCATTGTCGAAGTTGTGCCCCTCTTCCTGTGCTTTAAAGGCGATTCCAACGTACCTCTTGAAATCTGTTTCCTGCTATTCTGCCTCGCTTTCAAGTCCGCCTCGTTGCCTTCCCTCAACAGATTTTTGGACGATAGTTGTCCTTTATTACTCGGCCAGTTTGTGAATTGCTGTGCCCCTGAGCTCCATTTTTCAACTCGTTTTTGGTGAGCTGACCGCAAGTCCAAAATTTTGGTTCAGGATCTATACTGATTCCCGGTGGGTGGCTGAGACTTTGGTTAATTCTTCTTCCTGCCGGGAAATTACAGTGATATGTGCCCGTCCAAATGCCTAACAGCTACTCTCTCATTGGTTCTCCCTCTTCCCTTTCATCCTCTGCCAAATTGGCAACCTGTGCGAACCAGGAGGTTAAAGGGGCTGTCTCTCCAAGTTGGGAGGTTGATAATAAAGCAGATGGAAAGTCAAACCGGAGCACCAGGAGAGGGACTATTCGTTGAGTTTTAGAAACCTTTCGTATTCACAGTGTGTCCGTTCTCTAGGATTCCCGTACATGTTATATCTGTAGTAATATTCCCTTCAACCTGGAGAGTTGGGACCCATGGAATGTGTGCCATGCATTATTGCTTTAAAGGGTCTGCATTTGCTCACCCAATCTCACCAATCCTCTCAGTCCCAAGTGTCCAGCCTTATGCCACATCCAGCTGTCATTGTAGATAGGGTCATTTCAGGTTTCATCAGAGACCCTGAAGGAATTGTAAAGAATTTCCCAGTTTTTTTGTTTTATTTTTGAAATTCCTTTTTATAGTGGGTTTGAGCTGATTCTCACTGCCATATTTATCCCAGTCTAGACACACTTGATTCCCTTACGGAGACATATCAATACATAGGTTTTAAGATTCTTACTAGTCAGATATATTCCTCTGCGGGAAATATGGGGTTTTGAGTCCCTTTCACTGAGGAAGGTGTAGGTCTTGTCTATTCCATAGTTGGTTTTTGGAACGGTACCTGTGCTTATATCAAACTCTGGTTTTATGCATCACCCCACCTCTCCTTCCCCCTTAAGCAGGCATAAGAGTGTTTTCTAAATGTGAGCCACTGTTCTCTTTCCTAACTCAGTTCAAGTGTAGCCATGTTTACAGGATCTTCATAAGTGATATCTTATGATAAGTTTCTTTTTCTGTGTGACTTATTTCACTTAGAATCATCGTACCTGAATCCACCCATTTTGCTGCTACTGGTCTTATGACATTGATTTCATGGCTGAGGGATATTCCATCGTACGTAAGTACCACAATTTTTTGAACCATTTTTATATTTCCTGGGATATTTAAGGTGTACCCAAGTTGAGGTCCTTGTAAGCAGTGCAGCCCTAAATTTTGGGGTGGCTGTGTCTTTTTGATTTTCAGTTTTCCCAAGGTATATTCCCTAGACTGGAAGTGCCCTTGGCTCTGTAGCTCTGTTGTTTACTTGTTTTAGGGAACACAATGCACTCCTCCAGAGAGGCAGTTGGCAATTTACAGACCGCCCATCAGCATAACAAGGCACCCTGTTCTCCAGGGCCTGTCTTGCCTTTCTGGTTTTTACACATTTTGTGGATGTCCCTTTTGACCGGTGGGAAGTGATACTTCTTTGTAGTGCAGATTTGCATTGCCCGCTTGCTTGCTTGGCCAAAAAGGGCGTATGCGTTTTCTCCTGAATATATTCAGGAGAAAACGCATACGCCCTTTTTGGCCAAGTGCATCATTGTCGAAGTTGTGCCCCTCTTCCTGTGCTTTAAAGGCGATTCCAACGTACCTCTTGAAATCTGTTTCCTGCTATTCTGCCACGCTTTCAAGTCCGCCTCGTTGCCTTCCCTCAACAGATTTTTGGACGATAGTTGTCCTTTATTACTCGGCCAGTTTGTGAATTGCTGTGCCCCTGAGCTCCATTTTTCAACTCGTTTTTGGTGAGCTGACCGCAAGTCCAAAATTTTGGTTCAGGATCTATACTGATTCCCGGTGGGTGGCTGAGACTTTGGTTAATTCTTCTTCCTGCCGGGAAATTACAGTGATATGTGCCCGTCCAAATGCCTAACAGCTACTCTCTCATTGGTTCTCCCTCTTCCCTTTCATGCTCTTCCAAATTGGCAACCTGTGCGAACCAGGAGGTTAAAGGGGCTGTCTCTCCAAGTTGGGAGGTTGATAATAAAGCAGATGGAAAGTCAAACCGGAGCACCAGGAGAGGGACTATTCGTTGAGTTTTAGAAACCTTTCGTATTCACAGTGTGTCCGTTCTCTAGGATTCCCGTACATGTTATATCTGTAGTAATATTCCCTTCAACCTGGAGAGTTGGGACCCATGGAATGTGTGTCATGCATTATTGCTTTAAAGGGTCTGCATTTGCTCACCCAATCTCACCAATCCTCTCAGTCCCAAGTGTCCAGCCTTATGCCACATCCAGCTGTCATTGTAGATAGGGTCATTTCAGGTTTCATCAGAGACCCTGAAGGAATTGTAAAGAATTTCCCAGTTTTTTTTTGTTTTGTTTTTGAAATTCCTTTTTATAGTGGGTTTGAGCTGATTCTCGCTGCCATGTTTGTGCCAGTCTAGACACACTTGATTCCCTTACGGAGACATATCAATACATAGGTTTTAAGATTCTTAGTAGTCAGATATATTCTTCTCCTGGAAATATGGGGTTTTGAGTCCCTTTCACTGAGGAAGGTGTAGGTCTTGTCTATTCCATAGTTGGTTTTTGGAACGGTACCTGTGCTTATATCAAACTCTGGTTTTATGCATCACCCCACCTCTCCTTCCCCCTTAAGCAGGCATAAGAGTGTTTTCTAAATGTGAGACACTGTTCTCTTTCCTAACTCAGTTCAAGTGTAGCCATGTTTACAGGATCTTCATAAGTGATAACTTATGATAAGTTTCTTTTTCTCTGTGACTTATTTCACTTAAAATCATCGTACCTGAATCCACCCATTTTGCTGCTACTGGTCTTATGACATTGATTTCATGGCTGAGGGATATTCCATCGTACGTAAGTACCACAATTTTTTGAACCAATTTTATATTTCCTGGGATATTTAAGGTGTACCCAAGTTGAGGTCCTTGTAAGCAGTGCAGCCCTAAATTTTGGGGTGGCTGTGTCTTATTGATTTTCAGTTTTTCTCAGGTATATTCCCTAGACTGGAAGTGCCCTTGGCTCTGTAGCTCTGTTGTTTACTTGTTTTAGGGAACACAATGCACTCCTCCAGAGAGGCAGTTGGCAATTTACATCCCGCCCATCAGCATAACAAGGCTCCCTGTTCTCCAGGGCCTGTCTTGCCTTTCCGGTTTTTACACATTTTGTGGATGTCCCTTTTGACCGGTGGGAAGTGATACTTCTTTGTAGTGCAGATTTGCATTGCCCACTTGCTTGCTTGGCCAAAAAGGGCGTATGCGTTTTCTCCTGAATATATTCAGGAGAAAACGCATACGCCCTTTTTGGCCAAGTGCATCATTGTCGAAGTTGTGCCCCTCTTCCTGTGCTTTAAAGGCGATTCCAACGTACCTCTTGAAATCTGTTTCCTGCTATTCTGCCTCGCTTTCAAGTCCGCCTCGTTGCCTTCCCTCAACAGATTTTTGGACGATAGTTGCCCTTTATTACTCGGCCAGTTTGTGGATTGCTGTGCCCCTGAGCTCCATTTTTCAACTCGTTTTTGGTGAGCTGACCGCAAGTCCAAAATTTTGGTTCAGGATCTATACTGATTCCCGGTGGGTGGCTGAGACTTTGGTTAATTCTTCTTCCTGCCGGGAAATTACAGTGATATGTGCCCGTCCAAATGCCTAACAGCTACTCTCTCATTGGTTCTCCCTCTTCCCTTTCATCCTCTGCCAAATTGGCAACCTGTGCGAACCAGGAGGTTAAAGGGGCTGTCTCTCCAAGTTGGGAGGTTGATAATAAAGCAGATGGAAAGTCAAACCGGAGCACCAGGAGAGGGACTATTCGTTGAGTTTTAGAAACCTTTCGTATTCACAGTGTGTCCATTCTCTAGGATTCCCGTACATGTTATATCTGTAGTAATATTCCCTTCAACCTGGAGAGTTGGGACCCATGGAATGTGTGCCATGCATTATTGCTTTAAAGGGTCTGCATTTGCTCACCCAATCTCACCAATCCTCTCAGTCCCAAGTGTCCAGCCTTATGCCACATACAGCTGTCATTGTAGATAGGGTCATTTCAGGTTTCATCAGAGACCCTGAAGGAATTGTAAAGAATTTCCCAGTTTTTTTGTTTTATTTTTGAAATTCCTTTTTATAGTGGGTTTGAGCTGATTCTCGCTGCCATATTTATCCCAGTCTAGACACACTTGATTCCCTTACGGAGACATATCAATACATAGGTTTTAAGATTCTTACTAGTCAGATATATTCCTCTGCGGGAAATATGGGGTTTTGAGTCCCTTTCACTGAGGAAGGTGTAGGTCTTGTCTATTCCATAGTTGGTTTTTGGAACGGTACCTGTGCTTATATCAAACTCTGCTTTTATGCATCACCCCACCTCTCCTTCCCCCTTAAGCAGGCATAAGAGTGTTTTCTAAATGTGAGACACTGTTCTCTTTCCTAACTCAGTTCAAGTGTAGCCATGTTTACAGGATCTTCATAAGTGATATCTTATGATAAGTTTCTTTTTCTGTGTGACATATTTCACTTAGAATCATCGTACCTGAATCCACCCATTTTGCTGCTACTGGTCTTATGACATTGATTTCATGGCTGAGGGATATTCCATCGTACGTAAGTACCACAATTTTTTGAACCATTTTTATATTTCCTGGGATATTTAAGGTGTACCCAAGTTGAGGTCCTTGTAAGCAGTGCAGCCCTAAATTTTGGGGTGGCTGTGTCTTTTTGATTTTCAGTTTTCCCAAGGTATATTCCCTAGACTGGAAGTGCCCTTGGCTCTGTAGCTCTGTTGTTTACTTGTTTTAGGGAACACAATGCACTCCTCCAGAGAGGCAGTTGGCAATTTACATCCCGCCCATCAGCATAACAAGGCTCCCTGTTCTCCAGGGCCTGTCTTGCCTTTCTGGTTTTTACACATTTTGTGGATGTCCCTTTTGACTGGTGGGAAGTGATACTTCTTTGTAGTGCAGATTTGCATTGCCCGCTTGCTTGCTTGGCCAAAAAGGGCGTATGCGTTTTCTCCTGAATATATTCAGGAGAAAACGCATACGCCCTTTTTGGCCAAGTGCATCATTGTCGAAGTTGTGCCCCTCTTCCTGTGCTTTAAAGGCGATTCCAACGTACCTCTTGAAATCTGTTTCCTGCTATTCTGCCACGCTTTCAAGTCCGCCTCGTTGCCTTCCCTCAACAGATTTTTGGACGATAGTTGTCCTTTATTACTCGGCCAGTTTGTGAATTGCTGTGCCCCTGAGCTCCATTTTTCAACTCGTTTTTGGTGAGCTGACCGCAAGTCCAAAATTTTGGTTCAGGATCTATACTGATTCCCGGTGGGTGGCTGAGACTTTGGTTAATTCTTCTTCCTGCCGGGAAATTACAGTGATATGTGCCCGTCCAAATGCCTAACAGCTACTCTCTCATTGGTTCTCCCTCTTCCCTTTCATCCTCTGCCAAATTGGCAACCTGTGCGAACCAGGAGGTTAAAGGGGCTGTCTCTCCAAGTTGGGAGGTTGATAATAAAGCAGATGGAAAGTCAAACCGGAGCACCAGGAGAGGGACTATTCGTTGAGTTTTAGAAACCTTTCGTATTCACAGTGTGTCCGTTCTCTAGGATTCCCGTACATGTTATATCTGTAGTAATATTCCCTTCAACCTGGAGAGTTGGGACCCATGGAATGTGTGCCATGCATTATTGCTTTAAAGGGTCTGCATTTGCTCACCCAATCTCACCAATCCTCTCAGTCCCAAGTGTCCAGCCTTATGCCACATCCAGCTGTCATTGTAGATAGGGTCATTTCAGGTTTCATCAGAGACCCTGAAGGAATTGTAAAGAATTTCCCAGTTTTTTTGTTTTATTGTTGAAATTCCATTTTATAGTGGGTTTGAGCTGATTCTCGCTGCCATATTTATCCCAGTCTAGACACACTTGATTCCCTTACGGAGACATTTCAATACATAGGTTTTAAGATTCTTACTAGTCAGATATATTCCTCTGCGGGAAATATGGGGTTTTGAGTCCCTTTCACTGAGGAAGGTGTAGGTCTTGTCTATTCCATAGTTGGTTTTTGGAACGGTACCTGTGCTTATATCAAACTCTGGTTTTATGCATCACCCCACCTCTCCTTCCCCCTTAAGCAGGCATAAGAGTGTTTTCTAAATGTGAGACACTGTTCTCTTTCCTAACTCAGTTCAAGTGTAGCCATGTTTACAGGATCTTCATAAGTGATATCTTATGATAAGTTTCTTTTTCTGTGTGACTTATTTCACTTAGAATCATCGTACCTGAATCCACCCATTTTGCTGCTACTGGTCTTATGACATTGATTTCATGGCTGAGGGATATTCCATCGTACGTAAGTACCACAATTTTTTGAACCATTTTTATATTTCCTGGGATATTTAAGGTGTACCCAAGTTGAGGTCCTTGTAAGCAGTGCAGCCCTAAATTTTGGGGTGGCTGTGTCTTTTTGATTTTCAGTTTTCCCAAGGTATATTCCCTAGACTGGAAGTGCCCTTGGCTCTGTAGCTCTGTTGTTTACTTGTTTTAGGGAACACAATGCACTCCTCCAGAGAGGCAGTTGGCAATTTACATCCCGCCCATCAGCATAACAAGGCTCCCTGTTCTCCAGGGCCTGTCTTGCCTTTCTGGTTTTTACACATTTTGTGGATGTCCCTTTTGACCGGTGGGAAGTGATACTTCTTTGTAGTGCAGATTTGCATTGCCCGCTTGCTTGCTTGGCCAAAAAGGGCGTATGCGTTTTCTCCTGTATATATTCAGGAGAAAACGCATACGCCCTTTTTGGCCAAGTGCATCATTGTCGAAGTTGTGCCCCTCTTCCTGTGCTTTAAAGGCGATTCCAACGTACCTCTTGAAATCTGTTTCCTGCTATTCTGCCTCGCTTTCAAGTCCGCCTCATTGCCTTCCCTCAACAGATTTTTGGACGATAGTTGTCCTTTATTACTCGGCCAGTTTGTGAATTGCTGTGCCCCTGAGCTCCATTTTTCAACTCGTTTTTGGTGAGCTGACCGCAAGTCCAAAATTTTGGTTCAGGATCTATACTGATTCCCGGTGGGTGGCTGAGACTTTGGTTAATTCTTCTTCCTGCCGGGAAATTACAGTGATATGTGCCCGTCCAAATGCCTAACAGCTACTCTCTCATTGGTTCTCCCTCTTCCCTTTCATCCTCTGCCAAATTGGCAACCTGTGCGAACCAGGAGGTTAAAGGGGCTGTCTCTCCAAGTTGGGAGGTTGATAATAAAGCAGATGGAAAGTCAAACCGGAGCACCAGGAGAGGGACTATTCGTTGAGTTTTAGAAACCTTTCGTATTCACAGTGTGTCCGTTCTCTAGGATTCCCGTACATGTTATATCTGTAGTAATATTCCCTTCAACCTGGAGAGTTGGGACCCATGGAATGTGTGCCATGCATTATTGCTTTAAAGGGTCTGCATTTGCTCACCCAATCTCACCAATCCTCTCAGTCCCAAGTGTCCAGCCTTATGCCACATCCAGCTGTCATTGTAGATAGGGTCATTTCAGGTTTCATCAGAGACCCTGAAGGAATTGTAAAGAATTTCCCAGTTTTTTTGTTTTATTTTCGAAATTCCTTTTTATAGTGGGTTTGAGCTGATTCTCGCTGCCATATTTATCCCAGTCTAGACACACTTGATTCCCTTACGGAGACATATCAATACATAGGTTTTAAGATTCTTACTAGGCAGATATATTCCTCTGCGGGAAATATGGGGTTTTGAGTCCCTTTCACTGAGGAAGGTGTAGGTCTTGTCTATTCCATAGTTGGTTTTTGGAACGGTACCTGTGCTTATATCAAACTCTGGTTTTATGCATCACCCCACCTCTCCTTCCCCCTTAAGCAGGCATAAGAGTGTTTTCTAAATGTGAGACACTGTTCTCTTTCCTAACTCAGTTCAAGTGTAGCCATGTTTACAGGATCTTCATAAGTGATATCTTATGATAAGTTTCTTTTTCTGTGTGACTTATTTCACTTAGAATCATCGTACCTGAATCCACCCATTTTGCTGCTACTGGTCTTATGACATTGATTTCATGGCTGAGGGATATTCCATCGTACGTAAGTACCACAATTTTTTGAACCATTTTTATATTTCCTGGGATATTTAAGGTGTACCCAAGTTGAGGTCCTTGTAAGCAGTGCAGCCCTAAATTTTGGGGTGGCTGTGTCTTTTTGATTTTCAGTTTTCCCAAGGTATATTCCCTAGACTGGAAGTGCCCTTGGCTCTGTAGCTCTGTTGTTTACTTGTTTTAGGGAACACAATGCACTCCTCCAGAGAGGCAGTTGGCAATTTACATCCCGCCCATCAGCATAACAAGGCTCCCTGTTCTCCAGGGCCTGTCTTGCCTTTCTGGTTTTTACACATTTTGTGGATGTCCCTTTTGACCGGTGCGAAGTGATACTTCTTTGTAGTGCAGATTTGCATTGCCCGCTTGCTTGCTTGGCCAAAAAGGGCGTATGCGTTTTCTCCTGAATATATTCAGGAGAAAACGCATACGCCCTTTTTGGCCAAGTGCATCATTGTCGAAGTTGTGCCCCTCTTCCTGTGCTTTAAAGGCGATTCCAACGTACCTCTGGAAATCTGTTTCCTGCTATTCTGCCTCGCTTTCAAGTCCGCCTCGTTGCCTTCCCTCAACAGATTATTGGACGATAGTTGTCCTTTATTACTCGGCCAGTTTGTGAATTGCTGTGCCCCTGAGCTCCATTTTTCAACTCGTTTTTGGTGAGCTGACCGCAAGTCCAAAATTTTGGTTCAGGATCTATACTGATTCCCGGTGGGTGGCTGAGACTTTGGTTAATTCTTCTTCCTGCCGGGAAATTACAGTGATATGTGCCCGTCCAAATGCCTAACAGCTACTCTCTCATTGGTTCTCCCTCTTCCCTTTCATCCTCTGCCAAATTGGAAACCTGTGCGAACCAGGAGGTTAAAGGGGCTGTCTCTCCAAGTTGGGAGGTTGATAATAAAGCAGATGGAAAGTCAAACCGGAGCACCAGGAGAGGGACTATTCGTTGAGTTTTAGAAACCTTTCGTATTCACAGTGTGTCCGTTCTCTAGGATTCCCGTACATGTTATATCTGTAGTAATATTCCCTTCAACCTGGAGAGTTGGGACCCATGGAATGTGTGCCATGCATTATTGCTTTAAAGGGTCTGCATTTGCTCACCCAATCTCACCAATCCTCTCAGTCCCAAGTGTCCAGCCTTATGCCACATCCAGCTGTCATTGTAGATAGGGTCATTTCAGGTTTCATCAGAGACCCTGAAGGAATTGTAAAGAATTTCCCAGTTTTTTTTTGTTTTGTTTTTGAAATTCCTTTTTATAGTGGGTTTGAGCTGATTCTCGCTGCCATGTTTGTGCCAGTCTAGACACACTTGATTCCCTTACGGAGACATATCAATACATAGGTTTTAAGATTCTTAGTAGTCAGATATATTCTTCTCCTGGAAATATGGGGTTTTGAGTCCCTTGCACTGAGGAAGGTGTAGGTCTTGTCTATTCCATAGTTGGTTTTTGGAACGGTACCTGTGCTTATATCAAACTCTGGTTTTATGCATCACCCCACCTCTCCTTCCCCGTTAAGCAGGCATAAGAGTGTTTTCTAAATGTGAGACACTGTTCTCTTTCCTAACTCAGTTCAAGTGTAGCCATGTTTACAGGATCTTCATAAGTGATAACTTATGATAAGTTTCTTTTTCTGTGTGACTTATTTCACTTAAAATCATCGTACCTGAATCCACCCATTTTGCTGCTACTGGTCTTATGACATTGATTTCATGGCTGAGGGATATTCCATCATACGTAAGTACCACAATTTTTGGAACCAATTTTATATTTCCTGGGATATTTAAGGTGTACCCAAGTTGAGGTCCTTGTAAGCAGTGCAGCCCTCAATTTTGGGGTGGCTGTGTCTTTTTGATTTTCAGTTTTTCCCAGGTATATTCCCTAGACTGGAAGTGCCCTTGGCTCTGTAGCTCTGTTGTTTACTTGTTTTAGGGAACACAATGCACTCCTCCAGAGAGGCAGTTGGCAATTTACATCCCGCCCATCAGCATAACAAGGCTCCCTGTTCTCCAGGGCCTGTCTTGCCTTTCTGGTTTTTACACATTTTGTGGATGTCCCTTTTGACCGGTGGGAAGTGATACTTCTTTGTAGTGCAGATTTGCCTTGCCCACTTGCTTGCTTGGCCAAAAAGGGCGTATGCGTTTTCTCCTGAATATATTCATGAGAAAACGCATACGCCCTTTTTGGCCAAGTGCATCATTGTCGAAGTTGTGCCCCTCTTCCTGTGCTTTAAAGGCGATTCCAACGTACCTCTTGAAATCTGTTTCCTGCTATTCTGCCACGCTTTCAAGTCCGCCTCGTTGCCTTCCCTCAACAGATTTTTGGACGATAGTTGTCCTTTATTACTCGGCCAGTTTGTGAATTGCTGTGCCCCTGAGCTCCATTTTTCAACTCGTTTTTGGTGAGCTGACCGCAAGTCCAAAATTTTGGTTCAGGATCTATACTGATTCCCGGTGGGTGGCTGAGACTTTGGTTAATTCTTCTTCCTGCCGGGAAATTACAGTGATATGTGCCCGTCCAAATGCCTAACAGCTACTCTCTCATTGGTTCTCCCTCTTCCCTTTCATCCTCTGCCAAATTGGCAACCTGTGCGAACCAGGAGGTTAAAGGTGCTGTCTCTCCAAGTTGGGAAGTTGATAATAAAGCAGATGGAAAGTCAAACCGGAGCACCAGGAGAGGGACTATTCGTTGAGTTTTAGAAACCTTTCGTATTCACAGTGTGTCTGTTCTCTAGGATTCCCGTACATGTTATATCTGTAGTAATATTCCCTTCAACCTGGAGAGTTGGGACCCATGGAATGTGTGTCATGCATTATTGCTTTAAAGCGTCTGCATTTGCTCACCCAATCTCACCAATCCTCTCAGTCCCAAGTGTCCAGCCTTATGCCACATCCAGCTGTCATTGTAGATAGGGTCATTTCAGGTTTCATCAGAGACCCTGAAGGAATTGTAAAGAATTTCCCAGTTTTTTTTGTTTTGTTTTTGAAATTCCTTTTTATAGTGGGTTTGAGCTGATTCTCGCTGCCATGTTTGTGCCAGTCTAGACACACTTGATTCCCTTACGGAGACATATCAATACATAGGTTTTAAGATTCTTAGTAGTCAGATATATTCTTCTCCTGGAAATATGGGGTTTTGAGTCCCTTTCACTGAGGAAGGTGTAGGTCTTGTCTATTCCATAGTTGGTTTTTGGAACGGTACCTGTGCTTATATCAAACTCTGGTTTTATGCATCACCCCACCTCTCCTTCCCCCTTAAGCAGGCATAAGAGTGTTTTCTAAATGTGAGACACTGTTCTCTTTCCTAACTCAGTTCAAGTGTAGCCATGTTTACAGGATCTTCATAAGTGATAACTTATGATAAGTTTCTTTTTCTCTGTGACTTATTTCACTTAAAATCATCGTACCTGAATCCACCCATTTTGCTGCTACTGGTCTTATGACATTGATTTCATGGCTGAGGGATATTCCATCGTACGTAAGTACCACAATTTTTTGAACCAATTTTATATTTCCTGGGATATATAAGGTGTACCCAAGTTGAGGTCCTTGTAAGCAGTGCAGCCCTAAATTTTGGGGTGGCTGTGTCTTATTGATTTTCAGTTTTTCTCAGGTATATTCCCTAGACTGGAAGTGCCTTTGGCTCTGTAGCTCTGTTGTTTACTTGTTTTAGGGAACACAATGCACTCCTCCAGAGAGGCAGTTGGCAATTTACATCCCGCCCATCAGCATAACAAGGCTCCCTGTTCTCCAGGGCCTGTCTTGCCTTTCCGGTTTTTACACATTTTGTGGATGTCCCTTTTGACCGGTGGGAAGTGATACTTCTTTGTAGTGCAGATTTGCATTGCCCACTTGCTTGCTTGGCCAAAAAGGGCGTATGCGTTTTCTCCTGAATATATTCAGGAGAAAACGCATACGCCCTTTTTGGCCAAGTGCATCATTGTCGAAGTTGTGCCCCTCTTCCTGTGCTTTAAAGGCGATTCCAACGTACCTCTTGAAATCTGTTTCCTGCTATTCTGCCTCGCTTTCAAGTCCGCCTCGTTGCCTTCCCTCAACAGATTTTTGGACGATAGTTGTCCTTTATTACTCGGCCAGTTTGTGAATTGCTGTGCCCCTGAGCTCCATTTTTCAACTCGTTTTTGGTGAGCTGACCGCAAGTCCAAAATTTTGGTTCTGGATCTATACTGATTCCCGGTGGGTGGCTGAGACTTTGGTTAATTCTTCTTCCTGCCGGGAAATTACAGTGATATGTGCCCGTCCAAATGCCTAACAGCTACTCTCTCATTGGTTCTCCCTCTTCCCTTTCATCCTCTGCCAAATTGGCAACCTGTGCGAACCAGGAGGTTAAAGGGGCTGTCTCTCCAAGTTGGGAGGTTGATAATAAAGCAGATGGAAAGTCAAACCGGAGCACCAGGAGAGGGACTATTCGTTGAGTTTTAGAAACCTTTCGTATTCACAGTGTGTCCGTTCTCTAGGATTCCCGTACATGTTATATCTGTAGTAATATTCCCTTCAACCTGGAGAGTTGGGACCCATGGAATGTGTGCCATGCATTATTGCTTTAAAGGGTCTGCATTTGCTCACCCAATCTCACCAATCCTCTCAGTCCCAAGTGTCCAGCCTTATGCCACATCCAGCTGTCATTGTAGATAGGGTCATTTCAGGTTTCATCAGAGACCCTGAAGGAATTGTAAAGAATTTCCCAGTTTTTTTGTTTTATTTTTGAAATTCATTTTTATAGTGGGTTTGAGCTGATTCTCGCTGCCATATTTATCCCAGTCTAGACACACTTGATTCCCTTACGGAGACATATCAATACATAGGTTTTAAGATTCTTACTAGTCAGATATATTCCTCTGCGGGAAATATGGGGTTTTGAGTCCCTTTCACTGAGGAAGGTGTAGGTCTTGTCTATTCCATAGTTGGTTTTTGGAACGGTACCTGTGCTTATATCAAACTCTGGTTTTATGCATCACCCCACCTCTCCTTCCCCCTTAAGCAGGCATAAGAGTGTTTTCTAAATGTGAGACACTGTTCTCTTTCCTAACTCAGTTCAAGTGTAGCCATGTTTACAGGATCTTCATAAGTGATATCTTATGATAAGTTTCTTTTTCTCTGTGACTTATTTCACTTAGAATCATCGTACCTGAATCCACCCACTTTGCTGCTACTGGTCTTATGACATTGATTTCATGGCTGAGGGATATTCCATCGTACGTAAGTACCACAATTTTTTGAACCATTTTTATATTTCCTGGGATATTTAAGGTGTACCCAAGTTGAGGTCCTTGTAAGCAGTGCAGCCCTAAATTTTGGGGTGGCTGTGTCTTTTTGATTTTCAGTTTTCCCAAGGTATATTCCCTAGACTGGAAGTGCCCTTGGCTCTGTAGCTCTGTTGTTTACTTGTTTTAGGGAACACAATGCACTCCTCCAGAGAGGCAGTTGGCAATTTACATCCCGCCCATCAGCATAACAAGGCTCCCTGTTCTCCAGGGCCTGTCTTGCCTTTCTGGTTTTTACACATTTTGTGGATGTCCCTTTTGACCGGTGGGAAGTGATACTTCTTTGTAGTGCAGATTTGCATTGCCCGCTTGCTTGCTTGGCCAAAAAGGGCGTATGCGTTTTCTCCTGAATATATTCAGGAGAAAACGCATACGCCCTTTTTGGCCAAGTGCATCATTGTCGAAGTTGTGCCCCTCTTCCTGTGCTTTAAAGGCGATTCCAACGTACCTCTGGAAATCTGTATCCTGCTATTCTGCCTCGCTTTCAAGTCCGCCTCGTTGCCTTCCCTCAACAGATTTTTGGACGATAGTTGTCCTTTATTACTCGGCCAGTTTGTGAATTGCTGTGCCCCTGAGCTCCATTTTTCAACTCGTTTTTGGTGAGCTGACCGCAAGTCCAAAATTTTGGTTCAGGATCTATACTGATTCCCGGTGGGTGGCTGAGACTTTGGTTAATTCTTCTTCCTGCCGGGAAATTACAGTGATATGTGCCCGTCCAAATGCCTAACAGCTACTCTCTCATTGGTTCTCCCTCTTCCCTTTCATCCTCTGCCAAATTGGCAACCTGTGCGAACCAGGAGGTTAAAGGGGCTGTCTCTCCAAGTTGGGAGGTTGATAATAAAGCAGATGGAAAGTCAAACCGGAGCACCAGGAGAGAGACTATTCGTTGAGTTTTAGAAACCTTTCGTATTCACAGTGTGTCCGTTCTCTAGGATTCCCGTACATGTTATATCTGTAGTAATATTCCCTTCAACCTGGAGAGTTGGGACCCATGGAATGTGTGCCATGCATTATTGCTTTAAAGGGTCTGCATTTGCTCACCCAATCTCACCAATCCTCTCAGTCCCAAGTGTCCAGCCTTATGCCACATCCAGCTGTCATTGTAGATAGGGTCATTTCAGGTTTCATCAGAGACCCTGAAGGAATTGTAAAGAATTTCCCAGTTTTTTTTGTTTTATTTTTGAAATTCCTTTTTATAGTGGGTTTGAGCTGATTCTCGCTGCCATATTTATCCCAGTCTAGACACACTTGATTCCCTTACGGAGACATATCAATACATAGGTTTTAAGATTCTTACTAGTCAGATATATTCCTCTGCGGGAAATATGGGGTTTTGAGTCCCTTTCACTGAGGAAGGTGTAGGTCTTGTCTATTCCATAGTTGGTTTTTGGAACGGTACCTGTGCTTATATCAAACTCTGGTTTTATGCATCACCCCACCTCTCCTTCCCCCTTAAGCAGGCATAAGAGTGTTTTCTAAATGTGAGACACTGTTCTCTTTCCTAACTCAGTTCAAGTGTAGCCATGTTTACAGGATCTTCATAAGTGATATCTTATGATAAGTTTCTTTTTCTGTGTGACTTATTTCACTTAGAATCATCGTACCTGAATCCACCCATTTTGCTGCTACTGGTCTTATGACATTGATTTCATGGCTGAGGGATATTCCATCGTACGTAAGTACCACAATTTTTTGAACCATTTTTATATTTCCTGGGATATTTAAGGTGTACCCAAGTTGAGGTCCTTGTAAGCAGTGCAGCCCTAAATTTTGGGGTGGCTGTGTCTTTTTGATTTTCAGTTTTCCCAAGGTATATTCCCTAGACTGGAAGTGCCCTTGGCTCTGTAGCTCTGTTGTTTACTTGTTTTAGGGAACACAATGCACTCCTCCAGAGAGGCAGTTGGCAATTTACATCCCGCCCATCAGCATAACAAGGCTCCCTGTTCTCCAGGGCCTGTCTTGCCTTTCTGGTTTTTACACATTTTGTGGATGTCCCTTTTGACCGGTGGGAAGTGATACTTCTTTGTAGTGCAGATTTGCATTGCCCGCTTGCTTGCTTGGCCAAAAAGGGCGTATGCGTTTTCTCCTGAATATATTCAGGAGAAAACGCATACGCCCTTTTTGGCCAAGTGCATCATTGTCGAAGTTGTGCCCCTCTTCCTGTGCTTTAAAGGCGATTCCAACGTACCTCTGGAAATCTGTTTCCTGCTATTCTGCCTCGCTTTCAAGTCCGCCTCGTTGCCTTCCCTCAACAGATTTTTGGACGATAGTTGTCCTTTATTACTCGGCCAGTTTGTGAATTGCTGTGCCCCTGAGCTCCATTTTTCAACTCGTTTTTGGTGAGCTGACCGCAAGTCCAAAATTTTGGTTCAGGATCTATACTGATTCCCGGTGGGTGGCTGAGACTTTGGTTAATTCTTCTTCCTGCCTGGAAATTACAGTGATATGTGCCCGTCCAAATGCCTAACAGCTACTCTCTCATTGGTTCTCCCTCTTCCCTTTCATCCTCTGCCAAATTGGCAACCTGTGCGAACCAGGAGGTTAAAGGGGCTGTCTCTCCAAGTTGGGAGGTTGATAATAAAGCAGATGGAAAGTCAAACCGGAGCACCAGGAGAGGGACTATTCGTTGAGTTTTAGAAACCTTTCGTATTCACAGTGTGTCCGTTCTCTAGGATTCCCGTACATGTTATATCTGTAGTAATATTCCCTTCAACCTGGAGAGTTGGGACCCATGGAATGTGTGCCATGCATTATTGCTTTAAAGGGTCTGCATTTGCTCACCCAATCTCACCAATCCTCTCAGTCCCAAGTGTCCAGCCTTATGCCACATCCAGCTGTCATTGTAGATAGGGTCATTTCAGGTTTCATCAGAGACCCTGAAGGAATTGTAAAGAATTTCCCAGTTTTTTTTGTTTTATTTTTGAAATTCCTTTTTATAGTGGGTTTGAGCTGATTCTCGCTGCCATATTTATCCCAGTCTAGACACACTTGATTCCCTTACGGAGACATATCAATACATAGGTTTTAAGATTCTTACTAGTCAGATATATTCCTCTGCGGGAAATATGGGGTTTTGAGTCCCTTTCACTGAGGAAGGTGTAGGTCTTGTCTATTCCATAGTTGGTTTTTGGAACGGTACCTGTGCTTATATCAAACTCTGGTTTTATGCATCACCCCACCTCTCCTTCCCCCTTAAGCAGGCATAAGAGTGTTTTCTAAATGTGAGACACTGTTCTCTTTCCTAACTCAGTTCAAGTGTAGCCATGTTTACAGGATCTTCATAAGTGATATCTTATGATAAGTTTCTTTTTCTGTGTGACTTATTTCACTTAGAATCATCGTACCTGAATCCACCCATTTTGCTGCTACTGGTCTTATGACATTGATTTCATGGCTGAGGGATATTCCATCGTACGTAAGTACCACAATTTTTTGAACCATTTTTATATTTCCTGGGATATTTAAGGTGTACCCAAGTTGAGGTCCTTGTAAGCAGTGCAGCCCTAAATTTTGGGGTGGCTGTGTCTTTTTGATTTTCAGTTTTCCCAAGGTATATTCCCTAGACTGGAAGTGCCCTTGGCTCTGTAGCTCTGTTGTTTACTTGTTTTAGGGAACACAATGCACTCCTCCAGAGAGGCAGTTGGCAATTTACATCCCGCCCATCAGCATAACAAGGCTCCCTGTTCTCCAGGGCCTGTCTTGCCTTTCTGGTTTTTACACATTTTGTGGATGTCCCTTTTGACCGGTGGGAAGTGATACTTCTTTGTAGTGCAGATTTGCATTGCCCGCTTGCTTGCTTGGCCAAAAAGGGCGTATGCGTTTTCTCCTGAATATATTCAGGAGAAAACGCATACGCCCTTTTTGGCCAAGTGCATCATTGTCGAAGTTGTGCCCCTCTTCCTGTGCTTTAAAGGCGATTCCAACGTACCTCTGGAAATCTGTTTCCTGCTATTCTGCCTCGCTTTCAAGTCCGCCTCGTTGCCTTCCCTCAACAGATTTTTGGACGATAGTTGTCCTTTATTACTCGGCCAGTTTGTGAATTGCTGTGCCCCTGAGCTCCATTTTTCAACTCGTTTTTGGTGAGCTGACCGCAAGTCCAAAATTTTGGTTCAGGATCTATACTGATTCCCGGTGGGTGGCTGAGACTTTGGTTAATTCTTCTTCCTGCCTGGAAATTACAGTGATATGTGCCCGTCCAAATGCCTAACAGCTACTCTCTCATTGGTTCTCCCTCTTCCCTTTCATCCTCTGCCAAATTGGCAACCTGTGCGAACCAGGAGGTTAAAGGGGCTGTCTCTCCAAGTTGGGAGGTTGATAATAAAGCAGATGGAAAGTCAAACCGGAGCACCAGGAGAGGGACTATTCGTTGAGTTTTAGAAACCTTTCGTATTCACAGTGTGTCCGTTCTCTAGGATTCCCGTACATGTTATATCTGTAGTAATATTCCCTTCAACCTGGAGAGTTGGGACCCATGGAATGTGTGCCATGCATTATTGCTTTAAAGGGTCTGCATTTGCTCACCCAATCTCACCAATCCTCTCAGTCCCAAGTGTCCAGCCTTATGCCACATCCAGCTGTCATTGTAGATAGGGTCATTTCAGGTTTCATCAGAGACCCTGAAGGAATTGTAAAGAATTTCACAGTTTTTTTTGTTTTATTTTTGAAATTCCTTTTTATAGTGGGTTTGAGCTGATTCTCGCTGCCATATTTATCCCAGTCTAGACACACTTGATTCCCTTACGGAGACATATCAATACATAGGTTTTAAGATTCTTACTAGTCAGATATATTCCTCTGTGGGAAATATGGGGTTTTGAGTCCCTTTCACTGAGGAAGGTGTAGGTCTTGTCTATTCCATAGTTCGTTTTTGGAACGGTACCTGTGCTTATATCAAACTCTGGTTTTATGCATCACCCCACCTCTCCTTCCCCCTTAAGCAGGCATAAGAGTGTTTTCTAAATGTGAGACACTGTTCTCTTTCCTAACTCAGTTCAAGTGTAGCCATGTTTACAGGATCTTCATAAGTGATATCTTATGATAAGTTTCTTTTTCTGTGTGACTTATTTCACTTAGAATCATCGTACCTGAATCCACCCATTTTGCTGCTACTGGTCTTATGACATTGATTTCATGGCTGAGGGATATTCCATCGTACGTAAGTACCACAATTTTTTGAACCATTTTTATATTTCCTGGGATATTTAAGGTGTACCCAAGTTGAGGTCCTTGTAAGCAGTGCAGCCCTAAATTTTGGGGTGGCTGTGTCTTTTTGATTTTCAGTTTTCCCAAGGTATATTCCCTAGACTGGAAGTGCCCTTGGCTCTGTAGCTCTGTTGTTTACTTGTTTTAGGGAACACAATGCACTCCTCCAGAGAGGCAGTTGGCAATTTACATCCCGCCCATCAGCATAACAAGGCTCCCTGTTCTCCAGGGCCTGTCTTGCCTTTCTGGTTTTTACACATTTTGTGGATGTCCCTTTTGACCGGTGGGAAGTGATACTTCTTTGTAGTGCAGATTTGCATTGCCCGCTTGCTTGCTTGGCCAAAAAGGGCGTATGCGTTTTCTCCTGAATATATTCAGGAGAAAACGCATACGCCCTTTTGGGCCAAGTGCATCATTGTCGAAGTTGTGCCCCTCTTCCTGTGCTTTAAAGGCGATTCCAACGTACCTCTTGAAATCTGTTTCCTGCTATTCTGCCTCGCTTTCAAGTCTGCCTCGTTGCCTTCCCTCAACAGATTTTTGGACGATAGTTGTCCTTTATTACTCGGCCAGTTTGTGAATTGCTGTGCCCCTGAGCTCCATTTTTCAACTCGTTTTTGGTGAGCTGACCGCAAGTCCAAAATTTTGGTTCAGGATCTATACTGATTCCCGGTGGGTGGCTGAGACTTTGGTTAATTCTTCTTCCTGCCGGGAAATTACAGTGATATGTGCCCGTCCAAATGCCTAACAGCTACTCTCTCATTGGTTCTCCCTCTTCCCTTTCATCCTCTGCCAAATTGGCAACCTGTGCGAACCAGGAGGTTAAAGGGGCTGTCTCTCCAAGTTGGGAGGTTGATAATAAAGCAGATGGAAAGTCAAACCGGAGCACCAGGAGAGGGACTATTCGTTGAGTTTTAGAAACCTTTCGTATTCACAGTGTGTCCGTTCTCTAGGATTCCCGTACATGTTATATCTGTAGTAATATTCCCTTCAACCTGGAGAGTTGGGACCCATGGAATGTGTGCCATGCATTATTGCTTTAAAGGGTCTGCATTTGCTCACCCAATCTCACCAATCCTCTCAGTCCCAAGTGTCCAGCCTTATGCCACATCCAGCTGTCCTTGTAGATAGGGTCATTTCAGGTTTCATCAGAGACCCTGAAGGAATTGTAAAGAATTTCCCAGTTTTTTTGTTTTATTTTTGAAATTCCTTTTTATAGTGGGTTTGAGCTGATTCTCGCTGCCATATTTATCCCAGTCTAGACACACTTGATTCCCTTATGGAGACATATCAATACATAGGTTTTAAGATTCTTACTAGTCAGATATATTCCTCTGCGGGAAATATGGGGTTTTGAGTCCCTTTCACTGAGGAAGGTGTAGGTCTTGTCTATTCCATAGTTGGTTTTTGGAACGGTACCTGTGCTTATATCAAACTCTGGTTTTATGCATCACCCCACCTCTCCTTCCCCCTTAAGCAGGCATAAGAGTGTTTTCTAAATGTGAGACTCTGTTCTCTTTCCTAACTCAGTTCAAGTGTAGCCATGTTTACAGGATCTTCATAAGTGATATCTTATGATAAGTTTCTTTTTCTGTGTGACTTATTTCACTTAGAATCATCGTACCTGAATCCACCCATTTTGCTGCTACTGGTCTTATGACATTGATTTCATGGCTGAGGGATATTCCATCGTACGTAAGTACCACAATTTTTTGAACCATTTTTATATTTCCTGGGATATTTAAGGTGTACCCAAGTTGAGGTCCTTGTAAGCAGTGCAGCCCTAAATTTTGGGGTGGCTGTGTCTTTTTGATTTTCAGTTTTCCCAAGGTATATTCCCTAGACTGGAAGTGCCCTTGGCTCTGTAGCTCTGTTGTTTACTTGTTTTAGGGAACACAATGCACTCCTCCAGAGAGGCAGTTGGCAATTTACATCCCGCCCATCAGCATAACAAGGCTCCCTGTTCTCCAGGGCCTGTCTTGCCTTTCTGGTTTTTACACATTTTGTGGATGTCCCTTTTGACCGGTGGGAAGTGATACTTCTTTGTAGTGCAGATTTGCATTGCCCGCTTGCTTGCTTGGCCAAAAAGGGCGTATGCGTTTTCTCCTGAATATATTCAGGAGAAAACGCATACGCCCTTTTGGGCCAAGTGCATCATTGTCGAAGTTGTGCCCCTCTTCCTGTGCTTTAAAGGCGATTCCAACGTACCTCTGGAAATCTGTTTCCTGCTATTCTGCCTCGCTTTCAAGTCCGCCTCGTTGCCTTCCCTCAACAGATTTTTGGACGATAGTTGTCCTTTATTACTCGGCCAGTTTGTGAATTGCTGTGCCCCTGAGCTCCATTTTTCAACTCGTTTTTGGTGAGCTGACCGCAAGTCCAAAATTTTGGTTCAAGATCTATACTGATTCCTGGTGGGTGGCTGAGACTTTGGTTAATTCTTCTTCCTGCCGGGAAATTACAGTGATATGTGCCCGTCCAAATGCCTAACAGCTACTCTCTCATTGGTTCTCCCTCTTCCCTTTCATCCTCTGCCAAATTGGCAACCTGTGCGAACCAGGAGGTTAAAGGGGCTGTCTCTCCAAGTTGGGAGGTTGATAATAAAGCAGATGGAAAGTCAAACTGGAGCACCAGGAGAGGGACTCTTCGTTGAGTTTTAGAAACCTTTCGTATTCACAGTGTGTCCGTTCTCTAGGATTCCCGTACATGTTATATCTGTAGTAATATTCCCTTCAACCTGGAGAGTTGGGACCCATGGAATGTGTGCCATGCATTATTGCTTTAAAGGGTCTGCATTTGCTCACCCAATCTCACCAATCCTCTCAGTCCCAAGTGTCCAGCCTTATGCCACATCCAGCTGTCATTGTAGATAGGGTCATTTCAGGTTTCATCAGAGACCCTGAAGGAATTGTAAAGAATTTCCCAGTTTTTTTGTTTTATTTTTGAAATTCCTTTTTATAGTGGGTTTGAGCTGATTCTCGCTGCCATATTTATCCCAGTCTAGACACACTTGATTCCCTTACGGAGACATATCAATACATAGGTTTTAAGATTCTTACTAGTCAGATATATTCTTCTCCTGGAAATATGGGGTTTTGAGTCCCTTTCACTGAGGAAGGTGTAGGTCTTGTCTATTCCATAGTTGGTTTTTGGAACGGTACCTGTGCTTATATCAAACTCTGGTTTTATGCATCACCCCACCTCTCCTTCCCCCTTAAGCAGGTATAAGAGTGTTTTCTAAATGTGAGACACTGTTCTCTTTCCTAACTCAGTTCAAGTGTAGCCATGTTTACAGGATCTTCATAAGTGATATCTTATGATAAGTTTCTTTTTCTGTGTGACTTATTTCACTTAGAATCATCGTACCTGAATCCACCCATTTTGCTGCTACTGGTCTTATGACATTGATTTCATGGCTGAGGGATATTCCATCGTACGTAAGTACCACAATTTTTTGAACCATTTTTATATTTCCTGGGATATTTAAGGTGTACCCAAGTTGAGGTCCTTGTAAGCAGTGCAGCCCTAAATTTTGGGGTGGCTGTGTCTTTTTGATTTTCAGTTTTCCCAAGGTATATTCCCTAGACTGGAAGTGCCCTTGGCTCTGTAGCTCTGTTGTTTACTTGTTTTAGGGAACACAATGCACTCCTCCAGAGAGGCAGTTGGCAATTTACATCCCGCCCATCAGCATAACAAGGCTCCCTGTTCTCCAGGGCCTGTCTTGCCTTTCTGGTTTTTACACATTTTGTGGATGTCCCTTTTGACCGGTGGGAAGTGATACTTCTTTGTAGTGCAGATTTGCATTGCCCGCTTGCTTGCTTGGCCAAAAAGGGCGTATGCGTTTTCTCCTGAATATATTCAGGAGAAAACGCATACGCCCTTTTTGGCCAAGTGCATCATTGTCGAAGTTGTGCCCCTCTTCCTGTGCTTTAAAGGCGATTCCAACGTACCTCTGGAAATCTGTTTCCTGCTATTCTGCCTCGCTTTCAAGTCCGCCTCGTTGCCTTCCCTCAACAGATTTTTGGACGATAGTTGTCCTTTATTACTCGGCCAGTTTGTGAATTGCTGTGCCCCTGAGCTCCATTTTTCAACTCGTTTTTGGTGAGCTGACCGCAAGTCCAAAATTTTGGTTCAGGATCTATACTGATTCCCGGTGGGTGGCTGAGACTTTGGTTAATTCTTCTTCCTGCCGGGAAATTACAGTGATATGTGCCCGTCCAAATGCCTAACAGCTACTCTCTCATTGGTTCTCCCTCTTCCCTTTCATCCTCTGCCAAATTGGCAACCTGTGCGAACCAGGAGGTTAAAGGGGCTGTCTCTCCAAGTTGGGAGGTTGATAATAAAGCAGATGGAAAGTCAAACCGGAGCACCAGGAGAGGGACTATTCGTTGAGTTTTAGAAACCTTTCGTATTCACAGTGTGTCCGTTCTCTAGGATTCCCGTACATGTTATATCTGTAGTAATATTCCCTTCAACCTGGAGAGTTGGGACCCATGGAATGTGTGCCATGCATTATTGCTTTAAAGGGTCTGCATTTGCTCACCCAATCTCACCAATCCTCTCAGTCCCAAGTGTCCAGCCTTATGCCACATCCAGCTGTCATTGTAGATAGGGTCATTTCAGGTTTCATCAGAGACCCTGAAGGAATTGTAAAGAATTTCACAGTTTTTTTTGTTTTGGTTTTGAAATTCCTTTTTATAGTGGGTTTGAGCTGATTCTCGCTGCCATGTTTGTGCCAGTCTAGACACACTTGATTCCCTTACGGAGACATATCAATACATAGGTTTTAAGATTCTTACTAGTCAGATATATTCTTCTCCTGGAACTATGGGGTTTTGAGTCCCTTTCACTGAGGAAGGTGTAGGTCTTGTCTATTCCATAGTTGGTTTTTGGAACGGTACCTGTGCTTATATCAAACTCTGCTTTTATGCATCACCCCACCTCTCCTTCCCCCTTAAGCAGGCATAAGAGTGTTTTCTAAATGTGAGACACTGTTCTCTTTCCTAACTCAGTTCAAGTGTAGCCATGTTTACAGGATCTTCATAAGTGATATCTTATGATAAGTTTCTTTTTCTGTGTGACTTATTTCACTTAGAATCATCGTACCTGAATCCACCCATTTTGCTGCTACTGGTCTTATGACATTGATTTCATGGCTGAGGGATATTCCATCGTACGTAAGTACCACAATTTTTTGAACCATTTTTATATTTCCTGGGATATTTAAGGTGTACCCAAGTTGAGGTCCTTGTAAGCAGTGCAGCCCTAAATTTTGGGGTGGCTGTGTCTTTTTGATTTTCAGTTTTCCCAAGGTATATTCCCTAGACTGGAAGTGCCCTTGGCTCTGTAGCTCTGTTGTTTACTTGTTTTAGGGAACACAATGCACTCCTCCAGAGAGGCAGTTGGCAATTTACATCCCGCCCATCAGCATAACAAGGCTCCCTGTTCTCCAGGGCCTGTCTTGCCTTTCTGGTTTTTACACATTTTGTGGATGTCCCTTTTGACCGGTGGGAAGTGATACTTCTTTGTAGTGCAGATTTGCATTGCCCGCTTGCTTGCTTGGCCAAAAAGGGCGTATGCGTTTTCTCCTGAATATATTCAGGAGAAAACGCATACGCCCTTTTGGGCCAAGTGCATCATTGTCGAAGTTGTGCCCCTCTTCCTGTGCTTTAAAGGCGATTCCAACGTACCTCTTGAAATCTGTTTCCTGCTATTCTGCCTCGCTTTCAAGTCCGCCTCGTTGCCTTCCCTCAACAGATTTTTGGACGATAGTTGTCCTTTATTACTCGGCCAGTTTGTGAATTGCTGTGCCCCTGAGCTCCATTTTTCAACTCGTTTTTGGTGAGCTGACCGCAAGTCCAAAATTTTGGTTCAGGATCTATACTGATTCCCGGTGGGTGGCTGAGACTTTGGTTAATTCTTCTTCCTTCCGGGAAATTACATTGATATGTGCCCGTCCAAATGCCTAACAGCTACTCTCTCATTGGTTCTCCCTCTTCCCTTTCATCCTCTGCCAAATTGGCAACCTGTGCGAACCAGGAGGTTAAAGGGGCTGTCTCTCCAAGTTGGGAGGTTGATAATAAAGCAGATGGAAAGTCAAACCGGAGCACCAGGAGAGGGACTATTCGTTGAGTTTTAGAAACCTTTCGTATTCACAGTGTGTCCGTTCTCTAGGATTCCCGTACATGTTATATCTGTAGTAATATTCCCTTCAACCTGGAGAGTTGGGACCCATGGAATGTGTGCCATGCATTATTGCTTTAAAGGGTCTGCATTTGCTCACCCAATCTCACCAATCCTCTCAGTCCCAAGTGTCCAGCCTTATGCCACATCCAGCTGTCATTGTAGATAGGGTCATTTCAGGTTTCATCAGAGACCCTGAAGGAATTGTAAAGAATTTCCCAGTTTTTGTGTTTTATTTTTGAAATTCCATTTTATAGTGGGTTTTAGCTGATTCTCGCTGCCATATTTATCCCAGTCTAGACACACTTGATTCCCTTACGGAGACATATCAATACATAGGTTTTAAGATTCTTACTAGTCAGATATATTCCTCTGCGGGAAATATGGGGTTTTGAGTCCCTTTCACTGAGGAAGGTGTAGGTCTTGTCTATTCCATAGTTGGTTTTTGGAACGGTACCTGTGCTTATATCAAACTCTGGTTTTATGCATCACCCCACCTCTCCTTCCCCCTTAAGCAGGCATAAGAGTGTTTTCTAAATGTGAGACACTGTTCTCTTTCCTAACTCAGTTCAAGTGTAGCCATGTTTACAGGATCTTCATAAGTGATATCTTATGATAAGTTTCTTTTTCTGTGTGACTTATTTCACTTAGAATCATCGTACCTGAATCCACCCATTTTGCTGCTACTGGTCTTATGACATTGATTTCATGGCTGAGGGATATTCCATCGTACGTAAGTACCACAATTTTTTGAACCATTTTTATATTTCCTGGGATATTTAAGGTGTACCCAAGTTGAGGTCCTTGTAAGCAGTGCAGCCCTAAATTTTGGGGTGGCTGTGTCTTTTTGATTTTCAGTTTTCCCAAGGTATATTCCCTAGACTGGAAGTGCCCTTGGCTCTGTAGCTCTGTTGTTTACTTGTTTTAGGGAACACAATGCACTCCTCCAGAGAGGCAGTTGGCAATTTACATCCCGCCCATCAGCATAACAAGGCACCCTTTTCTCCAGGGCCTGTCTTGCCTTTCTGGTTTTTACACATTTTGTGGATGTCCCTTTTGACAGGTGGGAAGTGATACTTCTTTGTAGTGCAGATTTGCATTGCCCGCTTGCTTGCTTGGCCAAAAAGGGCGTATGCGTTTTCTCCTGAATATATTCAGGAGAAAACGCATACGCCCTTTTTGGCCAAGTGCATCATTGTCGAAGTTGTGCCCCTCTTCCTGTGCTTTAAAGGCGATTCCAACGTACCTCTTGAAATCTGTTTCCTGCTATTCTGCCTCGCTTTCAAGTCCGCCTCGTTGCCTTCCCTCAACAGATTTTTGGACGATAGTTGTCCTTTATTACTCGGCCAGTTTGTGAATTGCTGTGCCCCTGAGCTCCATTTTTCAACTCGTTTTAGGTGAGCTGACCGCAAGTCCAAAATTTTGGTTCAGGATCTATACTGATTCCCGGTGGGTGGCTGAGACTTTGGTTAATTCTTCTTCCTGCCGGGAAATTACAGTGATATGTGCCCGTCCAAATGCCTAACAGCTACTCTCTCATTGGTTCTCCCTCTTCCCTTTCATCCTCTGCCAAATTGGCAACCTGTGCGAACCAGGAGGTTAAAGGGGCTGTCTCTCCAAGTTGGGAGGTTGATAATAAAGCAGATGGAAAGTCAAACCAGAGCACCAGGAGAGGGACTATTCGTTGAGTTTTAGAAACCTTTCGTATTCACAGTGTGTCCGTTCTCTAGGATTCCCGTACATGTTATATCTGTAGTAATATTCCCTTCAACCTGGAGAGTTGGGACCCATGGAATGTGTGCCATGCATTATTGCTTTAAAGGGTCTGCATTTGCTCACCCAATCTCACCAATCCTCTCAGTCCCAAGTGTCCAGCCTTATGCCACATCCAGCTGTCATTGTAGATAGGGTCATTTCAGGTTTCATCAGAGACCCTGAAGGAATTGTAAAGAATTTCCCAGTTTTTTTGTTTTATTTTTGAAATTCCTTTTTATAGTGGGTTTGAGCTGATTCTCGCTGCCATATTTATCCCAGTCTAGACACACTTGATTCCCTTACGGAGACATATCAATACATAGGTTTTAAGATTCTTACTAGTCAGATATATTCCTCTGCGGGAAATATGGGGTTTTGAGTCCCTTTCACTGAGGAAGGTGTAGGTCTTGTCTATTCCATAGTTGGTTTTTGGAACGGTACCTGTGCTTATATCAAACTCTGGTTTTATGCATCACCCCACCTCTCCTTCCCCCTTAAGCAGGCATAAGAGTGTTTTCTAAATGTGAGACACTGTTCTCTTTCCTAACTCAGTTCAAGTGTAGCCATGTTTACAGGATCCTCATAAGTGATATCTTATGATAAGTTTCTTTTTCTGTGTGACTTATTTCACTTAGAATCATCGTACCTGAATCCACCCATTTTGCTGCTACTGGTCTTATGACATTGATTTCATGGCTGAGGGATATTCCATCGTACGTAAGTACCACAATTTTTTGAACCATTTTTATATTTCCTGGGATATTTAAGGTGTACCCAAGTTGAGGTCCTTGTAAGCAGTGCAGCCCTAAATTTTGGGGTGGCTGTGTCTTTTTGATTTTCAGTTTTCCCAAGGTATATTCCCTAGACTGGAAGTGCCCTTGGCTCTGTAGCTCTGTTGTTTACTTGTTTTAGGGAACACAATGCACTCCTCCAGAGAGGCAGTTGGCAATTTACATCCCGCCCATCAGCATAAAAAGGCACCCTTTTCTCCAGGGCCTGTCTTGCCTTTCTGGTTTTTACACATTTTGTGGATGTCCCTTTTGACCGGTGGGAAGTGATACTTCTTTGTAGTGCAGATTTGCATTGCCTGCTTGCTTGCTTGGCCAAAAAGGGCGTATGCGTTTTCTCCTGAATATATTCAGGAGAAAACACATACGCCCTTTTTGGCCAAGTGCATCATTGTCGAAGTTGTGCCCCTCTTCCTGTGCTTTAAAGGCGATTCCAACGTACCTCTTGAAATCTGTTTGCTGCTATTCTGCCACGCTTTCAAGTCCGCCTCGTTGCCTTCCCTCAACAGATTTTTGGACGATAGTTGTCCTTTATTACTCGGCCAATTTGTGAATTGCTGTGCCCCTGAGCTCCATTTTTCAACTCGTTTTTGGTGAGCTGACCGCAAGTCCAAAATTTTGGTTCAGGATCTATACTGATTCCCGGTGGGTGGCTGAGACTTTGGTTAATTCTTCTTCCTGCCGGGAAATTACAGTGATATGTGCCCGTCCAAATGCCTAACAGCTACTCTCTCATTGGTTCTCCCTCTTCCCTTTCATCCTCTGCCAAATTGGCAACCTGTGCGAACCAGGAGGTTAAAGGGGCTGTCTCTCCAAGTTGGGAGGTTGATAATATAGCAGATGGAAAGTCAAACCGGAGCACCAGGAGAGGGACTATTCGTTGAGTTTTAGAAACCTTTCGTATTCACAGTGTGTCCGTTCTCTAGGATTCCCGTACATGTTATATCTGTAGTAATATTCCCTTCAACCTGGAGAGTTGGGACCCATGGAATGTGTGCCATGCATTATTGCTTTAAAGGGTCTGCATTTGCTCACCCAATCTCACCAATCCTCTCAGTCCCAAGTGTCCAGCCTTATGCCACATCCAGCTGTCCTTGTAGATAGGGTCATTTCAGGTTTCATCAGAGACCCTGAAGGAAATGTAAAGAATTTCCCAGTTTTTTTGTTTTATTTTTGAAATTCCTTTTTATAGTGGGTTTGAGCTGATTCTCGCTGCCATATTTATCCCAGTCTAGACACACTTGATTCCCTTACGGAGACATATCAATACATAGGTTTTAAGATTCTTACTAGTCAGATATATTCCTCTGCGGGAAATATGGGGTTTTGAGTCCCTTTCACTGAGGAAGGTGTAGGTCTTGTCTATTCCATCGTTGGTTTTTGGAACGGTACCTGTGCTTATATCAAACTCTGGTTTTATGCATCACCCCACCTCTCCTTCCCCCTTAAGCAGGCATAAGAGTGTTTTCTAAATGTGAGACACTGTTCTCTTTCCTAACTCAGTTCAAGTGTAGCCATGTTTACAGGATCTTCATAAGTGATAACTTATGATAAGTTTCTTTTTCTCTGTGACTTATTTCACTTAAAATCATCGTACCTGAATCCACCCATTTTGCTGCTACTGGTCTTATGACATTGATTTCATGGCTGAGGGATATTCCATCGTACGTAAGTACCACAATTTTTTGAACCATTTTTATATTTCCTGGGATATTTAAGGTGTACCCAAGTTGAGGTCCTTGTAAGCAGTGCAGCCCTAAATTTTGGGGTGGCTGTGTCTTTTTGATTTTCAGTTTTCCCAAGGTATATTCCCTAGACTGGAAGTGCCCTTGGCTCTGTAGCTCTGTTGTTTACTTGTTTTAGGGAACACAATGCACTCCTCCAGAGAGGCAGTTGGCAATTTACATCCCGCCCATCAGCATAACAAGGCTCCCTGTTCTCCAGGGCCTGTCTTGCCTTTCTGGTTTTTACACATTTTGTGGATGTCCCTTTTGACCGGTGGGAAGTGATACTTCTTTGTAGTGCAGATTTGCATTGCCCGCTTGCTTGCTTGGCCAAAAAGGGCGTATGCGTTTTCTCCTGAATATATTCAGGAGAAAACGCATACGCCCTTTTTGGCCAAGTGCATCATTGTCGAAGTTGTGCCCCTCTTCCTGTGCTTTAAAGGCGATTCCAACGTACCTCTGGAAATCTGTTTCCTGCTATTCTGCCTCGCTTTCAAGTCCGCCTCGTTGCCTTCCCTCAACAGATTTTTGGACGATAGTTGTCCTTTATTACTCGGCCAGTTTGTGAATTGCTGTGCCCCTGAGCTCCATTTTTCAACTCGTTTTTGGTGAGCTGACCGCAAGTCCAAAATTTTGGTTCAGGATCTATACTGATTCCCGGTGGGTGGCTGAGACTTTGGTTAATTCTTCTTCCTGCCGGGAAATTACAGTGATATGTGCCCGTCCAAATGCCTAACAGCTACTCTCTCATTGGTTCTCCCTCTTCCCTTTCATCCTCTGCCAAATTGGCAACCTGTGCGAACCAGGAGGTTAAAGGGGCTGTCTCTCCAAGTTGGGAGGTTGATAATAAAGCAGATGGAAAGTCAAACCGGAGCACCAGGAGAGGGACTATTCGTTGAGTTTTAGAAACCTTTCGTATTCACAGTGTGTCCGTTCTCTAGGATTCCCGTACATGTTATATCTGTAGTAATATTCCCTTCAACCTGGAGAGTTGGGACCCATGGAATGTGTGCCATGCATTATTGCTTTAAAGGGTCTGCATTTGCTCACCCAATCTCACCAATCCTCTCAGTCCCAAGTGTCCAGCCTTATGCCACATCCAGCTGTCATTGTAGATAGGGTCATTTCAGGTTTCATCAGAGACCCTGAAGGAATTGTAAAGAATTTCACAGTTTTTTTTGTTTTGGTTTTGAAATTCCTTTTTATAGTGGGTTTGAGCTGATTCTCGCTGCCATGTTTGTGCCAGTCTAGACACACTTGATTCCCTTACGGAGACATATCAATACATAGGTTTTAAGATTCTTACTAGTCAGATATATTCTTCTCCTGGAACTATGGGGTTTTGAGTCCCTTTCACTGAGGAAGGTGTAGGTCTTGTCTATTCCATAGTTGGTTTTTGGAACGGTACCTGTGCTTATATCAAACTCTGGTTTTATGCATCACCCCACCTCTCCTTCCCCCTTAAGCAGGCATAAGAGTGTTTTCTAAATGTGAGACACTGTTCTCTTTCCTAACTCAGTTCAAGTGTAGCCATGTTTACAGGATCCTCATAAGTGATATCTTATGATAAGTTTCTTTTTCTGTGTGACTTATTTCACTTAGAATCATCGTACCTGAATCCACCCATTTTGCTGCTACTGGTCTTATGACATTGATTTCATGGCTGAGGGATATTCCATCGTACGTAAGTACCACAATTTTTTGAACCATTTTTATATTTCCTGGGATATTTAAGGTGTACCCAAGTTGAGGTCCTTGTAAGCAGTGCAGCCCTAAATTTTGGGGTGGCTGTGTCTTTTTGATTTTCAGTTTTCCCAAGGTATATTCCCTAGACTGGAAGTGCCCTTGGCTCTGTAGCTCTGTTGTTTACTTGTTTTAGGGAACACAATGCACTCCTCCAGAGAGGCAGTTGGCAATTTACATCCCGCCCATCAGCATAACAAGGCTCCCTGTTCTCCAGGGCCTGTCTTGCCTTTCTGGTTTTTACACATTTTGTGGATGTCCCTTTTGACCGGTGGGAAGTGATACTTCTTTGTAGTGCAGATTTGCATTGCCCGCTTGCTTGCTTGGCCAAAAAGGGCGTATGCGTTTTCTCCTGAATATATTCAGGAGAAAACGCATACGCCCTTTTGGGCCAAGTGCATCATTGTCGAAGTTGTGCCCCTCTTCCTGTGCTTTAAAGGCGATTCCAACGTACCTCTTGAAATCTGTTTCCTGCTATTCTGCCTCGCTTTCAAGTCCGCCTCGTTGCCTTCCCTCAACAGATTTTTGGACGATAGTTGTCCTTTATTACTCGGCCAGTTTGTGAATTGCTGTGCCCCTGAGCTCCATTTTTCAACTCGTTTTTGGTGAGCTGACCGCAAGTCCAAAATTTTGGTTCAGGATCTATACTGATTCCCGGTGGGTGGCTGAGACTTTGGTTAATTCTTCTTCCTGCCGGGAAATTACATTGATATGTGCCCGTCCAAATGCCTAACAGCTACTCTCTCATTGGTTCTCCCTCTTCCCTTTCATCCTCTGCCAAATTGGCAACCTGTGCGAACCAGGAGGTTAATGGGGCTGTCTCTCCAAGTTGGGAGGTTGATAATAAAGCAGATGGAAAGTCAAACCGGAGCACCAGGAGAGGGACTATTCGTTGAGTTTTAGAAACCTTTCGTATTCACAGTGTGTCCGTTCTCTAGGATTCCCGTACATGTTATATCTGTAGTAATATTCCCTTCAACCTGGAGAGTTGGGACCCATGGAATGTGTGCCATGCATTATTGCTTTAAAGGGTCTGCATTTGCTCACCCAATCTCACCAATCCTCTCAGTCCCAAGTGTCCAGCCTTATGCCACATCCAGCTGTCATTGTAGATAGGGTCATTTCAGGTTTCATCAGAGACCCTGAAGGAATTGTAAAGAATTTCCCAGTTTTTGTGTTTTATTTTTGAAATTCCATTTTATAGTGGGTTTGAGCTGATTCTCGCTGCCATATTTATCCCAGTCTAGACACACTTGATTCCCTTACGGAGACATATCAATACATAGGTTTTAAGATTCTTACTAGTCAGATATATTCCTCTGCGGGAAATATGGGGTTTTGAGTCCCTTTCACTGAGGAAGGTGTAGGTCTTGTCTATTCCATAGTTGGTTTTTGGAACGGTACCTGTGCTTATATCAAACTCTGGTTTTATGCATCACCCCACCTCTCCTTCCCCCTTAAGCAGGCATAAGAGTGTTTTCTAAATGTGAGACACTGTTCTCTTTCCTAACTCAGTTCAAGTGTAGCCATGTTTACAGGATCTTCATAAGTGATATCTTATGATAAGTTTCTTTTTCTGTGTGACTTATTTCACTTAGAATCATCGTACCTGAATCCACCCATTTTGCTGCTACTGGTCTTATGACATTGATTTCATGGCTGAGGGATATTCCATCGTACGTAAGTACCACAATTTTTTGAACCATTTTTATATTTCCTGGGATATTTAAGGTGTACCCAAGTTGAGGTCCTTGTAAGCAGTGCAGCCCTAAATTTTGGGGTGGCTGTGTCTTTTTGATTTTCAGTTTTCCCAAGGTATATTCCCTAGACTGGAAGTGCCCTTGGCTCTGTAGCTCTGTTGTTTACTTGTTTTAGGGAACACAATGCACTCCTCCAGAGAGGCAGTTGGCAATTTACATCCCGCCCATCAGCATAACAAGGCACCCTTTTCTCCAGGGCCTGTCTTGCCTTTCTGGTTTTTACACATTTTGTGGATGTCCCTTTTGACAGGTGGGAAGTGATACTTCTTTGTAGTGCAGATTTGCATTGCCCGCTTGCTTGCTTGGCCAAAAAGGGCGTATGCGTTTTCTCCTGAATATATTCAGGAGAAAACGCATACGCCCTTTTTGGCCAAGTGCATCATTGTCGAAGTTGTGCCCCTCTTCCTGTGCTTTAAAGGCGATTCCAACGTACCTCTTGAAATCTGTTTCCTGCTATTCTGCCTCGCTTTCAAGTCCGCCTCGTTGCCTTCCCTCAACAGATTTTTGGACGATAGTTGTCCTTTATTACTCGGCCAGTTTGTGAATTGCTGTGCCCCTGAGCTCCATTTTTCAACTCGTTTTAGGTGAGCTGACCGCAAGTCCAAAATTTTGGTTCAGGATCTATACTGATTCCCGGTGGGTGGCTGAGACTTTGGTTAATTCTTCTTCCTGCCGGGAAATTACAGTGATATGTGCCCGTCCAAATGCCTAACAGCTACTCTCTCATTGGTTCTCCCTCTTCCCTTTCATCCTCTGCCAAATTGGCAACCTGTGCGAACCAGGAGGTTAAAGGGGCTGTCTCTCCAAGTTGGGAGGTTGATAATAAAGCAGATGGAAAGTCAAACCAGAGCACCAGGAGAGGGACTATTCGTTGAGTTTTAGAAACCTTTCGTATTCACAGTGTGTCCGTTCTCTAGGATTCCCGTACATGTTATATCTGTAGTAATATTCCCTTCAACCTGGAGAGTTGGGACCCATGGAATGTGTGCCATGCATTATTGCTTTAAAGGGTCTGCATTTGCTCACCCAATCTCACCAATCCTCTCAGTCCCAAGTGTCCAGCCTTATGCCACATCCAGCTGTCATTGTAGATAGGGTCATTTCAGGTTTCATCAGAGACCCTGAAGGAATTGTAAAGAATTTCCCAGTTTTTGTGTTTTATTTTTGAAATTCCTTTTTATAGTGGGTTTGAGCTGATTCTCGCTGCCATATTTATCCCAGTCTAGACACACTTGATTCCCTTACGGAGACATATCAATACATAGGTTTTAAGATTCTTACTAGTCAGATATATTCCTCTGCGGGAAATATGGGGTTTTGAGTCCCTTTCACTGAGGAAGGTGTAGGTCTTGTCTATTCCATAGTTGGTTTTTGGAACGGTACCTGTGCTTATATCAAACTCTGGTTTTATGCATCACCCCACCTCTCCTTCCCCCTTAAGCAGGCATAAGAGTGTTTTCTAAATGTGAGACACTGTTCTCTTTCCTAACTCAGTTCAAGTGTAGCCATGTTTACAGGATCTTCATAAGTGATATCTTATGATAAGTTTCTTTTTCTGTGTGACTTATTTCACTTAGAATCATCGTACCTGAATCCACCCATTTTGCTGCTACTGGTCTTATGACATTGATTTCATGGCTGAGGGATATTCCATCGTACGTAAGTACCACAATTTTTTGAACCATTTTTATATTTCCTGGGATATTTAAGGTGTACCCAAGTTGAGGTCCTTGTAAGCAGTGCAGCCCTAAATTTTGGGGTGGCTGTGTCTTTTTGATTTTCAGTTTTCCCAAGGTATATTCCCTAGACTGGAAGTGCCCTTGGCTCTGTAGCTCTGTTGTTTACTTGTTTTAGGGAACACAATGCACTCCTCCAGAGAGGCAGTTGGCAATTTACATCCCGCCCATCAGCATAACAAGGCACCCTTTTCTCCAGGGCCTGTCTTGCCTTTCTGGTTTTTACACATTTTGTGGATGTCCCTTTTGACCGGTGGGAAGTGATACTTCTTTGTAGTGCAGATTTGCATTGCCTGCTTGCTTGCTTGGCCAAAAAGGGCGTATGCGTTTTCTCCTGAATATATTCAGGAGAAAACACATACGTCCTTTTTGGCCAAGTGCATCATTGTCGAAGTTGTGCCCCTCTTCCTGTGCTTTAAAGGCGATTCCAACGTACCTCTTGAAATCTGTTTCCTGCTATTCTGCCACGCTTTCAAGTCCGCCTCGTTGCCTTCCCTCAACAGATTTTTGGACGATAGTTGTCCTTTATTACTCGGCCAATTTGTGAATTGCTGTGCCCCTGAGCTCCATTTTTCAACTCGTTTTTGGTGAGCTGACCGCAAGTCCAAAATTTTGGTTCAGGATCTATACTGATTCCCGGTGGGTGGCTGAGACTTTGGTTAATTCTTCTTCCTGCCGGGAAATTACAGTGATATGTGCCCGTCCAAATGCCTAACAGCTACTCTCTCATTGGTTCTCCCTCTTCCCTTTCATCCTCTGCCAAATTGGCAACCTGTGCGAACCAGGAGGTTAAAGGGGCTGTCTCTCCAAGTTGGGAGGTTGATAATAAAGCAGATGGAAAGTCAAACCGGAGCACCAGGAGAGGGACTATTCGTTGAGTTTTAGAAACCTTTCGTATTCACAGTGTGTCCGTTCTCTAGGATTCCCGTACATGTTATATCTGTAGTAATATTCCCTTCAACCTGGAGAGTTGGGACCCATGGAATGTGTGCCATGCATTATTGCTTTAAAGGGTCTGCATTTGCTCACCCAATCTCACCAATCCTCTCAGTCCCAAGTGTCCAGCCTTATGCCACATCCAGCTGTCCTTGTAGAGAGGGTCATTTCAGGTTTCATCAGAGACCCTGAAGGAATTGTAAAGAATTTCCCAGTTTTTTTGTTTTATTTTTGAAATTCCTTTTTATAGTGGGTTTGAGCTGATTCTCGCTGCCATATTTATCCCAGTCTAGACACACTTGATTCCCTTACGGAGACATATCAATACATAGGTTTTAAGATTCTTACTAGTCAGATATATTCCTCTGCGGGAAATATGGGGTTTTGAGTCCCTTTCACTGAGGAAGGTGTAGGTCTTGTCTATTCCATAGTTGGTTTTTGGAACGGTACCTGTGCTTATATCAAACTCTGGTTTTATGCATCACCCCACCTCTCCTTCCCCCTTAAGCAGGCATAAGAGTGTTTTCTAAATGTGAGACTCTGTTCTCTTTCCTAACTCAGTTCAAGTGTAGCCATGTTTACAGGATCTTCATAAGTGATATCTTATGATAAGTTTCTTTTTCTGTGTGACTTATTTCACTTAGAATCATCGTACCTGAATCCACCCATTTTGCTGCTACTGGTCTTATGACATTGATTTCATGGCTGAGGGATATTCCATCGTACGTAAGTACCACAATTTTTTGAACCATTTTTATATTTCCTGGGATATTTAAGGTGTACCCAAGTTGAGGTCCTTGTAAGCAGTGCAGCCCTAAATTTTGGGGTGGCTGTGTCTTTTTGATTTTCAGTTTTCCCAAGGTATATTCCCTAGACTGGAAGTGCCCTTGGCTCTGTAGCTCTGTTGTTTACTTGTTTTAGGGAACACAATGCACTCCTCCAGAGAGGCAGTTGGCAATTTACATCCCGCCCATCAGCATAACAAGGCTCCCTGTTCTCCAGGGCCTGTCTTGCCTTTCTGGTTTTTACACATTTTGTGGATGTCCCTTTTGACCGGTGGGAAGTGATACTTCTTTGTAGTGCAGATTTGCATTGCCCGCTTGCTTGCTTGGCCAAAAAGGGCGTATGCGTTTTCTCCTGAATATATTCAGGAGAAAACGCATACGCCCTTTTTGGCCAAGTGTATCATTGTCGAAGTTGTGCCCCTCTTCCTGTGCTTTAAAGGCGATTCCAATGTACCTCTTGAAATATCTTTCCTGCTATTCTGCCACGCTTTCAAGTCCGCCTCGTTGCCTTCCCTCAACAGATTTTTGGACGATAGTTGTCCTTTATTACTCGGCCAGTTTGTGAATTGCTGTGCCCCTGAGCTCCATTTTTCAACTCGTTTTTGGTGAGCTGACCGCAAGTCCAAAATTTTGGTTCAGGATCTATACTGATTCCTGGTGGGTGGCTGAGACTTTGGTTAATTCTTCTTCCTGCCGGGAAATTACAGTGATATGTGCCCGTCCAAATGCCTAACAGCTACTCTCTCATTGGTTCTCCCTCTTCCCTTTCATCCTCTGCCAAATTGGCAACCTGTGCGAACCAGGAGGTTAAAGGGGCTGTCTCTCCAAGTTGGGAGGTTGATAATAAAGCAGATGGAAAGTCAAACCGGAGCACCAGGAGAGGGACTCTTCGTTGAGTTTTAGAAACCTTTCGTATTCACAGTGTGTCCGTTCTCTAGGATTCCCGTACATGTTATATCTGTAGTAATATTCCCTTCAACCTGGAGAGTTGGGACCCATGGAATGTGTGCCATGCATTATTGCTTTAAAGGGTCTGCATTTGCTCACCCAATCTCACCAATCCTCTCAGTCCCAAGTGTCCAGCCTTATGCCACATCCAGCTGTCATTGTAGATAGGGTCATTTCAGGTTTCATCAGAGACCCTGAAGGAATTGTAAAGAATTTCCCAGTTTTTTGTTTTATTTTTGAAATTCCTTTTTATAGTGGGTTTGAGCTGATTCTCGCTGCCATATTTATCCCAGTCTAGACACACTTGATTCCCTTACGGAGACATATCAATACATAGGTTTTAAGATTCTTACTAGTCAGATATATTCTTCTCCTGGAAATATGGGGATTTGAGTCCCTTTCACTGAGGAAGGTGTAGGTCTTGTCTATTCCATAGTTGGTTTTTGGAACGGTACCTGTGCTTATATCAAACTCTGGTTTTATGCATCACCCCACCTCTCCTTCCCCCTTAAGCAGGCATAAGAGTGTTTTCTAAATGTGAGACACTGTTCTCTTTCCTAACTCAGTTCAAGTGTAGCCATGTTTACAGGATCTTCATAAGTGATATCTTATGATAAGTTTCTTTTTCTGTGTGACTTATTTCACTTAGAATCATCGTACCTGAATCCACCCATTTTGCTGCTACTGGTCTTATGACATTGATTTCATGGCTGAGGGATATTCCATCGTACGTAAGTACCACAATTTTTTGAACCAATTTTATATTTCCTGGGATATTTAAGGTGTACCCAAGTTGAGGTCCTTGTAAGCAGTGCAGCCCTAAATTTTGGGGTGGCTCTGTCTTATTGATTTTCAGTTTTTCCCAGGTATATTCCCTAGACTGGAAGTGCCCTTGGCTCTGTAGCTCTGTTGTTTACTTGTTTTAGGGAACACAATGCACTCCTCCAGAGAGGCAGTTGGCAATTTACATCCCTCCCATCAGCATAACAAGGCTCCCTGTTCTCCAGCGCCTGTCTTGCCTTTCTGGTTTTTACACATTTTGTGGATGTCCCTTTTGACCGGTGGGAAGTGATACTTCTTTGTAGTGCAGATTTGCATTGCCCACTTGCTTGCTTGGCCAAAAAGGGCGTATGCGTTTTCTCCTGAATATATTCAGGAGAAAACGCATACGCCCTTTTTGGCCAAGTGCATCATTGTCGAAGTTGTGCCCCTCTTCCTGTGCTTTAAAGGCGATTCCAACGTACCTCTTGAAATCTGTTTCCTGCTATTCTGCCTCGCTTTCAAGTCCGCCTCGTTGCCTTCCCTCAACAGATTTTTGGACGATAGTTGTCCTTTATTACTCGGCCAGTTTGTGAATTGCTGTGCCCCTGAGCTCCATTTTTCAACTCGTTTTTGGTGAGCTGACCGCAAGTCCAAAATTTTGGTTCTGGATCTATACTGATTCCCGGTGGGTGGCTGAGACTCTGGTTAATTCTTCTTCCTGCCGGGAAATTACAGTGATATGTGCCCGTCCAAATGCCTAACAGCTACTCTCTCATTGGTTCTCCCTCTTCCCTATCATCCTCTGCCAAATTGGAAACCTGTGCGAACCAGGAGGTTAAAGGGGCTGTCTCTCCAAGTTGGGAGGTTGATAATAAAGCAGATGGAAAGTCAAACCGGAGCACCAGGAGAGGGACTATTCGTTGAGTTTTAGAAACCTTTCATATTCACAGTGTGTCCGTTCTCTAGGATTCCCGTACATGTTATATCTGTAGTAATATTCCCTTCAACCTGGAGAGTTGGGACCCATGGAATGTGTGCCATGCATTATTGCTTTAAAGGGTCTGCATTTGCTCACCCAATCTCACCAATCCTCTCAGTCCCAAGTGTCCAGCCTTATGCCACATCCAGCTGTCATTGTAGATAGGGTCATTTCAGGTTTCATCAGAGACCCTGAAGGAATTGTAAAGAATTTCACAGTTTTTTTTGTTTTGGTTTTGAAATTCCTTTTTATAGTGGGTTTGAGCTGATTCTCGCTGCCATGTTTGTGCCAGTCTAGACACACTTGATTCCCTTACGGAGACATATCAATACATAGGTTTTAAGATTCTTACTAGTCAGATATATTCTTCTCCTGGAAATATGGGGTTTTGAGTCCCTTTCACTGAGGAAGGTGTAGGTCTTGTCTATTCCATAGTTGGTTTTTGGAACGGTACCTGTGCTTATATCAAACTCTGGTTTTATGCATCACCCCACCTCTCCTTCCCCCTTAAGCAGGCATAAGAGTGTTTTCTAAATGTGAGACACTGTTCTCTTTCCTAACTCAGTTCAAGTGTAGCCATGTTTACAGGATCTTCATAAGTGATATCTTATGATAAGTTTCTTTTTCTGTGTGACTTATTTCACTTAAAATCATCGTACCTGAATCCACCCATTTTGCTGCTACTGGTCTTATGACATTGATTTCATGGCTGAGGGATATTCCATCGTACGTAAGTACCACAATTTTTTGAACCAATTTTATATTTCCTGGGATATTTAAGGTGTACCCAAGTTGAGGTCCTTGTAAGCAGTGCAGCCCTAAATTTTGGGGTGGCTGTGTCTTTTTGATTTTCAGTTTTCCCAAGGTATATTCCCTAGACTGGAAGTGCCCTTGGCTCTGTAGCTCTGTTGTTTACTTGTTTTAGGGAACACAATGCACTCCTCCAGAGAGGCAGTTGGCAATTTACATCCCGCCCATCAGCATAACAAGGCACCCTGTTCTCCAGGGCCTGTCTTGCCTTTCTGGTTTTTACACATTTTGTGGATGTCCCTTTTGACCGGTGGGAAGTGATACTTCTTTGTAGTGCAGATTTGCATTGCCCGCTTGCTTGCTTGGCCAAAAAGGGCGTATGCGTTTTCTCCTGAATATATTCAGGAGAAAACGCATACGCCCTTTTTGGCCAAGTGCATCATTGTCGAAGTTGTGCCCCTCTTCCTGTGCTTTAAAGGCAATTCCAACGTACCTCTTGAAATCTGTTTCCTGCTATTCTGCCTCGCTTTCAAGTCCGCCTCGTTGCCTTCCCTCAACAGATTTTTGGACGATAGTTGTCCTTTATTACTCGGCCAGTTTGTGAATTGCTGTGCCCCTGAGCTCCATTTTTCAACTCGTTTTTGGTGAGCTGACCGCAAGTCCAAAATTTTGGTTCAGGATCTATAATGATTCCTGGTGGGTGGCTGAGACTTTGGTTAATTCTTCTTCCTGCCGGGAAATTACAGTGATATGTGCCCGTCCAAATGCCTAACAGCTACTCTCTCATTGGTTCTCCCTCTTCCCTTTCATCCTCTGCCAAATTGGCAACCTGTGCGAACCAGGAGGTTAAAGGGGCTGTCTCTCCAAGTTGGGAGGTTGATAATAAAGCAGATGGAAAGTCAAACCGGAGCACCAGGAGAGGGACTCTTCGTTGAGTTTTAGAAACCTTTCGTATTCACAGTGTGTCCGTTCTCTAGGATTCCCGTACATGTTATATCTGTAGTAATATTCCCTTCAACCTGGAGAGTTGGGACCCATGGAATATGTGTCATGCATTATTGCTTTAAAGGGTCTGCATTTGCTCACCCAATCTCACCAATCCTCTCAGTCCCAAGTGTCCAGCCTTATGCCACATCCAGCTGTCATTGTAGATAGGGTCATTTCAGGTTTCATCAGAGACCCTGAAGGAATTGTAAAGAATTTCCCAGTTTTTTTGTTTTATTTTTGAAATTCCTTTTTATAGTGGGTTTGAGCTGATTCTCGCTGCCATATTTATCCCAGTCTAGACACACTTGATTCCCTTATGGAGACATATCAATACATAGGTTTTAAGATTCTTACTAGTCAGATATATTCTTCTCCTGGAAATATGGGGTTTTGAGTCCCTTTCACTGAGGAAGGTGTAGGTCTTGTCTATTCCATAGTTGGTTTTTGGAACGGTACCTGTGCTTATATCAAACTCTGGTTTTATGCATCACCCCACCTCTCCTTCCCCCTTAAGCAGGCATAAGAGTGTTTTCTAAATGTGAGACACTGTTCTCTTTCCTAACTCAGTTCAAGTGTAGCCATGTTTACAGGATCTTCATAAGTGATATCTTATGATAAGTTTCTTTTTCTGTGTGACTTATTTCACTTAAAATCATCGTACCTGAATCCACCCATTTTGCTGCTACTGGTCTTATGACATTGATTTCATGGCTGAGGGATATTCCATCGTACGTAAGTACCACAATTTTTTGAACCAATTTTATATTTCCTGGGATATTTAAGGTGTACCCAAGTTGAGGTCCTTGTAAGCAGTGCAGCCCTAAATTTTGGGGTGGCTCTGTCTTATTGATTTTCAGTTTTTCCCAGGTATATTCCCTAGACTGGAAGTGCCCTTGGCTCTGTAGCTCTGTTGTTTACTTGTTTTAGGGAACACAATGCACTCCTCCAGAGAGGCAGTTGGCAATTTACATCCCGCCCATCAGCATAACAAGGCTCCCTGTTCTCCAGGGCCTGTCTTGCCTTTCTGGTTTTTACACATTTTGTGGATGTCCCTTTTGACCGGTGGGAAGTGATACTTCTTTGTAGTGCAGATTTGCATTGCCCACTTGCTTGCTTGGCCAAAAAGGGCGTATGCGTTTTCTCCTGAATATATTCAGGAGAAAATGCATACGCCCTTTTTGGCCAAGTGCATCATTGTCGAAGTTGTGCCCCTCTTCCTGTGCTTTAAAGGCGATTCCAACGTACCTCTTGAAATGTTTCCTGCTATTCTGCCACGCTTTCAAGTCCGCCTCGTTGCCTTCCCTCAACAGATTTTTGGACGATAGTTGTCCTTTATTACTCGGCCAGTTTGTGAATTGCTGTGCCCCTGAGCTCCATTTTTCAACTCGTTTTTGGTGAGCTGACCGCAAGTCCAAAATTTTGGTTCAGGATCTATACTGATTCCCGGTGGGTGGCTGAGACTTTGGTTAATTCTTCTTCCTGCCGGGAAATTACAGTGATATGTGCCCGTCCAAATGCCTAACAGCTACTCTCTCATTGGTTCTCCCTCTTCCCTTTCATCCTCTGCCAAATTGGCAACCTGTGCGAACCAGGAGGTTAAAGGGGCTGTCTCTCCAAGTTGGGAGGTTGATAATAAAGCAGATGGAAAGTCAAACCGGAGCACCAGGAGAGGGACTATTCGTTGAGTTTTAGAAACCTTTCGTATTCACAGTGTGTCCGTTCTCTAGGATTCCCGTACATGTTATATCTGTAGTAATATTCCCTTCAACCTGGAGAGTTGGGACCCATGGAATATGTGTCATGCATTATTGCTTTAAAGGGTCTGTATTTGCTCACCCAATCTCACCAATCCTCTCAGTCCCAAGTGTCCAGCCTTATGCCACATCCAGCTGTCCTTGTAGATAGGGTCATTTCAGGTTTCATCAGAGACCCTGAAGGAATTGTAAAGAATTTCCCAGTTTTTTTGTTTTATTTTTGAAATTCCTTTTTATAGTGGGTTTGAGCTGATTCTCGCTGCCATATTTATCCCAGTCTAGACACACTTGATTCCCTTACGGAGACATATCAATACATAGGTTTTAAGATTCTTACTAGTCAGATATATTCCTCTGCGGGAAATATGGGATTTTGAGTCCCTTTCACTGAGGAGGGTGTAGGTCTTATATATTCCATAGTTGGTTTTTGGAACGGTACCTGTGCTTATATCAAACTCTGGTTTTATGCATCACCCCACCTCTCCTTCCCCCTTAAGCAGGCATAAGAGTGTTTTCTAAATGTGAGACACTGTTCTCTTTCCTAACTCAGTTCAAGTGTAGCCATGTTTACAGGATCTTCATAAGTGATAACTTATGATAAGTTTCTTTTTCTCTGTGACTTATTTCACTTAAAATCATCGTACCTGAATCCACCCATTTTGCTGCTACTGGTCCTATGACATTGATTTCATGGCTGAGGGATATTCCATCGTACGTAAGTACCACAATTTTTTGAACCAATTTTATATTTCCTGGGATATTTAAGGTGTACCCAAGTTGAGGTCCTTGTAAGCAGTGCAGCCCTAAATTTTGGGGTGGCTCTGTCTTATTGATTTTCAGTTTTTCCCAGGTATATTCCCTAGACTGGAAGTGCCCTTGGCTCTGTAGCTCTGTTGTTTACTTGTTTTAGGGAACACAATGCACTCCTCCAGAGAGGCAGTTGGCAATTTACATCCTGCCCATCAGCATAACAAGGCTCCCTGTTCTCCAGCGCCTGTCTTGCCTTTCTGGTTTTTACAAATTTTGTGGATGTCCCTTTTGACCGGTGGGAAGTGATACTTCTTTGTAGTGCAGATTTGCATTGCCCACTTGCTTGCTTGGCCAAAAAGGGCGTATGCGTTTTCTCCTGAATATATTCAGGAGAAAACGCATACGCCCTTTTTGGCCAAGTGCATCATTGTCGAAGTTGTGCCCCTCTTCCTGTGTTTTAAAGGCGATTCCAACGTACCTCTTGAAATCTGTTTCCTGCTATTCTGCCTCGCTTTCAAGTCCGCCTCGTTGCCTTCCCTCAACAGATTTTTGGACGATAGTTGTCCTTTATTACTCGGCCAGTTTGTGAATTGCTGTGCCCCTGAGCTCCATTTTTCAACTCGTTTTTGGTGAGCTGACCGCAAGTCCAAAATTTTGGTTCTGGATCTATACTGATTCCCGGTGTTTGGCTGAGACTTTGGTTAATTCTTCTTCCTGCCGGGAAATTACAGTGATATGTGCCCGTCCAAATGCCTAACAGCTACTCTCTCATTGGTTCTCCCTCTTCCCTTTCATCCTCTGCCAAATTGGCAACCTGTGCGAACCAGGAGGTTAAAGGGGCTGTCTCTCCAAGTTGGGAGGTTGATAATAAAGCAGATGGAAAGTCAAACCGGAGCACCAGGAGAGGGACTATTCGTTGAGTTTTAGAAACCTTTCGTATTCACAGTGTGTCCGTTCTCTAGGATTCCCGTACATGTTATATCTGTAGTAATATTCCCTTCAACCTGGAGAGTTGGGACCCATGGAATGTGTGCCATGCATTATTGCTTTAAAGGGTCTGCATTTGCTCACCCAATCTCACCAATCCTCTCAGTCCCAAGTGTCCAGCCTTATGCCACATCCAGCTGTCATTGTAGATAGGGTCATTTCAGGTTTCATCAGAGACCCTGAAGGAATTGTAAAGAATTTCCCAGTTTTTTTGTTTTATTTTTGAAATTCCTTTTTATAGTGGGTTTGAGCTGATTCTCGCTGCCATATTTATCCCAGTCTAGACACACTTGATTCCCTTACGGAGACATATCAATACATAGGTTTTAAGATTCTTACTAGTCAGATATATTCCTCTGCGGGAAATATGGGGTTTTGAGTCCCTTTCACTGAGGAAGGTGTAGGTCTTGTCTATTCCATAGTTGGTTTTTGGAACGGTACCTGTGCTTATATCAAACTCTGGTTTTATGCATCACCCCACCTCTCCTTCCCCCTTAAGCAGGCATAAGAGTGTTTTCTAAATGTGAGACACTGTTCTCTTTCCTAACTCAGTTCAAGTGTAGCCATGTTTACAGGATCTTCATAAGTGATATCTTATGATAAGTTTCTTTTTCTGTGTGACTTATTTCACTTAGAATCATCGTACCTGAATCCACCCATTTTGCTGCTACTGGTCTTATGACATTGATTTCATGGCTGAGGGATATTCCATCGTACGTAAGTACCACAATTTTTTGAACCATTTTTATATTTCCTGGGATATTTAAGGTGTACCCAAGTTGAGGTCCTTGTAAGCAGTGCAGCCCTAAATTTTGGGGTGGCTGTGTCTTTTTGATTTTCAGTTTTCCCAAGGTATATTCCCTAGACTGGAAGTGCCCTTGGCTCTGTAGCTCTGTTGTTTACTTGTTTTAGGGAACACAATGCACTCCTCCAGAGAGGCAGTTGGCAATTTACATCCCGCCCATCAGCATAACAAGGCACCCTTTTCTCCAGGGCCTGTCTTGCCTTTCTGGTTTTTACACATTTTGTGGATGTCCCTTTTGACCGGTGGGAAGTGATACTTCTTTGTAGTGCAGATTTGCATTGCCTGCTTGCTTGCTTGGCCAAAAAGGGCGTATGCGTTTTCTCCTGAATATATTCAGGAGAAAACACATACGCCCTTTTTGGCCAAGTGCATCATTGTCGAAGTTGTGCCCCTCTTCCTGTGCTTTAAAGGCGATTCCAACGTACCTCTTGAAATCTGTTTCCTGCTATTCTGCCACGCTTTCAAGTCCGCCTCGTTGCCTTCCCTCAACAGATTTTTGGACGATAGTTGTCCTTTATTACTCGGCCAATTTGTGAATTGCTGTGCCCCTGAGCTCCATTTTTCAACTCGTTTTTGGTGAGCTGACCGCAAGTCCAAAATTTTGGTTCAGGATCTATACTGATTCCCGGTGGGTGGCTGAGACTTTGGTTAATTCTTCTTCCTGCCGGGAAATTACAGTGATATGTGCCCGTCCAAATGCCTAACAGCTACTCTCTCATTGGTTCTCCCTCTTCCCTTTCATCCTCTGCCAAATTGGCAACCTGTGCGAACCAGGAGGTTAAAGGGGCTGTCTCTCCAAGTTGGGAGGTTGATAATAAAGCAGATGGAAAGTCAAACCGGAGCACCAGGAGAGGGACTATTCGTTGAGTTTTAGAAACCTTTCGTATTCACAGTGTGTCCGTTCTCTAGGATTCCCGTACATGTTATATCTGTAGTAATATTCCCTTCAACCTGGAGAGTTGGGACCCATGGAATGGGTGCCATGCATTATTGCTTTAAAGGGTCTGCATTTGCTCACCCAATCTCACCAATCCTCTCAGTCCCAAGTGTCCAGCCTTATGCCACATCCAGCTGTCCTTGTAGAGAGGGTCATTTCAGGTTTCATCAGAGACCCTGAAGGAATTGTAAAGAATTTCCCAGTTTTTTTGTTTTATTTTTGAAATTCCTTTTTATAGTGGGTTTGAGCTGATTCTCGCTGCCATATTTATCCCAGTCTAGACACACTTGATTCCCTTACGGAGACATATCAATACATAGGTTTTAAGATTCTTACTAGTCAGATATATTCCTCTGCGGGAAATATGGGATTTTGAGTCCCTTTCACTGAGGAGGGTGTAGGTCTTGTATATTCCATAGTTGGTTTTTGGAACGGTACCTGTGCTTATATCAAACTCTGGTTTTATGCATCACCCCACCTCTCCTTCCCCCTTAAGCAGGCATAAGAGTGTTTTCTAAATGTGAGACACTGTTCTCTTTCCTAACTCAGTTCAAGTGTAGCCATGTTTACAGGATCTTCATAAGTGATAACTTATGATAAGTTTCTTTTTCTCTGTGACTTATTTCACTTAAAATCATCGTACCTGAATCCACCCATTTTGCTGCTACTGGTCCTATGACATTGATTTCATGGCTGAGGGATATTCCATCGTACGTAAGTACCACAATTTTTTGAACCAATTTTATATTTCCTGGGATATTTAAGGTGTACCCAAGTTGAGGTCCTTGTAAGCAGTGCAGCCCTAAATTTTGGGGTGGCTCTGTCTTATTGATTTTCAGTTTTTCCCAGGTATATTCCCTAGACTGGAAGTGCCCTTGGCTCTGTAGCTCTGTTGTTTACTTGTTTTAGGGAACACAATGCACTCCTCCAGAGAGGCAGTTGGCAATTTACATCCTGCCCATCAGCATAACAAGGCTCCCTGTTCTCCAGCGCCTGTCTTGCCTTTCTGGTTTTTACAAATTTTGTGGATGTCCCTTTTGACCGGTGGGAAGTGATACTTCTTTGTAGTGCAGATTTGCATTGCCCACTTGCTTGCTTGGCCAAAAAGGGCGTATGCGTTTTCTCCTGAATATATTCAGGAGAAAACGCATACGCCCTTTTTGGCCAAGTGCATCATTGTCGAAGTTGTGCCCCTCTTCCTGTGTTTTAAAGGCGATTCCAACGTACCTCTTGAAATCTGTTTCCTGCTATTCTGCCTCGCTTTCAAGTCCGCCTCGTTGCCTTCCCTCAACAGATTTTTGGACGATAGTTGTCCTTTATTACTCGGCCAGTTTGTGAATTGCTGTGCCCCTGAGCTCCATTTTTCAACTCGTTTTTGGTGAGCTGACCGCAAGTCCAAAATTTTGGTTCTGGATCTATACTGATTCCCGGTGTTTGGCTGAGACTTTGGTTAATTCTTCTTCCTGCCGGGAAATTACAGTGATATGTGCCCGTCCAAATGCCTAACAGCTACTCTCTCATTGGTTCTCCCTCTTCCCTTTCATCCTCTGCCAAATTGGCAACCTGTGCGAACCAGGAGGTTAAAGGGGCTGTCTCTCCAAGTTGGGAGGTTGATAATAAAGCAGATGGAAAGTCAAACCGGAGCACCAGGAGAGGGACTATTCGTTGAGTTTTAGAAACCTTTCGTATTCACAGTGTGTCCGTTCTCTAGGATTCCCGTACATGTTATATCTGTAGTAATATTCCCTTCAACCTGGAGAGTTGGGACCCATGGAATGTGTGCCATGCATTATTGCTTTAAAGGGTCTGCATTTGCTCACCCAATCTCACCAATCCTCTCAGTCCCAAGTGTCCAGCCTTATGCCACATCCAGCTGTCATTGTAGATAGGGTCATTTCAGGTTTCATCAGAGACCCTGAAGGAATTGTAAAGAATTTCCCAGTTTTTTTGTTTTATTTTTGAAATTCCTTTTTATAGTGGGTTTGAGCTGATTCTCGCTGCCATATTTATCCCAGTCTAGACACACTTGATTCCCTTACGGAGACATATCAATACATAGGTTTTAAGATTCTTACTAGTCAGATATATTCCTCTGCGGGAAATATGGGGTTTTGAGTCCCTTTCACTGAGGAAGGTGTAGGTCTTGTCTATTCCATAGTTGGTTTTTGGAACGGTACCTGTGCTTATATCAAACTCTGGTTTTATGCATCACCCCACCTCTCCTTCCCCCTTAAGCAGGCATAAGAGTGTTTTCTAAATGTGAGACACTGTTCTCTTTCCTAACTCAGTTCAAGTGTAGCCATGTTTACAGGATCTTCATAAGTGATATCTTATGATAAGTTTCTTTTTCTGTGTGACTTATTTCACTTAGAATCATCGTACCTGAATCCACCCATTTTGCTGCTACTGGTCTTATGACATTGATTTCATGGCTGAGGGATATTCCATCGTACGTAAGTACCACAATTTTTTGAACCATTTTTATATTTCCTGGGATATTTAAGGTGTACCCAAGTTGAGGTCCTTGTAAGCAGTGCAGCCCTAAATTTTGGGGTGGCTGTGTCTTTTTGATTTTCAGTTTTCCCAAGGTATATTCCCTAGACTGGAAGTGCCCTTGGCTCTGTAGCTCTGTTGTTTACTTGTTTTAGGGAACACAATGCACTCCTCCAGAGAGGCAGTTGGCAATTTACATCCCGCCCATCAGCATAACAAGGCACCCTTTTCTCCAGGGCCTGTCTTGCCTTTCTGGTTTTTACACATTTTGTGGATGTCCCTTTTGACCGGTGGGAAGTGATACTTCTTTGTAGTGCAGATTTGCATTGCCTGCTTGCTTGCTTGGCCAAAAAGGGCGTATGCGTTTTCTCCTGAATATATTCAGGAGAAAACACATACGCCCTTTTTGGCCAAGTGCATCATTGTCGAAGTTGTGCCCCTCTTCCTGTGCTTTAAAGGCGATTCCAACGTACCTCTTGAAATCTGTTTCCTGCTATTCTGCCACGCTTTCAAGTCCGCCTCGTTGCCTTCCCTCAACAGATTTTTGGACGATAGTTGTCCTTTATTACTCGGCCAATTTGTGAATTGCTGTGCCCCTGAGCTCCATTTTTCAACTCGTTTTTGGTGAGCTGACCGCAAGTCCAAAATTTTGGTTCAGGATCTATACTGATTCCCGGTGGGTGGCTGAGACTTTGGTTAATTCTTCTTCCTGCCGGGAAATTACAGTGATATGTGCCCGTCCAAATGCCTAACAGCTACTCTCTCATTGGTTCTCCCTCTTCCCTTTCATCCTCTGCCAAATTGGCAACCTGTGCGAACCAGGAGGTTAAAGGGGCTGTCTCTCCAAGTTGGGAGGTTGATAATAAAGCAGATGGAAAGTCAAACCGGAGCACCAGGAGAGGGACTATTCGTTGAGTTTTAGAAACCTTTCGTATTCACAGTGTGTCCGTTCTCTAGGATTCCCGTACATGTTATATCTGTAGTAATATTCCCTTCAACCTGGAGAGTTGGGACCCATGGAATGGGTGCCATGCATTATTGCTTTAAAGGGTCTGCATTTGCTCACCCAATCTCACCAATCCTCTCAGTCCCAAGTGTCCAGCCTTATGCCACATCCAGCTGTCCTTGTAGAGAGGGTCATTTCAGGTTTCATCAGAGACCCTGAAGGAATTGTAAAGAATTTCCCAGTTTTTTTGTTTTATTTTTGAAATTCCTTTTTATAGTGGGTTTGAGCTGATTCTCGCTGCCATATTTATCCCAGTCTAGACACACTTGATTCCCTTACGGAGACATATCAATACATAGGTTTTAAGATTCTTACTAGTCAGATATATTCCTCTGCGGGAAATATGGGGTTTTGAGTCCCTTTCACTGAGGAAGGTGTAGGTCTTGTCTATTCCATAGTTGGTTTTTGGAACGGTACCTGTGCTTATATCAAACTCTGGTTTTATGCATCACCCCACCTCTCCTTCCCCCTTAAGCAGGCATAAGAGTGTTTTCTAAATGTGAGACTCTGTTCTCTTTCCTAACTCAGTTCAAGTGTAGCCATGTTTACAGGATCTTCATAAGTGATATCTTATGATAAGTTTCTTTTTCTGTGTGACTTATTTCACTTAGAATCATCGTACCTGAATCCACCCATTTTGCTGCTACTGGTCTTATGACATTGATTTCATGGCTGAGGGATATTCCATCGTACGTAAGTACCACAATTTTTTGAACCATTTTTATATTTCCTGGGATATTTAAGGTGTACCCAAGTTGAGGTCCTTGTAAGCAGTGCAGCCCTAAATTTTGGGGTGGCTGTGTCTTTTTGATTTTCAGTTTTCCCAAGGTATATTCCCTAGACTGGAAGTGCCCTTGGCTCTGTAGCTCTGTTGTTTACTTGTTTTAGGGAACACAATGCACTCCTCCAGAGAGGCAGTTGGCAATTTACATCCCGCCCATCAGCATAACAAGGCTCCCTGTTCTCCAGGGCCTGTCTTGCCTTTCTGGTTTTTACACATTTTGTGGATGTCCCTTTTGACCGGTGGGAAGTGATACTTCTTTGTAGTGCAGATTTGCATTGCCCGCTTGCTTGCTTGGCCAAAAAGGGCGTATGCGTTTTCTCCTGAATATATTCAGGAGAAAACGCATACGCCCTTTTTGGCCAAGTGTATCATTGTCGAAGTTGTGCCCCTCTTCCTGTGCTTTAAAGGCGATTCCAATGTACCTCTTGAAATATCTTTCCTGCTATTCTGCCACGCTTTCAAGTCCGCCTCGTTGCCTTCCCTCAACAGATTTTTGGACGATAGTTGTCCTTTATTACTCGGCCAGTTTGTGAATTGCTGTGCCCCTGAGCTCCATTTTTCAACTCGTTTTTGGTGAGCTGACCGCAAGTCCAAAATTTTGGTTCAGGATCTATACTGATTCCTGGTGGGTGGCTGAGACTTTGGTTAATTCTTCTTCCTGCCGGGAAATTACAGTGATATGTGCCCGTCCAAATGCCTAACAGCTACTCTCTCATTGGTTCTCCCTCTTCCCTTTCATCCTCTGCCAAATTGGCAACCTGTGCGAACCAGGAGGTTAAAGGGGCTGTCTCTCCAAGTTGGGAGGTTGATAATAAAGCAGATGGAAAGTCAAACCGGAGCACCAGGAGAGGGACTCTTCGTTGAGTTTTAGAAACCTTTCGTATTCACAGTGTGTCCGTTCTCTAGGATTCCCGTACATGTTATATCTGTAGTAATATTCCCTTCAACCTGGAGAGTTGGGACCCATGGAATGTGTGCCATGCATTATTGCTTTAAAGGGTCTGCATTTGCTCACCCAATCTCACCAATCCTCTCAGTCCCAAGTGTCCAGCCTTATGCCACATCCAGCTGTCATTGTAGATAGGGTCATTTCAGGTTTCATCAGAGACCCTGAAGGAATTGTAAAGAATTTCCCAGTTTTTTTGTTTTATTTTTGAAATTCCTTTTTATAGTGGGTTTGAGCTGATTCTCGCTGCCATATTTATCCCAGTCTAGACACACTTGATTCCCTTACGGAGACATATCAATACATAGGTTTTAAGATTCTTACTAGTCAGATATATTCTTCTCCTGGAAATATGGGGATTTGAGTCCCTTTCACTGAGGAAGGTGTAGGTCTTGTCTATTCCATAGTTGGTTTTTGGAACGGTACCTGTGCTTATATCAAACTCTGGTTTTATGCATCACCCCACCTCTCCTTCCCCCTTAAGCAGGCATAAGAGTGTTTTCTAAATGTGAGACACTGTTCTCTTTCCTAACTCAGTTCAAGTGTAGCCATGTTTACAGGATCTTCATAAGTGATATCTTATGATAAGTTTCTTTTTCTGTGTGACTTATTTCACTTAGAATCATCGTACCTGAATCCACCCATTTTGCTGCTACTGGTCTTATGACATTGATTTCATGGCTGAGGGATATTCCATCGTACGTAAGTACCACAATTTTTTGAACCAATTTTATATTTCCTGGGATATTTAAGGTGTACCCAAGTTGAGGTCCTTGTAAGCAGTGCAGCCCTAAATTTTGGGGTGGCTCTGTCTTATTGATTTTCAGTTTTTCCCAGGTATATTCCCTAGACTGGAAGTGCCCTTGGCTCTGTAGCTCTGTTGTTTACTTGTTTTAGGGAACACAATGCACTCCTCCAGAGAGGCAGTTGGCAATTTACATCCCTCCCATCAGCATAACAAGGCTCCCTGTTCTCCAGCGCCTGTCTTGCCTTTCTGGTTTTTACACATTTTGTGGATGTCCCTTTTGACCGGTGGGAAGTGATACTTCTTTGTAGTGCAGATTTGCATTGCCCACTTGCTTGCTTGGCCAAAAAGGGCGTATGCGTTTTCTCCTGAATATATTCAGGAGAAAACGCATACGCCCTTTTTGGCCAAGTGCATCATTGTCGAAGTTGTGCCCCTCTTCCTGTGCTTTAAAGGCGATTCCAACGTACCTCTTGAAATCTGTTTCCTGCTATTCTGCCTCGCTTTCAAGTCCGCCTCGTTGCCTTCCCTCAACAGATTTTTGGACGATAGTTGTCCTTTATTACTCGGCCAGTTTGTGAATTGCTGTGCCCCTGAGCTCCATTTTTCAACTCGTTTTTGGTGAGCTGACCGCAAGTCCAAAATTTTGGTTCTGGATCTATACTGATTCCCGGTGGGTGGCTGAGACTCTGGTTAATTCTTCTTCCTGCCGGGAAATTACAGTGATATGTGCCCGTCCAAATGCCTAACAGCTACTCTCTCATTGGTTCTCCCTCTTCCCTATCATCCTCTGCCAAATTGGAAACCTGTGCGAACCAGGAGGTTAAAGGGGCTGTCTCTCCAAGTTGGGAGGTTGATAATAAAGCAGATGGAAAGTCAAACCGGAGCACCAGGAGAGGGACTATTCGTTGAGTTTTAGAAACCTTTCATATTCACAGTGTGTCCGTTCTCTAGGATTCCCGTACATGTTATATCTGTAGTAATATTCCCTTCAACCTGGAGAGTTGGGACCCATGGAATGTGTGCCATGCATTATTGCTTTAAAGGGTCTGCATTTGCTCACCCAATCTCACCAATCCTCTCAGTCCCAAGTGTCCAGCCTTATGCCACATCCAGCTGTCATTGTAGATAGGGTCATTTCAGGTTTCATCAGAGACCCTGAAGGAATTGTAAAGAATTTCACAGTTTTTTTTGTTTTGGTTTTGAAATTCCTTTTTATAGTGGGTTTGAGCTGATTCTCGCTGCCATGTTTGTGCCAGTCTAGACACACTTGATTCCCTTACGGAGACATATCAATACATAGGTTTTAAGATTCTTACTAGTCAGATATATTCTTCTCCTGGAAATATGGGGTTTTGAGTCCCTTTCACTGAGGAAGGTGTAGGTCTTGTCTATTCCATAGTTGGTTTTTGGAACGGTACCTGTGCTTATATCAAACTCTGGTTTTATGCATCACCCCACCTCTCCTTCCCCCTTAAGCAGGCATAAGAGTGTTTTCTAAATGTGAGACACTGTTCTCTTTCCTAACTCAGTTCAAGTGTAGCCATGTTTACAGGATCTTCATAAGTGATATCTTATGATAAGTTTCTTTTTCTGTGTGACTTATTTCACTTAAAATCATCGTACCTGAATCCACCCATTTTGCTGCTACTGGTCTTATGACATTGATTTCATGGCTGAGGGATATTCCATCGTACGTAAGTACCACAATTTTTTGAACCAATTTTATATTTCCTGGGATATTTAAGGTGTACCCAAGTTGAGGTCCTTGTAAGCAGTGCAGCCCTAAATTTTGGGGTGGCTGTGTCTTTTTGATTTTCAGTTTTCCCAAGGTATATTCCCTAGACTGGAAGTGCCCTTGGCTCTGTAGCTCTGTTGTTTACTTGTTTTAGGGAACACAATGCACTCCTCCAGAGAGGCAGTTGGCAATTTACATCCCGCCCATCAGCATAACAAGGCACCCTGTTCTCCAGGGCCTGTCTTGCCTTTCTGGTTTTTACACATTTTGTGGATGTCCCTTTTGACCGGTGGGAAGTGATACTTCTTTGTAGTGCAGATTTGCATTGCCCGCTTGCTTGCTTGGCCAAAAAGGGCGTATGCGTGTTCTCCTGAATATATTCAGGAGAAAACGCATACGCCCTTTTTGGCCAAGTGCATCATTGTCGAAGTTGTGCCCCTCTTCCTGTGCTTTAAAGGCGATTCCAACGTACCTCTTGAAATCTGTTTCCTGCTATTCTGCCTCGCTTTCAAGTCCGCCTCGTTGCCTTCCCTCAACAGATTTTTGGACGATAGTTGTCCTTTATTACTCGGCCAGTTTGTGAATTGCTGTGCCCCTGAGCTCCATTTTTCAACTCGTTTTTGGTGAGCTGACCGCAAGTCCAAAATTTTGGTTCAGGATCTATAATGATTCCTGGTGGGTGGCTGAGACTTTGGTTAATTCTTCTTCCTGCCGGGAAATTACAGTGATATGTGCCCGTCCAAATGCCTAACAGCTACTCTCTCATTGGTTCTCCCTCTTCCCTTTCATCCTCTGCCAAATTGGCAACCTGTGCGAACCAGGAGGTTAAAGGGGCTGTCTCTCCAAGTTGGGAGGTTGATAATAAAGCAGATGGAAAGTCAAACCGGAGCACCAGGAGAGGGACTCTTCGTTGAGTTTTAGAAACCTTTCGTATTCACAGTGTGTCCGTTCTCTAGGATTCCCGTACATGTTATATCTGTAGTAATATTCCCTTCAACCTGGAGAGTTGGGACCCATGGAATATGTGTCATGCATTATTGCTTTAAAGGGTCTGCATTTGCTCACCCAATCTCACCAATCCTCTCAGTCCCAAGTGTCCAGCCTTATGCCACATCCAGCTGTCATTGTAGATAGGGTCATTTCAGGTTTCATCAGAGACCCTGAAGGAATTGTAAAGAATTTCCCAGTTTTTTTGTTTTATTTTTGAAATTCCTTTTTATAGTGGGTTTGAGCTGATTCTCGCTGCCATATTTATCCCAGTCTAGACACACTTGATTCCCTTATGGAGACATATCAATACATAGGTTTTAAGATTCTTACTAGTCAGATATATTCTTCTCCTGGAAATATGGGGTTTTGAGTCCCTTTCACTGAGGAAGGTGTAGGTCTTGTCTATTCCATAGTTGGTTTTTGGAACGGTACCTGTGCTTATATCAAACTCTGGTTTTATGCATCACCCCACCTCTCCTTCCCCCTTAAGCAGGCATAAGAGTGTTTTCTAAATGTGAGACACTGTTCTCTTTCCTAACTCAGTTCAAGTGTAGCCATGTTTACAGGATCTTCATAAGTGATATCTTATGATAAGTTTCTTTTTCTGTGTGACTTATTTCACTTAAAATCATCGTACCTGAATCCACCCATTTTGCTGCTACTGGTCTTATGACATTGATTTCATGGCTGAGGGATATTCCATCGTACGTAAGTACCACAATTTTTTGAACCAATTTTATATTTCCTGGGATATTTAAGGTGTACCCAAGTTGAGGTCCTTGTAAGCAGTGCAGCCCTAAATTTTGGGGTGGCTCTGTCTTATTGATTTTCAGTTTTTCCCAGGTATATTCCCTAGACTGGAAGTGCCCTTGGCTCTGTAGCTCTGTTGTTTACTTGTTTTAGGGAACACAATGCACTCCTCCAGAGAGGCAGTTGGCAATTTACATCCCGCCCATCAGCATAACAAGGCTCCCTGTTCTCCAGGGCCTGTCTTGCCTTTCTGGTTTTTACACATTTTGTGGATGTCCCTTTTGACCGGTGGGAAGTGATACTTCTTTGTAGTGCAGATTTGCATTGCCCACTTGCTTGCTTGGCCAAAAAGGGCGTATGCGTTTTCTCCTGAATATATTCAGGAGAAAACGCATACGCCCTTTTTGGCCAAGTGCATCATTGTCGAAGTTGTGCCCCTCTTCCTGTGCTTTAAAGGCGATTCCAACGTACCTCTTGAAATGTTTCCTGCTATTCTGCCACGCTTTCAAGTCCGCCTCGTTGCCTTCCCTCAACAGATTTTTGGACGATAGTTGTCCTTTATTACTCGGCCAGTTTGTGAATTGCTGTGCCCCTGAGCTCCATTTTTCAACTCGTTTTTGGTGAGCTGACCGCAAGTCCAAAATTTTGGTTCAGGATCTATACTGATTCCCGGTGGGTGGCTGAGACTTTGGTTAATTCTTCTTCCTGCCGGGAAATTACAGTGATATGTGCCCGTCCAAATGCCTAACAGCTACTCTCTCATTGGTTCTCCCTCTTCCCTTTCATCCTCTGCCAAATTGGCAACCTGTGCGAACCAGGAGGTTAAAGGGGCTGTCTCTCCAAGTTGGGAGGTTGATAATAAAGCAGATGGAAAGTCAAACCGGAGCACCAGGAGAGGGACTATTCGTTGAGTTTTAGAAACCTTTCGTATTCACAGTGTGTCCGTTCTCTAGGATTCCCGTACATGTTATATCTGTAGTAATATTCCCTTCAACCTGGAGAGTTGGGACCCATGGAATATGTGTCATGCATTATTGCTTTAAAGGGTCTGTATTTGCTCACCCAATCTCACCAATCCTCTCAGTCCCAAGTGTCCAGCCTTATGCCACATCCAGCTGTCCTTGTAGATAGGGTCATTTCAGGTTTCATCAGAGACCCTGAAGGAATTGTAAAGAATTTCCCAGTTTTTTTGTTTTATTTTTGAAATTCCTTTTTATAGTGGGTTTGAGCTGATTCTCGCTGCCATATTTATCCCAGTCTAGACACACTTGATTCCCTTACGGAGACATATCAATACATAGGTTTTAAGATTCTTACTAGTCAGATATATTCCTCTGCGGGAAATATGGGATTTTGAGTCCCTTTCACTGAGGAGGGTGTAGGTCTTGTATATTCCATAGTTGGTTTTTGGAACGGTACCTGTGCTTATATCAAACTCTGGTTTTATGCATCACCCCACCTCTCCTTCCCCCTTAAGCAGGCATAAGAGTGTTTTCTAAATGTGAGACACTGTTCTCTTTCCTAACTCAGTTCAAGTGTAGCCATGTTTACAGGATCTTCATAAGTGATAACTTATGATAAGTTTCTTTTTCTCTGTGACTTATTTCACTTAAAATCATCGTACCTGAATCCACCCATTTTGCTGCTACTGGTCCTATGACATTGATTTCATGGCTGAGGGATATTCCATCGTACGTAAGTACCACAATTTTTTGAACCAATTTTATATTTCCTGGGATATTTAAGGTGTACCCAAGTTGAGGTCCTTGTAAGCAGTGCAGCCCTAAATTTTGGGGTGGCTCTGTCTTATTGATTTTCAGTTTTTCCCAGGTATATTCCCTAGACTGGAAGTGCCCTTGGCTCTGTAGCTCTGTTGTTTACTTGTTTTAGGGAACACAATGCACTCCTCCAGAGAGGCAGTTGGCAATTTACATCCTGCCCATCAGCATAACAAGGCTCCCTGTTCTCCAGCGCCTGTCTTGCCTTTCTGGTTTTTACAAATTTTGTGGATGTCCCTTTTGACCGGTGGGAAGTGATACTTCTTTGTAGTGCAGATTTGCATTGCCCACTTGCTTGCTTGGCCAAAAAGGGCATATGCGTTTTCTCCTGAATATATTCAGGAGAAAACGCATACGCCCTTTTTGGCCAAGTGCATCATTGTCGAAGTTGTGCCCCTCTTCCTGTGTTTTAAAGGCGATTCCAACGTACCTCTTGAAATCTGTTTCCTGCTATTCTGCCTCGCTTTCAAGTCCGCCTCGTTGCCTTCCCTCAACAGATTTTTGGACGATAGTTGTCCTTTATTACTCGGCCAGTTTGTGAATTGCTGTGCCCCTGAGCTCCATTTTTCAACTCGTTTTTGGTGAGCTGACCGCAAGTCCAAAATTTTGGTTCTGGATCTATACTGATTCCCGGTGGGTGGCTGAGACTTTGGTTAATTCTTCTTCCTGCCGGGAAATTACAGTGATATGTGCCCGTCCAAATGCCTAACAGCTACTCTCTCATTGGTTCTCCCTCTTCCCTTTCATCCTCTGCCAAATTGGCAACCTGTGCGAACCAGGAGGTTAAAGGGGCTGTCTCTCCAAGTTGGGAGGTTGATAATAAAGCAGATGGAAAGTCAAACCGGAGCACCAGGAGAGGGACTATTCGTTGAGTTTTAGAAACCTTTCGTATTCACAGTGTGTCCGTTCTCTAGGATTCCCGTACATGTTATATCTGTAGTAATATTCCCTTCAACCTGGAGAGTTGGGACCCATGGAATGTGTGCCATGCATTATTGCTTTAAAGGGTCTGCATTTGCTCACCCAATCTCACCAATCCTCTCAGTCCCAAGTGTCCAGCCTTATGCCACATCCAGCTGTCATTGTAGATAGGGTCATTTCAGGTTTCATCAGAGACCCTGAAGGAATTGTAAAGAATTTCCCAGTTTTTTTGTTTTATTTTTGAAATTCCTTTTTATAGTGGGTTTGAGCTGATTCTCGCTGCCATATTTATCCCAGTCTAGACACACTTGATTCCCTTACGGAGACATATCAATACATAGGTTTTAAGATTCTTACTAGTCAGATATATTCCTCTGCGGGAAATATGGGGTTTTGAGTCCCTTTCACTGAGGAAGGTGTAGGTCTTGTCTATTCCATAGTTGGTTTTTGGAATGGTACCTGTGCTTATATCAAACTCTGGTTTTATGCATCACCCCACCTCTCCTTCCCCCTTAAGCAGGCATAAGAGTGTTTTCTAAATGTGAGACACTGTTCTCTTTCCGAACTCAGTTCAAGTGTAGCCATGTTTACTGGATCTTCATAAGTGATATCTTATGATAAGTTTCTTTTTCTGTGTGCCTTATTTCACTTAGAATCATCATACCTGAATCCACCCATTTTGCTGCTACTGGTCTTATGACATTGATTTCATGGCTGAGGGATATTCCATCGTACGTAAGTACCACAATTTTTTGAACCATTTTTTATATTTCCTGGGATATTTAAGGTGTACCCAAGTTGAGGTCCTTGTAAGCAGTGCAGCCCTAAATTTTGGGGTGGCTGTGTCTTTTTGATTTTCAGTTTTCCCAAGGTATATTCCCTAGACTGGAAGTGCCCTTGGCTCTGTAGCTCTGTTGTTTACTTGTTTTAGGGAACACAATGCACTCCTCCAGAGAGGCAGTTGGCAATTTACATCCCGCCCATCAGCATAACAAGGCACCCTGTTCTCCAGGGCCTGTCTTGCCTTTCTGGTTTTTACACATTTTGTGGATGTCCCTTTTGACCGGTGGGAAGTGATACTTCTTTGTAGTGCAGATTTGCATTGCCCGCTTGCTTGCTTGGCCAAAAAGGGCGTATGCGTTTTCTCCTGAATATATTCAGGAGAAAACGCATACGCCCTTTTTGGCCAAGTGCATCATTGTCGAAGTTGTGCCCCTCTTCCTGTGCTTTAAAGGCGATTCCAACATACCTCTTGAAATCTGTTTCCTGCTATTCTGCCACGCTTTCAAGTCCGCCTCGTTGCCTTCCCTCAACAGATTTTTGGACGATAGTTGTCCTTTATTACTCGGCCAATTTGTGAATTGCTGTGCCCCTGAGCTCCATTTTTCAACTCGTTTTTGGTGAGCTGACCGCAAGTCCAAAATTTTGGTTCAGGATCTATACTGATTCCCGGTGGGTGGCTGAGACTTTGGTTAATTCTTCTTCCTGCCGGGAAATTACAGTGATATGTGCCCGTCCAAATGCCTAACAGCTACTCTCTCATTGGTTCTCCCTCTTCCCTTTCATCCTCTGCCAAATTGGCAACCTGTGCGAACCAGGAGGTTAAAGGGGCTGTCTCTCCAAGTTGGGAGGTTGATAATAAAGCAGATGGAAAGTCAAACCGAAGCACCAGGAGAGGGACTATTCGTTGAGTTTTAGAAACCTTTCGTATTCACAGTGTGTCCGTTCTCTAGGATTCCCATACATGTTATATCTGTAGTAATATTCCCTTCAACCTGGAGAGTTGGGACCCATGGAATGTGTGCCATGCATTATTGCTTTAAAGGGTCTGCATTTGCTCACCCAATCTCACCAATCCTCTCAGTCCCAAGTGTCCAGCCTTATGCCACATCCAGCTGTCATTGTAGATAGGGTCATTTCAGGTTTCATCAGAGACCCTGAAGGAATTGTAAAGAATTTCCCAGTTTTTTTGTTTTATTTTTGAAATTCCTTTTTATAGTGGGTTTGAGCTGATTCTCGCTGCCATATTTATCCCAGTCTAGACACACTTGATTCCCTTACGGAGACATATCAATACATAGGTTTTAAGATTCTTACTAGTCAGATATATTCCTCTGCGGGAAATATGGGGTTTTGAGTCCCTTTCACTGAGGAAGGTGTAGGTCTTGTCTATTCCATAGTTGGTTTTTGGAACGGTACCTGTGCTTATATCAAACTCTGGTTTTATGCATCACCCCACCTCTCCTTCCCCCTTAAGCAGGCATAAGAGTGTTTTCTAAATGTGAGACACTGTTCTCTTTCCTAACTCAGTTCAAGTGTAGCCATGTTTACAGGATCTTCATAAGTGATATCTTATGATAAGTTTCTTTTTCTGTGTGACTTATTTCACTTAGAATCATCGTACCTGAATCCACCCATTTTGCTGCTACTGGTCTTATGACATTGATTTCATGGCTGAGGGATATTCCATCGTACGTAAGTACCACAATTTTTTGAACCATTTTTATATTTCCTGGGATATTTAAGGTGTACCCAAGTTGAGGTCCTTGTAAGCAGTGCAGCCCTAAATTTTGGGGTGGCTGTGTCTTTTTGATTTTCAGTTTTCCCAAGGTATATTCCCTAGACTGGAAGTGCCCTTGGCTCTGTAGCTCTGTTGTTTACTTGTTTTAGGGAACACAATGCACTCCTCCAGAGAGGCAGTTGGCAATTTACATCCCGCCCATCAGCATAACAAGGCACCCTGTTCTCCAGGGCCTGTCTTGCCTTTCTGGTTTTTACACATTTTGTGGATGTCCCTTTTGACCGGTGGGAAGTGATACTTCTTTGTAGTGCAGATTTGCATTGCCCGCTTGCTTGCTTGGCCAAAAAGGGCGTATGCGTTTTCTCCTGAATATATTCAGGAGAAAACGCATACGCCCTTTTTGGCCAAGTGCATCATTGTCGAAGTTGTGCCCCTCTTCCTGTGCTTTAAAGGCGATTCCAACGTACCTCTTGAAATCTGTTTCCTGCTATTCTGCCACGCTTTCAAGTCCGCCTCGTTGCCTTCCCTCAACAGATTTTTGGACGATAGTTGTCCTTTATTACTCGGCCAATTTGTGAATTGCTGTGCCCCTGAGCTCCATTTTTCAACTCGTTTTTGGTGAGCTGACCGCAAGTCCAAAATTTTGGTTCAGGATCTATACTGATTCCCGGTGGGTGGCTGAGACTTTGGTTAATTCTTCTTCCTGCCGGGAAATTACAGTGATATGTGCCCGTCCAAATGCCTAACAGCTACTCTCTCATTGGTTCTCCCTCTTCCCTTTCATCCTCTGCCAAATTGGCAACCTGTGCGAACCAGGAGGTTAAAGGGGCTGTCTCTCCAAGTTGGGAGGTTGATAATAAAGCAGATGGAAAGTCAAACCGGAGCACCAGGAGAGGGACTATTCGTTGAGTTTTAGAAACCTTTCGTATTCACAGTGTGTCCGTTCTCTAGGATTCCCGTACATGTTATATCTGTAGTAATATTCCCTTCAACCTGGAGAGTTGGGACCCATGGAATGTGTGCCATGCATTATTGCTTTAAAGGGTCTGCATTTGCTCACCCAATCTCACCAATCCTCTCAGTCCCAAGTGTCCAGCCTTATGCCACATCCAGCTGTCATTGTAGATAGGGTCATTTCAGGTTTCATCAGAGACCCTGAAGGAATTGTAAAGAATTTCCCAGTTTTTTTGTTTTATTTTTGAAATTCCTTTTTATAGTGGCTTTGAGCTGATTCTCGCTGCCATATTTATCCCAGTCTAGACACACTTGATTCCCTTACGGAGACATATCAATACATAGGTTTTAAGATTCTTACTAGTCAGATATATTCCTCTGCGGGAAATATGGGGTTTTGAGTCCCTTTCACTGAGGAAGGTGTAGGTCTTGTCTATTCCATAGTTGGTTTTTGGAACGGTACCTGTGCTTATATCAAACTCTGGTTTTATGCATCACCCCACCTCTCCTTCCCCCTTAAGCAGGCATAAGAGTGTTTTCTAAATGTGAGACACTGTTCTCTTTCCTAACTCAGTTCAAGTGTAGCCATGTTTACAGGATCTTCATAAGTGATATCTTATGATAAGTTTCTTTTTCTGTGTGACTTATTTCACTTAGAATCATCGTACCTGAATCCACCCATTTTGCTGCTACTGGTCTTATGACATTGATTTCATGGCTGAGGGATATTCCATCGTACGTAAGTACCACAATTTTTTGAACCATTTTTATATTTCCTGGGATATTTAAGGTGTACCCAAGTTGAGGTCCTTGTAAGCAGTGCAGCCCTAAATTTTGGGGTGGCTGTGTCTTTTTGATTTTCAGTTTTCCCAAGGTATATTCCCTAGACTGGAAGTGCCCTTGGCTCTGTAGCTCTGTTGTTTACTTGTTTTAGGGAACACAATGCACTCCTCCAGAGAGGCAGTTGGCAATTTACATCCCGCCCATCAGCATAACAAGGCACCCTGTTCTCCAGGGCCTGTCTTGCCTTTCTGGTTTTTACACATTTTGTGGATGTCCCTTTTGACCGGTGGGAAGTGATACTTCTTTGTAGTGCAGATTTGCATTGCCCGCTTGCTTGCTTGGCCAAAAAGGGCGTATGCGTTTTCTCCTGAATATATTCAGGAGAAAACGCATACGCCCTTTTTGGCCAAGTGCATCATTGTCGAAGTTGTGCCCCTCTTCCTGTGCTTTAAAGGCGATTCCAACGTACCTCTTGAAATCTGTTTCCTGCTATTCTGCCACGCTTTCAAGTCCGCCTCGTTGCCTTCCCTCAACAGATTTTTGGACGATAGTTGTCCTTTATTACTCGGCCAATTTGTGAATTGCTGTGCCCCTGAGCTCCATTTTTCAACTCGTTTTTGGTGAGCTGACCGCAAGTCCAAAATTTTGGTTCAGGATCTATACTGATTCCCGGTGGGTGGCTGAGACTTTGGTTAATTCTTCTTCCTGCCGGGAAATTACAGTGATATGTGCCCGTCCAAATGCCTAACAGCTACTCTCTCATTGGTTCTCCCTCTTCCCTTTCATCCTCTGCCAAATTGGCAACCTGTGCGAACCAGGAGGTTAAAGGGGCTGTCTCTCCAAGTTGGGAGGTTGATAATAAAGCAGATGGAAAGTCAAACCGGAGCACCAGGAGAGGGACTATTCGTTGAGTTTTAGAAACCTTTCGTATTCACAGTGTGTCCGTTCTCTAGGATTCCCGTACATGTTATATCTGTAGTAATATTCCCTTCAACCTGGAGAGTTGGGACCCATGGAATGTGTGCCATGCATTATTGCTTTAAAGGGTCTGCATTTGCTCACCCAATCTCACCAATCCTCTCAGTCCCAAGTGTCCAGCCTTATGCCACATCCAGCTGTCATTGTAGATAGGGTCATTTCAGGTTTCATCAGAGACCCTGAAGGAATTGTAAAGAATTTCCCAGTTTTTTTGTTTTATTTTTGAAATTCCTTTTTATAGTGGGTTTGAGCTGATTCTCGCTGCCATATTTATCCCAGTCTAGACACACTTGATTCCCTTACGGAGACATATCAATACATAGGTTTTAAGATTCTTACTAGTCAGATATATTCCTCTGCGGGAAATATGGGGTTTTGAGTCCCTTTCACTGAGGAAGGTGTAGGTCTTGTCTATTCCATAGTTGGTTTTTGGAACGGTACCTGTGCTTATATCAAACTCTGGTTTTATGCATCACCCCACCTCTCCTTCCCCCTTAAGCAGGCATAAGAGTGTTTTCTAAATGTGAGACACTGTTCTCTTTCCTAACTCAGTTCAAGTGTAGCCATGTTTACAGGATCTTCATAAGTGATATCTTATGATAAGTTTCTTTTTCTGTGTGACTTATTTCACTTAGAATCATCGTACCTGAATCCACCCATTTTGCTGCTACTGGTCTTATGACATTGATTTCATGGCTGAGGGATATTCCATCGTACGTAAGTACCACAATTTTTTGAACCATTTTTATATTTCCTGGGATATTTAAGGTGTACCCAAGTTGAGGTCCTTGTAAGCAGTGCAGCCCTAAATTTTGGGGTGGCTGTGTCTTTTTGATTTTCAGTTTTCCCAAGGTATATTCCCTAGACTGGAAGTGCCCTTGGCTCTGTAGCTCTGTTGTTTACTTGTTTTAGGGAACACAATGCACTCCTCCAGAGAGGCAGTTGGCAATTTACATCCCGCCCATCAGCATAACAAGGCTCCCTGTTCTCCAGGGCCTGTCTTGCCTTTCTGGTTTTTACACATTTTGTGGATGTCCCTTTTGACCGGTGGGAAGTGATACTTCTTTGTAGTGCAGATTTGCATTGCCCGCTTGCTTGCTTGGCCAAAAAGGGCGTATGCGTTTTCTCCTGAATATATTCAGGAGAAAACGCATACGCCCTTTTTGGCCAAGTGCATCATTGTCGAAGTTGTGCCCCTCTTCCTGTGCTTTAAAGGCGATTCCAACGTACCTCTTGAAATCTGTTTCCTGCTATTCTGCCACGCTTTCAAGTCCGCCTCGTTGCCTTCCCTCAACAGATTTTTGGACGATAGTTGTCCTTTATTACTCGGCCAATTTGTGAATTGCTGTGCCCCTGAGCTCCATTTTTCAACTCGTTTTTGGTGAGCTGACCGCAAGTCCAAAATTTTGGTTCAGGATCTATACTGATTCCCGGTGGGTGGCTGAGACTTTGGTTAATTCTTCTTCCTGCCGGGAAATTACAGTGATATGTGCCCGTCCAAATGCCTAACAGCTACTCTCTCATTGGTTCTCCCTCTTCCCTTTCATCCTCTGCCAAATTGGCAACCTGTGCGAACCAGGAGGTTAAAGGGGCTGTCTCTCCAAGTTGGGAGGTTGATAATAAAGCAGATGGAAAGTCAAACCGGAGCACCAGGAGAGGGACTATTCGTTGAGTTTTAGAAACCTTTCGTATTCACAGTGTGTCCGTTCTCTAGGATTCCCGTACATGTTATATCTGTAGTAATATTCCCTTCAACCTGGAGAGTTGGGACCCATGGAATGTGTGCCATGCATTATTGCTTTAAAGGGTCTGCATTTGCTCACCCAATCTCACCAATCCTCTCAGTCCCAAGTGTCCAGCCTTATGCCACATCCAGCTGTCATTGTAGATAGGGTCATTTCAGGTTTCATCAGAGACCCTGAAGGAATTGTAAAGAATTTCCCAGTTTTTTTGTTTTATTTTTGAAATTCCTTTTTATAGTGGCTTTGAGCTGATTCTCGCTGCCATATTTATCCCAGTCTAGACACACTTGATTCCCTTACGGAGACATATCAATACATAGGTTTTAAGATTCTTACTAGTCAGATATATTCCTCTGTGGGAAATATGGGGTTTTGAGTCCCTTTCACTGAGGAAGGTGTAGGTCTTGTCTATTCCATAGTTGGGTTTTGGAACGGTACCTGTGCTTATATCAAACTCTGGTTTTATGCATCACCCCACCTCTCCTTCCCCCTTAAGCAGGCATAAGAGTGTTTTCTAAATGTGAGACACTGTTCTCTTCCCTAACTCAGTTCAAGTGTAGCCATGTTTACAGGATCTTCATAAGTGATATCTTATGATAAGTTTCTTTTTCTGTGTGACTTATTTCACTTAGAATCATCGTACCTGAATCCACCCATTTTGCTGCTACTGGTCTTATGACATTGATTTCATGGCTGAGGGATATTCCATCGTACGTAAGTACCACAATTTTTTGAACCATTTTTATATTTCCTGGGATATTTAAGGTGTACCCAAGTTGAGGTCCTTGTAAGCAGTGCAGCCCTAAATTTTGGGGTGGCTGTGTCTTTTTGATTTTCAGTTTTCCCAAGGTATATTCCCTAGACTGGAAGTGCCCTTGGCTCTGTAGCTCTGTTGTTTACTTGTTTTAGGGAACACAATGCACTCCTCCAGAGAGGCAGTTGGCAATTTACATCCCGCCCATCAGCATAACAAGGCTCCCTGTTCTCCAGGGCCTGTCTTGCCTTTCTGGTTTTTACACATTTTGTGGATGTCCCTTTTGACCGGTGGGAAGTGATACTTCTTTGTAGTGCAGATTTGCATTGCCCGCTTGCTTGCTTGGCCAAAAAGGGCGTATGCGTTTTCTCCTGAATATATTCAGGAGAAAACGCATACGCCCTTTTGGGCCAAGTGCATCATTGTCGAAGTTGTGCCCCTCTTCCTGTGCTTTAAAGGCGATTCCAACGTACCTCTTGAAATCTGTTTCCTGCTATTCTGCCTCGCTTTCAAGTCCGCCTCGTTGCCTTCCCTCAACAGATTTTTGGACGATAGTTGTCCTTTATTACTCGGCCAGTTTGTGAATTGCTGTGCCCCTGAGCTCCATTTTTCAACTCGTTTTTGGTGAGCTGACCGCAAGTCCAAAATTTTGGTTCAGGATCTATACTGATTCCCGGTGGGTGGCTGAGACTTTGGTTAATTCTTCTTCCTGCCGGGAAATTACAGTGATATGTGCCCGTCCAAATGCCTAACAGCTACTCTCTCATTGGTTCTCCCTCTTCCCTTTCATCCTCTGCCAAATTGGCAACCTGTGCGAACCAGGAGGTTAAAGGGGCTGTCTCTCCAAGTTGGGAGGTTGATAATAAAGCAGATGGAAAGTCAAACCGGAGCACCAGGAGAGGGACTATTCGTTGAGTTTTAGAAACCTTTCGTATTCACAGTGTGTCCGTTCTCTAGGATTCCCGTACATGTTATATCTGTAGTAATATTCCCTTCAACCTGGAGAGTTGGGACCCATGGAATGTGTGCCATGCATTATTGCTTTAAAGGGTCTGCATTTGCTCACCCAATCTCACCAATCCTCTCAGTCCCAAGTGTCCAGCCTTATGCCACATCCAGCTGTCCTTGTAGAGAGGGTCATTTCAGGTTTCATCAGAGACCCTGAAGGAATTGTAAAGAATTTCCCAGTTTTTTTGTTTTATTTTTGAAATTCCTTTTTATAGTGGGTTTGAGCTGATTCTCGCTGCCATATTTATCCCAGTCTAGACACACTTGATTCCCTTACGGAGACATATCAATACATAGGTTTTAAGATTCTTACTAGTCAGATATATTCCTCTGCGGGAAATATGGGGTTTTGAGTCCCTTTCACTGAGGAAGGTGTAGGTCTTGTCTATTCCATAGTTGGTTTTTGGAACGGTACCTGTGCTTATATCAAACTCTGGTTTTATGCATCACCCCACCTCTCCTTCCCCCTTAAGCAGGCATAAGAGTGTTTTCTAAATGTGAGACTCTGTTCTCTTTCCTAACTCAGTTCAAGTGTAGCCATGTTTACAGGATCTTCATAAGTGATATCTTATGATAAGTTTCTTTTTCTGTGTGACTTATCTCACTTAGAATCATCGTACCTGAATCCACCCATTTTGCTGCTACTGGTCTTATGACATTGATTTCATGGCTGAGGGATATTCCATCGTACGTAAGTACCACAATTTTTTGAACCATTTTTATATTTCCTGGGATATTTAAGGTGTACCCAAGTTGAGGTCCTTGTAAGCAGTGCAGCCCTAAATTTTGGGGTGGCTGTGTCTTTTTGATTTTCAGTTTTCCCAAGGTATATTCCCTAGACTGGAAGTGCCCTTGGCTCTGTAGCTCTGTTGTTTACTTGTTTTAGGGAACACAATGCACTCCTCCAGAGAGGCAGTTGGCAATTTACATCCCGCCCATCAGCATAACAAGGCTCCCTGTTCTCCAGGGCCTGTCTTGCCTTTCTGGTTTTTACACATTTTGTGGATGTCCCTTTTGACCGGTGGGAAGTGATACTTCTTTGTAGTGCAGATTTGCATTGCCCGCTTGCTTGCTTGGCCAAAAAGGGCGTATGCGTTTTCTCCTGAATATATTCAGGAGAAAACGCATACGCCCTTTTTGGCCAAGTGTATCATTGTCGAAGTTGTGCCCCTCTTCCTGTGCTTTAAAGGCGATTCCAATGTACCTCTTGAAATATGTTTCCTGCTATTCTGCCACGCTTTCAAGTCCGCCTCGTTGCCTTCCCTCAACAGATTTTTGGACGATAGTTGTCCTTTATTACTCGGCCAGTTTGTGAATTGCTGTGCCCCTGAGCTCCATTTTTCAACTCGTTTTTGGTGAGCTGACCGCAAGTCCAAAATTTTGGTTCAGGATCTATACTGATTCCTGGTGGGTGGCTGAGACTTTGGTTAATTCTTCTTCCTGCCGGGAAATTACAGTGATATGTGCCCGTCCAAATGCCTAACAGCTACTCTCTCATTGGTTCTCCCTCTTCCCTATCATCCTCTGCCAAATTGGAAACCTGTGCGAACCAGGAGGTTAAAGGGGCTGTCTCTCCAAGTTGGGAGGTTGATAATAAAGCAGATGGAAAGTCAAACCGGAGCACCAGGAGAGGGACTATTCGTTGAGTTTTAGAAACCTTTCATATTCACAGTGTGTCCGTTCTCTAGGATTCCCGTACATGTTATATCTGTAGTAATATTCCCTTCAACCTGGAGAGTTGGGACCCATGGAATGTGTGCCATGCATTATTGCTTTAAAGGGTCTGCATTTGCTCACCCAATCTCACCAATCCTCTCAGTCCCAAGTGTCCAGCCTTATGCCACATCCAGCTGTCATTGTAGATAGGGTCATTTCAGGTTTCATCAGAGACCCTGAAGGAATTGTAAAGAATTTCACAGTTTTTTTTGTTTTGGTTTTGAAATTCCTTTTTATAGTGGGTTTGAGCTGATTCTCGCTGCCATGTTTGTGCCAGTCTAGACACACTTGATTCCCTTACAGAGACATATCAATACATAGGTTTTAAGATTCTTACTAGTCAGATATATTCTTCTCCTGGAAATATGGGGTTTTGAGTCCCTTTCACTGAGGAAGGTGTAGGTCTTGTCTATTCCATAGTTGGTTTTTGGAACGGTACCTGTGCTTATATCAAACTCTGGTTTTATGCATCACCCCACCTCTCCTTCCCCCTTAAGCAGGCATAAGAGTGTTTTCTAAATGTGAGACACTGTTCTCTTTCCTAACTCAGTTCAAGTGTAGCCATGTTTACAGGATCTTCATAAGTGATATCTTATGATAAGTTTCTTTTTCTGTGTGACTTATTTCACTTAAAATCATCGTACCTGAATCCACCCATTTTGCTGCTACTGGTCTTATGACATTGATTTCATGGCTGAGGGATATTCCATCGTACGTAAGTACCACAATTTTTTGAACCAATTTTATATTTCCTGGGATATTTAAGGTGTACCCAAGTTGAGGTCCTTGTAAGCAGTGCAGCCCTAAATTTTGGGGTGGCTGTGTCTTTTTGATTTTCAGTTTTCCCAAGGTATATTCCCTAGACTGGAAGTGCCCTTGGCTCTGTAGCTCTGTTGTTTACTTGTTTTAGGGAACACAATGCACTCCTCCAGAGAGGCAGTTGGCAATTTACATCCCGCCCATCAGCATAACAAGGCACCCTGTTCTCCAGGGCCTGTCTTGCCTTTCTGGTTTTTACACATTTTGTGGATGTCCCTTTTGACCGGTGGGAAGTGATACTTCTTTGTAGTGCAGATTTGCATTGCCCGCTTGCTTGCTTGGCCAAAAAGGGCGTATGCGTTTTCTCCTGAATATATTCAGGAGAAAACGCATACGCCCTTTTTGGCCAAGTGCATCATTGTCGAAGTTGTGCCCCTCTTCCTGTGCTTTAAAGGCGATTCCAACGTACCTCTTGAAATCTGTTTCCTGCTATTCTGCCTCGCTTTCAAGTCCGCCTCGTTGCCTTCCCTCAACAGATTTTTGGACGATAGTTGTCCTTTATTACTCGGCCAGTTTGTGAATTGCTGTGCCCCTGAGCTCCATTTTTCAACTCGTTTTTGGTGAGCTGACCGCAAGTCCAAAATTTTGGTTCAGGATCTATACTGATTCCCGGTGGGTGGCTGAGACTTTGGTTAATTCTTCTTCCTGCCGGGAAATTACAGTGATATGTGCCCGTCCAAATGCCTAACAGCTACTCTCTCATTGGTTCTCCCTCTTCCCTTTCATCCTCTGCCAAATTGGAAACCTGTGCGAACCAGGAGGTTAAAGGGGCTGTCTCTCCAAGTTGGGAGGTTGATAATAAAGCAGATGGAAAGTCAAACCGGAGCACCAGGAGAGGGACTATTCGTTGAGTTTTAGAAACCTTTCGTATTCACAGTGTGTCCGTTCTCTAGGATTCCCGTACATGTTATATCTGTAGTAATATTCCCTTCAACCTGGAGAGTTGGGACCCATGGAATGTGTGCCATGCATTATTGCTTTAAAGGGTCTGCATTTGCTCACCCAATCTCACCAATCCTCTCAGTCCCAAGTGTCCAGCCTTATGCCACATCCAGCTGTCATTGTAGATAGGGTCATTTCAGGTTTCATCAGAGACCCTGAAGGAATTGTAAAGAATTTCCCAGTTTTTTTGTTTTATTTTTGAAATTCCTTTTTATAGTGGGTTTGAGCTGATTCTCGCTGCCATATTTATCCCAGTCTAGACACACTTGATTCCCTTACGGAGACATATCAATACATAGGTTTTAAGATTCTTACTAGTCAGATATATTCCTCTGCGGGAAATATGGGGTTTTGAGTCCCTTTCACTGAGGAAGGTGTAGGTCTTGTCTATTCCATAGTTGGTTTTTGGAACGGTACCTGTGCTTATATCAAACTCTGGTTTTATGCATCACCCCACCTCTCCTTCCCCCTTAAGCAGGCATAAGAGTGTTTTCTAAATGTGAGACACTGTTCTCTTTCCTAACTCAGTTCAAGTGTAGCCATGTTTACAGGATCTTCATAAGTGATATCTTATGATAAGTTTCTTTTTCTGTGTGACTTATTTCACTTAGAATCATCGTACCTGAATCCACCCATTTTGCTGCTACTGGTCTTATGACATTGATTTCATGGCTGAGGGATATTCCATCGTACGTAAGTACCACAATTTTTTGAACCATTTTTATATTTCCTGGGATATTTAAGGTGTACCCAAGTTGAGGTCCTTGTAAGCAGTGCAGCCCTAAATTTTGGGGTGGCTGTGTCTTTTTGATTTTCAGTTTTCCCAAGGTATATTCCCTAGACTGGAAGTGCCCTTGGCTCTGTAGCTCTGTTGTTTACTTGTTTTAGGGAACACAATGCACTCCTCCAGAGAGGCAGTTGGCAATTTACATCCCGCCCATCAGCATAACAAGGCACCCTGTTCTCCAGGGCCTGTCTTGCCTTTCTGGTTTTTACACATTTTGTGGATGTCCCTTTTGACCGGTGGGAAGTGATACTTCTTTGTAGTGCAGATTTGCATTGCCCGCTTGCTTGCTTGGCCAAAAAGGGCGTATGCGTTTTCTCCTGAATATATTCAGGAGAAAACGCATACGCCCTTTTTGGCCAAGTGCATCATTGTCGAAGTTGTGCCCCTCTTCCTGTGCTTTAAAGGCGATTCCAACGTACCTCTTGAAATCTGTTTCCTGCTATTCTGCCACGCTTTCAAGTCCGCCTCGTTGCCTTCCCTCAACAGATTTTTGGACGATAGTTGTCCTTTATTACTCGGCCAGTTTGTGAATTGCTGTGCCCCTGAGCTCCATTTTTCAACTCGTTTTTGGTGAGCTGACCGCAAGTCCAAAATTTTGGTTCAGGATCTATACTGATTCCCGGTGGGTGGCTGAGACTTTGGTTAATTCTTCTTCCTGCCGGGAAATTACAGTGATATGTGCCCGTCCAAATGCCTAACAGCTACTCTCTCATTGGTTCTCCCTCTTCCCTTTCATCCTCTGCCAAATTGGCAACCTGTGCGAACCAGGAGGTTAAAGGGGCTGTCTCTCCAAGTTGGGAGGTTGATAATAAAGCAGATGGAAAGTCAAACCGGAGCACCAGGAGAGGGACTATTCGTTGAGTTTTAGAAACCTTTCGTATTCACAGTGTGTCCGTTCTCTAGGATTCCCGTACATGTTATATCTGTAGTAATATTCCCTTCAACCTGGAGAGTTGGGACCCATGGAATGTGTGCCATGCATTATTGCTTTAAAGGGTCTGCATTTGCTCACCCAATCTCACCAATCCTCTCAGTCCCAAGTGTCCAGCCTTATGCCACATCCAGCTGTCCTTGTAGATAGGGTCATTTCAGGTTTCATCAGAGACCCTGAAGGAATTGTAAAGAATTTCCCAGTTTTTTTGTTTTATTTTTGAAATTCCTTTTTATAGTGGGTTTGAGCTGATTCTCGCTGCCATATTTATCCCAGTCTAGACACACTTGATTCCCTTACGGAGACATATCAATACATAGGTTTTAAGATTCTTACTAGTCAGATATATTCCTCTGCGGGAAATATGGGATTTTGAGTCCCTTTCACTGAGGAAGGTGTAGGTCTTGTCTATTCCATAGTTGGTTTTTGGAACGGTACCTGTGCTTATATCAAACTCTGGTTTTATGCATCACCCCACCTCTCCTTCCCCCTTAAGCAGGCATAAGAGTGTTTTCTAAATGTGAGACTCTGTTCTCTTTCCTAACTCAGTTCAAGTGTAGCCATGTTTACAGGATCTTCATAAGTGATATCTTATGATAAGTTTCTTTTTCTGTGTGACTTATTTCACTTAGAATCATCGTACCTGAATCCACCCATTTTGCTGCTACTGGTCTTATGACATTGATTTCATGGCTGAGGGATATTCCATCGTACGTAAGTACCACAATTTTTTGAACCATTTTTATATTTCCTGGGATATTTAAGGTGTACCCAAGTTGAGGTCCTTGTAAGCAGTGCAGCCCTAAATTTTGGGGTGGCTGTGTCTTTTTGATTTTCAGTTTTCCCAAGGTATATTCCCTAGACTGGAAGTGCCCTTGGCTCTGTAGCTCTGTTGTTTACTTGTTTTAGGGAACACAATGCACTCCTCCAGAGAGGCAGTTGGCAATTTACATCCCGCCCATCAGCATAACAAGGCTCCCTGTTCTCCAGGGCCTGTCTTGCCTTTCTGGTTTTTACACATTTTGTGGATGTCCCTTTTGACCGGTGGGAAGTGATACTTCTTTGTAGTGCAGATTTGCATTGCCCGCTTGCTTGCTTGGCCAAAAAGGGCGTATGTGTTTTCTCCTGAATATATTCAGGAGAAAACGCATACGCCCTTTTTGGCCAAGTGCATCATTGTCGAAGTTGTGCCCCTCTTCCTGTGCTTTAAAGGCGATTCCAACGTACCTCTTGAAATCTGTTTCCTGCTATTCTGCCTCGCTTTCAAGTCCGCCTCGTTGCCTTCCCTCAACAGATTTTTGGACGATAGTTGTCCTTTATTACTCGGCCAGTTTGTGAATTGCTGTGCCCCTGAGCTCCATTTTTCAACTCGTTTTTGGTGAGCTGACCGCAAGTCCAAAATTTTGGTTCAGGATCTATACTGATTCCCGGTGGGTGGCTGAGACTTTGGTTAATTCTTCTTCCTGCTGGGAAATTACAGTGATATGTGCCCGTCCAAATGCCTAACAGCTACTCTCTCATTGGTTCTCCCTCTTCCCTTTCATCCTCTCCCAAATTGGCAACCTGTGCGAACCAAGAGGTTAAAGGGGCTGTCTCTCCAAGTTGGGAGGTTGATAGTAAAGCAGACGGAAAGTCAAACCGGAGCACCAGGAGAGGGACTATGCGTTGAGTTTTAAAAACCTTTCGTATTCACAGTGTGTCCGTTCTCTAGGTTTCCCGCACATGTTATAGCTGTAGTAATATTCCCTTCAACCTGGAGAGTTCGGACCCATGGAATGGGTGCCATGCATTATTGCTTTAAAGGGTCTGCATTTGCTCACCCAATCTCACCAATCCTCTCAGTCCCAAGTGTCCAGCCTTATGCCACATCCAGCTGTCCTTGTAGATAGGGTCATTTCAGGTTTCATCAGAGACCCTGAAGGAATTGTAAAGAATTTCCCAGTTTTTTTGTTTTATTTTTGAAATTCATTTTTATAGTGGGTTTGAGCTGATTCTCGCTGCCATATTTATCCCAGTCTAGACACACTTGATTCCCTTACGGAGACATATCAATACATAGGTTTTAAGATTCTTACTAGTCAGATATATTCCTCTGCGGGAAATATGGGATTTTGAGTCCCTTTCACTGAGGAAGGTGTAGGTCTTGTCTATTCCATAGTTGGTTTTTGGAACGGTACCTGTGCTTATATCAAACTCTGGTTTTATGCATCACCCCACCTCTCCTTCCCCCTTAAGCAGGCATAAGAGTGTTTTCTAAATGTGAGACTCTGTTCTCTTTCCTAACTCAGTTCAAGTGTAGCCATGTTTACAGGATCTTCATAAGTGATATCTTATGATAAGTTTCTTTTTCTGTGTGACTTATTTCACTTAGAATCATCGTACCTGAATCCACCCATTTTGCTGCTACTGGTCTTATGACATTGATTTCATGGCTGAGGGATATTCCATCGTACGTAAGTACCACAATTTTTTGAACCATTTTTATATTTCCTGGGATATTTAAGGTGTACCCAAGTTGAGGTCCTTGTAAGCAGTGCAGCCCTAAATTTTGGGGTGGCTGTGTCTTTTTGATTTTCAGTTTTCCCAAGGTATATTCCCTAGACTGGAAGTGCCCTTGGCTCTGTAGCTCTGTTGTTTACTTGTTTTAGGGAACACAATGCACTCCTCCAGAGAGGCAGTTGGCAATTTACATCCCGCCCATCAGCATAACAAGGCTCCCTGTTCTCCAGGGCCTGTCTTGCCTTTCTGGTTTTTACACATTTTGTGGATGTCCCTTTTGACCGGTGGGAAGTGATACTTCTTTGTAGTGCAGATTTGCATTGCCCGCTTGCTTGCTTGGCCAAAAAGGGCGTATGCGTTTTCTCCTGAATATATTCAGGAGAAAACGCATACGCCCTTTTGGGCCAAGTGCATCATTGTCGAAGTTGTGCCCCTCTTCCTGTGCTTTAAAGGCGATTCCAACGTACCTCTTGAAATCTGTTTCCTGCTATTCTGCCTCGCTTTCAAGTCCGCCTCGTTGCCTTCCCTCAACAGATTTTTGGACGATAGTTGTCCTTTATTACTCGGCCAGTTTGTGAATTGCTGTGCCCCTGAGCTCCATTTTTCAACTCGTTTTTGGTGAGCTGACCGCAAGTCCAAAATTTTGGTTCAGGATCTATACTGATTCCCGGTGGGTGGCTGAGACTTTGGTTAATTCTTCTTCCTGCCGGGAAATTACAGTGATATGTGCCCGTCCAAATGCCTAACAGCTACTCTCTCATTGGTTCTCCCTCTTCCCTTTCATCCTCTGCCAAATTGGAAACCTGTGCGAACCAGGAGGTTAAAGGGGCTGTCTCTCCAAGTTGGGAGGTTGATAATAAAGCAGATGGAAAGTCAAACCGGAGCACCAGGAGAGGGACTATTCGTTGAGTTTTAGAAACCTTTCGTATTCACAGTGTGTCCGTTCTCTAGGATTCCCGTACATGTTATATCTGTAGTAATATTCCCTTCAACCTGGAGAGTTGGGACCCATGGAATGTGTGCCATGCATTATTGCTTTAAAGGGTCTGCATTTGCTCACCCAATCTCACCAATCCTCTCAGTCCCAAGTGTCCAGCCTTATGCCACATCCAGCTGTCATTGTAGATAGGGTCATTTCAGGTTTCATCAGAGACCCTGAAGGAATTGTAAAGAATTTCCCAGTTTTTTTGTTTTATTTTTGAAATTCCTTTTTATAGTGGGTTTGAGCTGATTCTCGCTGCCATATTTATCCCAGTCTAGACACACTTGATTCCCTTACGGAGACATATCAATACATAGGTTTTAAGATTCTTACTAGTCAGATATATTCCTCTGCGGGAAATATGGGGTTTTGAGTCCCTTTCACTGAGGAAGGTGTAGGTCTTGTCTATTCCATAGTTGGTTTTTGGAACGGTACCTGTGCTTATATCAAACTCTGGTTTTATGCATCACCCCACCTCTCCTTCCCCCTTAAGCAGGCATAAGAGTGTTTTCTAAATGTGAGACACTGTTCTCTTTCCTAACTCAGTTCAAGTGTAGCCATGTTTACAGGATCTTCATAAGTGATATCTTATGATAAGTTTCTTTTTCTGTGTGACTTATTTCACTTAGAATCATCGTACCTGAATCCACCCATTTTGCTGCTACTGGTCTTATGACATTGATTTCATGGCTGAGGGATATTCCATCGTACGTAAGTACCACAATTTTTTGAACCATTTTTATATTTCCTGGGATATTTAAGGTGTACCCAAGTTGAGGTCCTTGTAAGCAGTGCAGCCCTAAATTTTGGGGTGGCTGTGTCTTTTTGATTTTCAGTTTTCCCAAGGTATATTCCCTAGACTGGAAGTGCCCTTGGCTCTGTAGCTCTGTTGTTTACTTGTTTTAGGGAACACAATGCACTCCTCCAGAGAGGCAGTTGGCAATTTACATCCCGCCCATCAGCATAACAAGGCACCCTGTTCTCCAGGGCCTGTCTTGCCTTTCTGGTTTTTACACATTTTGTGGATGTCCCTTTTGACCGGTGGGAAGTGATACTTCTTTGTAGTGCAGATTTGCATTGCCCGCTTGCTTGCTTGGCCAAAAAGGGCGTATGCGTTTTCTCCTGAATATATTCAGGAGAAAACGCATACGCCCTTTTTGGCCAAGTGCATCATTGTCGAAGTTGTGCCCCTCTTCCTGTGCTTTAAAGGCGATTCCAACGTACCTCTTGAAATCTGTTTCCTGCTATTCTGCCACGCTTTCAAGTCCGCCTCGTTGCCTTCCCTCAACAGATTTTTGGACGATAGTTGTCCTTTATTACTCGGCCAGTTTGTGAATTGCTGTGCCCCTGAGCTCCATTTTTCAACTCGTTTTTGGTGAGCTGACCGCAAGTCCAAAATTTTGGTTCAGGATCTATACTGATTCCCGGTGGGTGGCTGAGACTTTGGTTAATTCTTCTTCCTGCCGGGAAATTACAGTGATATGTGCCCGTCCAAATGCCTAACAGCTACTCTCTCATTGGTTCTCCCTCTTCCCTTTCATCCTCTGCCAAATTGGCAACCTGTGCGAACCAGGAGGTTAAAGGGGCTGTCTCTCCAAGTTGGGAGGTTGATAATAAAGCAGATGGAAAGTCAAACCGGAGCACCAGGAGAGGGACTATTCGTTGAGTTTTAGAAACCTTTCGTATTCACAGTGTGTCCGTTCTCTAGGATTCCCGTACATGTTATATCTGTAGTAATATTCCCTTCAACCTGGAGAGTTGGGACCCATGGAATGTGTGCCATGCATTATTGCTTTAAAGGGTCTGCATTTGCTCACCCAATCTCACCAATCCTCTCAGTCCCAAGTGTCCAGCCTTATGCCACATCCAGCTGTCCTTGTAGATAGGGTCATTTCAGGTTTCATCAGAGACCCTGAAGGAATTGTAAAGAATTTCCCAGTTTTTTTGTTTTATTTTTGAAATTCCTTTTTATAGTGGGTTTGAGCTGATTCTCGCTGCCATATTTATCCCAGTCTAGACACACTTGATTCCCTTACGGAGACATATCAATACATAGGTTTTAAGATTCTTACTAGTCAGATATATTCCTCTGCGGGAAATATGGGATTTTGAGTCCCTTTCACTGAGGAAGGTGTAGGTCTTGTCTATTCCATAGTTGGTTTTTGGAACGGTACCTGTGCTTATATCAAACTCTGGTTTTATGCATCACCCCACCTCTCCTTCCCCCTTAAGCAGGCATAAGAGTGTTTTCTAAATGTGAGACTCTGTTCTCTTTCCTAATTCAGTTCAAGTGTAGCCATGTTTACAGGATCTTCATAAGTGATATCTTATGATAAGTTTCTTTTTCTGTGTGACTTATTTCACTTAGAATCATCGTACCTGAATCCACCCATTTTGCTGCTACTGGTCTTATGACATTGATTTCATGGCTGAGGGATATTCCATCGTACGTAAGTACCACAATTTTTTGAACCATTTTTATATTTCCTGGGATATTTAAGGTGTACCCAAGTTGAGGTCCTTGTAAGCAGTGCAGCCCTAAATTTTGGGGTGGCTGTGTCTTTTTGATTTTCAGTTTTCCCAAGGTATATTCCCTAGACTGGAAGTGTCCTTGGCTCTGTAGCTCTGTTGTTTACTTGTTTTAGGGAACACAATGCACTCCTCCAGAGAGGCAGTTGGCAATTTACATCCCGCCCATCAGCATAACAAGGCTCCCTGTTCTCCAGGGCCTGTCTTGCCTTTCTGGTTTTTACACATTTTGTGGATGTCCCTTTTGACCGGTGGGAAGTGATACTTCTTTGTAGTGCAGATTTGCATTGCCCGCTTGCTTGCTTGGCCAAAAAGGGCGTATGTGTTTTCTCCTGAATATATTCAGGAGAAAACGCATACGCCCTTTTTGGCCAAGTGCATCATTGTCGAAGTTGTGCCCCTCTTCCTGTGCTTTAAAGGCGATTCCAACGTACCTCTTGAAATCTGTTTCCTGCTATTCTGCCTCGCTTTCAAGTCCGCCTCGTTGCCTTCCCTCAACAGATTTTTGGACGATAGTTGTCCTTTATTACTCGGCCAGTTTGTGAATTGCTGTGCCCCTGAGCTCCATTTTTCAACTCGTGTTTGGTGAGCTGACCGCAAGTCCAAAATTTTGGTTCAGGATCTATACTGATTCCCGGTGGGTGGCTGAGACTTTGGTTAATTCTTCTTCCTGCTGGGAAATTACAGTGATATGTGCCCGTCCAAATGCCTAACAGCTACTCTCTCATTGGTTCTCCCTCTTCCCTTTCATCCTCTGCCAAATTGGCAACCTGTGCGAACCAGGAGGTTAAAGGGGCTGTCTCTCCAAGTTGGGAGGTTGATTATAAAGCAGATGGAAAGTCAAACCGGAGCACCAGGAGAGGGACTATTCGTTGAGTTTTAGAAACCTTTCGTATTCACAGTGTGTCCGTTCTCTAGGATTCCCGTACATGTTATATCTGTAGTAATATTCCCTTCAACCTGGAGAGTTGGGACCCATGGAATGTGTGCCATGCATTATTGCTTTAAAGGGTCTGCATTTGCTCACCCAATCTCACCAATCCTCTCAGTCCCAAGTGTCCAGCCTTATGCCACATCCAGCTGTCATTGTAGATAGGGTCATTTCAGGTTTCATCAGAGACCCTGAAGGAATTGTAAAGAATTTCCCAGTTTTTTTGTTTTATTTTTGAAATTCCTTTTTATAGTGGGTTTGAGCTGATTCTCGCTGCCATATTTATCCCAGTCTAGACACACTTGATTCCCTTACGGAGACATATCAATACATAGGTTTTAAGATTCTTACTAGTCAGATATATTCCTCTGCGGGAAATATGGGGTTTTGAGTCCCTTTCACTGAGGAAGGTGTAGGTCTTGTCTATTCCATAGTTGGTTTTTGGAACGGTACCTGTGCTTATATCAAACTCTGGTTTTATGCATCACCCCACCTCTCCTTCCCCCTTAAGCAGGCATAAGAGTGTTTTCTAAATGTGAGACACTGTTCTCTTTCCTAACTCAGTTCAAGTGTAGCCATGTTTACAGGACCTTCATAAGTGATATCTTATGATAAGTTTCTTTTTCTGTGTGACTTATTTCACTTAGAATCATCGTACCTGAATCCACCCATTTTGCTGCTACTGGTCTTATGACATTGATTTCATGGCTGAGGGATATTCCATCGTACGTAAGTACCACAATTTTTTGAACCATTTTTATATTTCCTGGGATATTTAAGGTGTACCCAAGTTGAGGTCCTTGTAAGCAGTGCAGCCCTAAATTTTGGGGTGGCTGTGTCTTTTTGATTTTCAGTTTTCCCAAGGTATATTCCCTAGACTGGAAGTGCCCTTGGCTCTGTAGCTCTGTTGTTTACTTGTTTTAGGGAACACAATGCACTCCTCCAGAGAGGCAGTTGGCAATTTACATCCCGCCCATCAGCATAACAAGGCTCCCTGTTCTCCAGGGCCTGTCTTGCCTTTCTGGTTTTTACACATTTTGTGGATGTCCCTTTTGACCGGTGGGAAGTGATACTTCTTTGTAGTGCAGATTTGCATTGCCCGCTTGCTTGCTTGGCCAAAAAGGGCGTATGCGTTTTCTCCTGAATATATTCAGGAGAAAACGCATACGCCCTTTTTGGCCAAGTGCATCATTGTCGAAGTTGTGCCCCTCTTCCTGTGCTTTAAAGGCGATTCCAACGTACCTCTTGAAATCTGTTTCCTGCTATTCTGCCTCGCTTTCAAGTCCGCCTCGTTGCCTTCCCTCAACAGATTTTTGGACGATAGTTGTCCTTTATTACTCGGCCAGTTTGTGAATTGCTGTGCCCCTGAGCTCCATTTTTCAACTCGTGTTTGGTGAGCTGACCGCAAGTCCAAAATTTTGGTTCAGGATCTATACTGATTCCCGGTGGGTGGCTGAGACTTTGGTTAATTCTTCTTCCTGCTGGGAAATTACAGTGATATGTGCCCGTCCAAATGCCTAACAGCTACTCTCTCATTGGTTCTCCCTCTTCCCTTTCATCCTCTGCCAAATTGGAAACCTGTGCGAACCAGGAGGTTAAAGGGGCTGTCTCTCCAAGTTGGGAGGTTGATAATAAAGCAGATGGAAAGTCAAACCGGAGCACCAGGAGAGGGACTATTCGTTGAGTTTTAGAAACCTTTCGTATTCACAGTGTGTCCATTCTCTAGGATTCCCGTACATGTTATATCTGTAGTAATATTCCCTTCAACCTGGAGAGTTGGGACCCATGGAATGTGTGCCATGCATTATTGCTTTAAAGGGTCTGCATTTGCTCACCCAATCTCACCAATCCTCTCAGTCCCAAGTGTCCAGCCTTATGCCACATCCAGCTGTCATTGTAGATAGGGTCATTTCAGGTTTCATCAGAGACCCTGAAGGAATTGTAAAGAATTTCCCAGTTTTTTTGTTTTATTTTTGAAATTCCTTTTTATAGTGGGTTTGAGCTGATTCTCGCTGCCATATTTATCCCAGTCTAGACACACTTGATTCCCTTACGGAGACATATCAATACATAGGTTTTAAGATTCTTACTAGTCAGATATATTCCTCTGCGGGAAATATGGGGTTTTGAGTCCCTTTCACTGAGGAAGGTGTAGGTCTTGTCTATTCCATAGTTGGTTTTTGGAACGGTACCTGTGCTTATATCAAACTCTGGTTTTATGCATCACCCCACCTCTCCTTCCCCCTTAAGCAGGCATAAGAGTGTTTTCTAAATGTGAGACACTGTTCTCTTTCCTAACTCAGTTCAAGTGTAGCCATGTTTACAGGACCTTCATAAGTGATATCTTATGATAAGTTTCTTTTTCTGTGTGACTTATTTCACTTAGAATCATCGTACCTGAATCCACCCATTTTGCTGCTACTGGTCTTATGACATTGATTTCATGGCTGAGGGATATTCCATCGTACGTAAGTACCACAATTTTTTGAACCATTTTTATATTTCCTGGGATATTTAAGGTGTACCCAAGTTGAGGTCCTTGTAAGCAGTGCAGCCCTAAATTTTGGGGTGGCTGTGTCTTTTTGATTTTCAGTTTTCCCAAGGTATATTCCCTAGACTGGAAGTGCCCTTGGCTCTGTAGCTCTGTTGTTTACTTGTTTTAGGGAACACAATGCACTCCTCCAGAGAGGCAGTTGGCAATTTACATCCCGCCCATCAGCATAACAAGGCTCCCTGTTCTCCAGGGCCTGTCTTGCCTTTCTGGTTTTTACACATTTTGTGGATGTCCCTTTTGACCGGTGGGAAGTGATACTTCTTTGTAGTGCAGATTTGCATTGCCCGCTTGCTTGCTTGGCCAAAAAGGGCGTATGCGTTTTCTCCTGAATATATTCAGGAGAAAACGCATACGCCCTTTTTGGCCAAGTGCATCATTGTCGAAGTTGTGCCCCTCTTCCTGTGCTTTAAAGGCGATTCCAACGTACCTCTGGAAATCTGTTTCCTGCTATTCTGCCTCGCTTTCAAGTCCGCCTCGTTGCCTTCCCTCAACAGATTTTTGGACGATAGTTGTCCTTTATTACTCGGCCAGTTTGTGAATTGCTGTGCCCCTGAGCTCCATTTTTCAACTCGTTTTTGGTGAGCTGACCGCAAGTCCAAAATTTTGGTTCAGGATCTATACTGATTCCCGGTGGGTGGCTGAGACTTTGGTTAATTCTTCTTCCTGCCGGGAAATTACAGTGATATGTGCCCGTCCAAATGCCTAACAGCTACTCTCTCATTGGTTCTCCCTCTTTCCTTTCATCCTATGTCAAATTGGCAACCTGTGCGAACCAGGAGGTTAAAGGGGCTGTCTCTCCAAGTTGGGAGGTTGATAATAAAGCAGATGGAAAGTCAAACCGGAGCACCAGGAGAGGGACTATTCGTTGAGTTTTAGAAACCTTTCGTATTCACAGTGTGTCCGTTCTCTAGGATTCCCGTACATGTTATATCTGTAGTAATATTCCCTTCAACCTGGAGAGTTGGGACCCATGGAATGTGTGCCATGCATTATTGCTTTAAAGGGTCTGCATTTGCTCACCCAATCTCACCAATCCTCTCAGTCCCAAGTGTCCAGCCTTATGCCACATCCAGCTGTCATTGTAGATAGGGTCATTTCAGGTTTCATCAGAGACCCTGAAGGAATTGTAAAGAATTTCCCAGTTTTTGTGTTTTATTTTTGAAATTCCTTTTTATAGTGGGTTTGAGCTGATTCTCGCTGCCATATTTATTCCAGTCTAGACACACTTGATTCCCTTACGGAGACATATCAATACATAGGTTTTAAGATTCTTACTAGTCAGATATATTCCTCTGCGGGAAATATGGGGTTTTGAGTCCCTTTCACTGAGGAAGGTGTAGGTCTTGTCTATTCCATAGTTGGTTTTTGGAACGGTACCTGTGCTTATATCAAACTCTGGTTTTATGCATCACCCCACCTCTCCTTCCCCCTTAAGCAGGCATAAGAGTTTTTTCTAAATGTGAGACACTGTTCTCTTTCCTAACTCAGTTCAAGTGTAGCCATGTTTACAGGATCTTCATAAGTGATATCTTATGATAAGTTTCTTTTTCTGTGTGACTTATTTCACTTAGAATCATCGTACCTGAATCCACCCATTTTGCTGCTAGTGGTCTTATGACATTGATTTCATGGCTGAGGGATATTCCATCGTACGTAAGTACCACAATTTTTTGAACCATTTTTATATTTCCTGGGATATTTAAGGTGTACCCAAGTTGAGGTCCTTGTAAGCAGTGCAGCCCTAAATTTTGGGGTGGCTGTGTCTTTTTGATTTTCAGTTTTCCCAAGGTATATTCCCTAGACTGGAAGTGCCCTTGGCTCTGTAGCTCTGATGTTTACTTGTTTTAGGGAACACAGTGCACTCCTCCAGAGAGGCAGTTGGCAATTTACATCCCGCCCATCAGCATAACAAGGCACCCTGTTCTCCAGGGCCTGTCTTGCCTTTCTGGTTTTTACACATTTTGTGGATGTCCCTTTTGACCGGTGGGAAGTGATACTTCTTTGTAGTGCAGATTTGCATTGCCCACTTGCTTGCTTGGCCAAAAAGGGCGTATGCGTTTTCTCCTGAATTTATTCAGGAGAAAACGCATACGCCCTTTTTGGCCAAGTGCATCATTGTCGAAGTTGTGCCCCTCTTCCTGTGCTTTAAAGGCGATTCCAACGTACCTCTTGAAATCTGTTTCCTGCTATTCTGCCTCGCTTTCAAGTCCGCCTCGTTGCCTTCCCTCAACAGATTTTTGGACGATAGTTGTCCTTTATTACTCGGCCAGTTTGTGAATTGCTGTGCCCCTGAGCTCCATTTTTCAACTCGTTTTTGGTGAGCTGACCGCAAGTCCAAAATTTTGGTTCAGGATCTATACTGATTCCCGGTGGGTGGCTGAGACTTTGGTTAATTCTTCTTCCTGCCGGGAAATTACAGTGATATGTGCCCGTCCAAATGCCTAACAGCTACTCTCTCATTGGTTCTCCCTCTTCCCTTTCATCCTCTGCCAAATTGGCAACCTGTGCGAACCAGGAGGTTAAAGGGGCTGTCTCTCCAAGTTGGGAGGTTGATAATAAAGCAGATGGAAAGTCAAACCGGAGCACCAGGAGAGGGACTATTCGTTGAGTTTTAGAAACCTTTCGTATTCACAGTGTGTCCGTTCTCTAGGATTCCCGTACATGTTATATCTGTAGTAATATTCCCTTCAACCTGGAGAGTTGGGACCCATGGAATGTGTGCCATGCATTATTGCTTTAAAGGGTCTGCATTTGCTCACCCAATCTCACCAATCCTCTCAGTCCCAAGTGTCCAGCCTTATGCCACATCCAGCTGTCATTGTAGATAGGGTCATTTCAGGTTTCATCAGAGACCCTGAAGGAATTGTAAAGAATTTCCCAGTTTTTTTGTTTTATTTTTGAAATTCCTTTTTATAGTGGGTTTGAGCTGATTCTCGCTGCCATATTTATCCCAGTCTAGACACACTTGATTCCCTTACGGAGACATATCAATACATAGGTTTTAAGATTCTTACTAGGCAGATATATTCCTCTGCGGGAAATATGGGGTTTTGAGTCCCTTTCACTGAGGAAGGTGTAGGTCTTGTCTATTCCATAGTTGGTTTTTGGAACGGTACCTGTGCTTATATCAAACTCTGGTTTTATGCATCACCCCACCTCTCCTTCCCCCTTAAGCAGGCATAAGAGTGTTTTCTAAATGTGAGACACTGTTCTCTTTCCTAACTCAGTTCAAGTGTAGCCATGTTTACAGGATCTTCATAAGTGATATCTTATGATAAGTTTCTTTTTCTGTGTGACTTATTTCACTTAGAATCATCGTACCTGAATCCACCCATTTTGCTGCTACTGGTCTTATGACATTGATTTCATGGCTGAGGGATATTCCATCGTACGTAAGTACCACAATTTTTTGAACCATTTTTATATTTCCTGGGATATTTAAGGTGTACCCAAGTTGAGGTCCTTGTAAGCAGTGCAGCCCTAAATTTTGGGGTGGCTGTGTCTTTTTGATTTTCAGTTTTCCCAAGGTATATTCCCTAGACTGGAAGTGCCCTTGGCTCTGTAGCTCTGTTGTTTACTTGTTTTAGGGAACACAATGCACTCCTCCAGAGAGGCAGTTGGCAATTTACATCCCGCCCATCAGCATAACAAGGCTCCCTGTTCTCCAGGGCCTGTCTTGCCTTTCTGGTTTTTACATATTTTGTGGATGTCCCTTTTGACCGGTGCGAAGTGATACTTCTTTGTAGTGCAGATTTGCATTGCCCGCTTGCTTGCTTGGCCAAAAAGGGCGTATGCGTTTTCTCCTGAATATATTCAGGAGAAAACGCATACGCCCTTTTTGGCCAAGTGCATCATTGTCGAAGTTGTGCCCCTCTTCCTGTGCTTTAAAGGCGATTCCAACGTACCTCTGGAAATCTGTTTCCTGCTATTCTGCCTCGCTTTCAAGTCCGCCTCGTTGCCTTCCCTCAACAGATTATTGGACGATAGTTGTCCTTTATTACTCGGCCAGTTTGTGAATTGCTGTGCCCCTGAGCTCCATTTTTCAACTCGTTTTTGGTGAGCTGACCGCAAGTCCAAAATTTTGGTTCAGGATCTATACTGATTCCCGGTGGGTGGCTGAGACTTTGGTTAATTCTTCTTCCTGCCGGGAAATTACAGTGATATGTGCCCGTCCAAATGCCTAACAGCTACTCTCTCATTGGTTCTCCCTCTTCCCTTTCATCCTCTGCCAAATTGGAAACCTGTGCGAACCAGGAGGTTAAAGGGGCTGTCTCTCCAAGTTGGGAGGTTGATAATAAAGCAGATGGAAAGTCAAACCGGAGCACCAGGAGAGGGACTATTCGTTGAGTTTTAGAAACCTTTCGTATTCACAGTGTGTCCGTTCTCTAGGATTCCCGTACATGTTATATCTGTAGTAATATTCCCTTCAACCTGGAGAGTTGGGACCCATGGAATGTGTGCCATGCATTATTGCTTTAAAGGGTCTGCATTTGCTCACCCAATCTCACCAATCCTCTCAGTCCCAAGTGTCCAGCCTTATGCCACATCCAGCTGTCATTGTAGATAGGGTCATTTCAGGTTTCATCAGAGACCCTGAAGGAATTGTAAAGAATTTCCCAGTTTTTTTTTGTTTTGTTTTTGAAATTCCTTTTTATAGTGGGTTTGAGCTGATTCTCGCTGCCATGTTTGTGCCAGTCTAGACACACTTGATTCCCTTACGGAGACATATCAATACATAGGTTTTAAGATTCTTAGTAGTCAGATATATTCTTCTCCTGGAAATATGGGGTTTTGAGTCCCTTGCACTGAGGAAGGTGTAGGTCTTGTCTATTCCATAGTTGGTTTTTGGAACGGTACCTGTGCTTATATCAAACTCTGGTTTTATGCATCACCCCACCTCTCCTTCCCCGTTAAGCAGGCATAAGAGTGTTTTCTAAATGTGAGACACTGTTCTCTTTCCTAACTCAGTTCAAGTGTAGCCATGTTTACAGGATCTTCATAAGTGATAACTTATGATAAGTTTCTTTTTCTGTGTGACTTATTTCACTTAAAATCATCGTACCTGAATCCACCCATTTTGCTGCTACTGGTCTTATGACATTGATTTCATGGCTGAGGGATATTCCATCATACGTAAGTACCACAATTTTTGGAACCAATTTTATATTTCCTGGGATATTTAAGGTGTACCCAAGTTGAGGTCCTTGTAAGCAGTGCAGCCCTCAATTTTGGGGTGGCTGTGTCTTTTTGATTTTCAGTTTTTCCCAGGTATATTCCCTAGACTGGAAGTGCCCTTGGCTCTGTAGCTCTGTTGTTTACTTGTTTTAGGGAACACAATGCACTCCTCCAGAGAGGCAGTTGGCAATTTACATCCCGCCCATCAGCATAACAAGGCTCCCTGTTCTCCAGGGCCTGTCTTGCCTTTCTGGTTTTTACACATTTTGTGGATGTCCCTTTTGACCGGTGGGAAGTGATACTTCTTTGTAGTGCAGATTTGCCTTGCCCACTTGCTTGCTTGGCCAAAAAGGGCGTATGCGTTTTCTCCTGAATATATTCATGAGAAAACGCATACGCCCTTTTTGGCCAAGTGCATCATTGTCGAAGTTGTGCCCCACTTCCTGTGCTTTAAAGGCGATTCCAACGTACCTCTTGAAATCTGTTTCCTGCTATTCTGCCACGCTTTCAAGTCCGCCTCGTTGCCTTCCCTCAACAGATTTTTGGACGATAGTTGTCCTTTATTACTCGGCCAGTTTGTGAATTGCTGTGCCCCTGAGCTCCATTTTTCAACTCGTTTTTGGTGAGCTGACCGCAAGTCCAAAATTTTGGTTCAGGATCTATACTGATTCCCGGTGGGTGGCTGAGACTTTGGTTAATTCTTCTTCCTGCCGGGAAATTACAGTGATATGTGCCCGTCCAAATGCCTAACAGCTACTCTCTCATTGGTTCTCCCTCTTCCCTTTCATCCTCTGCCAAATTGGCAACCTGTGCGAACCAGGAGGTTAAAGGGGCTGTCTCTCCAAGTTGGGAGGTTGATAATAAAGCAGATGGAAAGTCAAACCGGAGCACCAGGAGAGGGACTATTCGTTGAGTTTTAGAAACCTTTCGTATTCACAGTGTGTCTGTTCTCTAGGATTCCCGTACATGTTATATCTGTAGTAATATTCCCTTCAACCTGGAGAGTTGGGACCCATGGAATGTGTGTCATGCATTATTGCTTTAAAGGGTCTGCATTTGCTCACCCAATCTCACCAATCCTCTCAGTCCCAAGTGTCCAGCCTTATGCCACATCCAGCTGTCATTGTAGATAGGGTCATTTCAGGTTTCATCAGAGACCCTGAAGGAATTGTAAAGAATTTCCCAGTTTTTTTTGTTTTGTTTTTGAAATTCCTTTTTATAGTGGGTTTGAGCTGATTCTCGCTGCCATGTTTGTGCCAGTCTAGACACACTTGATTCCCTTACGGAGACATATCAATACATAGGTTTTAAGATTCTTAGTAGTCAGATATATTCTTCTCCTGGAAATATGGGGTTTTGAGTCCCTTTCACTGAGGAAGGTGTAGGTCTTGTCTATTCCATAGTTGGTTTTTGGAACGGTACCTGTGCTTATATCAAACTCTGGTTTTATGCATCACCCCACCTCTCCTTCCCCCTTAAGCAGGCATAAGAGTGTTTTCTAAATGTGAGACACTGTTCTCTTTCCTAACTCAGTTCCAGTGTAGCCATGTTTACAGGATCTTCATAAGTGATAACTTATGATAAGTTTCTTTTTCTCTGTGACTTATTTCACTTAAAATCATCGTACCTGAATCCACCCATTTTGCTGCTACTGGTCTTATGACATTGATTTCATGGCTGAGGGATATTCCATCGTACGTAAGTACCACAATTTTTTGAACCAATTTTATATTTCCTGGGATATTTAAGGTGTACCCAAGTTGAGGTCCTTGTAAGCAGTGCAGCCCTAAATTTTGGGGTGGCTGTGTCTTATTGATTTTCAGTTTTTCTCAGGTATATTCCCTAGACTGGAAGTGCCCTTGGCTCTGTAGCTCTGTTGTTTACTTGTTTTAGGGAACACAATGCACTCCTCCAGAGAGGCAGTTGGCAATTTACATCCCGCCCATCAGCATAACAAGGCTCCCTGTTCTCCAGGGCCTGTCTTGCCTTTCCGGTTTTTACACATTTTGTGGATGTCCCTTTTGACCGGTGGGAAGTGATACTTCTTTGTAGTGCAGATTTGCATTGCCCACTTGCTTGCTTGGCCAAAAAGGGCGTATGCGTTTTCTCCTGAATATATTCAGGAGAAAACGCATACGCCCTTTTTGGCCAAGTGCATCATTGTCGAAGTTGTGCCCCTCTTCCTGTGCTTTAAAGGCGATTCCAACGTACCTCTGGAAATCTGTTTCCTGCTATTCTGCCTCGCTTTCAAGTCCGCCTCGTTGCCTTCCCTCAACAGATTTTTGGACGATAGTTGTCCTTTATTACTCGGCCAGTTTGTGAATTGCTGTGCCCCTGAGCTCCATTTTTCAACTCGTTTTTGGTGAGCTGACCGCAAGTCCAAAATTTTGGTTCTGGATCTATACTGATTCCCGGTGGGTGGCTGAGACTTTGGTTAATTCTTCTTCCTGCCGGGAAATTACAGTGATATGTGCCCGTCCAAATGCCTAACAGCTACTCTCTCATTGGTTCTCCCTCTTCCCTTTCATCCTCTGCCAAATTGGCAACCTGTGCGAACCAGGAGGTTAAAGGGGCTGTCTCTCCAAGTTGGGAGGTTGATAATAAAGCAGATGGAAAGTCAAACCGGAGCACCAGGAGAGGGACTATTCGTTGAGTTTTAGAAACCTTTCGTATTCACAGTGTGTCCGTTCTCTAGGATTCCCGTACATGTTATATCTGTAGTAATATTCCCTTCAACCTGGAGAGTTGGGACCCATGGAATGTGTGCCATGCATTATTGCTTTAAAGGGTCTGCATTTGCTCACCCAATCTCACCAATCCTCTCAGTCCCAAGTGTCCAGCCTTATGCCACATCCAGCTGTCATTGTAGATAGGGTCATTTCAGGTTTCATCAGAGACCCTGAAGGAATTGTAAAGAATTTCCCAGTTTTTTTGTTTTATTTTTGAAATTCATTTTTATAGTGGGTTTGAGCTGATTCTCGCTGCCATATTTATCCCAGTCTAGACACACTTGATTCCCTTACGGAGACATATCAATACATAGGTTTTAAGATTCTTACTAGTCAGATATATTCCTCTGCGGGAAATATGGGGTTTTGAGTCCCTTTCACTGAGGAAGGTGTAGGTCTTGTCTATTCCATAGTTGGTTTTTGGAACGGTACCTGTGCTTATATCAAACTCTGGTTTTATGCATCACCCCACCTCTCCTTCCCCCTTAAGCAGGCATAAGAGTGTTTTCTAAATGTGAGACACTGTTCTCTTTCCTAACTCAGTTCAAGTGTAGCCATGTTTACAGGATCTTCATAAGTGATATCTTATGATAAGTTTCTTTTTCTGTGTGACTTATTTCACTTAGAATCATCGTACCTGAATCCACCCATTTTGCTGCTACTGGTCTTATGACATTGATTTCATGGCTGAGGGATATTCCATCGTACGTAAGTACCACAATTTTTTGAACCATTTTTATATTTCCTGGGATATTTAAGGTGTACCCAAGTTGAGGTCCTTGTAAGCAGTGCAGCCCTAAATTTTGGGGTGGCTGTGTCTTTTTGATTTTCAGTTTTCCCAAGGTATATTCCCTAGACTGGAAGTGCCCTTGGCTCTGTAGCTCTGTTGTTTACTTGTTTTAGGGAACACAATGCACTCCTCCAGAGAGGCAGTTGGCAATTTACATCCCGCCCATCAGCATAACAAGGCTCCCTGTTCTCCAGGGCCTGTCTTGCCTTTCTGGTTTTTACACATTTTGTGGATGTCCCTTTTGACCGGTGGGAAGTGATACTTCTTTGTAGTGCAGATTTGCATTGCCCGCTTGCTTGCTTGGCCAAAAAGGGCGTATGCGTTTTCTCCTGAATATATCCAGGAGAAAACGCATACGCCCTTTTTGGCCAAGTGCATCATTGTCGAAGTTGTGCCCCTCTTCCTGTGCTTTAAAGGCGATTCCAACGTACCTCTGGAAATCTGTATCCTGCTATTCTGCCTCGCTTTCAAGTCCGCCTCGTTGCCTTCCCTCAACAGATTTTTGGACGATAGTTGTCCTTTATTACTCGGCCAGTTTGTGAATTGCTGTGCCCCTGAGCTCCATTTTTCAACTCGTTTTTGGTGAGCTGACCGCAAGTCCAAAATTTTGGTTCAGGATCTATACTGATTCCCGGTGGGTGGCTGAGACTTTGGTTAATTCTTCTTCCTGCCGGGAAATTACAGTGATATGTGCCCGTCCAAATGCCTAACAGCTACTCTCTCATTGGTTCTCCCTCTTCCCTTTCATCCTCTGCCAAATTGGCAACCTGTGCGAACCAGGAGGTTAAAGGGGCTGTCTCCCCAAGTTGGGAGGTTGATAATAAAGCAGATGGAAAGTCAAACCGGAGCACCAGGAGAGAGACTATTCGTTGAGTTTTAGAAACCTTTCGTATTCACAGTGTGTCCGTTCTCTAGGATTCCCGTACATGTTATATCTGTAGTAATATTCCCTTCAACCTGGAGAGTTGGGACCCATGGAATGTGTGCCATGCATTATTGCTTTAAAGGGTCTGCATTTGCTCACCCAATCTCACCAATCCTCTCAGTCCCAAGTGTCCAGCCTTATGCCACATCCAGCTGTCATTGTAGATAGGGTCATTTCAGGTTTCATCAGAGACCCTGAAGGAATTGTAAAGAATTTCCCAGTTTTTTTGTTTTATTTTTGAAATTCATTTTTATAGTGGGTTTGAGCTGATTCTCGCTGCCATATTTATCCCAGTCTAGACACACTTGATTCCCTTACGGAGACATATCAATACATAGGTTTTAAGATTCTTACTAGTCAGATATATTCCTCTGCGGGAAATATGGGGTTTTGAGTCCCTTTCACTGAGGAAGGTGTAGGTCTTGTCTATTCCATAGTTGGTTTTTGGAACGGTACCTGTGCTTATATCAAACTCTGGTTTTATGCATCACCCCACCTCTCCTTCCCCCTTAAGCAGGCATAAGAGTGTTTTCTAAATGTGAGACACTGTTCTCTTTCCTAACTCAGTTCAAGTGTAGCCATGTTTACAGGATCTTCATAAGTGATATCTTATGATAAGTTTCTTTTTCTGTGTGACTTATTTCACTTAGAATCATCGTACCTGAATCCACCCATTTTGCTGCTACTGGTCTTATGACATTGATTTCATGGCTGAGGGATATTCCATCGTACGTAAGTACCACAATTTTTTGAACCATTTTTATATTTCCTGGGATATTTAAGGTGTACCCAAGTTGAGGTCCTTGTAAGCAGTGCAGCCCTAAATTTTGGGGTGGCTGTGTCTTTTTGATTTTCAGTTTTCCCAAGGTATATTCCCTAGACTGGAAGTGCCCTTGGCTCTGTAGCTCTGTTGTTTACTTGTTTTAGGGAACACAATGCACTCCTCCAGAGAGGCAGTTGGCAATTTACATCCCGCCCATCAGCATAACAAGGCTCCCTGTTCTCCAGGGCCTGTCTTGCCTTTCTGGTTTTTACACATTTTGTGGATGTCCCTTTTGACCGGTGGGAAGTGATACTTCTTTGTAGTGCAGATTTGCATTGCCCGCTTGCTTGCTTGGCCAAAAAGGGCGTATGCGTTTTCTCCTGAATATATCCAGGAGAAAACGCATACGCCCTTTTTGGCCAAGTGCATCATTGTCGAAGTTGTGCCCCTCTTCCTGTGCTTTAAAGGCGATTCCAACGTACCTCTGGAAATCTGTATCCTGCTATTCTGCCTCGCTTTCAAGTCCGCCTCGTTGCCTTCCCTCAACAGATTTTTGGACGATAGTTGTCCTTTATTACTCGGCCAGTTTGTGAATTGCTGTGCCCCTGAGCTCCATTTTTCAACTCGTTTTTGGTGAGCTGACCGCAAGTCCAAAATTTTGGTTCAGGATCTATACTGATTCCCGGTGGGTGGCTGAGACTTTGGTTAATTCTTCTTCCTGCCGGGAAATTACAGTGATATGTGCCCGTCCAAATGCCTAACAGCTACTCTCTCATTGGTTCTCCCTCTTCCCTTTCATCCTCTGCCAAATTGGCAACCTGTGCGAACCAGGAGGTTAAAGGGGCTGTCTCCCCAAGTTGGGAGGTTGATAATAAAGCAGATGGAAAGTCAAACCGGAGCACCAGGAGAGAGACTATTCGTTGAGTTTTAGAAACCTTTCGTATTCACAGTGTGTCCGTTCTCTAGGATTCCCGTACATGTTATATCTGTAGTAATATTCCCTTCAACCTGGAGAGTTGGGACCCATGGAATGTGTGCCATGCATTATTGCTTTAAAGGGTCTGCATTTGCTCACCCAATCTCACCAATCCTCTCAGTCCCAAGTGTCCAGCCTTATGCCACATCCAGCTGTCATTGTAGATAGGGTCATTTCAGGTTTCATCAGAGACCCTGAAGGAATTGTAAAGTATTTACCAGTTTTTTTGTTTTATTTTTGAAATTCCTTTTTATAGTGGGTTTGAGCTGATTCTCGCTGCCATATTTATCCCAGTCTAGACACACTTGATTCCCTTACGGAGACATATCAATACATAGGTTTTAAGATTCTTACTAGTCAGATATATTCCTCTGCGGGAAATATGGGGTTTTGAGTCCCTTTCACTGAGGAAGGTGTAGGTCTTGTCTATTCCATAGTTGGTTTTTGGAACGGTACCTGTGCTTATATCAAACTCTGGTTTTATGCATCACCCCACCTCTCCTTCCCCCTTAAGCAGGCATAAGAGTGTTTTCTAAATGTGAGACACTGTTCTCTTTCCTAACTCAGTTCAAGTGTAGCCATGTTTACAGGATCTTCATAAGTGATATCTTATGATAAGTTTCTTTTTCTGTGTGACTTATTTCACTTAGAATCATCGTACCTGAATCCACCCATTTTGCTGCTACTGGTCTTATGACATTGATTTCATGGCTGAGGGATATTCCATCGTACGTAAGTACCACAATTTTTTGAACCATTTTTATATTTCCTGGGATATTTAAGGTGTACCCAAGTTGAGGTCCTTGTAAGCAGTGCAGCCCTAAATTTTGGGGTGGCTGTGTCTTTTTGATTTTCAGTTTTCCCAAGGTATATTCCCTAGACTGGAAGTGCCCTTGGCTCTGTAGCTCTGTTGTTTACTTGTTTTAGGGAACACAATGCACTCCTCCAGAGAGGCAGTTGGCAATTTACATCCCGCCCATCAGCATAACAAGGCTCCCTGTTCTCCAGGGCCTGTCTTGCCTTTCTGGTTTTTACACATTTTGTGGATGTCCCTTTTGACCGGTGGGAAGTGATACTTCTTTGTAGTGCAGATTTGCATTGCCCGCTTGCTTGCTTGGCCAAAAAGGGCGTATGCGTTTTCTCCTGAATATATTCAGGAGAAAACGCATACGCCCTTTTTGGCCAAGTGCATCATTGTCGAAGTTGTGCCCCTCTTCCTGTGCTTTAAAGGCGATTCCAACGTACCTCTGGAAATCTGTTTCCTGCTATTCTGCCTCGCTTTCAAGTCCGCCTCGTTGCCTTCCCTCAACAGATTATTGGACGATAGTTGTCCTTTATTACTCGGCCAGTTTGTGAATTGCTGTGCCCCTGAGCTCCATTTTTCAACTCGTTTTTGGTGAGCTGACCGCAAGTCCAAAATTTTGGTTCAGGATCTATACTGATTCCCGGTGGGTGGCTGAGACTTTGGTTAATTCTTCTTCCTGCCGGGAAATTACAGTGATATGTGCCCGTCCAAATGCCTAACAGCTACTCTCTCATTGGTTCTCCCTCTTCCCTTTCATCCTCTGCCAAATTGGAAACCTGTGCGAACCAGGAGGTTAAAGGGGCTGTCTCTCCAAGTTGGGAGGTTGATAATAAAGCAGATGGAAAGTCAAACCGGAGCACCAGGAGAGGGACTATTCGTTGAGTTTTAGAAACCTTTCGTATTCACAGTGTGTCCGTTCTCTAGGATTCCCGTACATGTTATATCTGTAGTAATATTCCCTTCAACCTGGAGAGTTGGGACCCATGGAATGTGTGCCATGCATTATTGCTTTAAAGGGTCTGCATTTGCTCACCCAATCTCACCAATCCTCTCAGTCCCAAGTGTCCAGCCTTATGCCACATCCAGCTGTCATTGTAGATAGGGTCATTTCAGGTTTCATCAGAGACCCTGAAGGAATTGTAAAGAATTTCCCAGTTTTTTTTTTGTTTTGTTTTTGAAATTCCTTTTTATAGTGGGTTTGAGCTGATTCTCGCTGCCATGTTTGTGCCAGTTTAGACACACTTGATTCCCTTACGGAGACATATCAATACATAGGTTTTAAGATTCTTAGTAGTCAGATATATTCTTCTCCTGGAAATATGGGGTTTTGAGTCCCTTGCACTGAGGAAGGTGTAGGTCTTGTCTATTCCATAGTTGGTTTTTGGAACGGTACCTGTGCTTATATCAAACTCTGGTTTTATGCATCACCCCACCTCTCCTTCCCCGTTAAGCAGGCATAAGAGTGTTTTCTAAATGTGAGACACTGTTCTCTTTCCTAACTCAGTTCAAGTGTAGCCATGTTTACAGGATCTTCATAAGTGATAACTTATGATAAGTTTCTTTTTCTGTGTGACTTATTTCACTTAAAATCATCGTACCTGAATCCACCCATTTTGCTGCTACTGGTCTTATGACATTGATTTCATGGCTGAGGGATATTCCATCATACGTAAGTACCACAATTTTTGGAACCAATTTTATATTTCCTGGGATATTTAAGGTGTACCCAAGTTGAGGTCCTTGTAAGCAGTGCAGCCCTCAATTTTGGGGTGGCTGTGTCTTTTTGATTTTCAGTTTTTCCCAGGTATATTCCCTAGACTGGAAGTGCCCTTGGCTCTGTAGCTCTGTTGTTTACTTGTTTTAGGGAACACAATGCACTCCTCCAGAGAGGCAGTTGGCAATTTACATCCCGCCCATCAGCATAACAAGGCTCCCTGTTCTCCAGGGCTTGTCTTGCCTTTCTGGTTTTTACACATTTTGTGGATGTCCCTTTTGACCGGTGGGAAGTGATACTTCTTTGTAGTGCAGATTTGCCTTGCCCACTTGCTTGCTTGGCCAAAAAGGGCGTATGCGTTTTCTCCTGAATATATTCATGAGAAAACGCATACGCCCTTTTTGGCCAAGTGCATCATTGTCGAAGTTGTGCCCCTCTTCCTGTGCTTTAAAGGCGATTCCAACGTACCTCTTGAAATCTGTTTCCTGCTATTCTGCCACGCTTTCAAGTCCGCCTCGTTGCCTTCCCTCAACAGATTTTTGGACGATAGTTGTCCTTTATTACTCGGCCAGTTTGTGAATTGCTGTGCCCCTGAGCTCCATTTTTCAACTCGTTTTTGGTGAGCTGACCGCAAGTCCAAAATTTTGGTTCAGGATCTATACTGATTCCCGGTGGGTGGCTGAGACTTTGGTTAATTCTTCTTCCTGCCGGGAAATTACAGTGATATGTGCCCGTCCAAATGCCTAACAGCTACTCTCTCATTGGTTCTCCCTCTTCCCTTTCATCCTCTGCCAAATTGGCAACCTGTGCGAACCAGGAGGTTAAAGGGGCTGTCTCTCCAAGTTGGGAGGTTGATAATAAAGCAGATGGAAAGTCAAACCGGAGCACCAGGAGAGGGACTATTCGTTGAGTTTTAGAAACCTTTCGTATTCACAGTGTGTCTGTTCTCTAGGATTCCCGTACATGTTATATCTGTAGTAATATTCCCTTCAACCTGGAGAGTTGGGACCCATGGAATGTGTGTCATGCATTATTGCTTTAAAGGGTCTGCATTTGCTCACCCAATCTCACCAATCCTCTCAGTCCCAAGTGTCCAGCCTTATGCCACATCCAGCTGTCATTGTAGATAGGGTCATTTCAGGTTTCATCAGAGACCCTGAAGGAATTGTAAAGAATTTCCCAGTTTTTTTTGTTTTGTTTTTGAAATTCCTTTTTATAGTGGGTTTGAGCTGATTCTTGCTGCCATGTTTGTGCCAGTCTAGACACACTTGATTCCCTTACGGAGACATATCAATACATAGGTTTTAAGATTCTTAGTAGTCAGATATATTCTTCTCCTGGAAATATGGGGTTTTGAGTCCCTTTCACTGAGGAAGGTGTAGGTCTTGTCTATTCCATAGTTGGTTTTTGGAACGGTACCTGTGCTTATATCAAACTCTGGTTTTATGCATCACCCCACCTCTCCTTCCCCCTTAAGCAGGCATAAGAGTGTTTTCTAAATGTGAGACACTGTTCTCTTTCCTAACTCAGTTCAAGTGTAGCCATGTTTACAGGATCTTCATAAGTGATAACTTATGATAAGTTTCTTTTTCTCTGTGACTTATTTCACTTAAAATCATCGTACCTGAATCCACCCATTTTGCTGCTACTGGTCTTATGACATTGATTTCATGGCTGAGGGATATTCCATCGTACGTAAGTACCACAATTTTTTGAACCAATTTTATATTTCCTGGGATATTTAAGGTGTACCCAAGTTGAGGTCCTTGTAAGCAGTGCAGCCCTAAATTTTGGGGTGGCTGTGTCTTATTGATTTTCAGTTTTTCTCAGGTATATTCCCTAGACTGGAAGTGCCCTTGGCTCTGTAGCTCTGTTGTTTACTTGTTTTAGGGAACACAATGCACTCCTCCAGAGAGGCAGTTGGCAATTTACATCCCGCCCATCAGCATAACAAGGCTCCCTGTTCTCCAGGGCCTGTCTTGCCTTTCCGGTTTTTACACATTTTGTGGATGTCCCTTTTGACCGGTGGGAAGTGATACTTCTTTGTAGTGCAGATTTGCATTGCCCACTTGCTTGCTTGGCCAAAAAGGGCGTATGCGTTTTCTCCTGAATATATTCAGGAGAAAACGCATACGCCCTTTTTGGCCAAGTGCATCATTGTCGAAGTTGTGCCCCTCTTCCTGTGCTTTAAAGGCGATTCCAACGTACCTCTTGAAATCTGTTTCCTGCTATTCTGCCTCGCTTTCAAGTCCGCCTCGTTGCCTTCCCTCAACAGATTTTTGGACGATAGTTGTCCTTTATTACTCGGCCAGTTTGTGAATTGCTGTGCCCCTGAGCTCCATTTTTCAACTCGTTTTTGGTGAGCTGACCGCAAGTCCAAAATTTTGGTTCTGGATCTATACTGATTCCCGGTGGGTGGCTGAGACTTTGGTTAATTCTTCTTCCTGCCGGGAAATTACAGTGATATGTGCCCGTCCAAATGCCTAACAGCTACTCTCTCATTGGTTCTCCCTCTTCCCTTTCATCCTCTGCCAAATTGGCAACCTGTGCGAACCAGGAGGTTAAAGGGGCTGTCTCTCCAAGTTGGGAGGTTGATAATAAAGCAGATGGAAAGTCAAACCGGAGCACCAGGAGAGGGACTATTCGTTGAGTTTTAGAAACCTTTCGTATTCACAGTGTGTCCGTTCTCTAGGATTCCCGTACATGTTATATCTGTAGTAATATTCCCTTCAACCTGGAGAGTTGGGACCCATGGAATGTGTGCCATGCATTATTGCTTTAAAGGGTCTGCATTTGCTCACCCAATCTCACCAATCCTCTCAGTCCCAAGTGTCCAGCCTTATGCCACATCCAGCTGTCATTGTAGATAGGGTCATTTCAGGTTTCATCAGAGACCCTGAAGGAATTGTAAAGAATTTCCCAGTTTTTTTGTTTTATTTTTGAAATTCATTTTTATAGTGGGTTTGAGCTGATTCTCGCTGCCATATTTATCCCAGTCTAGACACACTTGATTCCCTTACGGAGACATATCAATACATAGGTTTTAAGATTCTTACTAGTCAGATATATTCCTCTGCGGGAAATATGGGGTTTTGAGTCCCTTTCACTGAGGAAGGTGTAGGTCTTGTCTATTCCATAGTTGGTTTTTGGAACGGTACCTGTGCTTATATCAAACTCTGGTTTTATGCATCACCCCACCTCTCCTTCCCCCTTAAGCAGGCATAAGAGTGTTTTCTAAATGTGAGACACTGTTCTCTTTCCTAACTCAGTTCAAGTGTAGCCATGTTTACAGGATCTTCATAAGTGATATCTTATGATAAGTTTCTTTTTCTGTGTGACTTATTTCACTTAGAATCATCGTACCTGAATCCACCCATTTTGCTGCTACTGGTCTTATGACATTGATTTCATGGCTGAGGGATATTCCATCGTACGTAAGTACCACAATTTTTTGAACCATTTTTATATTTCCTGGGATATTTAAGGTGTACCCAAGTTGAGGTCCTTGTAAGCAGTGCAGCCCTAAATTTTGGGGTGGCTGTGTCTTTTTGATTTTCAGTTTTCCCAAGGTATATTCCCTAGACTGGAAGTGCCCTTGGCTCTGTAGCTCTGTTGTTTACTTGTTTTAGGGAACACAATGCACTCCTCCAGAGAGGCAGTTGGCAATTTACATCCCGCCCATCAGCATAACAAGGCTCCCTGTTCTCCAGGGCCTGTCTTGCCTTTCTGGTTTTTACACATTTTGTGGATGTCCCTTTTGACCGGTGGGAAGTGATACTTCTTTGTAGTGCAGATTTGCATTGCCCGCTTGCTTGCTTGGCCAAAAAGGGCGTATGCGTTTTCTCCTGAATATATTCAGGAGAAAACGCATACGCCCTTTTTGGCCAAGTGCATCATTGTCGAAGTTGTGCCCCTCTTCCTGTGCTTTAAAGGCGATTCCAACGTACCTCTGGAAATCTGTATCCTGCTATTCTGCCTCGCTTTCAAGTCCGCCTCGTTGCCTTCCCTCAACAGATTTTTGGACGATAGTTGTCCTTTATTACTCGGCCAGTTTGTGAATTGCTGTGCCCCTGAGCTCCATTTTTCAACTCGTTTTTGGTGAGCTGACCGCAAGTCCAAAATTTTGGTTCAGGATCTATACTGATTCCCGGTGGGTGGCTGAGACTTTGGTTAATTCTTCTTCCTGCCGGGAAATTACAGTGATATGTGCCCGTCCAAATGCCTAACAGCTACTCTCTCATTGGTTCTCCCTCTTCCCTTTCATCCTCTGCCAAATTGGCAACCTGTGCGAACCAGGAGGTTAAAGGGGCTGTCTCTCCAAGTTGGGAGGTTGATAATAAAGCAGATGGAAAGTCAAACCGGAGCACCAGGAGAGAGACTATTCGTTGAGTTTTAGAAACCTTTCGTATTCACAGTGTGTCCGTTCTCTAGGATTCCCGTACATGTTATATCTGTAGTAATATTCCCTTCAACCTGGAGAGTTGGGACCCATGGAATGTGTGCCATGCATTATTGCTTTAAAGGGTCTGCATTTGCTCACCCAATCTCACCAATCCTCTCAGTCCCAAGTGTCCAGCCTTATGCCACATCCAGCTGTCATTGTAGATAGGGTCATTTCAGGTTTCATCAGAGACCCTGAAGGAATTGTAAAGAATTTCCCAGTTTTTTTTGTTTTATTTTTGAAATTCCTTTTTATAGTGGGTTTGAGCTGATTCTCGCTGCCATATTTATCCCAGTCTAGACACACTTGATTCCCTTACGGAGACATATCAATACATAGGTTTTAAGATTCTTACTAGTCAGATATATTCCTCTGCGGGAAATATGGGGTTTTGAGTCCCTTTCACTGAGGAAGGTGTAGGTCTTGTCTATTCCATAGTTGGTTTTTGGAACGGTACCTGTGCTTATATCAAACTCTGGTTTTATGCATCACCCCACCTCTCCTTCCCCCTTAAGCAGGCATAAGAGTGTTTTCTAAATGTGAGACACTGTTCTCTTTCCTAACTCAGTTCAAGTGTAGCCATGTTTACAGGATCTTCATAAGTGATATCTTATGATAAGTTTCTTTTTCTGTGTGACTTATTTCACTTAGAATCATCGTACCTGAATCCACCCATTTTGCTGCTACTGGTCTTATGACATTGATTTCATGGCTGAGGGATATTCCATCGTACGTAAGTACCACAATTTTTTGAACCATTTTTATATTTCCTGGGATATTTAAGGTGTACCCAAGTTGAGGTCCTTGTAAGCAGTGCAGCCCTAAATTTTGGGGTGGCTGTGTCTTTTTGATTTTCAGTTTTCCCAAGGTATATTCCCTAGACTGGAAGTGCCCTTGGCTCTGTAGCTCTGTTGTTTACTTGTTTTAGGGAACACAATGCACTCCTCCAGAGAGGCAGTTGGCAATTTACATCCCGCCCATCAGCATAACAAGGCTCCCTGTTCTCCAGGGCCTGTCTTGCCTTTCTGGTTTTTACACATTTTGTGGATGTCCCTTTTGACCGGTGGGAAGTGATACTTCTTTGTAGTGCAGATTTGCATTGCCCGCTTGCTTGCTTGGCCAAAAAGGGCGTATGCGTTTTCTCCTGAATATATTCAGGAGAAAACGCATACGCCCTTTTGGGCCAAGTGCATCATTGTCGAAGTTGTGCCCCTCTTCCTGTGCTTTAAAGGCGATTCCAACGTACCTCTTGAAATCTGTTTCCTGCTATTCTGCCTCGCTTTCAAGTCCGCCTCGTTGCCTTCCCTCAACAGATTTTTGGACGATAGTTGTCCTTTATTACTCGGCCAGTTTGTGAATTGCTGTGCCCCTGAGCTCCATTTTTCAACTCGTTTTTGGTGAGCTGACCGCAAGTCCAAAATTTTGGTTCAGGATCTATACTGATTCCCGGTGGGTGGCTGAGACTTTGGTTAATTCTTCTTCCTGCTGGGAAATTACAGTGATATGTGCCCGTCCAAATGCCTAACAGCTACTCTCTCATTGGTTCTCCCTCTTCCCTTTCATCCTCTGCCAAATTGGCAACCTGTGCGAACCAGGAGGTTAAAGGGGCTGTCTCTCCAAGTTGGGAGGTTGATAATAAAGCAGATGGAAAGTCAAACCGGAGCACCAGGAGAGGGACTATTCGTTGAGTTTTAGAAACCTTTCGTATTCACAGTGTGTCCGTTCTCTAGGATTCCCGTACATGTTATATCTGTAGTAATATTCCCTTCAACCTGGAGAGTTGGGACCCATGGAATGTGTGCCATGCATTATTGCTTTAAAGGGTCTGCATTTGCTCACCCAATCTCACCAATCCTCTCAGTCCCAAGTGTCCAGCCTTATGCCACATCCAGCTGTCATTGTAGATAGGGTCATTTCAGGTTTCATCAGAGACCCTGAAGGAATTGTAAAGAATTTCCCAGTTTTTTTTGTTTTATTTTTGAAATTCCTTTTTATAGTGGGTTTGAGCTGATTCTCGCTGCCATATTTATCCCAGTCTAGACACACTTGATTCCCTTACGGAGACATATCAATACATAGGTTTTAAGATTCTTACTAGTCAGATATATTCCTCTGCGGGAAATATGGGGTTTTGAGTCCCTTTCACTGAGGAAGGTGTAGGTCTTGTCTATTCCATAGTTGGTTTTTGGAACGGTACCTGTGCTTATATCAAACTCTGGTTTTATGCATCACCCCACCTCTCCTTCCCCCTTAAGCAGGCATAAGAGTGTTTTCTAAATGTGAGACACTGTTCTCTTTCCTAACTCAGTTCAAGTGTAGCCATGTTTACAGGATCTTCATAAGTGATATCTTATGATAAGTTTCTTTTTCTGTGTGACTTATTTCACTTAGAATCATCGTACCTGAATCCACCCATTTTGCTGCTACTGGTCTTATGACATTGATTTCATGGCTGAGGGATATTCCATCGTACGTAAGTACCACAATTTTTTGAACCATTTTTATATTTCCTGGGATATTTAAGGTGTACCCAAGTTGAGGTCCTTGTAAGCAGTGCAGCCCTAAATTTTGGGGTGGCTGTGTCTTTTTGATTTTCAGTTTTCCCAAGGTATATTCCCTAGACTGGAAGTGCCCTTGGCTCTGTAGCTCTGTTGTTTACTTGTTTTAGGGAACACAATGCACTCCTCCAGAGAGGCAGTTGGCAATTTACATCCCGCCCATCAGCATAACAAGGCTCCCTGTTCTCCAGGGCCTGTCTTGCCTTTCTGGTTTTTACACATTTTGTGGATGTCCCTTTTGACCGGTGGGAAGTGATACTTCTTTGTAGTGCAGATTTGCATTGCCCGCTTGCTTGCTTGGCCAAAAAGGGCGTATGCGTTTTCTCCTGAATATATTCAGGAGAAAACGCATACGCCCTTTTGGGCCAAGTGCATCATTGTCGAAGTTGTGCCCCTCTTCCTGTGCTTTAAAGGCGATTCCAACGTACCTCTTGAAATCTGTTTCCTGCTATTCTGCCTCGCTTTCAAGTCCGCCTCGTTGCCTTCCCTCAACAGATTTTTGGACGATAGTTGTCCTTTATTACTCGGCCAGTTTGTGAATTGCTGTGCCCCTGAGCTCCATTTTTCAACTCGTTTTTGGTGAGCTGACCGCAAGTCCAAAATTTTGGTTCAGGATCTATACTGATTCCCGGTGGGTGGCTGAGACTTTGGTTAATTCTTCTTCCTGCCGGGAAATTACAGTGATATGTGCCCGTCCAAATGCCTAACAGCTACTCTCTCATTGGTTCTCCCTCTTCCCTTTCATCCTCTGCCAAATTGGCAACCTGTGCGAACCAGGAGGTTAAAGGGGCTGTCTCTCCAAGTTGGGAGGTTGATAATAAAGCAGATGGAAAGTCAAACTGGAGCACCAGGAGAGGGACTCTTCGTTGAGTTTTAGAAACCTTTCGTATTCACAGTGTGTCCGTTCTCTAGGATTCCCGTACATGTTATATCTGTAGTAATATTCCCTTCAACCTGGAGAGTTGGGACCCATGGAATGTGTGCCATGCATTATTGCTTTAAAGGGTCTGCATTTGCTCACCCAATCTCACCAATCCTCTCAGTCCCAAGTGTCCAGCCTTATGCCACATCCAGCTGTCATTGTAGATAGGGTCATTTCAGGTTTCATCAGAGACCCTGAAGGAATTGTAAAGAATTTCCCAGTTTTTTTGTTTTATTTTTGAAATTCCTTTTTATAGTGGGTTTGAGCTGATTCTCGCTGCCATATTTATCCCAGTCTAGACACACTTGATTCCCTTACGGAGACATATCAATACATAGGTTTTAAGATTCTTACTAGTCAGATATATTCTTCTCCTGGAAATATGGGGTTTTGAGTCCCTTTCACTGAGGAAGGTGTAGGTCTTGTCTATTCCATAGTTGGTTTTTGGAACGGTACCTGTGCTTATATCAAACTCTGGTTTTATGCATCACCCCACCTCTCCTTCCCCCTTAAGCAGGTATAAGAGTGTTTTCTAAATGTGAGACACTGTTCTCTTTCCTAACTCAGTTCAAGTGTAGCCATGTTTACAGGATCTTCATAAGTGATATCTTATGATAAGTTTCTTTTTCTGTGTGACTTATTTCACTTAGAATCATCGTACCTGAATCCACCCATTTTGCTGCTACTGGTCTTATGACATTGATTTCATGGCTGAGGGATATTCCATCGTACGTAAGTACCACAATTTTTTGAACCATTTTTATATTTCCTGGGATATTTAAGGTGTACCCAAGTTGAGGTCCTTGTAAGCAGTGCAGCCCTAAATTTTGGGGTGGCTGTGTCTTTTTGATTTTCAGTTTTCCCAAGGTATATTCCCTAGACTGGAAGTGCCCTTGGCTCTGTAGCTCTGTTGTTTACTTGTTTTAGGGAACACAATGCACTCCTCCAGAGAGGCAGTTGGCAATTTACATCCCGCCCATCAGCATAACAAGGCTCCCTGTTCTCCAGGGCCTGTCTTGCCTTTCTGGTTTTTACACATTTTGTGGATGTCCCTTTTGACCGGTGGGAAGTGATACTTCTTTGTAGTGCAGATTTGCATTGCCCGCTTGCTTGCTTGGCCAAAAAGGGCGTATGCGTTTTCTCCTGAATATATTCAGGAGAAAACGCATACGCCCTTTTGGGCCAAGTGCATCATTGTCGAAGTTGTGCCCCTCTTCCTGTGCTTTAAAGGCGATTCCAACGTACCTCTTGAAATCTGTTTCCTGCTATTCTGCCTCGCTTTCAAGTCCGCCTCGTTGCCTTCCCTCAACAGATTTTTGGACGATAGTTGTCCTTTATTACTCGGCCAGTTTGTGAATTGCTGTGCCCCTGAGCTCCATTTTTCAACTCGTTTTTGGTGAGCTGACCGCAAGTCCAAAATTTTGGTTCAGGATCTATACTGATTCCCGGTGGGTGGCTGAGACTTTGGTTAATTCTTCTTCCTGCCGGGAAATTACAGTGATATGTGCCCGTCCAAATGCCTAACAGCTACTCTCTCATTGGTTCTCCCTCTTCCCTTTCATCCTCTGCCAAATTGGCAACCTGTGCGAACCAGGAGGTTAAAGGGGCTGTCTCTCCAAGTTGGGAGGTTGATAATAAAGCAGATGGAAAGTCAAACCGGAGCACCAGGAGAGGGACTATTCGTTGAGTTTTAGAAACCTTTCGTATTCACAGTGTGTCCGTTCTCTAGGATTCCCGTACATGTTATATCTGTAGTAATATTCCCTTCAACCTGGAGAGTTGGGACCCATGGAATGTGTGCCATGCATTATTGCTTTAAAGGGTCTGCATTTGCTCACCCAATCTCACCAATCCTCTCAGTCCCAAGTGTCCAGCCTTATGCCACATCCAGCTGTCATTGTAGATAGGGTCATTTCAGGTTTCATCAGAGACCCTGAAGGAATTGTAAAGAATTTCACAGTTTTTTTTGTTTTGGTTTTGAAATTCCTTTTTATAGCGGGTTTGAGCTGATTCTCGCTGCCATGTTTGTGCCAGTCTAGACACACTTGATTCCCTTACGGAGACATATCAATACATAGGTTTTAAGATTCTTACTAGTCAGATATATTCTTCTCCTGGAACTATGGGGTTTTGAGTCCCTTTCACTGAGGAAGGTGTAGGTCTTGTCTATTCCATAGTTGGTTTTTGGAACGGTACCTGTGCTTATATCAAACTCTGCTTTTATGCATCACCCCACCTCTCCTTCCCCCTTAAGCAGGCATAAGAGTGTTTTCTAAATGTGAGACACTGTTCTCTTTCCTAACTCAGTTCAAGTGTAGCCATGTTTACAGGATCTTCATAAGTGATATCTTATGATAAGTTTCTTTTTCTGTGTGACTTATTTCACTTAGAATCATCGTACCTGAATCCACCCATTTTGCTGCTACTGGTCTTATGACATTGATTTCATGGCTGAGGGATATTCCATCGTATGTAAGTACCACAATTTTTTGAACCATTTTTATATTTCCTGGGATATTTAAGGTGTACCCAAGTTGAGGTCCTTGTAAGCAGTGCAGCCCTAAATTTTGGGGTGGCTGTGTCTTTTTGATTTTCAGTTTTCCCAAGGTATATTCCCTAGACTGGAAGTGCCCTTGGCTCTGTAGCTCTGTTGTTTACTTGTTTTAGGGAACACAATGCACTCCTCCAGAGAGGCAGTTGGCAATTTACATCCCGCCCATCAGCATAACAAGGCTCCCTGTTCTCCAGGGCCTGTCTTGCCTTTCTGGTTTTTACACATTTTGTGGATGTCCCTTTTGACCGGTGGGAAGTGATACTTCTTTGTAGTGCAGATTTGCATTGCCCGCTTGCTTGCTTGGCCAAAAAGGGCGTATGCGTTTTCTCCTGAATATATTCAGGAGAAAACGCATACGCCCTTTTGGGCCAAGTGCATCATTGTCGAAGTTGTGCCCCTCTTCCTGTGCTTTAAAGGCGATTCCAACGTACCTCTTGAAATCTGTTTCCTGCTATTCTGCCTCGCTTTCAAGTCCGCCTCGTTGCCTTCCCTCAACAGATTTTTGGACGATAGTTGTCCTTTATTACTCGGCCAGTTTGTGAATTGCTGTGCCCCTGAGCTCCATTTTTCAACTCGTTTTTGGTGAGCTGACCGCAAGTCCAAAATTTTGGTTCAGGATCTATACTGATTCCCGGTGGGTGGCTGAGACTTTGGTTAATTCTTCTTCCTGCCGGGAAATTACAGTGATATGTGCCCGTCCAAATGCCTAACAGCTACTCTCTCATTGGTTCTCCCTCTTCCCTTTCATCCTCTGCCAAATTGGCAACCTGTGCGAACCAGGAGGTTAAAGGGGCTGTCTCTCCAAGTTGGGAGGTTGATAATAAAGCAGATGGAAAGTCAAACCGGAGCACCAGGAGAGGGACTATTCGTTGAGTTTTAGAAACCTTTCGTATTCACAGTGTGTCCGTTCTCTAGGATTCCCGTACATGTTATATCTGTAGTAATATTCCCTTCAACCTGGAGAGTTGGGACCCATGGAATGTGTGCCATGCATTATTGCTTTAAAGGGTCTGCATTTGCTCACCCAATCTCACCAATCCTCTCAGTCCCAAGTGTCCAGCCTTATGCCACATCCAGCTGTCATTGTAGATAGGGTCATTTCAGGTTTCATCAGAGACCCTGAAGGAATTGTAAAGAATTTCCCAGTTTTTGTGTTTTATTTTTGAAATTCCATTTTATAGTGGGTTTGAGCTGATTCTCGCTGCCATATTTATCCCAGTCTAGACACACTTGATTCCCTTACGGAGACATATCAATACATAGGTTTTAAGATTCTTACTAGTCAGATATATTCCTCTGCGGGAAATATGGGGTTTTGAGTCCCTTTCACTGAGGAAGGTGTAGGTCTTGTCTATTCCATAGTTGGTTTTTGGAACGGTACCTGTGCTTATATCAAACTCTGGTTTTATGCATCACCCCACCTCTCCTTCCCCCTTAAGCAGGCATAAGAGTGTTTTCTAAATGTGAGACACTGTTCTCTTTCCTAACTCAGTTCAAGTGTAGCCATGTTTACAGGATCTTCATAAGTGATATCTTATGATAAGTTTCTTTTTCTGTGTGACTTATTTCACTTAGAATCATCGTACCTGAATCCACCCATTTTGCTGCTACTGGTCTTATGACATTGATTTCATGGCTGAGGGATATTCCATCGTACGTAAGTACCACAATTTTTTGAACCATTTTTATATTTCCTGGGATATTTAAGGTGTACCCAAGTTGAGGTCCTTGTAAGCAGTGCAGCCCTAAATTTTGGGGTGGCTGTGTCTTTTTGATTTTCAGTTTTCCCAAGGTATATTCCCTAGACTGGAAGTGCCCTTGGCTCTGTAGCTCTGTTGTTTACTTGTTTTAGGGAACACAATGCACTCCTCCAGAGAGGCAGTTGGCAATTTACATCCCGCCCATCAGCATAACAAGGCACCCTTTTCTCCAGGGCCTGTCTTGCCTTTCTGGTTTTTACACATTTTGTGGATGTCCCTTTTGACAGGTGGGAAGTGATACTTCTTTGTAGTGCAGATTTGCATTGCCCGCTTGCTTGCTTGGCCAAAAAGGGCGTATGCGTTTTCTCCTGAATATATTCAGGAGAAAACGCATACGCCCTTTTTGGCCAAGTGCATCATTGTCGAAGTTGTGCCCCTCTTCCTGTGCTTTAAAGGCGATTCAAACGTACCTCTTGAAATCTGTTTCCTGCTATTCTGCCTCGCTTTCAAGTCCGCCTCGTTGCCTTCCCTCAACAGATTTTTGGACGATAGTTGTCCTTTATTACTCGGCCAGTTTGTGAATTGCTGTGCCCCTGAGCTCCATTTTTCAACTCGTTTTAGGTGAGCTGACCGCAAGTCCAAAATTTTGGTTCAGGATCTATACTGATTCCCGGTGGGTGGCTGAGACTTTGGTTAATTCTTCTTCCTGCCGGGAAATTACAGTGATATGTGCCCGTCCAAATGCCTAACAGCTACTCTCTCATTGGTTCTCCCTCTTCCCTTTCATCCTCTGCCAAATTGGCAACCTGTGCGAACCAGGAGGTTAAAGGGGCTGTCTCTCCAAGTTGGGAGGTTGATAATAAAGCAGATGGAAAGTCAAACCAGAGCACCAGGAGAGGGACTATTCGTTGAGTTTTAGAAACCTTTCGTATTCACAGTGTGTCCGTTCTCTAGGATTCCCGTACATGTTATATCTGTAGTAATATTCCCTTCAACCTGGAGAGTTGGGACCCATGGAATGTGTGCCATGCATTATTGCTTTAAAGGGTCTGCATTTGCTCACCCAATCTCACCAATCCTCTCAGTCCCAAGTGTCCAGCCTTATGCCACATCCAGCTGTCATTGTAGATAGGGTCATTTCAGGTTTCATCAGAGACCCTGAAGGAATTGTAAAGAATTTCCCAGTTTTTTTGTTTTATTTTTGAAATTCCTTTTTATAGTGGGTTTGAGCTGATTCTCGCTGCCATATTTATCCCAGTCTAGACACACTTGATTCCCTTACGGAGACATATCAATACATAGGTTTTAAGATTCTTACTAGTCAGATATATTCCTCTGCGGGAAATATGGGGTTTTGAGTCCCTTTCACTGAGGAAGGTGTAGGTCTTGTCTATTCCATAGTTGGTTTTTGGAACGGTACCTGTGCTTATATCAAACTCTGGTTTTATGCATCACCCCACCTCTCCTTCCCCCTTAAGCAGGCATAAGAGTGTTTTCTAAATGTGAGACACTGTTCTCTTTCCTAACTCAGTTCAAGTGTAGCCATGTTTACAGGATCTTCATAAGTGATATCTTATGATAAGTTTCTTTTTCTGTGTGACTTATTTCACTTAGAATCATCGTACCTGAATCCACCCATTTTGCTGCTACTGGTCTTATGACATTGATTTCATGGCTGAGGGATATTCCATCGTACGTAAGTACCACAATTTTTTGAACCATTTTTATATTTCCTGGGATATTTAAGGTGTACCCAAGTTGAGGTCCTTGTAAGCAGTGCAGCCCTAAATTTTGGGGTGGCTGTGTCTTTTTGATTTTCAGTTTTCCCAAGGTATATTCCCTAGACTGGAAGTGCCCTTGGCTCTGTAGCTCTGTTGTTTACTTGTTTTAGGGAACACAATGCACTCCTCCAGAGAGGCAGTTGGCAATTTACATCCCGCCCATCAGCATAAAAAGGCACCCTTTTCTCCAGGGCCTGTCTTGCCTTTCTGGTTTTTACACATTTTGTGGATGTCCCTTTTGACCGGTGGGAAGTGATACTTCTTTGTAGTGCAGATTTGCATTGCCTGCTTGCTTGCTTGGCCAAAAAGGGCGTATGCGTTTTCTCCTGAATATATTCAGGAGAAAACACATACGCCCTTTTTGGCCAAGTGCATCATTGTCGAAGTTGTGCCCCTCTTCCTGTGCTTTAAAGGCGATTCCAACGTACCTCTTGAAATCTGTTTCCTGCTATTCTGCCACGCTTTCAAGTCCGCCTCGTTGCCTTCCCTCAACAGATTTTTGGACGATAGTTGTCCTTTATTACTCGGCCAATTTGTGAATTGCTGTGCCCCTGAGCTCCATTTTTCAACTCGTTTTTGGTGAGCTGACCGCAAGTCCAAAATTTTGGTTCAGGATCTATACTGATTCCCGGTGGGTGGCTGAGACTTTGGTTAATTCTTCTTCCTGCCGGGAAATTACAGTGATATGTGCCCGTCCAAATGCCTAACAGCTACTCTCTCATTGGTTCTCCCTCTTCCCTTTCATCCTCTGCCAAATTGGCAACCTGTGCGAACCAGGAGGTTAAAGGGGCTGTCTCTCCAAGTTGGGAGGTTGATAATAAAGCAGATGGAAAGTCAAACCGGAGCACCAGGAGAGGGACTATTCGTTGAGTTTTAGAAACCTTTCGTATTCACAGTGTGTCCGTTCTCTAGGATTCCCGTACATGTTATATCTGTAGTAATATTCCCTTCAACCTGGAGAGTTGGGACCCATGGAATGTGTGCCATGCATTATTGCTTTAAAGGGTCTGCATTTGCTCACCCAATCTCACCAATCCTCTCAGTCCCAAGTGTCCAGCCTTATGCCACATCCAGCTGTCCTTGTAGATAGGGTCATTTCAGGTTTCATCAGAGACCCTGAAGGAATTGTAAAGAATTTCCCAGTTTTTTTGTTTTATTTTTGAAATTCCTTTTTATAGTGGGTTTGAGCTGATTCTCGCTGCCATATTTATCCCAGTCTAGACACACTTGATTCCCTTACGGAGACATATCAATACATAGGTTTTAAGATTCTTACTAGTCAGATATATTCCTCTGCGGGAAATATGGGGTTTTGAGTCCCTTTCACTGAGGAAGGTGTAGGTCTTGTCTATTCCATCGTTGGTTTTTGGAACGGTACCTGTGCTTATATCAAACTCTGGTTTTATGCATCACCCCACCTCTCCTTCCCCCTTAAGCAGGCATAAGAGTGTTTTCTAAATGTGAGACACTGTTCTCTTTCCTAACTCAGTTCAAGTGTAGCCATGTTTACAGGATCTTCATAAGTGATAACTTATGATAAGTTTCTTTTTCTCTGTGACTTATTTCACTTAAAATCATCGTACCTGAATCCACCCATTTTGCTGCTACTGGTCTTATGACATTGATTTCATGGCTGAGGGATATTCCATCGTACGTAAGTACCACAATTTTTTGAACCATTTTTATATTTCCTGGGATATTTAAGGTGTACCCAAGTTGAGGTCCTTGTAAGCAGTGCAGCCCTAAATTTTGGGGTGGCTGTGTCTTTTTGATTTTCAGTTTTCCCAAGGTATATTCCCTAGACTGGAAGTGCCCTTGGCTCTGTAGCTCTGTTGTTTACTTGTTTTAGGGAACACAATGCACTCCTCCAGAGAGGCAGTTGGCAATTTACATCCCGCCCATCAGCATAACAAGGCTCCCTGTTCTCCAGGGCCTGTCTTGCCTTTCTGGTTTTTACACATTTTGTGGATGTCCCTTTTGACCGGTGGGAAGTGATACTTCTTTGTAGTGCAGATTTGCATTGCCCGCTTGCTTGCTTGGCCAAAAAGGGCGTATGCGTTTTCTCCTGAATATATTCAGGAGAAAACGCATACGCCCTTTTTGGCCAAGTGCATCATTGTCGAAGTTGTGCCCCTCTTCCTGTGCTTTAAAGGCGATTCCAACGTACCTCTGGAAATCTGTTTCCTGCTATTCTGCCTCGCTTTCAAGTCCGCCTCGTTGCCTTCCCTCAACAGATTTTTGGACGATAGTTGTCCTTTATTACTCGGCCAGTTTGTGAATTGCTGTGCCCCTGAGCTCCATTTTTCAACTCGTTTTTGGTGAGCTGACCGCAAGTCCAAAATTTTGGTTCAGGATCTATACTGATTCCCGGTGGGTGGCTGAGACTTTGGTTAATTCTTCTTCCTGCCGGGAAATTACAGTGATATGTGCCCGTCCAAATGCCTAACAGCTACTCTCTCATTGGTTCTCCCTCTTCCCTTTCATCCTCTGCCAAATTGGCAACCTGTGCGAACCAGGAGGTTAAAGGGGCTGTCTCTCCAAGTTGGGAGGTTGATAATAAAGCAGATGGAAAGTCAAACCGGAGCACCAGGAGAGGGACTATTCGTTGAGTTTTAGAAACCTTTCGTATTCACAGTGTGTCCGTTCTCTAGGATTCCCGTACATGTTATATCTGTAGTAATATTCCCTTCAACCTGGAGAGTTGGGACCCATGGAATGTGTGCCATGCATTATTGCTTTAAAGGGTCTGCATTTGCTCACCCAATCTCACCAATCCTCTCAGTCCCAAGTGTCCAGCCTTATGCCACATCCAGCTGTCATTGTAGATAGGGTCATTTCAGGTTTCATCAGAGACCCTGAAGGAATTGTAAAGAATTTCACAGTTTTTTTTGTTTTGGTTTTGAAATTCCTTTTTATAGTGGGTTTGAGCTGATTCTCGCTGCCATGTTTGTGCCAGTCTAGACACACTTGATTCCCTTACGGAGACATATCAATACATAGGTTTTAAGATTCTTACTAGTCAGATATATTCTTCTCCTGGAACTATGGGGTTTTGAGTCCCTTTCACTGAGGAAGGTGTAGGTCTTGTCTATTCCATAGTTGGTTTTTGGAACGGTACCTGTGCTTATATCAAACTCTGGTTTTATGCATCACCCCACCTCTCCTTCCCCCTTAAGCAGGCATAAGAGTGTTTTCTAAATGTGAGACACTGTTCTCTTTCCTAACTCAGTTCAAGTGTAGCCATGTTTACAGGATCCTCATAAGTGATATCTTATGATAAGTTTCTTTTTCTGTGTGACTTATTTCACTTAGAATCATCGTACCTGAATCCACCCATTTTGCTGCTACTGGTCTTATGACATTGATTTCATGGCTGAGGGATATTCCATCGTACGTAAGTACCACAATTTTTTGAACCATTTTTATATTTCCTGGGATATTTAAGGTGTACCCAAGTTGAGGTCCTTGTAAGCAGTGCAGCCCTAAATTTTGGGGTGGCTGTGTCTTTTTGATTTTCAGTTTTCCCAAGGTATATTCCCTAGACTGGAAGTGCCCTTGGCTCTGTAGCTCTGTTGTTTACTTGTTTTAGGGAACACAATGCACTCCTCCAGAGAGGCAGTTGGCAATTTACATCCCGCCCATCAGCATAACAAGGCTCCCTGTTCTCCAGGGCCTGTCTTGCCTTTCTGGTTTTTACACATTTTGTGGATGTCCCTTTTGACCGGTGGGAAGTGATACTTCTTTGTAGTGCAGATTTGCATTGCCCGCTTGCTTGCTTGGCCAAAAAGGGTGTATGCGTTTTCTCCTGAATATATTCAGGAGAAAACGCATACGCCCTTTTGGGCCAAGTGCATCATTGTCGAAGTTGTGCCCCTCTTCCTGTGCTTTAAAGGCGATTCCAACGTACCTCTTGAAATCTGTTTCCTGCTATTCTGCCTCGCTTTCAAGTCCGCCTCGTTGCCTTCCCTCAACAGATTTTTGGACGATAGTTGTCCTTTATTACTCGGCCAGTTTGTGAATTGCTGTGCCCCTGAGCTCCATTTTTCAACTCGTTTTTGGTGAGCTGACCGCAAGTCCAAAATTTTGGTTCAGGATCTATACTGATTCCCGGTGGGTGGCTGAGACTTTGGTTAATTCTTCTTCCTGCCGGGAAATTACATTGATATGTGCCCGTCCAAATGCCTAACAGCTACTCTCTCATTGGTTCTCCCTCTTCCCTTTCATCCTCTGCCAAATTGGCAACCTGTGCGAACCAGGAGGTTAAAGGGGCTGTCTCTCCAAGTTGGGAGGTTGATAATAAAGCAGATGGAAAGTCAAACCGGAGCACCAGGAGAGGGACTATTCGTTGAGTTTTAGAAACCTTTCGTATTCACAGTGTGTCCGTTCTCTAGGATTCCCGTACATGTTATATCTGTAGTAATATTCCCTTCAACCTGGAGAGTTGGGACCCATGGAATGTGTGCCATGCATTATTGCTTTAAAGGGTCTGCATTTGCTCACCCAATCTCACCAATCCTCTCAGTCCCAAGTGTCCAGCCTTATGCCACATCCAGCTGTCATTGTAGATAGGGTCATTTCAGGTTTCATCAGAGACCCTGAAGGAATTGTAAAGAATTTCCCAGTTTTTTTGTTTTATTTTTGAAATTCCATTTTATAGTGGGTTTGAGCTGATTCTCGCTGCCATATTTATCCCAGTCTAGACACACTTGATTCCCTTACGGAGACATATCAATACATAGGTTTTAAGATTCTTACTAGTCAGATATATTCCTCTGCGGGAAATATGGGGTTTTGAGTCCCTTTCACTGAGGAAGGTGTAGGTCTTGTCTATTCCATAGTTGGTTTTTGGAACGGTACCTGTGCTTATATCAAACTCTGGTTTTATGCATCACCCCACCTCTCCTTCCCCCTTAAGCAGGCATAAGAGTGTTTTCTAAATGTGAGACACTGTTCTCTTTCCTAACTCAGTTCAAGTGTAGCCATGTTTACAGGATCTTCATAAGTGATATCTTATGATAAGTTTCTTTTTCTGTGTGACTTATTTCACTTAGAATCATCGTACCTGAATCCACCCATTTTGCTGCTACTGGTCTTATGACATTGATTTCATGGCTGAGGGATATTCCATCGTACGTAAGTACCACAATTTTTTGAACCATTTTTATATTTCCTGGGATATTTAAGGTGTACCCAAGTTGAGGTCCTTGTAAGCAGTGCAGCCCTAAATTTTGGGGTGGCTGTGTCTTTTTGATTTTCAGTTTTCCCAAGGTATATTCCCTAGACTGGAAGTGCCCTTGGCTCTGTAGCTCTGTTGTTTACTTGTTTTAGGGAACACAATGCACTCCTCCAGAGAGGCAGTTGGCAATTTACATCCCGCCCATCAGCATAACAAGGCACCCTTTTCTCCAGGGCCTGTCTTGCCTTTCTGGTTTTTACACATTTTGTGGATGTCCCTTTTGACAGGTGGGAAGTGATACTTCTTTGTAGTGCAGATTTGCATTGCCCGCTTGCTTGCTTGGCCAAAAAGGGCGTATGCGTTTTCTCCTGAATATATTCAGGAGAAAACGCATACGCCCTTTTTGGCCAAGTGCATCATTGTCGAAGTTGTGCCCCTCTTCCTGTGCTTTAAAGGCGATTCCAACGTACCTCTTGAAATCTGTTTCCTGCTATTCTGCCTCGCTTTCAAGTCCGCCTCGTTGCCTTCCCTCAACAGATTTTTGGACGATAGTTGTCCTTTATTACTCGGCCAGTTTGTGAATTGCTGTGCCCCTGAGCTCCATTTTTCAACTCGTTTTAGGTGAGCTGACCGCAAGTCAAAAATTTTGGTTCAGGATCTATACTGATTCCCGGTGGGTGGCTGAGACTTTGGTTAATTCTTCTTCCTGCCGGGAAATTACAGTGATATGTGCCCGTCCAAATGCCTAACAGCTACTCTCTCATTGGTTCTCCCTCTTCCCTTTCATCCTCTGCCAAATTGGCAACCTGTGCGAACCAGGAGGTTAAAGGGGCTGTCTCTCCAAGTTGGGAGGTTGATAATAAAGCAGATGGAAAGTCAAACCAGAGCACCAGGAGAGGGACTATTCGTTGAGTTTTAGAAACCTTTCGTATTCACAGTGTGTCCGTTCTCTAGGATTCCCGTACATGTTATATCTGTAGTAATATTCCCTTCAACCTGGAGAGTTGGGACCCATGGAATGTGTGCCATGCATTATTGCTTTAAAGGGTCTGCATTTGCTCACCCAATCTCACCAATCCTCTCAGTCCCAAGTGTCCAGCCTTATGCCACATCCAGCTGTCATTGTAGATAGGGTCATTTCAGGTTTCATCAGAGACCCTGAAGGAATTGTAAAGAATTTCCCAGTTTTTTTGTTTTATTTTTGAAATTCCTTTTTATAGTGGGTTTGAGCTGATTCTCGCTGCCATATTTATCCCAGTCTAGACACACTTGATTCCCTTACGGAGACATATCAATACATAGGTTTTAAGATTCTTACTAGTCAGATATATTCCTCTGCGGGAAATATGGGGTTTTGAGTCCCTTTCACTGAGGAAGGTGTAGGTCTTGTCTATTCCATAGTTGGTTTTTGGAACGGTACCTGTGCTTATATCAAACTCTGGTTTTATGCATCACCCCACCTCTCCTTCCCCCTTAAGCAGGCATAAGAGTGTTTTCTAAATGTGAGACACTGTTCTCTTTCCTAACTCAGTTCAAGTGTAGCCATGTTTACAGGATCTTCATAAGTGATATCTTATGATAAGTTTCTTTTTCTGTGTGACTTATTTCACTTAGAATCATCGTACCTGAATCCACCCATTTTGCTGCTACTGGTCTTATGACATTGATTTCATGGCTGAGGGATATTCCATCGTACGTAAGTACCACAATTTTTTGAACCATTTTTATATTTCCTGGGATATTTAAGGTGTACCCAAGTTGAGGTCCTTGTAAGCAGTGCAGCCCTAAATTTTGGGGTGGCTGTGTCTTTTTGATTTTCAGTTTTCCCAAGGTATATTCCCTAGACTGGAAGTGCCCTTGGCTCTGTAGCTCTGTTGTTTACTTGTTTTAGGGAACACAATGCACTCCTCCAGAGAGGCAGTTGGCAATTTACATCCCGCCCATCAGCATAACAAGGCACCCTTTTCTCCAGGGCCTGTCTTGCCTTTCTGGTTTTTACACATTTTGTGGATGTCCCTTTTGACCGGTGGGAAGTGATACTTCTTTGTAGTGCAGATTTGCATTGCCTGCTTGCTTGCTTGGCCAAAAAGGGCGTATGCGTTTTCTCCTGAATATATTCAGGAGAAAACACATACGCCCTTTTTGGCCAAGTGCATCATTGTCGAAGTTGTGCCCCTCTTCCTGTGCTTTAAAGGCGATTCCAACGTACCTCTTGAAATCTGTTTCCTGCTATTCTGCCACGCTTTCAAGTCCGCCTCGTTGCCTTCCCTCAACAGATTTTTGGACGATAGTTGTCCTTTATTACTCGGCCAATTTGTGAATTGCTGTGCCCCTGAGCTCCATTTTTCAACTCGTTTTTGGTGAGCTGACCGCAAGTCCAAAATTTTGGTTCAGGATCTATACTGATTCCCGGTGGGTGGCTGAGACTTTGGTTAATTCTTCTTCCTGCCGGGAAATTACAGTGATATGTGCCCGTCCAAATGCCTAACAGCTACTCTCTCATTGGTTCTCCCTCTTCCCTTTCATCCTCTGCCAAATTGGCAACCTGTGCGAACCAGGAGGTTAAAGGGGCTGTCTCTCCAAGTTGGGAGGTTGATAATAAAGCAGATGGAAAGTCAAACCGGAGCACCAGGAGAGGGACTATTCGTTGAGTTTTAGAAACCTTTCGTATTCACAGTGTGTCCGTTCTCTAGGATTCCCGTACATGTTATATCTGTAGTAATATTCCCTTCAACCTGGAGAGTTGGGACCCATGGAATGTGTGCCATGCATTATTGCTTTAAAGGGTCTGCATTTGCTCACCCAATCTCACCAATCCTCTCAGTCCCAAGTGTCCAGCCTTATGCCACATCCAGCTGTCCTTGTAGAGAGGGTCATTTCAGGTTTCATCAGAGACCCTGAAGGAATTGTAAAGAATTTCCCAGTTTTTTTGTTTTATTTTTGAAATTCCTTTTTATAGTGGGTTTGAGCTGATTCTCGCTGCCATATTTATCCCAGTCTAGACACACTTGATTCCCTTACGGAGACATATCAATACATAGGTTTTAAGATTCTTACTAGTCAGATATATTCCTCTGCGGGAAATATGGGGTTTTGAGTCCCTTTCACTGAGGAAGGTGTAGGTCTTGTCTATTCCATAGTTGGTTTTTGGAACGGTACCTGTGCTTATATCAAACTCTGGTTTTATGCATCACCCCACCTCTCCTTCCCCCTTAAGCAGGCATAAGAGTGTTTTCTAAATGTGAGACTCTGTTCTCTTTCCTAACTCAGTTCAAGTGTAGCCATGTTTACAGGATCTTCATAAGTGATATCTTATGATAAGTTTCTTTTTCTGTGTGACTTATCTCACTTAGAATCATCGTACCTGAATCCACCCATTTTGCTGCTACTGGTCTTATGACATTGATTTCATGGCTGAGGGATATTCCATCGTACGTAAGTACCACAATTTTTTGAACCATTTTTATATTTCCTGGGATATTTAAGGTGTACCCAAGTTGAGGTCCTTGTAAGCAGTGCAGCCCTAAATTTTGGGGTGGCTGTGTCTTTTTGATTTTCAGTTTTCCCAAGGTATATTCCCTAGACTGGAAGTGCCCTTGGCTCTGTAGCTCTGTTGTTTACTTGTTTTAGGGAACACAATGCACTCCTCCAGAGAGGCAGTTGGCAATTTACATCCCGCCCATCAGCATAACAAGGCTCCCTGTTCTCCAGGGCCTGTCTTGCCTTTCTGGTTTTTACACATTTTGTGGATGTCCCTTTTGACCGGTGGGAAGTGATACTTCTTTGTAGTGCAGATTTGCATTGCCCGCTTGCTTGCTTGGCCAAAAAGGGCGTATGCGTTTTCTCCTGAATATATTCAGGAGAAAACGCATACGCCCTTTTTGGCCAAGTGTATCATTGTCGAAGTTGTGCCCCTCTTCCTGTGCTTTAAAGGCGATTCCAATGTACCTCTTGAAATATGTTTCCTGCTATTCTGCCACGCTTTCAAGTCCGCCTCGTTGCCTTCCCTCAACAGATTTTTGGACGATAGTTGTCCTTTATTACTCGGCCAGTTTGTGAATTGCTGTGCCCCTGAGCTCCATTTTTCAACTCGTTTTTGGTGAGCTGACCGCAAGTCCAAAATTTTGGTTCAGGATCTATACTGATTCCTGGTGGGTGGCTGAGACTTTGGTTAATTCTTCTTCCTGCCGGGAAATTACAGTGATATGTGCCCGTCCAAATGCCTAACAGCTACTCTCTCATTGGTTCTCCCTCTTCCCTATCATCCTCTGCCAAATTGGAAACCTGTGCGAACCAGGAGGTTAAAGGGGCTGTCTCTCCAAGTTGGGAGGTTGATAATAAAGCAGATGGAAAGTCAAACCGGAGCACCAGGAGAGGGACTATTCGTTGAGTTTTAGAAACCTTTCATATTCACAGTGTGTCCGTTCTCTAGGATTCCCGTACATGTTATATCTGTAGTAATATTCCCTTCAACCTGGAGAGTTGGGACCCATGGAATGTGTGCCATGCATTATTGCTTTAAAGGGTCTGCATTTGCTCACCCAATCTCACCAATCCTCTCAGTCCCAAGTGTCCAGCCTTATGCCACATCCAGCTGTCATTGTAGATAGGGTCATTTCAGGTTTCATCAGAGACCCTGAAGGAATTGTAAAGAATTTCACAGTTTTTTTTGTTTTGGTTTTGAAATTCCTTTTTATAGTGGGTTTGAGCTGATTCTCGCTGCCATGTTTGTGCCAGTCTAGACACACTTGATTCCCTTACAGAGACATATCAATACATAGGTTTTAAGATTCTTACTAGTCAGATATATTCTTCTCCTGGAAATATGGGGTTTTGAGTCCCTTTCACTGAGGAAGGTGTAGGTCTTGTCTATTCCATAGTTGGTTTTTGGAACGGTACCTGTGCTTATATCAAACTCTGGTTTTATGCATCACCCCACCTCTCCTTCCCCCTTAAGCAGGCATAAGAGTGTTTTCTAAATGTGAGACACTGTTCTCTTTCCTAACTCAGTTCAAGTGTAGCCATGTTTACAGGATCTTCATAAGTGATATCTTATGATAAGTTTCTTTTTCTGTGTGACTTATTTCACTTAAAATCATCGTACCTGAATCCACCCATTTTGCTGCTACTGGTCTTATGACATTGATTTCATGGCTGAGGGATATTCCATCGTACGTAAGTACCACAATTTTTTGAACCAATTTTATATTTCCTGGGATATTTAAGGTGTACCCAAGTTGAGGTCCTTGTAAGCAGTGCAGCCCTAAATTTTGGGGTGGCTGTGTCTTTTTGATTTTCAGTTTTCCCAAGGTATATTCCCTAGACTGGAAGTGCCCTTGGCTCTGTAGCTCTGTTGTTTACTTGTTTTAGGGAACACAATGCACTCCTCCAGAGAGGCAGTTGGCAATTTACATCCCGCCCATCAGCATAACAAGGCACCCTGTTCTCCAGGGCCTGTCTTGCCTTTCTGGTTTTTACACATTTTGTGGATGTCCCTTTTGACCGGTGGGAAGTGATACTTCTTTGTAGTGCAGATTTGCATTGCCCGCTTGCTTGCTTGGCCAAAAAGGGCGTATGCGTTTTCTCCTGAATATATTCAGGAGAAAACGCATACGCCCTTTTTGGCCAAGTGCATCATTGTCGAAGTTGTGCCCCTCTTCCTGTGCTTTAAAGGCGATTCCAACGTACCTCTTGAAATCTGTTTCCTGCTATTCTGCCTCGCTTTCAAGTCCGCCTCGTTGCCTTCCCTCAACAGATTTTTGGACGATAGTTGTCCTTTATTACTCGGCCAGTTTGTGAATTGCTGTGCCCCTGAGCTCCATTTTTCAACTCGTTTTTGGTGAGCTGACCGCAAGTCCAAAATTTTGGTTCAGGATCTATACTGATTCCTGGTGGGTGGCTGAGACTTTGGTTAATTCTTCTTCCTGCCGGGAAATTACAGTGATATGTGCCCGTCCAAATGCCTAACAGCTACTCTCTCATTGGTTCTCCCTCTTCCCTTTCATCCTCTGCCAAATTGGCAACCTGTGCGAACCAGGAGGTTAAAGGGGCTGTCTCTCCAAGTTGGGAGGTTGATAATAAAGCAGATGGAAAGTCAAACCGGAGCACCAGGAGAGGGACTCTTCGTTGAGTTTTAGAAACCTTTCGTATTCACAGTGTGTCCGTTCTCTAGGATTCCCGTACATGTTATATCTGTAGTAATATTCCCTTCAACCTGGAGAATTGGGACCCATGGAATATGTGTCATGCATTATTGCTTTAAAGGGTCTGCATTTGCTCACCCAATCTCACCAATCCTCTCAGTCCCAAGTGTCCAGCCTTATGCCACATCCAGCTGTCATTGTAGATAGGGTCATTTCAGGTTTCATCAGAGACCCTGAAGGAATTGTAAAGAATTTCCCAGTTTTTTTGTTTTATTTTTGAAATTCCTTTTTATAGTGGGTTTGAGCTGATTCTCGCTGCCATATTTATCCCAGTCTAGACACACTTGATTCCCTTATGGAGACATATCAATACATAGGTTTTAAGATTCTTACTAGTCAGATATATTCTTCTCCTGGAAATATGGGGTTTTGAGTCCCTTTCACTGAGGAAGGTGTAGGTCTTGTCTATTCCATAGTTGGTTTTTGGAACGGTACCTGTGCTTATATCAAACTCTGGTTTTATGCATCACCCCACCTCTCCTTCCCCCTTAAGCAGGCATAAGAGTGTTTTCTAAATGTGAGACACTGTTCTCTTTCCTAACTCAGTTCAAGTGTAGCCATGTTTACAGGATCTTCATAAGTGATATCTTATGATAAGTTTCTTTTTCTGTGTGACTTATTTCACTTAAAATCATCGTACCTGAATCCACCCATTTTGCTGCTACTGGTCTTATGACATTGATTTCATGGCTGAGGGATATTCCATCCTACGTAAGTACCACAATTTTTTGAACCAATTTTATATTTCCTGGGATATTTAAGGTGTACCCAAGTTGAGGTCCTTGTAAGCAGTGCAGCCCTAAATTTTGGGGTGGCTCTGTCTTATTGATTTTCAGTTTTTCCCAGGTATATTCCCTAGACTGGAAGTGCCCTTGGCTCTGTAGCTCTGTTGTTTACTTGTTTTAGGGAACACAATGCACTCCTCCAGAGAGGCAGTTGGCAATTTACATCCCGCCCATCAGCATAACAAGGCTCCCTGTTCTCCAGGGCCTGTCTTGCCTTTCTGGTTTTTACACATTTTGTGGATGTCCCTTTTGACCGGTGGGAAGTGATACTTCTTTGTAGTGCAGATTTGCATTGCCCACTTGCTTGCTTGGCCAAAAAGGGCGTATGCGTTTTCTCCTGAATATATTCAGGAGAAAACGCATACGCCCTTTTTGGCCAAGTGCATCATTGTCGAAGTTGTGCCCCTCTTCCTGTGCTTTAAAGGCGATTCCAACGTACCTCTTGAAATGTTTCCTGCTATTCTGCCACGCTTTCAAGTCCGCCTCGTTGCCTTCCCTCAACAGATTTTTGGACGATAGTTGTCCTTTATTACTCGGCCAGTTTGTGAATTGCTGTGCCCCTGAGCTCCATTTTTCAACTCGTTTTTGGTGAGCTGACCGCAAGTCCAAAATTTTGGTTCAGGATCTATACTGATTCCCGGTGGGTGGCTGAGACTTTGGTTAATTCTTCTTCCTGCCGGGAAATTACAGTGATATGTGCCCGTCCAAATGCCTAACAGCTACTCTCTCATTGGTTCTCCCTCTTCCCTTTCATCCTCTGCCAAATTGGCAACCTGTGCGAACCAGGAGGTTAAAGGGGCTGTCTCTCCAAGTTGGGAGGTTGATAATAAAGCAGATGGAAAGTCAAACCGGAGCACCAGGAGAGGGACTATTCGTTGAGTTTTAGAAACCTTTCGTATTCACAGTGTGTCCGTTCTCTAGGATTCCCGTACATGTTATATCTGTAGTAATATTCCCTTCAACCTGGAGAGTTGGGACCCATGGAATATGTGTCATGCATTATTGCTTTAAAGGGTCTGTATTTGCTCACCCAATCTCACCAATCCTCTCAGTCCCAAGTGTCCAGCCTTATGCCACATCCAGCTGTCCTTGTAGATAGGGTCATTTCAGGTTTCATCAGAGACCCTGAAGGAATTGTAAAGAATTTCCCAGTTTTTTTGTTTTATTTTTGAAATTCCTTTTTATAGTGGGTTTGAGCTGATTCTCGCTGCCATATTTATCCCAGTCTAGACACACTTGATTCCCTTACGGAGACATATCAATACATAGGTTTTAAGATTCTTACTAGTCAGATATATTCCTCTGCGGGAAATATGGGATTTTGAGTCCCTTTCACTGAGGAGGGTGTAGGTCTTGTATATTCCATAGTTGGTTTTTGGAACGGTACCTGTGCTTATATCAAACTCTGGTTTTATGCATCACCCCACCTCTCCTTCCCCCTTAAGCAGGCATAAGAGTGTTTTCTAAATGTGAGACACTGTTCTCTTTCCTAACTCAGTTCAAGTGTAGCCATGTTTACAGGATCTTCATAAGTGATAACTTATGATAAGTTTCTTTTTCTCTGTGACTTATTTCACTTAAAATCATCGTACCTGAATCCACCCATTTTGCTGCTACTGGTCCTATGACATTGATTTCATGGCTGACGGATATTCCATCGTACGTAAGTACCACAATTTTTTGAACCAATTTTATATTTCCTGGGATATTTAAGGTGTACCCAAGTTGAGGTCCTTGTAAGCAGTGCAGCCCTAAATTTTGGGGTGGCTCTGTCTTATTGATTTTCAGTTTTTCCCAGGTATATTCCCTAGACTGGAAGTGCCCTTGGCTCTGTAGCTCTGTTGTTTACTTGTTTTAGGGAACACAATGCACTCCTCCAGAGAGGCAGTTGGCAATTTACATCCTGCCCATCAGCATAACAAGGCTCCCTGTTCTCCAGAGCCTGTCTTGCCTTTCTGGTTTTTACAAATTTTGTGGATGTCCCTTTTGACCGGTGGGAAGTGATACTTCTTTGTAGTGCAGATTTGCATTGCCCACTTGCTTGCTTGGCCAAAAAGGGCATATGCGTTTTCTCCTGAATATATTCAGGAGAAAACGCATACGCCCTTTTTGGCCAAGTGCATCATTGTCGAAGTTGTGCCCCTCTTCCTGTGCTTTAAAGGCGATTCCAACGTACCTCTTGAAATCTGTTTCCTGCTATTCTGCCACGCTTTCAAGTCCGCCTCGTTGCCTTCCCTCAACAGATTTTTGGACGATAGTTGTCCTTTATTACTCGGCCAATTTGTGAATTGCTGTGCCCCTGAGCTCCATTTTTCAACTCGTTTTTGGTGAGCTGACCGCAAGTCCAAAATTTTGGTTCAGGATCTATACTGATTCCCGGTGGGTGGCTGAGACTTTGGTTAATTCTTCTTCCTGCCGGGAAATTACAGTGATATGTGCCCGTCCAAATGCCTAACAGCTACTCTCTCATTGGTTCTCCCTCTTCCCTTTCATCCTCTGCCAAATTGGCAACCTGTGCGAACCAGGAGGTTAAAGGGGCTGTCTCTCCAAGTTGGGAGGTTGATAATAAAGCAGATGGAAAGTCAAACCGGAGCACCAGGAGAGGGACTATTCGTTGAGTTTTAGAAACCTTTCGTATTCACAGTGTGTCCGTTCTCTAGGATTCCCGTACATGTTATATCTGTAGTAATATTCCCTTCAACCTGGAGAGTTGGGACCCATGGAATGTGTGCCATGCATTATTGCTTTAAAGGGTCTGCATTTGCTCACCCAATCTCACCAATCCTCTCAGTCCCAAGTGTCCAGCCTTATGCCACATCCAGCTGTCATTGTAGATAGGGTCATTTCAGGTTTCATCAGAGACCCTGAAGGAATTGTAAAGAATTTCCCAGTTTTTTTGTTTTATTTTTGAAATTCCTTTTTATAGTGGCTTTGAGCTGATTCTCGCTGCCATATTTATCCCAGTCTAGACACACTTGATTCCCTTACGGAGACATATCAATACATAGGTTTTAAGATTCTTACTAGTCAGATATATTCCTCTGCGGGAAATATGGGGTTTTGAGTCCCTTTCACTGAGGAAGGTGTAGGTCTTGTCTATTCCATAGTTGGTTTTTGGAACGGTACCTGTGCTTATATCAAACTCTGGTTTTATGCATCACCCCACCTCTCCTTCCCCCTTAAGCAGGCATAAGAGTGTTTTCTAAATGTGAGACACTGTTCTCTTTCCTAACTCAGTTCAAGTGTAGCCATGTTTACAGGATCTTCATAAGTGATATCTTATGATAAGTTTCTTTTTCTGTGTGACTTATTTCACTTAGAATCATCGTACCTGAATCCACCCATTTTGCTGCTACTGGTCTTATGACATTGATTTCATGGCTGAGGGATATTCCATCGTACGTAAGTACCACAATTTTTTGAACCATTTTTATATTTCCTGGGATATTTAAGGTGTACCCAAGTTGAGGTCCTTGTAAGCAGTGCAGCCCTAAATTTTGGGGTGGCTGTGTCTTTTTGATTTTCAGTTTTCCCAAGGTATATTCCCTAGACTGGAAGTGCCCTTGGCTCTGTAGCTCTGTTGTTTACTTGTTTTAGGGAACACAATGCACTCCTCCAGAGAGGCAGTTGGCAATTTACATCCCGCCCATCAGCATAACAAGGCACCCTGTTCTCCAGGGCCTGTCTTGCCTTTCTGGTTTTTACACATTTTGTGGATGTCCCTTTTGACCGGTGGGAAGTGATACTTCTTTGTAGTGCAGATTTGCATTGCCCGCTTGCTTGCTTGGCCAAAAAGGGCGTATGCGTTTTCTCCTGAATATATTCAGGAGAAAACGCATACGCCCTTTTTGGCCAAGTGCATCATTGTCGAAGTTGTGCCCCTCTTCCTGTGCTTTAAAGGCGATTCCAACGTACCTCTTGAAATCTGTTTCCTGCTATTCTGCCACGCTTTCAAGTCCGCCTCGTTGCCTTCCCTCAACAGATTTTTGGACGATAGTTGTCCTTTATTACTCGGCCAATTTGTGAATTGCTGTGCCCCTGAGCTCCATTTTTCAACTCGTTTTTGGTGAGCTGACCGCAAGTCCAAAATTTTGGTTCAGGATCTATACTGATTCCCGGTGGGTGGCTGAGACTTTGGTTAATTCTTCTTCCTGCCGGGAAATTACAGTGATATGTGCCCGTCCAAATGCCTAACAGCTACTCTCTCATTGGTTCTCCCTCTTCCCTTTCATCCTCTGCCAAATTGGCAACCTGTGCGAACCAGGAGGTTAAAGGGGCTGTCTCTCCAAGTTGGGAGGTTGATAATAAAGCAGATGGAAAGTCAAACCGGAGCACCAGGAGAGGGACTATTCGTTGAGTTTTAGAAACCTTTCGTATTCACAGTGTGTCCGTTCTCTAGGATTCCCGTACATGTTATATCTGTAGTAATATTCCCTTCAACCTGGAGAGTTGGGACCCATGGAATGTGTGCCATGCATTATTGCTTTAAAGGGTCTGCATTTGCTCACCCAATCTCACCAATCCTCTCAGTCCCAAGTGTCCAGCCTTATGCCACATCCAGCTGTCATTGTAGATAGGGTCATTTCAGGTTTCATCAGAGACCCTGAAGGAATTGTAAAGAATTTCCCAGTTTTTTTGTTTTATTTTTGAAATTCATTTTTATAGTGGGTTTGAGCTGATTCTCGCTGCCATATTTATCCCAGTCTAGACACACTTGATTCCCTTACGGAGACATATCAATACATAGGTTTTAAGATTCTTACTAGTCAGATATATTCCTCTGCGGGAAATATGGGGTTTTGAGTCCCTTTCACTGAGGAAGGTGTAGGTCTTGTCTATTCCATAGTTGGTTTTTGGAACGGTACCTGTGCTTATATCAAACTCTGGTTTTATGCATCACCCCACCTCTCCTTCCCCCTTAAGCAGGCATAAGAGTGTTTTCTAAATGTGAGACACTGTTCTCTTTCCTAACTCAGTTCAAGTGTAGCCATGTTTACAGGATCTTCATAAGTGATATCTTATGATAAGTTTCTTTTTCTGTGTGACTTATTTCACTTAGAATCATCGTACCTGAATCCACCCATTTTGCTGCTACTGGTCTTATGACATTGATTTCATGGCTGAGGGATATTCCATCGTACGTAAGTACCACAATTTTTTGAACCATTTTTATATTTCCTGGGATATTTAAGGTGTACCCAAGTTGAGGTCCTTGTAAGCAGTGCAGCCCTAAATTTTGGGGTGGCTGTGTCTTTTTGATTTTCAGTTTTCCCAAGGTATATTCCCTAGACTGGAAGTGCCCTTGGCTCTGTAGCTCTGTTGTTTACTTGTTTTAGGGAACACAATGCACTCCTCCAGAGAGGCAGTTGGCAATTTACATCCCGCCCATCAGCATAACAAGGCACCCTGTTCTCCAGGGCCTGTCTTGCCTTTCTGGTTTTTACACATTTTGTGGATGTCCCTTTTGACCGGTGGGAAGTGATACTTCTTTGTAGTGCAGATTTGCATTGCCCGCTAGCTTGCTTGGCCAAAAAGGGCGTATGCGTTTTCTCCTGAATATATTCAGGAGAAAACGCATACGCCCTTTTTGGCCAAGTGCATCATTGTCGAAGTTGTGCCCCTCTTCCTGTGCTTTAAAGGCGATTCCAACGTACCTCTTGAAATCTGTTTCCTGCTATTCTGCCACGCTTTCAAGTCCGCCTCGTTGCCTTCCCTCAACAGATTTTTGGACGATAGTTGTCCTTTATTACTCGGCCAATTTGTGAATTGCTGTGCCCCTGAGCTCCATTTTTCAACTCGTTTTTGGTGAGCTGACCGCAAGTCCAAAATTTTGGTTCAGGATCTATACTGATTCCCGGTGGGTGGCTGAGACTTTGGTTAATTCTTCTTCCTGCCGGGAAATTACAGTGATATGTGCCCGTCCAAATGCCTAACAGCTACTCTCTCATTGGTTCTCCCTCTTCCCTTTCATCCTCTGCCAAATTGGCAACCTGTGCGAACCAGGAGGTTAAAGGGGCTGTCTCTCCAAGTTGGGAGGTTGATAATAAAGCAGATGGAAAGTCAAACCGGAGCACCAGGAGAGGGAGTATTCGTTGAGTTTTAGAATCCTTTCGTATTCACAGTGTGTCCGTTCTCTAGGATTCCCGTACATGTTATATCTGTAGTAATATTCCCTTCAACCTGGAGAGTTGGGACCCATGGAATGTGTGCCATGCATTATTGCTTTAAAGGGTCTGCATTTGCTCACCCAATCTCACCAATCCTCTCAGTCCCAAGTGTCCAGCCTTATGCCACATCCAGCTGTCATTGTAGATAGGGTCATTTCAGGTTTCATCAGAGACCCTGAAGGAATTGTAAAGAATTTCCCAGTTTTTTTGTTTTATTTTTGAAATTCCTTTTTATAGTGGGTTTGAGCTGATTCTCGCTGCCATATTTATCCCAGTCTAGACACACTTGATTCCCTTACGGAGACATATCAATACATAGGTTTTAAGATTCTTACTAGTCAGATATATTCCTCTGTGGGAAATATGGGGTTTTGAGTCCCTTTCACTGAGGAAGGTGTAGGTCTTGTCTATTCCATAGTTGGGTTTTGGAACGGTACCTGTGCTTATATCAAACTCTGGTTTTATGCATCACCCCACCTCTCCTTCCCCCTTAAGCAGGCATAAGAGTGTTTTCTAAATGTGAGACACTGTTCTCTTCCCTAACTCAGTTCAAGTGTAGCCATGTTTACAGGATCTTCATAAGTGATATCTTATGATAAGTTTCTTTTTCTGTGTGACTTATTTCACTTAGAATCATCGTACCTGAATCCACCCATTTTGCTGCTACTGGTCTTATGACATTGATTTCATGGCTGAGGGATATTCCATCGTACGTAAGTACCACAATTTTTTGAACCATTTTTATATTTCCTGGGATATTTAAGGTGTACCCAAGTTGAGGTCCTTGTAAGCAGTGCAGCCCTAAATTTTGGGGTGGCTGTGTCTTTTTGATTTTCAGTTTTCCCAAGGTATATTCCCTAGACTGGAAGTGCCCTTGGCTCTGTAGCTCTGTTGTTTACTTGTTTTAGGGAACACAATGCACTCCTCCAGAGAGGCAGTTGGCAATTTACATCCCGCCCATCAGCATAACAAGGCTCCCTGTTCTCCAGGGCCTGTCTTGCCTTTCTGGTTTTTACACATTTTGTGGATGTCCCTTTTGACCGGTGGGAAGTGATACTTCTTTGTAGTGCAGATTTGCATTGCCCGCTTGCTTGCTTGGCCAAAAAGGGCGTATGCGTTTTCTCCTGAATATATTCAGGAGAAAACGCATACGCCCTTTTTGGCCAAGTGCATCATTGTCGAAGTTGTGCCCCTCTTCCTGTGCTTTAAAGGCGATTCCAACGTACCTCTTGAAATCTGTTTCCTGCTATTCTGCCTCGCTTTCAAGTCCGCCTCGTTGCCTTCCCTCAACAGATTTTTGGATGATAGTTGTCCTTTATTACTCGGCCAGTTTGTGAATTGCTGTGCCCCTGAGCTCCATTTTTCAACTCGTTTTTGGTGAGCTGACCGCAAGTCCAAAATTTTGGTTCAGGATCTATACTGATTCCCGGTGGGTGGCTGAGACTTTGGTTAATTCTTCTTCCTGCCGGGAAATTACAGTGATATGTGCCCGTCCAAATGCCTAACAGCTACTCTCTCATTGGTTCTCCCTCTTTCCTTTCATCCTATGTCAAATTGGCAACCTGTGCGAACCAGGAGGTTAAAGGGGCTGTCTCTCCAAGTTGGGAGGTTGATAATAAAGCAGATGGAAAGTCAAACCGGAGCACCAGGAGAGGGACTATTCGTTGAGTTTTAGAAACCTTTCGTATTCACAGTGTGTCCGTTCTCTAGGATTCCCGTACATGTTATATCTGTGGTAATATTCCCTTCAACCTGGAGAGTTGGGACTCATGGTATGTGTGCCATGCATTATTGCTTTAAAGGGTCTGCATTTGCTCACCCAATCTCACCAATCCTCTCAGTCCCAAGTGTCCAGCCTTATGCCACATCCAGCTGTCATTGTAGATAGGGTCATTTCAGGTTTCATCAGAGACCCTGAAGGAATTGTAAAGAATTTCCCAGTTTTTTTGTTTTATTTTTGAAATTCCTTTTTATAGTGGGTTTGAGCTGATTCTCGCTGCCATATTTATCCCAGTCTAGACACACTTGATTCCCTTACGGAGACATATCAATACATAGGTTTTAAGATTCTTACTAGTCAGATATATTCCTCTGCGGGAAATATGGGGTTTTGAGTCCCTTTCACTGAGGAAGGTGTAGGTCTTGTCTATTCCATAGTTGGTTTTTGGAACGGTACCTGTGCTTATATCAAACTCTGGTTTTATGCATCACCCCACCTCTCCTTCCCCCTTAAGCAGGCATAAGAGTGTTTTCTAAATGTGAGACACTGTTCTCTTTCCTAACTCAGTTCAAGTGTAGCCATGTTTACAGGATCTTCATAAGTGATATCTTATGATAAGTTTCTTTTTCTGTGTGACTTATTTCACTTAGAATCATCGTACCTGAATCCACCCATTTTGCTGCTACTGGTCTTATGACATTGATTTCATGGCTGAGGGATATTCCATCGTACGTAAGTACCACAATTTTTTGAACCATTTTTATATTTCCTGGGATATTTAAGGTGTACCCAAGTTGAGGTCCTTGTAAGCAGTGCAGCCCTAAATTTTGGGGTGGCTGTGTCTTTTTGATTTTCAGTTTTCCCAAGGTATATTCCCTAGACTGGAAGTGCCCTTGGCTCTGTAGCTCTGTTGTTTACTTGTTTTAGGGAACACAATGCACTCCTCCAGAGAGGCAGTTGGCAATTTACATCCCGCCCATCAGCATAACAAGGCTCCCTGTTCTCCAGGGCCTGTCTTGCCTTTCTGGTTTTTACACATTTTGTGGATGTCCCTTTTGACCGGTGGGAAGTGATACTTCTTTGTAGTGCAGATTTGCATTGCCCGCTTGCTTGCTTGGCCAAAAAGGGCGTATGCGTTTTCTCCTGAATATATTCAGGAGAAAACGCATACGCCCTTTTTGGCCAAGTGCATCATTGTCGAAGTTGTGCCCCTCTTCCTGTGCTTTAAAGGCGATTCCAACGTACCTCTTGAAATCTGTTTCCTGCTATTCTGCCTCGCTTTCAAGTCCGCCTCGTTGCCTTCCCTCAACAGATTTTTGGACGATAGTTGTCCTTTATTACTCGGCCAGTTTGTGAATTGCTGTGCCCCTGAGCTCCATTTTTCAACTCGTTTTTGGTGAGCTGACCGCAAGTCCAAAATTTTGGTTCAGGATCTATACTGATCCCCGGTGGGTGGCTGAGACTTTGGTTAATTCTTCTTCCTGCCGGGAAATTACATTGATATGTGCCCGTCCAAATGCCTAACAGCTACTCTCTCATTGGTTCTCCCTCTTCCCTTTCATCCTCTGCCAAATTGGCAACCTGTGTGAACCAGGAGGTTAAAGGGGCTGTCTCTCCAAGTTGGGAGGTTGATAATAAAGCAGATGGAAAGTCAAACCGGAGCACCAGGAGAGGGACTATTCGTTGAGTTTTAGAAACCTTTCGTATTCACAGTGTGTCCGTTCTCTAGGATTCCCGTACATGTTATATCTGTAGTAATATTCCCTTCAACCTGGAGAGTTGGGACCCATGGAATGTGTGCCATGCATTATTGCTTTAAAGGGTCTGCATTTGCTCACCCAATCTCACCAATCCTCTCAGTCCCAAGAGTCCAGCCTTATGCCACATCCAGCTGTCATTGTAGATAGGGTCATTTCAGGTTTCATCAGAGACCCTGAAGGAATTGTAAAGAATTTCCCAGTTTTTGTGTTTTATTTTTGAAATTCCTTTTTATAGTGGGTTTGAGCTGATTCTCGCTGCCATATTTATCCCAGTCTAGACACACTTGATTCCCTTACGGAGACATATCAATACATAGGTTTTAAGATTCTTACTAGTCAGATATATTCCTCTGCGGGAAATATGGGGTTTTGAGTCCCTTTCACTGAGGAAGGTGGAGGTCTTGTCTATTCCATAGTTGGTTTTTGGAACGGTACCTGTGCTTATATCAAACTCTGGTTTTATGCATCACCCCACCTCTCCTTCCCCTTTAAGCAGGCATAAGAGTGTTTTCTAAATGTGAGACTCTGTTCTCTTTCCTAACTCAGTTCAAGTGTAGCCATGTTTACAGGATCTTCATAAGTGATATCTTATGATAAGTTTCTTTTTCTGTGTGACTTTTTTCACTTAGAATCATCGTACCTGAATCCACCCATTTTGCTGCTACTGGTCTTATGACATTGATTTCATGGCTGAGGGATATTCCATCGTACGTAAGTACCACAATTTTTTGAACCATTTTTATATTTCCTGGGATATTTAAGGTGTACCCAAGTTGAGGTCCTTGTAAGCAGTGCAGCCCTAAATTTTGGGGTGGCTGTGTCTTTTTGATTTTCAGTTTTCCCAAGGTATATTCCCTAGACTGGAAGTGCCCTTGGCTCTGTAGCTCTGTTGTTTACTTGTTTTAGGGAACACAATGCACTCCTCCAGAGAGGCAGTTGGCAATTTACATCCCGCCCATCAGCATAACAAGGCACCCTGTTCTCCAGGGCCTGTCTTGCCTTTCTGGTTTTTACACATTTTGTGGATGTCCCTTTTGACCGGTGGGAAGTGATACTTCTTTGTAGTGCAGATTTGCATTGCCCGCTTGCTTGCTTGGCCAAAAAGGGTGTATGCGTTTTCTCCTGAATATATTCAGGAGAAAACGCATACGCCCTTTTTGGCCAAGTGCATCATTGTCGAAGTTGTGCCCCTCTTCCTGTGCTTTAAAGGCGATTCCAACGTACCTCTTGAAATCTGTTTCCTGCTATTCTGCCACGCTTTCAAGTCCGCCTCGTTGCCTTCCCTCAACAGATTTTTGGATGATAGTTGTCCTTTATTACTCGGCCAGTTTGTGAATTGCTGTGCCCCTGAGCTCCATTTTTCAACTCGTTTTTGGTGAGCTGACCGCAAGTCCAAAATTTTGGTTCAGGATCTATACTGATTCCCGGTGGGTGGCTGAGACTTTGGTTAATTCTTCTTCCTGCCGGGAAATTACAGTGATATGTGCCCGTCCAAATGCCTAACAGCTACTCTCTCATTGGTTCTCCCTCTTCCCTTTCATCCTCTGCCAAATTGGCAACCTGTGCGAACCAGGAGGTTAAAGGGGCTGTCTCTCCAAGTTGGGAGGTTGATAATAAAGCAGATGGAAAGTCAAACCGGAGCACCAGGAGAGGGACTATTCGTTGAGTTTTAGAAACCTTTCGTATTCACAGTGTGTCCGTTCTCTAGGATTCCCGTACATGTTATATCTGTAGTAATATTCCCTTCAACCTGGAGAGTTGGGACCCATGGAATGTGTGCCATGCATTATTGCTTTAAAGGGTCTGCATTTGCTCACCCAATCTCACCAATCCTCTCAGTCCCAAGTGTCCAGCCTTATGCCACATCCAGCTGTCCTTGTAGATAGGGTCATTTCAGGTTTCATCAGAGACCCTGAAGGAATTGTAAAGAATTTCCCAGTTTTTTTGTTTTATTTTTGAAATTCCTTTTTATAGTGGGTTTGAGCTGATTCTCGCTGCCATATTTATCCCAGTCTAGACACACTTGATTCCCTTACGGAGACATATCAATACATAGGTTTTAAGATTCTTACTAGTCAGATATATTCCTCTGCGGGAAATATGGGATTTTGAGTCCCTTTCACTGAGGAAGGTGGAGGTCTTGTCTATTCCATAGTTGGTTTTTGGAACGGTACCTGTGCTTATATCAAACTCTGGTTTTATGCATCACCCCACCTCTCCTTCCCCCTTAAGCAGGCATAAGAGTGTTTTCTAAATGTGAGACTCTGTTCTCTTTCCTAACTCAGTTCAAGTGTAGCCATGTTTACAGGATCTTCATAAGTGATATCTTATGATAAGTTTCTTTTTCTGTGTGACTTATTTCACTTAGAATCATCGTACCTGAATCCACCCATTTTGCTGCTACTGGTCTTATGACATTGATTTCATGGCTGAGGGATATTCCATCGTACGTAAGTACCACAATTTTTTGAACCATTTTTATATTTCCTGGGATATTTAAGGTGTACCCAAGTTGAGGTCCTTGTAAGCATTGCAGCCCTAAATTTTGGGGTGGCTGTGTCTTTTTGATTTTCAGTTTTCCCAAGGTATATTCCCTAGACTGGAAGTGCCCTTGGCTCTGTAGCTCTGTTGTTTACTTGTTTTAGGGAACACAATGCACTCCTCCAGAGAGGCAGTTGGCAATTTACATCCCGCCCATCAGCATAACAAGGCTCCCTGTTCTCCAGGGCCTGTCTTGCCTTTCTGGTTTTTACACATTTTGTGGATGTCCCTTTTGACCGGTGGGAAGTGATACTTCTTTGTAGTGCAGATTTGCATTGCCCGCTTGCTTGCTTGGCCAAAAAGGGCGTATGCGTTTTCTCCTGAATATATTCAGGAGAAAACGCATACGCCCTTTTTGGCCAAGTGCATCATTGTCGAAGTTGTGCCCCTCTTCCTGTGCTTTAAAGGCGATTCCAACGTACCTCTTGAAATCTGTTTCCTGCTATTCTGCCTCGCTTTCAAGTCCGCCTCGTTGCCTTCCCTCAACAGATTTTTGGACGATAGTTGTCCTTTATTACTCGGCCAGTTTGTGAATTGCTGTGCCCCTGAGCTCCATTTTTCAACTCGTTTTTGGTGAGCTGACCGCAAGTCCAAAATTTTGGTTCAGGATCTATACTGATTCCCGGTGGGTGGCTGAGACTTTGGTTAATTCTTCTTCCTGCTGGGAAATTACAGTGATATGTGCCCGTCCAAATGCCTAACAGCTACTCTCTCATTGGTTCTCCCTCTTCCCTTTCATCCTCTGCCAAATTGGCAACCTGTGCGAACCAAGAGGTTAAAGGGGCTGTCTCTCCAAGTTGGGAGGTTGATAGTAAAGCAGACGGAAAGTCAAACCGGAGCACCAGGAGAGGGACTATGCGTTGAGTTTTAAAAACCTTTCGTATTCACAGTGTGTCCGTTCTCTAGGTTTCCCGCACATGTTATAGCTGTAGTAATATTCCCTTCAACCTGGAGAGTTCGGACCCATGGAATGGGTGCCATGCATTATTGCTTTAAAGGGTCTGCATTTGCTCACCCAATCTCACCAATCCTCTCAGTCCCAAGTGTCCAGCCTTATGCCACATCCAGCTGTCCTTGTAGATAGGGTCATTTCAGGTTTCATCAGAGACCCTGAAGGAATTGTAAAGAATTTCCCAGTTTTTTTGTTTTATTTTTGAAATTCATTTTTATAGTGGGTTTGAGCTGATTCTCGCTGCCATATTTATCCCAGTCTAGACACACTTGATTCCCTTACGGAGACATATCAATACATAGGTTTTAAGATTCTTACTAGTCAGATATATTCCTCTGCGGGAAATATGGGATTTTGAGTCCCTTTCACTGAGGAAGGTGTAGGTCTTGTCTATTCCATAGTTGGTTTTTGGAACGGTACCTGTGCTTATATCAAACTCTGGTTTTATGCATCACCCCACCTCTCCTTCCCCCTTAAGCAGGCATAAGAGTGTTTTCTAAATGTGAGACTCTGTTCTCTTTCCTAACTCAGTTCAAGTGTAGCCATGTTTACAGGATCTTCATAAGTGATATCTTATGATAAGTTTCTTTTTCTGTGTGACTTATTTCACTTAAAATCATCGTACCTGAATCCACCCATTTTGCTGCTACTGGTCTTATGACATTGATTTCATGGCTGAGGGATATTCCATCGTACGTAAGTACCACAATTTTTTGAACCATTTTTATATTTCCTGGGATATTTAAGGTGTACCCAAGTTGAGGTCCTTGTAAGCAGTGCAGCCCTAAATTTTGGGGTGGCTGTGTCTTTTTGATTTTCAGTTTTCCCAAGGTATATTCCCTAGACTGGAAGTGCCCTTGGCTCTGTAGCTCTGTTGTTTACTTGTTTTAGGGAACACAATGCACTCCTCCAGAGAGGCAGTTGGCAATTTACATCCCGCCCATCAGCATAACAAGGCTCCCTGTTCTCCAGGGCCTGTCTTGCCTTTCTGGTTTTTACACATTTTGTGGATGTCCCTTTTGACCGGTGGGAAGTGATACTTCTTTGTAGTGCAGATTTGCATTGCCCGCTTGCTTGCTTGGCCAAAAAGGGCGTATGCGTTTTCTCCTGAATATATTCAGGAGAAAACGCATACGCCCTTTTTGGCCAAGTGCATCATTGTCGAAGTTGTGCCCCTCTTCCTGTGCTTTAAAGGCGATTCCAACGTACCTCTTGAAATCTGTTTCCTGCTATTCTGCCTCGCTTTCAAGTCCGCCTCGTTGCCTTCCCTCAACAGATTTTTGGACGATAGTTGTCCTTTATTACTCGGCCAGTTTGTGAATTGCTGTGCCCCTGAGCTCCATTTTTCAACTCGTTTTTGGTGAGCTGACCGCAAGTCCAAAATTTTGGTTCAGGATCTATACTGATTCCCGGTGGGTGGCTGAGACTTTGGTTAATTCTTCTTCCTGCCGGGAAATTACAGTGATATGTGCCCGTCCAAATGCCTAACAGCTACTCTCTCATTGGTTCTCCCTCTTCCCTTTCATCCTCTGCCAAATTGGAAACCTGTGCGAACCAGGAGGTTAAAGGGGCTGTCTCTCCAAGTTGGGAGGTTGATAATAAAGCAGATGGAAAGTCAAACCGGAGCACCAGGAGAGGGACTATTCGTTGAGTTTTAGAAACCTTTCGTATTCACAGTGTGTCCGTTCTCTAGGATTCCCGTACATGTTATATCTGTAGTAATATTCCCTTCAACCTGGAGAGTTGGGACCCATGGAATGTGTGCCATGCATTATTGCTTTAAAGGGTCTGCATTTGCTCACCCAATCTCACCAATCCTCTCAGTCCCAAGTGTCCAGCCTTATGCCACATCCAGCTGTCATTGTAGATAGGGTCATTTCAGGTTTCATCAGAGACCCTGAAGGAATTGTAAAGAATTTCCCAGTTTTTTTGTTTTATTTTTGAAATTCCTTTTTATAGTGGGTTTGAGCTGATTCTCGCTGCCATATTTATCCCAGTCTAGACACACTTGATTCCCTTACGGAGACATATCAATACATAGGTTTTAAGATTCTTACTAGTCAGATATATTCCTCTGCGGGAAATATGGGGTTTTGAGTCCCTTTCACTGAGGAAGGTGTAGGTCTTGTCTATTCCATAGTTGGTTTTTGGAACGGTACCTGTGCTTATATCAAACTCTGGTTTTATGCATCACCCCACCTCTCCTTCCCCCTTAAGCAGGCATAAGAGTGTTTTCTAAATGTGAGACACTGTTCTCTTTCCTAACTCAGTTCAAGTGTAGCCATGTTTACAGGATCTTCATAAGTGATATCTTATGATAAGTTTCTTTTTCTGTGTGACTTATTTCACTTAGAATCATCGTACCTGAATCCACCCATTTTGCTGCTACTGGTCTTATGACATTGATTTCATGGCTGAGGGATATTCCATCGTACGTAAGTACCACAATTTTTTGAACCATTTTTATATTTCCTGGGATATTTAAGGTGTACCCAAGTTGAGGTCCTTGTAAGCAGTGCAGCCCTAAATTTTGGGGTGGCTGTGTCTTTTTGATTTTCAGTTTTCCCAAGGTATATTCCCTAGACTGGAAGTGCCCTTGGCTCTGTAGCTCTGTTGTTTACTTGTTTTAGGGAACACAATGCACTCCTCCAGAGAGGCAGTTGGCAATTTACATCCCGCCCATCAGCATAACAAGGCACCCTGTTCTCCAGGGCCTGTCTTGCCTTTCTGGTTTTTACACATTTTGTGGATGTCCCTTTTGACCGGTGGGAAGTGATACTTCTTTGTAGTGCAGATTTGCATTGCCCGCTTGCTTGCTTGGCCAAAAAGGGCGTATGCGTTTTCTCCTGAATATATTCAGGAGAAAACGCATACGCCCTTTTTGGCCAAGTGCATCATTGTCGAAGTTGTGCCCCTCTTCCTGTGCTTTAAAGGCGATTCCAACGTACCTCTTGAAATCTGTTTCCTGCTATTCTGCCACGCTTTCAAGTCCGCCTCGTTGCCTTCCCTCAACAGATTTTTGGACGATAGTTGTCCTTTATTACTCGGCCAGTTTGTGAATTGCTGTGCCCCTGAGCTCCATTTTTCAACTCGTTTTTGGTGAGCTGACCGCAAGTCCAAAATTTTGGTTCAGGATCTATACTGATTCCCGGTGGGTGGCTGAGACTTTGGTTAATTCTTCTTCCTGCCGGGAAATTACAGTGATATGTGCCCGTCCAAATGCCTAACAGCTACTCTCTCATTGGTTCTCCCTCTTCCCTTTCATCCTCTGCCAAATTGGCAACCTGTGCGAACCAGGAGGTTAAAGGGGCTGTCTCTCCAAGTTGGGAGGTTGATAATAAAGCAGATGGAAAGTCAAACCGGAGCACCAGGAGAGGGACTATTCGTTGAGTTTTAGAAACCTTTCGTATTCACAGTGTGTCCGTTCTCTAGGATTCCCGTACATGTTATATCTGTAGTAATATTCCCTTCAACCTGGAGAGTTGGGACCCATGGAATGTGTGCCATGCATTATTGCTTTAAAGGGTCTGCATTTGCTCACCCAATCTCACCAATCCTCTCAGTCCCAAGTGTCCAGCCTTATGCCACATCCAGCTGTCCTTGTAGATAGGGTCATTTCAGGTTTCATCAGAGACCCTGAAGGAATTGTAAAGAATTTCCCAGTTTTTTTGTTTTATTTTTGAAATTCCTTTTTATAGTGGGTTTGAGCTGATTCTCGCTGCCATATTTATCCCAGTCTAGACACACTTGATTCCCTTACGGAGACATATCAATACATAGGTTTTAAGATTCTTACTAGTCAGATATATTCCTCTGCGGGAAATATGGGATTTTGAGTCCCTTTCACTGAGGAAGGTGGAGGTCTTGTCTATTCCATAGTTGGTTTTTGGAACGGTACCTGTGCTTATATCAAACTCTGGTTTTATGCATCACCCCACCTCTCCTTCCCCCTTAAGCAGGCATAAGAGTGTTTTCTAAATGTGAGACTCTGTTCTCTTTCCTAACTCAGTTCAAGTGTAGCCATGTTTACAGGATCTTCATAAGTGATATCTTATGATAAGTTTCTTTTTCTGTGTGACTTATTTCACTTAGAATCATCGTACCTGAATCCACCCATTTTGCTGCTACTGGTCTTATGACATTGATTTCATGGCTGAGGGATATTCCATCGTACGTAAGTACCACAATTTTTTGAACCATTTTTATATTTCCTGGGATATTTAAGGTGTACCCAAGTTGAGGTCCTTGTAAGCAGTGCAGCCCTAAATTTTGGGGTGGCTGTGTCTTTTTGATTTTCAGTTTTCCCAAGGTATATTCCCTAGACTGGAAGTGCCCTTGGCTCTGTAGCTCTGTTGTTTACTTGTTTTAGGGAACACAATGCACTCCTCCAGAGAGGCAGTTGGCAATTTACATCCCGCCCATCAGCATAACAAGGCTCCCTGTTCTCCAGGGCCTGTCTTGCCTTTCTGGTTTTTACACATTTTGTGGATGTCCCTTTTGACCGGTGGGAAGTGATACTTCTTTGTAGTGCAGATTTGCATTGCCCGCTTGCTTGCTTGGCCAAAAAGGGCGTATGTGTTTTCTCCTGAATATATTCAGGAGAAAACGCATACGCCCTTTTTGGCCAAGTGCATCATTGTCGAAGTTGTGCCCCTCTTCCTGTGCTTTAAAGGCGATTCCAACGTACCTCTTGAAATCTGTTTCCTGCTATTCTGCCTCGCTTTCAAGTCCGCCTCGTTGCCTTCCCTCAACAGATTTTTGGACGATAGTTGTCCTTTATTACTCGGCCAGTTTGTGAATTGCTGTGCCCCTGAGCTCCATTTTTCAACTCGTTTTTGGTGAGCTGACCGCAAGTCCAAAATTTTGGTTCAGGATCTATACTGATTCCCGGTGGGTGGCTGAGACTTTGGTTAATTCTTCTTCCTGCTGGGAAATTACAGTGATATGTGCCCGTCCAAATGCCTAACAGCTACTCTCTCATTGGTTCTCCCTCTTCCCTTTCATCCTCTGCCAAATTGGCAACCTGTGCGAACCAAGAGGTTAAAGGGGCTGTCTCTCCAAGTTGGGAGGTTGATAGTAAAGCAGACGGAAAGTCAAACCGGAGCACCAGGAGAGGGACTATGCGTTGAGTTTTAAAAACCTTTCGTATTCACAGTGTGTCCGTTCTCTAGGTTTCCCGCACATGTTATAGCTGTAGTAATATTCCCTTCAACCTGGAGAGTTCGGACCCATGGAATGGGTGCCATGCATTATTGCTTTAAAGGGTCTGCATTTGCTCACCCAATCTCACCAATCCTCTCAGTCCCAAGTGTCCAGCCTTATGCCACATCCAGCTGTCCTTGTAGATAGGGTCATTTCAGGTTTCATCAGAGACCCTGAAGGAATTGTAAAGAATTTCCCAGTTTTTTTGTTTTATTTTTGAAATTCATTTTTATAGTGGGTTTGAGCTGATTCTCGCTGCCATATTTATCCCAGTCTAGACACACTTGATTCCCTTACGGAGACATATCAATACATAGGTTTTAAGATTCTTACTAGTCAGATATATTCCTCTGCGGGAAATATGGGATTTTGAGTCCCTTTCACTGAGGAAGGTGTAGGTCTTGTCTATTCCATAGTTGGTTTTTGGAACGGTACCTGTGCTTATATCAAACTCTGGTTTTATGCATCACCCCACCTCTCCTTCCCCCTTAAGCAGGCATAAGAGTGTTTTCTAAATGTGAGACTCTGTTCTCTTTCCTAACTCAGTTCAAGTGTAGCCATGTTTACAGGATCTTCATAAGTGATATCTTATGATAAGTTTCTTTTTCTGTGTGACTTATTTCACTTAGAATCATCGTACCTGAATCCACCCATTTTGCTGCTACTGGTCTTATGACATTGATTTCATGGCTGAGGGATATTCCATCGTACGTAAGTACCACAATTTTTTGAACCATTTTTATATTTCCTGGGATATTTAAGGTGTACCCAAGTTGAGGTCCTTGTAAGCAGTGCAGCCCTAAATTTTGGGGTGGCTGTGTCTTTTTGATTTTCAGTTTTCCCAAGGTATATTCCCTAGACTGGAAGTGCCCTTGGCTCTGTAGCTCTGTTGTTTACTTGTTTTAGGGAACACAATGCACTCCTCCAGAGAGGCAGTTGGCAATTTACATCCCGCCCATCAGCATAACAAGGCTCCCTGTTCTCCAGGGCCTGTCTTGCCTTTCTGGTTTTTACACATTTTGTGGATGTCCCTTTTGACCGGTGGGAAGTGATACTTCTTTGTAGTGCAGATTTGCATTGCCCGCTTGCTTGCTTGGCCAAAAAGGGCGTATGCGTTTTCTCCTGAATATATTCAGGAGAAAACGCATACGCCCTTTTGGGCCAAGTGCATCATTGTCGAAGTTGTGCCCCTCTTCCTGTGCTTTAAAGGCGATTCCAACGTACCTCTTGAAATCTGTTTCCTGCTATTCTGCCTCGCTTTCAAGTCCGCCTCGTTGCCTTCCCTCAACAGATTTTTGGACGATAGTTGTCCTTTATTACTCGGCCAGTTTGTGAATTGCTGTGCCCCTGAGCTCCATTTTTCAACTCGTTTTTGGTGAGCTGACCGCAAGTCCAAAATTTTGGTTCAGGATCTATACTGATTCCCGGTGGGTGGCTGAGACTTTGGTTAATTCTTCTTCCTGCCGGGAAATTACAGTGATATGTGCCCGTCCAAATGCCTAACAGCTACTCTCTCATTGGTTCTCCCTCTTCCCTTTCATCCTCTGCCAAATTGGAAACCTGTGCGAACCAGGAGGTTAAAGGGGCTGTCTCTCCAAGTTGGGAGGTTGATAATAAAGCAGATGGAAAGTCAAACCGGAGCACCAGGAGAGGGACTATTCGTTGAGTTTTAGAAACCTTTCGTATTCACAGTGTGTCCGTTCTCTAGGATTCCCGTACATGTTATATCTGTAGTAATATTCCCTTCAACCTGGAGAGTTGGGACCCATGGAATGTGTGCCATGCATTATTGCTTTAAAGGGTCTGCATTTGCTCACCCAATCTCACCAATCCTCTCAGTCCCAAGTGTCCAGCCTTATGCCACATCCAGCTGTCATTGTAGATAGGGTCATTTCAGGTTTCATCAGAGACCCTGAAGGAATTGTAAAGAATTTCCCAGTTTTTTTGTTTTATTTTTGAAATTCCTTTTTATAGTGGGTTTGAGCTGATTCTCGCTGCCATATTTATCCCAGTCTAGACACACTTGATTCCCTTACGGAGACATATCAATACATAGGTTTTAAGATTCTTACTAGTCAGATATATTCCTCTGCGGGAAATATGGGGTTTTGAGTCCCTTTCACTGAGGAAGGTGTAGGTCTTGTCTATTCCATAGTTGGTTTTTGGAACGGTACCTGTGCTTATATCAAACTCTGGTTTTATGCATCACCCCACCTCTCCTTCCCCCTTAAGCAGGCATAAGAGTGTTTTCTAAATGTGAGACACTGTTCTCTTTCCTAACTCAGTTCAAGTGTAGCCATGTTTACAGGATCTTCATAAGTGATATCTTATGATAAGTTTCTTTTTCTGTGTGACTTATTTCACTTAGAATCATCGTACCTGAATCCACCCATTTTGCTGCTACTGGTCTTATGACATTGATTTCATGGCTGAGGGATATTCCATCGTACGTAAGTACCACAATTTTTTGAACCATTTTTATATTTCCTGGGATATTTAAGGTGTACCCAAGTTGAGGTCCTTGTAAGCAGTGCAGCCCTAAATTTTGGGGTGGCTGTGTCTTTTTGATTTTCAGTTTTCCCAAGGTATATTCCCTAGACTGGAAGTGCCCTTGGCTCTGTAGCTCTGTTGTTTACTTGTTTTAGGGAACACAATGCACTCCTCCAGAGAGGCAGTTGGCAATTTACATCCCGCCCATCAGCATAACAAGGCACCCTGTTCTCCAGGGCCTGTCTTGCCTTTCTGGTTTTTACACATTTTGTGGATGTCCCTTTTGACCGGTGGGAAGTGATACTTCTTTGTAGTGCAGATTTGCATTGCCCGCTTGCTTGCTTGGCCAAAAAGGGCGTATGCGTTTTCTCCTGAATATATTCAGGAGAAAACGCATACGCCCTTTTTGGCCAAGTGCATCATTGTCGAAGTTGTGCCCCTCTTCCTGTGCTTTAAAGGCGATTCCAACGTACCTCTTGAAATCTGTTTCCTGCTATTCTGCCACGCTTTCAAGTCCGCCTCGTTGCCTTCCCTCAACAGATTTTTGGACGATAGTTGTCCTTTATTACTCGGCCAGTTTGTGAATTGCTGTGCCCCTGAGCTCCATTTTTCAACTCGTTTTTGGTGAGCTGACCGCAAGTCCAAAATTTTGGTTCAGGATCTATACTGATTCCCGGTGGGTGGCTGAGACTTTGGTTAATTCTTCTTCCTGCCGGGAAATTACAGTGATATGTGCCCGTCCAAATGCCTAACAGCTACTCTCTCATTGGTTCTCCCTCTTCCCTTTCATCCTCTGCCAAATTGGCAACCTGTGCGAACCAGGAGGTTAAAGGGGCTGTCTCTCCAAGTTGGGAGGTTGATAATAAAGCAGATGGAAAGTCAAACCGGAGCACCAGGAGAGGGACTATTCGTTGAGTTTTAGAAACCTTTCGTATTCACAGTGTGTCCGTTCTCTAGGATTCCCGTACATGTTATATCTGTAGTAATATTCCCTTCAACCTGGAGAGTTGGGACCCATGGAATGTGTGCCATGCATTATTGCTTTAAAGGGTCTGCATTTGCTCACCCAATCTCACCAATCCTCTCAGTCCCAAGTGTCCAGCCTTATGCCACATCCAGCTGTCCTTGTAGATAGGGTCATTTCAGGTTTCATCAGAGACCCTGAAGGAATTGTAAAGAATTTCCCAGTTTTTTTGTTTTATTTTTGAAATTCCTTTTTATAGTGGGTTTGAGCTGATTCTCGCTGCCATATTTATCCCAGTCTAGACACACTTGATTCCCTTACGGAGACATATCAATACATAGGTTTTAAGATTCTTACTAGTCAGATATATTCCTCTGCGGGAAATATGGGATTTTGAGTCCCTTTCACTGAGGAAGGTGTAGGTCTTGTCTATTCCATAGTTGGTTTTTGGAACGGTACCTGTGCTTATATCAAACTCTGGTTTTATGCATCACCCCACCTCTCCTTCCCCCTTAAGCAGGCATAAGAGTGTTTTCTAAATGTGAGACTCTGTTCTCTTTCCTAATTCAGTTCAAGTGTAGCCATGTTTACAGGATCTTCATAAGTGATATCTTATGATAAGTTTCTTTTTCTGTGTGACTTATTTCACTTAGAATCATCGTACCTGAATCCACCCATTTTGCTGCTACTGGTCTTATGACATTGATTTCATGGCTGAGGGATATTCCATCGTACGTAAGTACCACAATTTTTTGAACCATTTTTATATTTCCTGGGATATTTAAGGTGTACCCAAGTTGAGGTCCTTGTAAGCAGTGCAGCCCTAAATTTTGGGGTGGCTGTGTCTTTTTGATTTTCAGTTTTCCCAAGGTATATTCCCTAGACTGGAAGTGTCCTTGGCTCTGTAGCTCTGTTGTTTACTTGTTTTAGGGAACACAATGCACTCCTCCAGAGAGGCAGTTGGCAATTTACATCCCGCCCATCAGCATAACAAGGCTCCCTGTTCTCCAGGGCCTGTCTTGCCTTTCTGGTTTTTACACATTTTGTGGATGTCCCTTTTGACCGGTGGGAAGTGATACTTCTTTGTAGTGCAGATTTGCATTGCCCGCTTGCTTGCTTGGCCAAAAAGGGCGTATGTGTTTTCTCCTGAATATATTCAGGAGAAAACGCATACGCCCTTTTTGGCCAAGTGCATCATTGTCGAAGTTGTGCCCCTCTTCCTGTGCTTTAAAGGCGATTCCAACGTACCTCTTGAAATCTGTTTCCTGCTATTCTGCCTCGCTTTCAAGTCCGCCTCGTTGCCTTCCCTCAACAGATTTTTGGACGATAGTTGTCCTTTATTACTCGGCCAGTTTGTGAATTGCTGTGCCCCTGAGCTCCATTTTTCAACTCGTGTTTGGTGAGCTGACCGCAAGTCCAAAATTTTGGTTCAGGATCTATACTGATTCCCGGTGGGTGGCTGAGACTTTGGTTAATTCTTCTTCCTGCTGGGAAATTACAGTGATATGTGCCCGTCCAAATGCCTAACAGCTACTCTCTCATTGGTTCTCCCTCTTCCCTTTCATCCTCTGCCAAATTGGCAACCTGTGCGAACCAGGAGGTTAAAGGGGCTGTCTCTCCAAGTTGGGAGGTTGATTATAAAGCAGATGGAAAGTCAAACCGGAGCACCAGGAGAGGGACTATTCGTTGAGTTTTAGAAACCTTTCGTATTCACAGTGTGTCCGTTCTCTAGGATTCCCGTACATGTTATATCTGTAGTAATATTCCCTTCAACCTGGAGAGTTGGGACCCATGGAATGTGTGCCATGCATTATTGCTTTAAAGGGTCTGCATTTGCTCACCCAATCTCACCAATCCTCTCAGTCCCAAGTGTCCAGCCTTATGCCACATCCAGCTGTCATTGTAGATAGGGTCATTTCAGGTTTCATCAGAGACCCTGAAGGAATTGTAAAGAATTTCCCAGTTTTTTTGTTTTATTTTTGAAATTCCTTTTTATAGTGGGTTTGAGCTGATTCTCGCTGCCATATTTATCCCAGTCTAGACACACTTGATTCCCTTACGGAGACATATCAATACATAGGTTTTAAGATTCTTACTAGTCAGATATATTCCTCTGCGGGAAATATGGGGTTTTGAGTCCCTTTCACTGAGGAAGGTGTAGGTCTTGTCTATTCCATAGTTGGTTTTTGGAACGGTACCTGTGCTTATATCAAACTCTGGTTTTATGCATCACCCCACCTCTCCTTCCCCCTTAAGCAGGCATAAGAGTGTTTTCTAAATGTGAGACACTGTTCTCTTTCCTAACTCAGTTCAAGTGTAGCCATGTTTACAGGACCTTCATAAGTGATATCTTATGATAAGTTTCTTTTTCTGTGTGACTTATTTCACTTAGAATCATCGTACCTGAATCCACCCATTTTGCTGCTACTGGTCTTATGACATTGATTTCATGGCTGAGGGATATTCCATCGTACGTAAGTACCACAATTTTTTGAACCATTTTTATATTTCCTGGGATATTTAAGGTGTACCCAAGTTGAGGTCCTTGTAAGCAGTGCAGCCCTAAATTTTGGGGTGGCTGTGTCTTTTTGATTTTCAGTTTTCCCAAGGTATATTCCCTAGACTGGAAGTGCCCTTGGCTCTGTAGCTCTGTTGTTTACTTGTTTTAGGGAACACAATGCACTCCTCCAGAGAGGCAGTTGGCAATTTACATCCCGCCCATCAGCATAACAAGGCTCCCTGTTCTCCAGGGCCTGTCTTGCCTTTCTGGTTTTTACACATTTTGTGGATGTCCCTTTTGACCGGTGGGAAGTGATACTTCTTTGTAGTGCAGATTTGCATTGCCCGCTTGCTTGCTTGGCCAAAAAGGGCGTATGCGTTTTCTCCTGAATATATTCAGGAGAAAACGCATACGCCCTTTTTGGCCAAGTGCATCATTGTCGAAGTTGTGCCCCTCTTCCTGTGCTTTAAAGGCGATTCCAACGTACCTCTTGAAATCTGTTTCCTGCTATTCTGCCTCGCTTTCAAGTCCGCCTCGTTGCCTTCCCTCAACAGATTTTTGGACGATAGTTGTCCTTTATTACTCGGCCAGTTTGTGAATTGCTGTGCCCCTGAGCTCCATTTTTCAACTCGTGTTTGGTGAGCTGACCGCAAGTCCAAAATTTTGGTTCAGGATCTATACTGATTCCCGGTGGGTGGCTGAGACTTTGGTTAATTCTTCTTCCTGCTGGGAAATTACAGTGATATGTGCCCGTCCAAATGCCTAACAGCTACTCTCTCATTGGTTCTCCCTCTTCCCTTTCATCCTCTGCCAAATTGGAAACCTGTGCGAACCAGGAGGTTAAAGGGGCTGTCTCTCCAAGTTGGGAGGTTGATAATAAAGCAGATGGAAAGTCAAACCGGAGCACCAGGAGAGGGACTATTCGTTGAGTTTTAGAAACCTTTCGTATTCACAGTGTGTCCATTCTCTAGGATTCCCGTACATGTTATATCTGTAGTAATATTCCCTTCAACCTGGAGAGTTGGGACCCATGGAATGTGTGCCATGCATTATTGCTTTAAAGGGTCTGCATTTGCTCACCCAATCTCACCAATCCTCTCAGTCCCAAGTGTCCAGCCTTATGCCACATCCAGCTGTCATTGTAGATAGGGTCATTTCAGGTTTCATCAGAGACCCTGAAGGAATTGTAAAGAATTTCCCAGTTTTTTTGTTTTATTTTTGAAATTCCTTTTTATAGTGGGTTTGAGCTGATTCTCGCTGCCATATTTATCCCAGTCTAGACACACTTGATTCCCTTACGGAGACATATCAATACATAGGTTTTAAGATTCTTACTAGTCAGATATATTCCTCTGCGGGAAATATGGGGTTTTGAGTCCCTTTCACTGAGGAAGGTGTAGGTCTTGTCTATTCCATAGTTGGTTTTTGGAACGGTACCTGTGCTTATATCAAACTCTGGTTTTATGCATCACCCCACCTCTCCTTCCCCCTTAAGCAGGCATAAGAGTGTTTTCTAAATGTGAGACACTGTTCTCTTTCCTAACTCAGTTCAAGTGTAGCCATGTTTACATGACCTTCATAAGTGATATCTTATGATAAGTTTCTTTTTCTGTGTGACTTATTTCACTTAGAATCATCGTACCTGAATCCACCCATTTTGCTGCTACTGGTCTTATGACATTGATTTCATGGCTGAGGGATATTCCATCGTACGTAAGTACCACAATTTTTTGAACCATTTTTATATTTCCTGGGATATTTAAGGTGTACCCAAGTTGAGGTCCTTGTAAGCAGTGCAGCCCTAAATTTTGGGGTGGCTGTGTCTTTTTGATTTTCAGTTTTCCCAAGGTATATTCCCTAGACTGGAAGTGCCCTTGGCTCTGTAGCTCTGTTGTTTACTTGTTTTAGGGAACACAATGCACTCCTCCAGAGAGGCAGTTGGCAATTTACATCCCGCCCATCAGCATAACAAGGCTCCCTGTTCTCCAGGGCCTGTCTTGCCTTTCTGGTTTTTACACATTTTGTGGATGTCCCTTTTGACCGGTGGGAAGTGATACTTCTTTGTAGTGCAGATTTGCATTGCCCGCTTGCTTGCTTGGCCAAAAAGGGCGTATGCGTTTTCTCCTGAATATATTCAGGAGAAAACGCATACGCCCTTTTTGGCCAAGTGCATCATTGTCGAAGTTGTGCCCCTCTTCCTGTGCTTTAAAGGCGATTCCAACGTACCTCTGGAAATCTGTTTCCTGCTATTCTGCCTCGCTTTCAAGTCCGCCTCGTTGCCTTCCCTCAACAGATTTTTGGACGATAGTTGTCCTTTATTACTCGGCCAGTTTGTGAATTGCTGTGCCCCTGAGCTCCATTTTTCAACTCGTTTTTGGTGAGCTGACCGCAAGTCCAAAATTTTGGTTCAGGATCTATACTGATTCCCGGTGGGTGGCTGAGACTTTGGTTAATTCTTCTTCCTGCCGGGAAATTACAGTGATATGTGCCCGTCCAAATGCCTAACAGCTACTCTCTCATTGGTTCTCCCTCTTTCCTTTCATCCTATGTCAAATTGGCAACCTGTGCGAACCAGGAGGTTAAAGGGGCTGTCTCTCCAAGTTGGGAGGTTGATAATAAAGCAGATGGAAAGTCAAACCGGAGCACCAGGAGAGGGACTATTCGTTGAGTTTTAGAAACCTTTCGTATTCACAGTGTGTCCGTTCTCTAGGATTCCCGTACATGTTATATCTGTAGTAATATTCCCTTCAACCTGGAGAGTTGGGACCCATGGAATGTGTGCCATGCATTATTGCTTTAAAGGGTCTGCATTTGCTCACCCAATCTCACCAATCCTCTCAGTCCCAAGTGTCCAGCCTTATGCCACATCCAGCTGTCATTGTAGATAGGGTCATTTCAGGTTTCATCAGAGACCCTGAAGGAATTGTAAAGAATTTCCCAGTTTTTGTGTTTTATTTTTGAAATTCCTTTTTATAGTGGGTTTGAGCTGATTCTCGCTGCCATATTTATTCCAGTCTAGACACACTTGATTCCCTTACGGAGACATATCAATACATAGGTTTTAAGATTCTTACTAGTCAGATATATTCCTCTGCGGGAAATATGGGGTTTTGAGTCCCTTTCACTGAGGAAGGTGTAGGTCTTGTCTATTCCATAGTTGGTTTTTGGAACGGTACCTGTGCTTATATCAAACTCTGGTTTTATGCATCACCCCACCTCTCCTTCCCCCTTAAGCAGGCATAAGAGTTTTTTCTAAATGTGAGACACTGTTCTCTTTCCTAACTCAGTTCAAGTGTAGCCATGTTTACAGGATCTTCATAAGTGATATCTTATGATAAGTTTCTTTTTCTGTGTGACTTATTTCACTTAGAATCATCGTACCTGAATCCACCCATTTTGCTGCTAGTGGTCTTATGACATTGATTTCATGGCTGAGGGATATTCCATCGTACGTAAGTACCACAATTTTTTGAACCATTTTTATATTTCCTGGGATATTTAAGGTGTACCCAAGTTGAGGTCCTTGTAAGCAGTGCAGCCCTAAATTTTGGGGTGGCTGTGTCTTTTTGATTTTCAGTTTTCCCAAGGTATATTCCCTAGACTGGAAGTGCCCTTGGCTCTGTAGCTCTGATGTTTACTTGTTTTAGGGAACACAGTGCACTCCTCCAGAGAGGCAGTTGGCAATTTACATCCCGCCCATCAGCATAACAAGGCACCCTGTTCTCCAGGGCCTGTCTTGCCTTTCTGGTTTTTACACATTTTGTGGATGTCCCTTTTGACCGGTGGGAAGTGATACTTCTTTGTAGTGCAGATTTGCATTGCCCACTTGCTTGCTTGGCCAAAAAGGGCGTATGCGTTTTCTCCTGAATTTATTCAGGAGAAAACGCATACGCCCTTTTTGGCCAAGTGCATCATTGTCGAAGTTGTGCCCCTCTTCCTGTGCTTTAAAGGCGATTCCAACGTACCTCTTGAAATCTGTTTCCTGCTATTCTGCCTCGCTTTCAAGTCCGCCTCGTTGCCTTCCCTCAACAGATTTTTGGACGATAGTTGTCCTTTATTACTCGGCCAGTTTGTGAATTGCTGTGCCCCTGAGCTCCATTTTTCAACTCGTTTTTGGTGAGCTGACCGCAAGTCCAAAATTTTGGTTCAGGATCTATACTGATTCCCAGTGGGTGGCTGAGACTTTGGTTAATTCTTCTTCCTGCCGGGAAATTACAGTGATATGTGCCCGTCCAAATGCCTAACAGCTACTCTCTCATTGGTTCTCGTCTTTCCTTTCATCCTCTGTCAAATTGGCAACCTGTGCGAACCAGGAGGTTAAAGGGGCTGTCTCTCCAAGTTGGGAGGTTGATAATAAAGCAGATGGAAAGTCAAACCGGAGCACCAGGAGAGGGACTATTCGTTGAGTTTTAGAAACCTTTCGTATTCACAGTGTGTCCGTTCTCTAGGATTCCCGTACATGTTATATCTGTAGTAATATTCCCTTCAACCTGGAGAGTTGGGACCCATGGAATGTGTGCCATGCATTATTGCTTTAAAGGGTCTGCATTTGCTCACCCAATCTCACCAATCCTCTCAGTCCCAAGTGTCCAGCCTTATGCCACATCCAGCTGTCATTGTAGATAGGGTCATTTCAGGTTTCATCAGAGACCCTGAAGGAATTGTAAAGAATTTCCCAGTTTTTGTGTTTTATTTTTGAAATTCCTTTTTATAGTGGGTTTGAGCTGATTCTCGCTGCCATATTTATCCCAGTCTAGACACACTTGATTCCCTTACGGAGACATATCAATACATAGGTTTTAAGATTCTTACTAGTCAGATATATTCCTCTGCGGGAAATATGGGGTTTTGAGTCCCTTTCACTGAGGAAGGTGTAGGTCTTGTCTATTCCATAGTTGGTTTTTGGAACGGTACCTGTGCTTATATCAAACTCTGGTTTTATGCATCACCCCACCTCTCCTTCCCCCTTAAGCAGGCATAAGAGTGTTTTCTAAATGTGAGACACTGTTCTCTTTCCTAACTCAGTTCAAGTGTAGCCATGTTTACAGGATCTTCATAAGTGATATCTTATGATAAGTTTCTTTTTCTGTGTGACTTATTTCACTTAGAATCATCGTACCTGAATCCACCCATTTTGCTGCTACTGGTCTTATGACATTGATTTCATGGCTGAGGGATATTCCATCGTACGTAAGTACCACAATTTTTTGAACCATTTTTATATTTCCTGGGATATTTAAGGTGTACCCAAGTTGAGGTCCTTGTAAGCAGTGCAGCCCTAAATTTTGGGGTGGCTGTGTCTTTTTGATTTTCAGTTTTCCCAAGGTATATTCCCTAGACTGGAAGTGCCCTTGGCTCTGTAGCTCTGTTGTTTACTTGTTTTAGGGAACACAATGCACTCCTCCAGAGAGGCAGTTGGCAATTTACATCCCGCCCATCAGCATAACAAGGCACCCTGTTCTCCAGGGCCTGTCTTGCCTTTCTGGTTTTTACACATTTTGTGGATGTCCCTTTTGACCGGTGGGAAGTGATACTTCTTTGTAGTGCAGATTTGCATTGCCCGCTTGCTTGCTTGGCCAAAAAGGGCGTATGCGTTTTCTCCTGAATATATTCAGGAGAAAACGCATACGCCCTTTTTGGCCAAGTGCATCATTGTCGAAGTTGTGCCCCTCTTCCTGTGCTTTAAAGGCGATTCCAACGTACCTCTTGAAATCTGTTTCCTGCTATTCTGCCACGCTTTCAAGTCCGCCTCGTTGCCTTCCCTCAACAGATTTTTGGACGATAGTTGTCCTTTATTACTCGGCCAGTTTGTGAATTGCTGTGCCCCTGAGCTCCATTTTTCAACTCGTTTTTGGTGAGCTGACCGCAAGTCCAAAATTTTGGTTCAGGATCTATACTGATTCCCGGTGGGTGGCTGAGACTTTGGTTAATTCTTCTTCCTGCCGGGAAATTACAGTGATATGTGCCCGTCCAAATGCCTAACAGCTACTCTCTCATTGGTTCTCCCTCTTCCCTTTCATCCTCTGCCAAATTGGCAACCTGTGCGAACCAGGAGGTTAAAGGGGCTGTCTCTCCAAGTTGGGAGGTTGATAATAAAGCAGATGGAAAGTCAAACTGGAGCACCAGGAGAGGGACTATTCGTTGAGTTTTAGAAACCTTTCGTATTCACAGTGTGTCCGTTCTCTAGGATTCCCGTACATGTTATATCTGTAGTAATATTCCCTTCAACCTGGAGAGTTGGGACCCATGGAATGTGTGTCATGCATTATTGCTTTAAAGGGTCTGCATTTGCTCACCCAATCTCACCAATCCTCTCAGTCCCAAGTGTCCAGCCTTATGCCACATCCAGCTGTCCTTGTAGATAGGGTCATTTCAGGTTTCATCAGAGACCCTGAAGGAATTGTTAAGAATTTCCCAGTTTTTTTTGTTTTGTTTTTGAAATTCTTTTTTATAGTGGGTTTGAGCTGATTCTCGCTGCCATGTTTGTGCCAGTCTAGACACACTTGATTCCCTTACGGAGACATATCAATACATAGGTTTTAAGATTCTTACTAGTCAGATATATTCTTCTCCTGGAAATATGGGGTTTTGAGTCCCTTTCACTGAGGAAGGTGTAGGTCTTGTCTATTCCATAGTTGGTTTTTGGAACGGTACCTGTGCTTATATCAAACTCTGGTTTTATGCATCACCCCACCTCTCCTTCCCCCTTAAGCAGGCATAAGAGTGTTTTCTAAATGTGAGACACTGTTCTCTTTCCTAACTCAGTTCAAGTGTAGCCATGTTTACAGGATCTTCATAAGTGATATCTTATGATAAGTTTCTTTTTCTGTGTGACTTATTTCACTTAGAATCATCGTACCTGAATCCACCCATTTTGCTGCTACTGGTCTTATGACATTGATTTCATGGCTGAGGGATATTCCATCGTACGTAAGTACCACAATTTTTTGAACCATTTTTATATTTCCTGGGATATTTAAGGTGTACCCAAGTTGAGGTCCTTGTAAGCAGTGCAGCCCTAAATTTTGGGGTGGCTGTGTCTTTTTGATTTTCAGTTTTCCCAAGGTATATTCCCTAGACTGGAAGTGCCCTTGGCTCTGTAGCTCTGTTGTTTACTTGATTTAGGGAACACAATGCAGTCCTCCAGAGAGGCAGTTGGCAATTTAAATCCCGCCCATCAGCATAACAAGGCACCCTGTTCTCCAGGGCCTGTCTTGCCTTTCTGGTTTTTACACATTTTGTGGATGTCCCTTTTGACCGGTGGGAAGTGATACTTCTTTGTAGTGCAGATTTGCATTGCCCGCTTGCTTGCTTGGCCAAAAAGGGCGTATGCGTTTTCTCCTGAATATATTCAGGAGAAAACGCATATGCCCTTTTTGGACAAGTGCATCATTGTCGAAGTTGTGCCCCTCTTCCTGTGCTTTAAAGGCGATTCCAACGTACCTCTTGAAATCTGTTTCCTGCTATTCTGCCACGCTTTCAAGTCCTCCTCGTTGCCTTCCCTCAACAGATTTTTGGACGATAGTTGTCCTTTATTACTCGGCCAGTTTGTGAATTGCTGTGCCCCTGAGCTCCATTTTTCAACTTGTTTTTGGTGAGCTGACCGCAAGTCCAAAATTTTGGTTCAGGATCTATACTGATTCCCGGTGGGTGGCTGAGACTTTGGTTAATTCTTCTTCCTGCCGGGAAATTACAGTGATATGTGCCCGTCCAAATGCCTAACAGCTACTCTCTCGTTGGTTCTCCCTCTTCCCTTTCATCCTCTGCCAAATTGGCAACCTGTGCGAACCAGGAGGTTAAAGGGGCTGTCTCTCCAAGTTGGGAGGTTGATAATAAAGCAGATGGAAAGTCAAACCGGAGCACCAGGAGAGGGACTATTCGTTGAGTTTTAGAAACCTTTCGTATTCACAGTGTGTCCGTTCTCTAGGATTCCCGTACATGTTATATCTGTAGTAATATTCCCTTCAACCTGGAGAGTTGGGACCCATGGAATGGGTGCCATGCATTATTGCTTTAAAGGGTCTGCATTTGCTCACCCAATCTCACCAATCCTCTCAGTCCCAAGTGTCCAGCCTTATGCCACATCCAGCTGTCATTGTAGATAGGGTCATTTCAGGTTTCATCAGAGACCCTGAAGGAATTGTAAAGAATTTCCCAGTTTTTTTGTTTTATTTTTGAAATTCCTTTTTATAGTGGGTTTGAGCTGATTCTCGCTGCCATATTTATCCCAGTCTAGACACACTTGATTCCCTTACGGAGACATATCAATACATAGGTTTTAAGATTCTTACTAGTCAGATATATTCCTCTGCGGGAAATATGGGGTTTTGAGTCCCTTTCACTGAGGAAGGTGTAGGTCTTGTCTATTCCATAGTTGGTTTTTGGAACGGTACCTGTGCTTATATCAAACTCTGGTTTTATGCATCACCCCACCTCTCCTTCCCCTTTAAGCAGGCATAAGAGTGTTTTCTAAATGTGAGACACTGTTCTCTTTCCTAACTCAGTTCAAGTGTAGCCATGTTTACAGGATCTTCATAAGTGATATCTTATGATAAGTTTCTTTTTCTGTGTGACTTATTTCACTTAGAATCATCGTACCTGAATCCACCCATTTTGCTGCTACTGGTCTTATGACATTGATTTCATGGCTGAGGGATATTCCATCGTACGTAAGTACCACAATTTTTTGAACCATTTTTATATTTCCTGGGATATTTAAGGTGTACCCAAGTTGAGGTCCTTGTAAGCAGTGCAGCCCTAAATTTTGGGGTGGCTGTGTCTTTTTGATTTTCAGTTTTCCCAAGGTATATTCCCTAGACTGGAAGTGCCCTTGGCTCTGTAGCTCTGTTGTTTACTTGTTTTAGGGAACACAATGCACTCCTCCAGAGAGGCAGTTGGCAATTTACATCCCGCCCATCAGCATAACAAGGCACCCTTTTCTCCAGGGCCTGTCTTGCCTTTCTGGTTTTTACACATTTTGTGGATGTCCCTTTTGACCGGTGGGAAGTGATACTTCTTGTAGTGCAGATTTGCATTGCCCGCTTGCTTGCTTGGCCAAAAAGGGCGTATGCGTTTTCTCCTGAATATATTCAGGAGAAAACGCATACGCCCTTTTTGGCCAAGTGCATCATTGTCGAAGTTGTGCCCCTCTTCCTGTGCTTTAAAGGCGATTCCAACGTACCTCTTGAAATCTGTTTCCTGCTATTCTGCCACGCTTTCAAGTCCGCCTCGTTGCCTTCCCTCAACAGATTTTTGGACGATAGTTGTCCTTTATTACTCGGCCAATTTGTGAATTGCTGTGCCCCTGAGCTCCATTTTTCAACTCGTTTTTGGTGAGCTGACCGCAAGTCCAAAATTTTGGTTCAGGATCTATACTGATTCCCGGTGGGTGGCTGAGACTTTGGTTAATTCTTCTTCCTGCCGGGAAATTACAGTGATATGTGCCCGTCCAAATGCCTAACAGCTACTCTCTCATTGGTTCTCCCTCTTCCCTTTCATCCTCTGCCAAATTGGCAACCTGTGCGAACCAGGAGGTTAAAGGGGCTGTCTCTCCAAGTTGGGAGGTTGATAATAAAGCAGATGGAAAGTCAAACCGGAGCACCAGGAGAGGGACTATTCGTTGAGTTTTAGAAACCTTTCGTATTCACAGTGTGTCCGTTCTCTAGGATTCCCGTACATGTTATATCTGTAGTAATATTCCCTTCAACCTGGAGAGTTGGGACCCATGGAATGTGTGCCATGCATTATTGCTTTAAAGGGTCTGCATTTGCTCACCCAATCTCACCAATCCTCTCAGTCCCAAGTGTCCAGCCTTATGCCACATCCAGCTGTCATTGTAGATAGGGTCATTTCAGGTTTCATCAGAGACCCTGAAGGAATTGTAAAGAATTTCCCAGTTTTTTTGTTTTATTTTTGAAATTCCTTTTTATAGTGGGTTTGAGCTGATTCTCGCTGCCATGTTTATGCCAGTCTAGACACACTTGATTCCCTTACGGAGACATATCAATACATAGGTTTTAAGATTCTTACTAGTCAGATATATTCCTCTGCGGGAAATATGGGGTTTTGAGTCCCTTTCACTGAGGAAGGTGTAGGTCTTGTCTATTCCATAGTTGGTTTTTGGAACGGTACCTGTGCTTATATCAAACTTTGGTTTTATGCATCACCCCACCTCTCCTTCCCCCTTAAGCAGGCATAAGATTGTTTTCTAAATGTGAGACACTGTTCTCTTTCCTAACTCAGTTCAAGTGTAGCCATGTTTACAGGATCTTCATAAGTGATATCTTATGATAAGTTTCTTTTTCTGTGTGACTTATTTCACTTAGAATCATCGTACCTGAATCCACCCATTTTGCTGCTACTGGTCTTATGACATTGATTTCATGGCTGAGGGATATTCCATCGTACGTAAGTACCACAATTTTTTGAACCATTTTTATATTTCCTGGGATATTTAAGGTGTACCCAAGTTGAGGTCCTTGTAAGCAGTGCAGCCCTAAATTTTGTGGTGGCTGTGTCTTTTTGATTTTCAGTTTTCCCAAGGTATATTCCCTAGACTGGAAGTGCCCTTGGCTCTGTAGCTCTGTTGTTTACTTGTTTTAGGGAACACAATGCACTCCTCCAGAGAGGCAGTTGGCAATTTACATCCCGCCCATCAGCATAACAAGGCTCCCTGTTCTCCAGGGCCTGTCTTGCCTTTCTGGTTTTTACACATTTTGTGGATGTCCCTTTGGACCGGTGGGAAGTGATACTTCTTTGTAGTGCAGATTTGCATTGCCCGCTTGCTTGCTTGGCCAAAAAGGGTGTATGCGTTTTCTCCTGAATATATTCAGGAGAAAACACATACGCCCTTTTAGGCCAAGTGCATCATTGTCGAAGTTGTGCCCCTCTTCCTGTGCTTTAAAGGCGATTCCAACGTACCTCTGGAAATCTGTTTCCTGCTATTCTGCCTCTCTTTCAAGTCCGCCTCGTTGCCTTCCCTCAACAGATTTTTGGACGATAGTTGTCCTTTATTACTCGGCCAGTTTGTGAATTGCTGTGCCCCTGAGCTCCATTTTTCAACTCGTTTTTGGTGAACTGACCGCAAGTCCAAAATTTTGGTTCAGGATCTATACTGATTCCCGGTGGGTGGCTGAGACTTTGGTTAATTCTTCTTCCTGCCGGGAAATTACAGTGATATGTGCCCGTCCAAATGCCTAACAGCTACTCTCTCATTGGTTCTCCCTCTTCCCTTTCATCCTCTGCCAAATTGGCAACCTGTGCGAACCAGGAGGTTAAAGGGGCTGTCTCTCCAAGTTGGGAGGTTGATAATAAAGCAGATGGAAAGTCAAACCGGAGCACCAGGAGAGGGACTATTCGTTGAGTTTTAGAAACCTTTCGTATTCACAGTGTGTCCGTTCTCTAGGATTCCCGTACATGTTATATCTGTAGTAATATTCCCTTCAACCTGGAGAGTTGGGACCCATGGAATGTGTGCCATGCATTATTGCTTTAAAGGGTCTGCATTTGCTCACCCAATCTCACCAATCCTCTCAGTCCCAAGTGTCCAGCCTTATGCCCCATCCAGCTGTCATTGTAGATAGGGTCATTTCAGGTTTCATCAGAGACCCTGAAGGAATTGTAAAGAATTTCCCAGTTTTTTTGTTTTATTTTTGAAATTCCTTTTTATAGTGGGTTTGAGCTGATTCTCGCTGCCATATTTATCCCAGTCTAGACACACTTGATTCCCTTACGGAGACATATCAATACATAGGTTTTAAGATTCTTACTAGTCAGATATATTCCTCTGCGGGAAATATGGGGTTTTGAGTCCCTTTCACTGAGGAAGGTGTAGGTCTTGTCTATTCCATAGTTGGTTTTTGGAACGGTACCTGTGCTTATATCAAACTCTGGTTTTATGCATCACCCCACCTCTCCTTCCCCCTTAAGCAGGCATAAGAGTGTTTTCTAAATGTGAGACACTGTTCTCTTTCCTAACTCAGTTCAAGTGTAGCCATGTTTACAGGATCTTCATAAGTGATATCTTATGATAAGTTTCTTTTTCTGTGTGACTTATTTCACTTAGAATCATCGTACCTGAATCCACCCATTTTGCTGCTACTGGTCTTATGACATTGATTTCATGGCTGAGGGATATTCCATCGTACGTAAGTACCACAATTTTTTGAACCATTTTTATATTTCCTGGGATATTTAAGGTGTACCCAAGTTGAGGTCCTTGTAAGCAGTGCAGCCCTAAATTTTGGGGTGGCTGTGTCTTTTTGATTTTCAGTTTTCCCAAGGTATATTCCCAAGACTGGAAGTGCCCTTGGCTCTGTAGCTCTGTTGTTTACTTGTTTTAGGGAACACAATGCACTCCTCCAGAGAGGCAGTTGGCAATTTACATCCCGCCCATCAGCAAAACAAGGCACCCTTTTCTCCAGGGCCTGTCTTGCCTTTCTGGTTTTTACACATTTTGTGGATGTCCCTTTTGACCGGTGGGAAGTGATACTTCTTTGTAGTGCAGATTTGCATTGCCCGCTTGCTTGCTTGGCCAAAAAGGGCGTATGCGTTTTCTCCTGAATATATTCAGGAGAAAACGCATACGCCCTTTTTGGCCAAGTGCATCATTGTCGAAGTTGTGCCCCTCTTCCTGTGCTTTAAAGGCGATTCCAACGTACCTCTTGAAATCTGTTTCCTGCTATTCTGCCTCGCTTTCAAGTCCGCCTCGTTGCCTTCCCTCAACAGATTTTTGGACGATAGTTGTCCTTTATTACTCGGCCAGTTTGTGAATTGCTGTGCCCCTGAGCTCCATTTTTCAACTCGTTTTTGGTGAGCTGACCGCAAGTCCAAAATTTTGGTTCAGGATCTATACTGATTCCCGGTGGGTGGCTGAGACTTTGGTTAATTCTTCTTCCTGCCGGGAAATTACAGTGATATGTGCCCGTCCAAATGCCTAACAGCTACTCTCTCATTGGTTCTCCCTCTTCCCTTTCATCCTCTGCCAAATTGGCAACCTGTGCGAACCAGGAGGTTAAAGGGGCTGTCTCTCCAAGTTGGGAGGTTGATAATAAAGCAGATGGAAAGTCAAACTGGAGCACCAGGAGAGGGACTTTCGTTGAGTTTTAGAAACCTTTCGTATTCACAGTGTGTCCGTTCTCTAGGATTCCCGTACATGTTATATCTGTAGTAATATTCCCTTCAACCTGGAGAGTTGGGACCCATGGAATGTGTGTCATGCATTATTGCTTTAAAGGGTCTGCATTTGCTCACCCAATCTCACCAATCCTCTCAGTCCCAAGTGTCCAGCCTTATGCCACATCCAGCTGTCCTTGTAGATAGGGTCATTTCAGGTTTCATCAGAGACCCTGAAGGAATTGTTAAGAATTTCCCAGTTTTTTTTGTTTTGTTTTTGAAATTCTTTTTTATAGTGGGTTTGAGCTGATTCTCGCTGCCATGTTTGTGCCAGTCTAGACACACTTGATTCCCTTCCGGAGACATATCAATACATAGGTTTTAAGATTCTTACTAGTCAGATATATTCTTCTCCTGGAAATATGGGGTTTTGAGTCCCTTTCACTGAGGAAGGTGTAGGTCTTGTCTATTCCATAGTTGGTTTTTGGAACGGTACCTGTGCTTATATCAAACTCTGGTTTTATGCATCACCCCACCTCTCCTTCCCCCTTAAGCAGGCATAAGAGTGTTTTCTAAATGTGAGACACTGTTCTCTTTCCTAACTCAGTTCAAGTGTAGCCATGTTTACAGGATCTTCATAAGTGATATCTTATGATAAGTTTCTTTTTCTGTGTGACTTATTTCACTTAGAATCATCGTACCTGAATCCACCCATTTTGCTGCTACTGGTCTTATGACATTGATTTCATGGCTGAGGGATATTCCATCGTACGTAAGTACCACAATTTTTTGAACCATTTTTATATTTCCTGGGATATTTAAGGTGTACCCAAGTTGAGGTCCTTGTAAGCAGTGCAGCCCTAAATTTTGGGGTGGCTGTGTCTTTTTGATTTTCAGTTTTCCCAAGGTATATTCCCTAGACTGGAAGTGCCCTTGGCTCTGTAGCTCTGTTGTTTACTTGATTTAGGGAACACAATGCACTCCTCCAGAGAGGCAGTTGGCAATTTAAATCCCGCCCATCAGCATAACAAGGCACCCTGTTCTCCAGGGCCTGTCTTGCCTTTCTGGTTTTTACACATTTTGTGGATGTCCCTTTTGACCGGTGGGAAGTGATACTTCTTTGTAGTGCAGATTTGCATTGCCCGCTTGCTTGCTTGGCCAAAAAGGGCGTATGCGTTTTCTCCTGAATATATTCAGGAGAAAACGCATATGCCCTTTTTGGACAAGTGCATCATTGTCGAAGTTGTGCCCCTCTTCCTGTGCTTTAAAGGCGATTCCAACGTACCTCTTGAAATCTGTTTCCTGCTATTCTGCCACGCTTTCAAGTCCTCCTCGTTGCCTTCCCTCAACAGATTTTTGGACGATAGTTGTCCTTTATTACTCGGCCAGTTTGTGAATTGCTGTGCCCCTGAGCTCCATTTTTCAACTTGTTTTTGGTGAGCTGACCGCAAGTCCAAAATTTTGGTTCAGGATCTATACTGATTCCCGGTGGGTGGCTGAGACTTTGGTTAATTCTTCTTCCTGCCGGGAAATTACAGTGATATGTGCCCGTCCAAATGCCTAACAGCTACTCTCTCGTTGGTTCTCCCTCTTCCCTTTCATCCTCTGCCAAATTGGCAACCTGTGCGAACCAGGAGGTTAAAGGGGCTGTCTCTCCAAGTTGGGAGGTTGATAATAAAGCAGATGGAAAGTCAAACCGGAGCACCAGGAGAGGGACTATTCGTTGAGTTTTAGAAACCTTTCGTATTCACAGTGTGTCCGTTCTCTAGGATTCCCGTACATGTTATATCTGTAGTAATATTCCCTTCAACCTGGAGAGTTGGGACCCATGGAATGTGTGCCATGCATTATTGCTTTAAAGGGTCTGCATTTGCTCACCCAATCTCACCAATCCTCTCAGTCCCAAGTGTCCAGCCTTATGCCACATCCAGCTGTCATTGTAGATAGGGTCATTTCAGGTTTCATCAGAGACCCTGAAGGAATTGTAAAGAATTTCCCAGTTTTTTTGTTTTATTTTTGAAATTCCTTTTTATAGTGGGTTTGAGCTGATTCTCGCTGCCATATTTATCCCAGTCTAGACACACTTGATTCCCTTATGGAGACATATCAATACATAGGTTTTAAGATTCTTACTAGTCAGATATATTCCTCTGCGGGAAATATGGGGTTTTGAGTCCCTTTCACTGAGGAAGGTGTAGGTCTTGTCTATTCCATAGTTGGTTTTTGGAACGGTACCTGTGCTTATATCAAACTCTGGTTTTATGCATCACCCCACCTCTCCTTCCCCCTTAAGCAGGCATAAGAGTGTTTTCTAAATGTGAGACACTGTTCTCTTTCCTAACTCAGTTCAAGTGTAGCCATGTTTACAGGATCTTCATAAGTGATATCTTATGATAAGTTTCTTTTTCTGTGTGACTTATTTCACTTAGAATCATCGTACCTGAATCCACCCATTTTGCTGCTACTGGTCTTATGACATTGATTTCATGGCTGAGGGATATTCCATCGTACGTAAGTACCACAATTTTTTGAACCATTTTTATATTTCCTGGGATATTTAAGGTGTACCCAAGTTGAGGTCCTTGTAAGCAGTGCAGCCCTAAATTTTGGGGTGGCTGTGTCTTTTTGATTTTCAGTTTTCCCAAGGTATATTCCCTAGACTGGAAGTGCCCTTGGCTCTGTAGCTCTGTTGTTTACTTGTTTTAGGGAACACAATGCACTCCTCCAGAGAGGCAGTTGGCAATTTACATCCCGCCCATCAGCATAACAAGGCACCCTGTTCTCCAGGGCCTGTCTTGCCTTTCTGGTTTTTACACATTTTGTTGATGTCCCTTTTGACCGGTGGGAAGTGATACTTCTTTGTAGTGCAGATTTGCATTGCCCGCTTGCTTGCTTGGCCGAAAAGGGCGTATGCGTTTTCTCCTGAATATATTCAGGAGAAAACGCATACGCCCTTTTGGGCCAAGTGCATCATTGTCGAAGTTGTGCCCCTCTTCCTGTGCTTTAAAGGCGATTCCAACGTACCTCTTGAAATCTGTTTCCTGCTATTCTGCCTCGCTTTCAAGTCCGCCTCGTTGCCTTCCCTCAACAGATTTTTGGACGATAGTTGTCCTTTATTACTCGGCCAGTTTGTGAATTGCTGTGCCCCTGAGCTCCATTTTTCAACTCGTTTTTGGTGAGCTGACCGCAAGTCCAAAATTTTGGTTCAGGATCTATACTGATTCCCGGTGGGTGGCTGAGACTTTGGTTAATTCTTCTTCCTGCCGGGAAATTACAGTGATATGTGCCCGTCCAAATGCCTAACAGCTACTCTCTCATTGGTTCTCCCTCTTCAATTTCATCCTCTGCAAAATTGGAAACCTGTGTGAACCAGGAGGTTAAAGGGGCTGTCTCTCCAAGTTGGGAGGTTGATAATAAAGCAGATGGAAAGTCAAACCGGAGCACCAGGAGAGGGACTATTCGTTGAGTTTTAGAAACCTTTCGTATTCACAGTGTGTCCGTTCTCTAGGATTCCCGTACATGTTATATCTGTAGTAATATTCCCTTCAACCTGGAGAGTTGGGACCCATGGAATGTGTGCCATGCATTATTGCTTTAAAGGGTCTGCATTTGCTCACCCAATCTCACCAATCCTCTCAGTCCCAAGTGTCCAGCCTTATGCCACATCCAGCTGTCATTGTAGATAGGGTCATTTCAGGTTTCATCAGAGACCCTGAAGGAATTGTAAAGAATTTCCCAGTTTTTGTGTTTTATTTTTGAAATTCCTTTTTATAGTGGGTTTGAGCTGATTCTCGCTGCCATATTTATCCCAGTCTAGACACACTTGATTCCCTTATGGAGACATATCAATACATAGGTTTTAAGATTCTTACTAGTCAGATATATTCCTCTGCGGGAAATATGGGGTTTTGAGTCCCTTTCACTGAGGAAGGTGTAGGTCTTGCCTATTCCATAGTTGGTTTTTGGAACGGTACCTGTGCTTATATCAAACTCTGGTTTTATGCATCACCCCACCTCTCCTTCCCCCTTAAGCAGGCATAAGAGTGTTTTCTAAATGTGAGACACTGTTCTCTTTCCTAACTCAGTTCAAGTGTAGCCATGTTTACAGGATCTTCATAAGTGATATCTTATGATAAGTTTCTTTTTCTGTGTGACTTATTTCACTTAGAATCATCGTACCTGAATCCACCCATTTTGCTGCTACTGGTCTTATGACATTGATTTCATGGCTGAGGGATATTCCATCGTACGTAAGTACCACAATTTTTTGAACCATTTTTATATTTCCTGGGATATTTAAGGTGTACCCAAGTTGAGGTCCTTGTAAGCAGTGCAGCCCTAAATTTTGGGGTGGCTGTGTCTTTTTGATTTTCAGTTTTCCCAAGGTATATTCCCTAGACTGGAAGTGCCCTTGGCTCTGTAGCTCTGTTGTTTACTTGTTTTAGGGAACACAATGCACTCCTCCAGAGAGGCAGTTGGCAATTTACACCCCGCCCATCAGCATAACAAGGCTCCCTGTTCTCCAGGGCCTGTCTTGCCTTTCTGGTTTTTACACATTTTGTGGATGTCCCTTTTGACCGGTGGGAAGTGATACTTCTTTGTAGTGCAGATTTGCATTGCCCGCTTGCTTGCTTGGCCAAAAAGGGCGTATGCGTTTTCTCCTGAATATATTCAGGAGAAAACGCATACGCCCTTTTTGGCCAAGTGCATCATTGTCGAAGTTGTGCCCCTCTTCCTGTGCTTTAAAGGCGATTCCAACGTACCTCTTGAAATCTGTTTCCTGCTATTCTGCCTCGCTTTCAAGTCCGCCTCGTTGCCTTCCCTCAACAGATTTTTGGACGATAGTTGTCCTTTATTACTCGGCCAGTTTGTGAATTGCTGTGCCCCTGAGCTCCATTTTTCAACTCGTTTTTGGTGAGCTGACCGCAAGTCCAAAATTTTGGTTCAGGATCTATACTGATTCCCGGTGGGTGGCTGAGACTTTGGTTAATTCTTCTTCCTGCCGGGAAATTACAGTGATATGTGCCCGTCCAAATGCCTAACAGCTACTCTCTCATTGGTTCTCCCTCTTCCCTTTCATCCTCTGCCAAATTGGAAACCTGTGCGAACCAGGAGGTTAAAGGGGCTGTCTCTCCAAGTTGGGAGGTTGATAATAAAGCAGATGGAAAGTCAAACCGGAGCACCAGGAGAGGGACTATTCGTTGAGTTTTAGAAACCTTTCGTATTCACAGTGTGTCCGTTCTCTAGGATTCCCGTACATGTTATATCTGTAGTAATATTCCCTTCAACCTGGAGAGTTGGGACCCATGGAATGTGTGCCATGCATTATTGCTTTAAAGGGTCTGCATTTGCTCACCCAATCTCACCAATCCTCTCAGTCCCAAGTGTCCAGCCTTATGCCACATCCAGCTGTCATTGTAGATAGGGTCATTTCAGGTTTCATCAGAGACCCTGAAGGAATTGTAAAGAATTTCCCAGTTTTTTTGTTTTATTTTTGAAATTCCTTTTTATAGTGGGTTTGAGCTGATTCTCGCTGCCATATTTATCCCAGTCTAGACACACTTGATTCCCTTACGGAGACATATCAATACATAGGTTTTAAGATTCTTACTAGTCAGATATATTCCTCTGCGGGAAATATGGGGTTTTGAGTCCCTTTCACTGAGGAAGGTGTAGGTCTTGTCTATTCCATAGTTGGTTTTTGGAACGGTACCTGTGCTTATATCAAACTCTGGTTTTATGCATCACCCCACCTCTCCTTCCCCCTTAAGCAGGCATAAGAGTGTTTTCTAAATGTGAGACACTGTTCTCTTTCCTAACTCAGTTCAAGTGTAGCCATGTTTACAGGATCTTCATAAGTGATATCTTATGATAAGTTTCTTTTTCTGTGTGACTTATTTCACTTAGAATCATCGTACCTGAATCCACCCATTTTGCTGCTACTGGTCTTATGACATTGATTTCATGGCTGAGGGATATTCCATCGTACGTAAGTACCACAATTTTTTGAACCATTTTTATATTTCCTGGGATATTTAAGGTGTACCCAAGTTGAGGTCCTTGTAAGCAGTGCAGCCCTAAATTTTGGGGTGGCTGTGTCTTTTTGATTTTCAGTTTTCCCAAGGTATATTCCCTAGACTGGAAGTGCCCTTGGCTCTGTAGCTCTGTTGTTTACTTGTTTTAGGGAACACAATGCACTCCTCCAGAGAGGCAGTTGGCAATTTACATCCCGCCCATCAGCATAACAAGGCACCCTGTTCTCCAGGGCCTGTCTTGCCTTTCTGGTTTTTACACATTTTGTGGATGTCCCTTTTGACCGGTGGGAAGTGATACTTCTTTGTAGTGCAGATTTGCATTGCCCGCTTGCTTGCTTGGCCAAAAAGGGCGTATGCGTTTTCTCCTGAATATATTCAGGAGAAAACGCATACGCCCTTTTTGGCCAAGTGCATCATTGTCGAAGTTGTGCCCCTCTTCCTGTGCTTTAAAGGCGATTCCAACGTACCTCTTGAAATCTGTTTCCTGCTATTCTGCCACGCTTTCAAGTCCGCCTCGTTGCCTTCCCTCAACAGATTTTTGGACGATAGTTGTCCTTTATTACTCGGCCAATTTGTGAATTGCTGTGCCCCTGAGCTCCATTTTTCAACTCGTTTTTGGTGAGCTGACCGCAAGTCCAAAATTTTGGTTCAGGATCTATACTGATTCCCGGTGGGTGGCTGAGACTTTGGTTAATTCTTCTTCCTGCCGGGAAATTACAGTGATATGTGCCCGTCCAAATGCCTAACAGCTACTCTCTCATTGGTTCTCCCTCTTCCCTTTCATCCTCTGCCAAATTGGCAACCTGTGCGAACCAGGAGGTTAAAGGGGCTGTCTCTCCAAGTTGGGAGGTTGATAATAAAGCAGATGGAAAGTCAAACCGGAGCACCAGGAGAGGGACTATTCGTTGAGTTTTAGAAACCTTTCGTATTCACAGTGTGTCCGTTCTCTAGGATTCCCGTACATGTTATATCTGTAGTAATATTCCCTTCAACCTGGAGAGTTGGGACCCATGGAATGTGTGCCATGCATTATTGCTTTAAAGGGTCTGCATTTGCTCACCCAATCTCACCAATCCTCTCAGTCCCAAGTGTCCAGCCTTATGCCACATCCAGCTGTCATTGTAGATAGGGTCATTTCAGGTTTCATCAGAGACCCTGAAGGAATTGTAAAGAATTTCCCAGTTTTTTTGTTTTATTTTTGAAATTCCTTTTTATAGTGGGTTTGAGCTGATTCTCGCTGCCATATTTATCCCAGTCTAGACACACTTGATTCCCTTACGGAGACATATCAATACATAGGTTTTAAGATTCTTACTAGTCAGATATATTCCTCTGCGGGAAATATGGGGTTTTGAGTCCCTTTCACTGAGGAAGGTGTAGGTCTTGTCTATTCCATAGTTGGTTTTTGGAACGGTACCTGTGCTTATATCAAACTCTGGTTTTATGCATCACCCCACCTCTCCTTCCCCCTTAAGCAGGCATAAGAGTGTTTTCTAAATGTGAGACACTGTTCTCTTTCCTAACTCAGTTCAAGTGTAGCCATGTTTACAGGATCTTCATAAGTGATATCTTATGATAAGTTTCTTTTTCTGTGTGACTTATTTCACTTAGAATCATCGTACCTGAATCCACCCATTTTGCTGCTACTGGTCTTATGACATTGATTTCATGGCTGAGGGATATTCCATCGTACGTAAGTACCACAATTTTTTGAACCATTTTTATATTTCCTGGGATATTTAAGGTGTACCCAAGTTGAGGTCCTTGTAAGCAGTGCAGCCCTAAATTTTGGGGTGGCTGTGTCTTTTTGATTTTCAGTTTTCCCAAGGTATATTCCCTAGACTGGAAGTGCCCTTGGCTCTGTAGCTCTGTTGTTTACTTGTTTTAGGGAACACAATGCACTCCTCCAGAGAGGCAGTTGGCAATTTACATCCCGCCCATCAGCATAACAAGGCACCCTGTTCTCCAGGGCCTGTCTTGCCTTTCTGGTTTTTACACATTTTGTGGATGTCCCTTTTGACCGGTGGGAAGTGATACTTCTTTGTAGTGCAGATTTGCATTGCCCGCTTGCTTGCTTGGCCAAAAAGGGCGTATGCGTTTTCTCCTGAATATATTCAGGAGAAAACGCATACGCCCTTTTTGGCCAAGTGCATCATTGTCGAAGTTGTGCCCCTCTTCCTGTGCTTTAAAGGCGATTCCAACGTACCTCTTGAAATCTGTTTCCTGCTATTCTGCCACGCTTTCAAGTCCGCCTCGTTGCCTTCCCTCAACAGATTTTTGGACGATAGTTGTCCTTTATTACTCGGCCAATTTGTGAATTGCTGTGCCCCTGAGCTCCATTTTTCAACTCGTTTTTGGTGAGCTGACCGCAAGTCCAAAATTTTGGTTCAGGATCTATACTGATTCCCGGTGGGTGGCTGAGACTTTGGTTAATTCTTCTTCCTGCCGGGAAATTACAGTGATATGTGCCCGTCCAAATGCCTAACAGCTACTCTCTCATTGGTTCTCCCTCTTCCCTTTCATCCTCTGCCAAATTGGCAACCTGTGCGAACCAGGAGGTTAAAGGGGCTGTCTCTCCAAGTTGGGAGGTTGATAATAAAGCAGATGGAAAGTCAAACCGGAGCACCAGGAGAGGGACTATTCGTTGAGTTTTAGAAACCTTTCGTATTCACAGTGTGTCCGTTCTCTAGGATTCCCGTACATGTTATATCTGTAGTAATATTCCCTTCAACCTGGAGAGTTGGGACCCATGGAATGTGTGCCATGCATTATTGCTTTAAAGGGTCTGCATTTGCTCACCCAATCTCACCAATCCTCTCAGTCCCAAGTGTCCAGCCTTATGCCACATCCAGCTGTCATTGTAGATAGGGTCATTTCAGGTTTCATCAGAGACCCTGAAGGAATTGTAAAGAATTTCCCAGTTTTTTTGTTTTATTTTTGAAATTCCTTTTTATAGTGGGTTTGAGCTGATTCTCGCTGCCATATTTATCCCAGTCTAGACACACTTGATTCCCTTACGGAGACATATCAATACATAGGTTTTAAGATTCTTACTAGTCAGATATATTCCTCTGCGGGAAATATGGGGTTTTGAGTCCCTTTCACTGAGGAAGGTGTAGGTCTTGTCTATTCCATAGTTGGTTTTTGGAACGGTACCTGTGCTTATATCAAACTCTGGTTTTATGCATCACCCCACCTCTCCTTCCCCCTTAAGCAGGCATAAGAGTGTTTTCTAAATGTGAGACACTGTTCTCTTTCCTAACTCAGTTCAAGTGTAGCCATGTTTACAGGATCTTCATAAGTGATATCTTATGATAAGTTTCTTTTTCTGTGTGACTTATTTCACTTAGAATCATCGTACCTGAATCCACCCATTTTGCTGCTACTGGTCTTATGACATTGATTTCATGGCTGAGGGATATTCCATCGTACGTAAGTACCACAATTTTTTGAACCATTTTTATATTTCCTGGGATATTTAAGGTGTACCCAAGTTGAGGTCCTTGTAAGCAGTGCAGCCCTAAATTTTGGGGTGGCTGTGTCTTTTTGATTTTCAGTTTTCCCAAGGTATATTCCCTAGACTGGAAGTGCCCTTGGCTCTGTAGCTCTGTTGTTTACTTGTTTTAGGGAACACAATGCACTCCTCCAGAGAGGCAGTTGGCAATTTACATCCCGCCCATCAGCATAACAAGGCTCCCTGTTCTCCAGGGCCTGTCTTGCCTTTCTGGTTTTTACACATTTTGTGGATGTCCCTTTTGACCGGTGGGAAGTGATACTTCTTTGTAGTGCAGATTTGCATTGCCCGCTTGCTTGCTTGGCCAAAAAGGGCGTATGCGTTTTCTCCTGAATATATTCAGGAGAAAACGCATACGCCCTTTTGGGCCAAGTGCATCATTGTCGAAGTTGTGCCCCTCTTCCTGTGCTTTAAAGGCGATTCCAACGTACCTCTTGAAATCTGTTTCCTGCTATTCTGCCTCGCTTTCAAGTCCGCCTCGTTGCCTTCCCTCAACAGATTTTTGGACGATAGTTGTCCTTTATTACTCGGCCAGTTTGTGAATTGCTGTGCCCCTGAGCTCCATTTTTCAACTCGTTTTTGGTGAGCTGACCGCAAGTCCAAAATTTTGGTTCAGGATCTATACTGATTCCCGGTGGGTGGCTGAGACTTTGGTTAATTCTTCTTCCTGCCGGGAAATTACAGTGATATGTGCCCGTCCAAATGCCTAACAGCTACTCTCTCATTGGTTCTCCCTCTTCCCTTTCATCCTCTGCCAAATTGGCAACCTGTGCGAACCAGGAGGTTAAAGGGGCTGTCTCTCCAAGTTGGGAGGTTGATAATAAAGCAGATGGAAAGTCAAACCGGAGCACCAGGAGAGGGACTATTCGTTGAGTTTTAGAAACCTTTCGTATTCACAGTGTGTCCGTTCTCTAGGATTCCCGTACATGTTATATCTGTAGTAATATTCCCTTCAACCTGGAGAGTTGGGACCCATGGAATGTGTGCCATGCATTATTGCTTTAAAGGGTCTGCATTTGCTCACCCAATCTCACCAATCCTCTCAGTCCCAAGTGTCCAGCCTTATGCCACATCCAGCTGTCATTGTAGATAGGGTCATTTCAGGTTTCATCAGAGACCCTGAAGGAATTGTAAAGAATTTCCCAGTTTTTTTTGTTTTATTTTTGTAATTCCTTTTTATAGTGGGTTTGAGCTGATTCTCGCTGCCATATTTATCCCAGTCTAGACACACTTGATTCCCTTACGGAGACATATCAATACATAGGTTTTAAGATTCTTACTAGTCAGATATATTCCTCTGCGGGAAATATGGGGTTTTGAGTCCCTTTCACTGAGGAAGGTGTAGGTCTTGTCTATTCCATAGTTGGTTTTTGGAACGGTACCTGTGCTTATATCAAACTCTGGTTTTATGCATCACCCCACCTCTCCTTCCCCCTTAAGCAGGCATAAGAGTGTTTTCTAAATGTGAGACACTGTTCTCTTTCCTAACTCAGTTCAAGTGTAGCCATGTTTACAGGATCTTCATAAGTGATATCTTATGATAAGTTTCTTTTTCTGTGTGACTTATTTCACTTAGAATCATCGTACCTGAATCCACCCATTTTGCTGCTACTGGTCTTATGACATTGATTTCATGGCTGAGGGATATTCCATCGTACGTAAGTACCACAATTTTTTGAACCATTTTTATATTTCCTGGGATATTTAAGGTGTACCCAAGTTGAGGTCCTTGTAAGCAGTGCAGCCCTAAATTTTGGGGTGGCTGTGTCTTTTTGATTTTCAGTTTTCCCAAGGTATATTCCCTAGACTGGAAGTGCCCTTGGCTCTGTAGCTCTGTTGTTTACTTGTTTTAGGGAACACAATGCACTCCTCCAGAGAGGCAGTTGGCAATTTACATCCCGCCCATCAGCATAACAAGGCTCCCTGTTCTCCAGGGCCTGTCTTGCCTTTCTGGTTTTTACACATTTTGTGGATGTCCCTTTTGACCGGTGGGAAGTGATACTTCTTTGTAGTGCAGATTTGCATTGCCCGCTTGCTTGCTTGGCCAAAAAGGGCGTATGCGTTTTCTCCTGAATATATTCAGGAGAAAACGCATACGCCCTTTTGGGCCAAGTGCATCATTGTCGAAGTTGTGCCCCTCTTCCTGTGCTTTAAAGGCGATTCCAACGTACCTCTTGAAATCTGTTTCCTGCTATTCTGCCTCGCTTTCAAGTCCGCCTCGTTGCCTTCCCTCAACAGATTTTTGGACGATAGTTGTCCTTTATTACTCGGCCAGTTTGTGAATTGCTGTGCCCCTGAGCTCCATTTTTCAACTCGTTTTTGGTGAGCTGACCGCAAGTCCAAAATTTTGGTTCAGGATCTATACTGATTCCCGGTGGGTGGCTGAGACTTTGGTTAATTCTTCTTCCTGCCGGGAAATTACAGTGATATGTGCCCGTCCAAATGCCTAACAGCTACTCTCTCATTGGTTCTCCCTCTTCCCTTTCATCCTCTGCCAAATTGGCAACCTGTGCGAACCAGGAGGTTAAAGGGGCTGTCTCTCCAAGTTGGGAGGTTGATAATAAAGCAGATGGAAAGTCAAACTGGAGCACCAGGAGAGGGACTCTTCGTTGAGTTTTAGAAACCTTTCGTATTCACAGTGTGTCCGTTCTCTAGGATTCCCGTACATGTTATATCTGTAGTAATATTCCCTTCAACCTGGAGAGTTGGGACCCATGGAATGTGTGCCATGCATTATTGCTTTAAAGGGTCTGCATTTGCTCACCCAATCTCACCAATCCTCTCAGTCCCAAGTGTCCAGCCTTATGCCACATCCAGCTGTCATTGTAGATAGGGTCATTTCAGGTTTCATCAGAGACCCTGAAGGAATTGTAAAGAATTTCCCAGTTTTTTTGTTTTATTTTTGAAATTCCTTTTTATACTGGGTTTGAGCTGATTCTCGCTGCCATATTTATCCCAGTCTAGACACACTTGATTCCCTTACGGAGACATATCAATACATAGGTTTTAAGATTCTTACTAGTCAGATATATTCTTCTCCTGGAAATATGGGGTTTTGAGTCCCTTTCACTGAGGAAGGTGTAGGTCTTGTCTATTCCATAGTTGGTTTTTGGAACGGTACCTGTGCTTATATCAAACTCTGGTTTTATGCATCACCCCACCTCTCCTTCCCCCTTAAGCAGGTATAAGAGTGTTTTCTAAATGTGAGACACTGTTCTCTTTCCTAACTCAGTTCAAGTGTAGCCATGTTTACAGGATCTTCATAAGTGATATCTTATGATAAGTTTCTTTTTCTGTGTGACTTATTTCACTTAGAATCATCGTACCTGAATCCACCCATTTTGCTGCTACTGGTCTTATGACATTGATTTCATGGCTGAGGGATATTCCATCGTACGTAAGTACCACAATTTTTTGAACCATTTTTATATTTCCTGGGATATTTAAGGTGTACCCAAGTTGAGGTCCTTGTAAGCAGTGCAGCCCTAAATTTTGGGGTGGCTGTGTCTTTTTGATTTTCAGTTTTCCCAAGGTATATTCCCTAGACTGGAAGTGCCCTTGGCTCTGTAGCTCTGTTGTTTACTTGTTTTAGGGAACACAATGCACTCCTCCAGAGAGGCAGTTGGCAATTTACATCCCGCCCATCAGCATAACAAGGCTCCCTGTTCTCCAGGGCCTGTCTTGCCTTTCTGGTTTTTACACATTTTGTGGATGTCCCTTTTGACCGGTGGGAAGTGATACTTCTTTGTAGTGCAGATTTGCATTGCCCGCTTGCTTGCTTGGCCAAAAAGGGCGTATGCGTTTTCTCCTGAATATATTCAGGAGAAAACGCATACGCCCTTTTTGGCCAAGTGCATCATTGTCGAAGTTGTGCCCCTCTTCCTGTGCTTTAAAGGCGATTCCAACGTACCTCTGGAAATCTGTTTCCTGCTATTCTGCCTCGCTTTCAAGTCCGCCTCGTTGCCTTCCCTCAACAGATTTTTGGACGATAGTTGTCCTTTATTACTCGGCCAGTTTGTGAATTGCTGTGCCCCTGAGCTCCATTTTTCAACTCGTTTTTGGTGAGCTGACCGCAAGTCCAAAATTTTGGTTCAGGATCTATACTGATTCCCGGTGGGTGGCTGAGACTTTGGTTAATTCTTCTTCCTGCCGGGAAATTACAGTGATATGTGCCCGTCCAAATGCCTAACAGCTACTCTCTCATTGGTTCTCCCTCTTCCCTTTCATCCTCTGCCAAATTGGCAACCTGTGCGAACCAGGAGGTTAAAGGGGCTGTCTCTCCAAGTTGGGAGGTTGATAATAAAGCAGATGGAAAGTCAAACCGGAGCACCAGGAGAGGGACTATTCGTTGAGTTTTAGAAACCTTTCGTATTCACAGTGTGTCCGTTCTCTAGGATTCCCGTACATGTTATATCTGTAGTAATATTCCCTTCAACCTGGAGAGTTGGGACCCATGGAATGTGTGCCATGCATTATTGCTTTAAAGGGTCTGCATTTGCTCACCCAATCTCACCAATCCTCTCAGTCCCAAGTGTCCAGCCTTATGCCACATCCAGCTGTCATTGTAGATAGGGTCATTTCAGGTTTCATCAGAGACCCTGAAGGAATTGTAAAGAATTTCACAGTTTTTTTTGTTTTGGTTTTGAAATTCCTTTTTATAGTGGGTTTGAGCTGATTCTCGCTGCCATGTTTGTGCCAGTCTAGACACACTTGATTCCCTTACGGACACATATCAATACATAGGTTTTAAGATTCTTACTAGTCAGATATATTCTTCTCCTGGAACTATGGGGTTTTGAGTCCCTTTCACTGAGGAAGGTGTAGGTCTTGTCTATTCCATAGTTGGTTTTTGGAACGGTACCTGTGCTTATATCAAACTCTGCTTTTATGCATCACCCCACCTCTCCTTCCCCCTTAAGCAGGCATAAGAGTGTTTTCTAAATGTGAGACACTGTTCTCTTTCCTAACTCAGTTCAAGTGTAGCCATGTTTACAGGATCTTCATAAGTGATATCTTATGATAAGTTTCTTTTTCTGTGTGACTTATTTCACTTAGAATCATCGTACCTGAATCCACCCATTTTGCTGCTACTGGTCTTATGACATTGATTTCATGGCTGAGGGATATTCCATCGTACGTAAGTACCACAATTTTTTGAACCATTTTTATATTTCCTGGGATATTTAAGGTGTACCCAAGTTGAGGTCCTTGTAAGCAGTGCAGCCCTAAATTTTGGGGTGGCTGTGTCTTTTTGATTTTCAGTTTTCCCAAGGTATATTCCCTAGACTGGAAGTGCCCTTGGCTCTGTAGCTCTGTTGTTTACTTGTTTTAGGGAACACAATGCACTCCTCCAGAGAGGCAGTTGGCAATTTACATCCCGCCCATCAGCATAAAAAGGCACCCATTTCTCCAGGGCCTGTCTTGCCTTTCTGGTTTTTACACATTTTGTGGATGTCCCTTTTGACCGGTGGGAAGTGATACTTCTTTGTAGTGCAGATTTGCATTGCCTGCTTGCTTGCTTGGCCAAAAAGGGCGTATGCGTTTTCTCCTGAATATATTCAGGAGAAAACACATACGCCCTTTTTGGCCAAGTGCATCATTGTCGAAGTTGTGCCCCTCTTCCTGTGCTTTAAAGGCGATTCCAACGTACCTCTTGAAATCTGTTTCCTGCTATTCTGCCACGCTTTCAAGTCCGCCTCGTTGCCTTCCCTCAACAGATTTTTGGACGATAGTTGTCCTTTATTACTCGGCCAATTTGTGAATTGCTGTGCCCCTGAGCTCCATTTTTCAACTCGTTTTTGGTGAGCTGACCGCAAGTCCAAAATTTTGGTTCAGGATCTATACTGATTCCCGGTGGGTGGCTGAGACTTTGGTTAATTCTTCTTCCTGCCGGGAAATTACAGTGATATGTGCCCGTCCAAATGCCTAACAGCTACTCTCTCTTTGGTTCTCCCTCTTCCCTTTCATCCTCTGCCAAATTGGCAACCTGTGCGAACCAGGAGGTTAAAGGGGCTGTCTCTCCAAGTTGGGAGGTTGATAATAAAGCAGATGGAAAGTCAAACCGGAGCACCAGGAGAGGGACTATTCGTTGAGTTTTAGAAACCTTTCGTATTCACAGTGTGTCCGTTCTCTAGGATTCCCGTACATGTTATATCTGTAGTAATATTCCCTTCAACCTGGAGAGTTGAGACCCATGGAATGTGTGCCATGCATTATTGCTTTAAAGGGTCTGCATTTGCTCACCCAATCTCACCAATCCTCTCAGTCCCAAGTGTCCAGCCTTATGCCACATCCAGCTGTCCTTGTAGAGAGGGTCATTTCAGGTTTCATCAGAGACCCTGAAGGAATTGTAAAGAATTTCCCAGTTTTTTTGTTTTATTTTTGAAATTCCTTTTTATAGTGGGTTTGAGCTGATTCTCGCTGCCATATTTATCCCAGTCTAGACACACTTGATTCCCTTACGGAGACATATCAATACATAGGTTTTAAGATTCTTACTAGTCAGATATATTCCTCTGCGGGAAATATGGGGTTTTGAGTCCCTTTCACTGAGGAAGGTGTAGGTCTTGTCTATTCCATAGTTGGTTTTTGGAACGGTACCTGTGCTTATATCAAACTCTGGTTTTATGCATCACCCCACCTCTCCTTCCCCCTTAAGCAGGCATAAGAGTGTTTTCTAAATGTGAGACTCTGTTCTCTTTCCTAACTCAGTTCAAGTGTAGCCATGTTTACAGGATCTTCATAAGTGATATCTTATGATAAGTTTCTTTTTCTGTGTGACTTATTTCACTTAGAATCATCGTACCTGAATCCACCCATTTTGCTGCTACTGGTCTTATGACATTGATTTCATGGCTGAGGGATATTCCATCGTACGTAAGTACCACAATTTTTTGAACCATTTTTATATTTCCTGGGATATTTAAGGTGTACCCAAGTTGAGGTCCTTGTAAGCAGTGCAGCCCTAAATTTTGGGGTGGCTGTGTCTTTTTGATTTTCAGTTTTCCCAAGGTATATTCCCTAGACTGGAAGTGCCCTTGGCTCTGTAGCTCTGTTGTTTACTTGTTTTAGGGAACACAATGCACTCCTCCAGAGAGGCAGTTGGCAATTTACATCCCGCCCATCAGCATAACAAGGCTCCCTGTTCTCCAGGGCCTGTCTTGCCTTTCTGGTTTTTACACATTTTGTGGATGTCCCTTTTGACCGGTGGGAAGTGATACTTCTTTGTAGTGCAGATTTGCATTGCCCGCTTGCTTGCTTGGCCAAAAAGGGCGTATGCGTTTTCTCCTGAATATATTCAGGAGAAAACGCATACGCCCTTTTTGGCCAAGTGTATCATTGTCGAAGTTGTGCCCCTCTTCCTGTGCTTTAAAGGCGATTCCAATGTACCTCTTGAAATATGTTTCCTGCTATTCTGCCACGCTTTCAAGTCCGCCTCGTTGCCTTCCCTCAACAGATTTTTGGACGATAGTTGTCCTTTATTACTCGGCCAGTTTGTGAATTGCTGTGCCCCTGAGCTCCATTTTTCAACTCGTTTTTGGTGAGCTGACCGCAAGTCCAAAATTTTGGTTCAGGATCTATACTGATTCCTGGTGGGTGGCTGAGACTTTGGTTAATTCTTCTTCCTGCCGGGAAATTACAGTGATATGTGCCCGTCCAAATGCCTAACAGCTACTCTCTCATTGGTTCTCCCTCTTCCCTATCATCCTCTGCCAAATTGGAAACCTGTGCGAACCAGGAGGTTAAAGGGGCTGTCTCTCCAAGTTGGGAGGTTGATAATAAAGCAGATGGAAAGTCAAACCGGAGCACCAGGAGAGGGACTATTCGTTGAGTTTTAGAAACCTTTCATATTCACAGTGTGTCCGTTCTCTAGGATTCCCGTACATGTTATATCTGTAGTAATATTCCCTTCAACCTGGAGAGTTGGGACCCATGGAATGTGTGCCATGCATTATTGCTTTAAAGGGTCTGCATTTGCTCACCCAATCTCACCAATCCTCTCAGTCCCAAGTGTCCAGCCTTATGCCACATCCAGCTGTCATTGTAGATAGGGTCATTTCAGGTTTCATCAGAGACCCTGAAGGAATTGTAAAGAATTTCACAGTTTTTTTTGTTTTGGTTTTGAAATTCCTTTTTATAGTGGGTTTGAGCTGATTCTCGCTGCCATGTTTGTGCCAGTCTAGACACACTTGATTCCCTTACAGAGACATATCAATACATAGGTTTTAAGATTCTTACTAGTCAGATATATTCTTCTCCTGGAAATATGGGGTTTTGAGTCCCTTTCACTGAGGAAGGTGTAGGTCTTGTCTATTCCATAGTTGGTTTTTGGAACGGTACCTGTGCTTATATCAAACTCTGGTTTTATGCATCACCCCACCTCTCCTTCCCCCTTAAGCAGGCATAAGAGTGTTTTCTAAATGTGAGACACTGTTCTCTTTCCTAACTCAGTTCAAGTGTAGCCATGTTTACAGGATCTTCATAAGTGATATCTTATGATAAGTTTCTTTTTCTGTGTGACTTATTTCACTTAAAATCATCGTACCTGAATCCACCCATTTTGCTGCTACTGGTCTTATGACATTGATTTCATGGCTGAGGGATATTCCATCGTACGTAAGTACCACAATTTTTTGAACCAATTTTATATTTCCTGGGATATTTAAGGTGTACCCAAGTTGAGGTCCTTGTAAGCAGTGCAGCCCTAAATTTTGGGGTGGCTGTGTCTTTTTGATTTTCAGTTTTCCCAAGGTATATTCCCTAGACTGGAAGTGCCCTTGGCTCTGTAGCTCTGTTGTTTACTTGTTTTAGGGAACACAATGCACTCCTCCAGAGAGGCAGTTGGCAATTTACATCCCGCCCATCAGCATAACAAGGCACCCTGTTCTCCAGGGCCTGTCTTGCCTTTCTGGTTTTTACACATTTTGTGGATGTCCCTTTTGACCGGTGGGAAGTGATACTTCTTTGTAGTGCAGATTTGCATTGCCCGCTTGCTTGCTTGGCCAAAAAGGGCGTATGCGTTTTCTCCTGAATATATTCAGGAGAAAACGCATACGCCCTTTTTGGCCAAGTGCATCATTGTCGAAGTTGTGCCCCTCTTCCTGTGCTTTAAAGGCGATTCCAACGTACCTCTTGAAATCTGTTTCCTGCTATTCTGCCTCGCTTTCAAGTCCGCCTCGTTGCCTTCCCTCAACAGATTTTTGGACGATAGTTGTCCTTTATTACTCGGCCAGTTTGTGAATTGCTGTGCCCCTGAGCTCCATTTTTCAACTCGTTTTTGGTGAGCTGACCGCAAGTCCAAAATTTTGGTTCAGGATCTATACTGATTCCTGGTGGGTGGCTGAGACTTTGGTTAATTCTTCTTCCTGCCGGGAAATTACAGTGATATGTGCCCGTCCAAATGCCTAACAGCTACTCTCTCATTGGTTCTCCCTCTTCCCTTTCATCCTCTGCCAAATTGGCAACCTGTGCGAACCAGGAGGTTAAAGGGGCTGTCTCTCCAAGTTGGGAGGTTGATAATAAAGCAGATGGAAAGTCAAACCGGAGCACCAGGAGAGGGACTCTTCGTTGAGTTTTAGAAACCTTTCGTATTCACAGTGTGTCCGTTCTCTAGGATTCCCGTACATGTTATATCTGTAGTAATATTCCCTTCAACCTGGAGAGTTGGGACCCATGGAATATGTGTCATGCATTATTGCTTTAAAGGGTCTGCATTTGCTCACCCAATCTCACCAATCCTCTCAGTCCCAAGTGTCCAGCCTTATGCCACATCCAGCTGTCATTGTAGATAGGGTCATTTCAGGTTTCATCAGAGACCCTGAAGGAATTGTAAAGAATTTCCCAGTTTTTTTGTTTTATTTTTGAAATTCCTTTTTATAGTGGGTTTGAGCTGATTCTCGCTGCCATATTTATCCCAGTCTAGACACACTTGATTCCCTTATGGAGACATATCAATACATAGGTTTTAAGATTCTTACTAGTCAGATATATTCTTCTCCTGGAAATATGGGGTTTTGAGTCCCTTTCACTGAGGAAGGTGTAGGTCTTGTCTATTCCATAGTTGGTTTTTGGAACGGTACCTGTGCTTATATCAAACTCTGGTTTTATGCATCACCCCACCTCTCCTTCCCCCTTAAGCAGGCATAAGAGTGTTTTCTAAATGTGAGACACTGTTCTCTTTCCTAACTCAGTTCAAGTGTAGCCATGTTTACAGGATCTTCATAAGTGATATCTTATGATAAGTTTCTTTTTCTGTGTGACTTATTTCACTTAAAATCATCGTACCTGAATCCACCCATTTGGCTGCTACTGGTCTTATGACATTGATTTCATGGCTGAGGGATATTCCATCGTACGTAAGTACCACAATTTTTTGAACCAATTTTATATTTCCTGGGATATTTATGGTGTACCCAAGTTGAGGTCCTTGTAAGCAGTGCAGCCCTAAATTTTGGGGTGGCTCTGTCTTATTGATTTTCAGTTTTTCCCAGGTATATTCCCTAGACTGGAAGTGCCCTTGGCTCTGTAGCTCTGTTGTTTACTTGTTTTAGGGAACACAATGCACTCCTCCAGAGAGGCAGTTGGCAATTTACATCCCGCCCATCAGCATAACAAGGCTCCCTGTTCTCCAGGGCCTGTCTTGCCTTTCTGGTTTTTACACATTTTGTGGATGTCCCTTTTGACCGGTGGGAAGTGATACTTCTTTGTAGTGCAGATTTGCATTGCCCACTTGCTTGCTTGGCCAAAAAGGGCGTATGCGTTTTCTCCTGAATATATTCAGGAGAAAACGCATACGCCCTTTTTGGCCAAGTGCATCATTGTCGAAGTTGTGCCCCTCTTCCTGTGCTTTAAAGGCGATTCCAACGTACCTCTTGAAATCTGTTTCCTGCTATTCTGCCACGCTTTCAAGTCCGCCTCGTTGCCTTCCCTCAACAGATTTTTGGACGATAGTTGTCCTTTATTACTCGGCCAGTTTGTGAATTGCTGTGCCCCTGAGCTCCATTTTTCAACTCGTTTTTGGTGAGCTGACCGCAAGTCCAAAATTTTGGTTCAGGATCTATACTGATTCCCGGTGGGTGGCTGAGACTTTGGTTAATTCTTCTTCCTGCCGGGAAATTACAGTGATATGTGCCCGTCCAAATGCCTAACAGCTACTCTCTCATTGGTTCTCCCTCTTCCCTTTCATCCTCTGCCAAATTGGCAACCTGTGCGAACCAGGAGGTTAAAGGGGCTGTCTCTCCAAGTTGGGAGGTTGATAATAAAGCAGATGGAAAGTCAAACCGGAGCACCAGGAGAGGGACTATTCGTTGAGTTTTAGAAACCTTTCGTATTCACAGTGTGTCCGTTCTCTAGGATTCCCGTACATGTTATATCTGTAGTAATATTCCCTTCAACCTGGAGAGTTGGGACCCATGGAATATGTGTCATGCATTATTGCTTTAAAGGGTCTGTATTTGCTCACCCAATCTCACCAATCCTCTCAGTCCCAAGTGTCCAGCCTTATGCCACATCCAGCTGTCCTTGTAGATAGGGTCATTTCAGGTTTCATCAGAGACCCTGAAGGAATTGTAAAGAATTTCCCAGTTTTTTTGTTTTATTTTTGAAATTCCTTTTTATAGTGGGTTTGAGCTGATTCTCGCTGCCATATTTATCCCAGTCTAGACACACTTGATTCCCTTACGGAGACATATCAATACATAGGTTTTAAGATTCTTACTAGTCAGATATATTCCTCTGCGGGAAATATGGGATTTTGAGTCCCTTTCACTGAGGAGGGTGTAGGTCTTGTATATTCCATAGTTGGTTTTTGGAACGGTACCTGTGCTTATATCAAACTCTGGTTTTATGCATCACCCCACCTCTCCTTCCCCCTTAAGCAGGCATAAGAGTGTTTTCTAAATGTGAGACACTGTTCTCTTTCCTAACTCAGTTCAAGTGTAGCCATGTTTACAGGATCTTCAAAAGTGATAACTTATGATAAGTTTCTTTTTCTCTGTGACTTATTTCACTTAAAATCATCGTACCTGAATCCACCCATTTTGCTGCTACTGGTCCTATGACATTGATTTCATGGCTGAGGGATATTCCATCGTACGTAAGTACCACAATTTTTTGAACCAATTTTATATTTCCTGGGATATTTAAGGTGTACCCAAGTTGAGGTCCTTGTAAGCAGTGCAGCCCTAAATTTTGGGGTGGCTCTGTCTTATTGATTTTCAGTTTTTCCCAGGTATATTCCCTAGACTGGAAGTGCCCTTGGCTCTGTAGCTCTGTTGTTTACTTGTTTTAGGGAACACAATGCACTCCTCCAGAGAGGCAGTTGGCAATTTACATCCTGCCCATCAGCATAACAAGGCTCCCTGTTCTCCAGCGCCTGTCTTGCCTTTCTGGTTTTTACAAATTTTGTGGATGTCCCTTTTGACCGGTGGGAAGTGATACTTCTTTGTAGTGCAGATTTGCATTGCCCACTTGCTTGCTTGGCCAAAAAGGGCATATGCGTTTTCTCCTGAATATATTCAGGAGAAAACGCATACGCCCTTTTTGGCCAAGTGCATCATTGTCGAAGTTGTGCCCCTCTTCCTGTGTTTTAAAGGCGATTCCAACGTACCTCTTGAAATCTGTTTCCTGCTATTCTGCCTCGCTTTCAAGTCCGCCTCGTTGCCTTCCCTCAACAGATTTTTGGACGATAGTTGTCCTTTATTACTCGGCCAGTTTGTGAATTGCTGTGCCCCTGAGCTCCATTTTTCAACTCGTTTTTGGTGAGCTGACCGCAAGTCCAAAATTTTGGTTCTGGATCTATACTGATTCCCGGTGGGTGGCTGAGACTTTGGTTAATTCTTCTTCCTGCCGGGAAATTACAGTGATATGTGCCCGTCCAAATGCCTAACAGCTACTCTCTCATTGGTTCTCCCTCTTCCCTTTCATCCTCTGCCAAATTGGCAACCTGTGCGAACTAGGAGGTTAAAGGGGCTGTCTCTCCAAGTTGGGAGGTTGATAATAAAGCAGATGGAAAGTCAAACCGGAGCACCAGGAGAGGGACTATTCGTTGAGTTTTAGAAACCTTTCGTATTCACAGTGTGTCCGTTCTCTAGGATTCCCGTACATGTTATATCTGTAGTAATATTCCCTTCAACCTGGAGAGTTGGGACCCATGGAATGTGTGCCATGCATTATTGCTTTAAAGGGTCTGCATTTGCTCACCCAATCTCACCAATCCTCTCAGTCCCAAGTGTCCAGCCTTATGCCACATCCAGCTGTCATTGTAGATAGGGTCATTTCAGGTTTCATCAGAGACCCTGAAGGAATTGTAAAGAATTTCCCAGTTTTTTTGTTTTATTTTTGAAATTCCTTTTTATAGTGGGTTTGAGCTGATTCTCGCTGCCATATTTATCCCAGTCTAGACACACTTGATTCCCTTACGGAGACATATCAATACATAGGTTTTAAGATTCTTACTAGTCAGATATATTCCTCTGCGGGAAATATGGGGTTTTGAGTCCCTTTCACTGAGGAAGGTGTAGGTCTTGTCTATTCCATAGTTGGTTTTTGGAATGGTACCTGTGCTTATATCAAACTCTGGTTTTATGCATCACCCCACCTCTCCTTCCCCCTTAAGCAGGCATAAGAGTGTTTTCTAAATGTGAGACACTGTTCTCTTTCCGAACTCAGTTCAAGTGTAGCCATGTTTACTGGATCTTCATAAGTGATATCTTATGATAAGTTTCTTTTTCTGTGTGCCTTATTTCACTTAGAATCATCATACCTGAATCCACCCATTTTGCTGCTACTGGTCTTATGACATTGATTTCATGGCTGAGGGATATTCCATCGTACGTAAGTACCACAATTTTTTGAACCATTTTTATATTTCCTGGGATATTTAAGGTGTACCCAAGTTGAGGTCCTTGTAAGCAGTGCAGCCCTAAATTTTGGGGTGGCTGTGTCTTTTTGATTTTCAGTTTTCCCAAGGTATATTCCCTAGACTGGAAGTGCCCTTGGCTCTGTAGCTCTGTTGTTTACTTGTTTTAGGGAACACAATGCACTCCTCCAGAGAGGCAGTTGGCAATTTACATCCCGCCCATCAGCATAACAAGGCACCCTGTTCTCCAGGGCCTGTCTTGCCTTTCTGGTTTTTACACATTTTGTGGATGTCCCTTTTGACCGGTGGGAAGTGATACTTCTTTGTAGTGCAGATTTGCATTGCCCGCTTGCTTGCTTGGCCAAAAAGGGCGTATGCGTTTTCTCCTGAATATATTCAGGAGAAAACGCATACGCCCTTTTTGGCCAAGTGCATCATTGTCGAAGTTGTGCCCCTCTTCCTGTGCTTTAAAGGCGATTCCAACATACCTCTTGAAATCTGTTTCCTGCTATTCTGCCACGCTTTCAAGTCCGCCTCGTTGCCTTCCCTCAACAGATTTTTGGACGATAGTTGTCCTTTATTACTCGGCCAATTTGTGAATTGCTGTGCCCCTGAGCTCCATTTTTCAACTCGTTTTTGGTGAGCTGACCGCAAGTCCAAAATTTTGGTTCAGGATCTATACTGATTCCCGGTGGGTGGCTGAGACTTTGGTTAATTCTTCTTCCTGCCGGGAAATTACAGTGATATGTGCCCGTCCAAATGCCTAACAGCTACTCTCTCATTGGTTCTCCCTCTTCCCTTTCATCCTCTGCCAAATTGGCAACCTGTGCGAACCAGGAGGTTAAAGGGGCTGTCTCTCCAAGTTGGGAGGTTGATAATAAAGCAGATGGAAAGTCAAACCGGAGCACCAGGAGAGGGACTATTCGTTGAGTTTTAGAAACCTTTCGTATTCACAGTGTGTCCGTTCTCTAGGATTCCCATACATGTTATATCTGTAGTAATATTCCCTTCAACCTGGAGAGTTGGGACCCATGGAATGTGTGCCATGCATTATTGCTTTAAAGGGTCTGCATTTGCTCACCCAATCTCACCAATCCTCTCAGTCCCAAGTGTCCAGCCTTATGCCACATCCAGCTGTCATTGTAGATAGGGTCATTTCAGGTTTCATCAGAGACCCTGAAGGAATTGTAAAGAATTTCCCAGTTTTTTTGTTTTATTTTTGAAATTCCTTTTTATAGTGGGTTTGAGCTGATTCTCGCTGCCATATTTATCCCAGTCTAGACACACTTGATTCCCTTACGGAGACATATCAATACATAGGTTTTAAGATTCTTACTAGTCAGATATATTCCTCTGCGGGAAATATGGGGTTTTGAGTCCCTTTCACTGAGGAAGGTGTAGGTCTTGTCTATTCCATAGTTGGTTTTTGGAACGGTACCTGTGCTTATATCAAACTCTGGTTTTATGCATCACCCCACCTCTCCTTCCCCCTTAAGCAGGCATAAGAGTGTTTTCTAAATGTGAGACACTGTTCTCTTTCCTAACTCAGTTCAAGTGTAGCCATGTTTACAGGATCTTCATAAGTGATATCTTATGATAAGTTTCTTTTTCTGTGTGACTTATTTCACTTAGAATCATCGTACCTGAATCCACCCATTTTGCTGCTACTGGTCTTATGACATTGATTTCATGGCTGAGGGATATTCCATCGTACGTAAGTACCACAATTTTTTGAACCATTTTTATATTTCCTGGGATATTTAAGGTGTACCCAAGTTGAGGTCCTTGTAAGCAGTGCAGCCCTAAATTTTGGGGTGGCTGTGTCTTTTTGATTTTCAGTTTTCCCAAGGTATATTCCCTAGACTGGAAGTGCCCTTGGCTCTGTAGCTCTGTTGTTTACTTGTTTTAGGGAACACAATGCACTCCTCCAGAGAGGCAGTTGGCAATTTACATCCCGCCCATCAGCATAACAAGGCACCCTGTTCTCCAGGGCCTGTCTTGCCTTTCTGGTTTTTACACATTTTGTGGATGTCCCTTTTGACCGGTGGGAAGTGATACTTCTTTGTAGTGCAGATTTGCATTGCCCGCTTGCTTGCTTGGCCAAAAAGGGCGTATGCGTTTTCTCCTGAATATATTCAGGAGAAAACGCATACGCCCTTTTTGGCCAAGTGCATCATTGTCGAAGTTGTGCCCCTCTTCCTGTGCTTTAAAGGCGATTCCAACGTACCTCTTGAAATCTGTTTCCTGCTATTCTGCCACGCTTTCAAGTCCGCCTCGTTGCCTTCCCTCAACAGATTTTTGGACGATAGTTGTCCTTTATTACTCGGCCAATTTGTGAATTGCTGTGCCCCTGAGCTCCATTTTTCAACTCGTTTTTGGTGAGCTGACCGCAAGTCCAAAATTTTGGTTCAGGATCTATACTGATTCCCGGTGGGTGGCTGAGACTTTGGTTAATTCTTCTTCCTGCCGGGAAATTACAGTGATATGTGCCCGTCCAAATGCCTAACAGCTACTCTCTCATTGGTTCTCCCTCTTCCCTTTCATCCTCTGCCAAATTGGCAACCTGTGCGAACCAGGAGGTTAAAGGGGCTGTCTCTCCAAGTTGGGAGGTTGATAATAAAGCAGATGGAAAGTCAAACCGGAGCACCAGGAGAGGGACTATTCGTTGAGTTTTAGAAACCTTTCGTATTCACAGTGTGTCCGTTCTCTAGGATTCCCGTACATGTTATATCTGTAGTAATATTCCCTTCAACCTGGAGAGTTGGGACCCATGGAATGTGTGCCATGCATTATTGCTTTAAAGGGTCTGCATTTGCTCACCCAATCTCACCAATCCTCTCAGTCCCAAGTGTCCAGCCTTATGCCACATCCAGCTGTCATTGTAGATAGGGTCATTTCAGGTTTCATCAGAGACCCTGAAGGAATTGTAAAGAATTTCCCAGTTTTTTTGTTTTATTTTTGAAATTCCTTTTTATAGTGGCTTTGAGCTGATTCTCGCTGCCATATTTATCCCAGTCTAGACACACTTGATTCCCTTACGGAGACATATCAATACATAGGTTTTAAGATTCTTACTAGTCAGATATATTCCTCTGCGGGAAATATGGGGTTTTGAGTCCCTTTCACTGAGGAAGGTGTAGGTCTTGTCTATTCCATAGTTGGTTTTTGGAACGGTACCTGTGCTTATATCAAACTCTGGTTTTTATGCATCACCCCACCTCTCCTTCCCCCTTAAGCAGGCATAAGAGTGTTTTCTAAATGTGAGACACTGTTCTCTTTCCTAACTCAGTTCAAGTGTAGCCATGTTTACAGGATCTTCATAAGTGATATCTTATGATAAGTTTCTTTTTCTGTGTGACTTATTTCACTTAGAATCATCGTACCTGAATCCACCCATTTTGCTGCTACTGGTCTTATGACATTGATTTCATGGCTGAGGGATATTCCATCGTACGTAAGTACCACAATTTTTTGAACCATTTTTATATTTCCTGGGATATTTAAGGTGTACCCAAGTTGAGGTCCTTGTAAGCAGTGCAGCCCTAAATTTTGGGGTGGCTGTGTCTTTTTGATTTTCAGTTTTCCCAAGGTATATTCCCTAGACTGGAAGTGCCCTTGGCTCTGTAGCTCTGTTGTTTACTTGTTTTAGGGAACACAATGCACTCCTCCAGAGAGGCAGTTGGCAATTTACATCCCGCCCATCAGCATAACAAGGCACCCTGTTCTCCAGGGCCTGTCTTGCCTTTCTGGTTTTTACACATTTTGTGGATGTCCCTTTTGACCGGTGGGAAGTGATACTTCTTTGTAGTGCAGATTTGCATTGCCCGCTTGCTTGCTTGGCCAAAAAGGGCGTATGCGTTTTCTCCTGAATATATTCAGGAGAAAACGCATACGCCCTTTTTGGCCAAGTGCATCATTGTCGAAGTTGTGCCCCTCTTCCTGTGCTTTAAAGGCGATTCCAACGTACCTCTTGAAATCTGTTTCCTGCTATTCTGCCACGCTTTCAAGTCCGCCTCGTTGCCTTCCCTCAACAGATTTTTGGACGATAGTTGTCCTTTATTACTCGGCCAATTTGTGAATTGCTGTGCCCCTGAGCTCCATTTTTCAACTCGTTTTTGGTGAGCTGACCGCAAGTCCAAAATTTTGGTTCAGGATCTATACTGATTCCCGGTGGGTGGCTGAGACTTTGGTTAATTCTTCTTCCTGCCGGGAAATTACAGTGATATGTGCCCGTCCAAATGCCTAACAGCTACTCTCTCATTGGTTCTCCCTCTTCCCTTTCATCCTCTGCCAAATTGGCAACCTGTGCGAACCAGGAGGTTAAAGGGGCTGTCTCTCCAAGTTGGGAGGTTGATAATAAAGCAGATGGAAAGTCAAACCGGAGCACCAGGAGAGGGACTATTCGTTGAGTTTTAGAAACCTTTCGTATTCACAGTGTGTCCGTTCTCTAGGATTCCCGTACATGTTATATCTGTAATAATATTCCCTTCAACCTGGAGAGTTGGGACCCATGGAATGTGTGCCATGCATTATTGCTTTAAAGGGTCTGCATTTGCTCACCCAATCTCACCAATCCTCTCAGTCCCAAGTGTCCAGCCTTATGCCACATCCAGCTGTCATTGTAGATAGGGTCATTTCAGGTTTCATCAGAGACCCTGAAGGAATTGTAAAGAATTTCCCAGTTTTTTTGTTTTATTTTTGAAATTCCTTTTTATAGTGGGTTTGAGCTGATTCTCGCTGCCATATTTATCCCAGTCTAGACACACTTGATTCCCTTACGGAGACATATCAATACATAGGTTTTAAGATTCTTACTAGTCAGATATATTCCTCTGCGGGAAATATGGGGTTTTGAGTCCCTTTCACTGAGGAAGGTGTAGGTCTTGTCTATTCCATAGTTGGTTTTTGGAACGGTACCTGTGCTTATATCAAACTCTGGTTTTATGCATCACCCCACCTCTCCTTCCCCCTTAAGCAGGCATAAGAGTGTTTTCTAAATGTGAGACACTGTTCTCTTTCCTAACTCAGTTCAAGTGTAGCCATGTTTACAGGATCTTCATAAGTGATATCTTATGATAAGTTTCTTTTTCTGTGTGACTTATTTCACTTAGAATCATCGTACCTGAATCCACCCATTTTGCTGCTACTGGTCTTATGACATTGATTTCATGGCTGAGGGATATTCCATCGTACGTAAGTACCACAATTTTTTGAACCATTTTTATATTTCCTGGGATATTTAAGGTGTACCCAAGTTGAGGTCCTTGTAAGCAGTGCAGCCCTAAATTTTGGGGTGGCTGTGTCTTTTTGATTTTCAGTTTTCCCAAGGTATATTCCCTAGACTGGAAGTGCCCTTGGCTCTGTAGCTCTGTTGTTTACTTGTTTTAGGGAACACAATGCACTCCTCCAGAGAGGCAGTTGGCAATTTACATCCCGCCCATCAGCATAACAAGGCACCCTGTTCTCCAGGGCCTGTCTTGCCTTTCTGGTTTTTACACATTTTGTGGATGTCCCTTTTGACCGGTGGGAAGTGATACTTCTTTGTAGTGCAGATTTGCATTGCCCGCTTGCTTGCTTGGCCAAAAAGGGCGTATGCGTTTTCTCCTGAATATATTCAGGAGAAAACGCATACGCCCTTTTTGGCCAAGTGCATCATTGTCGAAGTTGTGCCCCTCTTCCTGTGCTTTAAAGGCGATTCCAACGTACCTCTTGAAATCTGTTTCCTGCTATTCTGCCACGCTTTCAAGTCCGCCTCGTTGCCTTCCCTCAACAGATTTTTGGACGATAGTTGTCCTTTATTACTCGGCCAATTTGTGAATTGCTGTGCCCCTGAGCTCCATTTTTCAACTCGTTTTTGGTGAGCTGACCGCAAGTCCAAAATTTTGGTTCAGGATCTATACTGATTCCCGGTGGGTGGCTGAGACTTTGGTTAATTCTTCTTCCTGCCGGGAAATTACAGTGATATGTGCCCGTCCAAATGCCTAACAGCTACTCTCTCATTGGTTCTCCCTCTTCCCTTTCATCCTCTGCCAAATTGGCAACCTGTGCGAACCAGGAGGTTAAAGGGGCTGTCTCTCCAAGTTGGGAGGTTGATAATAAAGCAGATGGAAAGTCAAACCGGAGCACCAGGAGAGGGACTATTCGTTGAGTTTTAGAAACCTTTCGTATTCACAGTGTGTCCGTTCTCTAGGATTCCCGTACATGTTATATCTGTAGTAATATTCCCTTCAACCTGGAGAGTTGGGACCCATGGAATGTGTGCCATGCATTATTGCTTTAAAGGGTCTGCATTTGCTCACCCAATCTCACCAATCCTCTCAGTCCCAAGTGTCCAGCCTTATGCCACATCCAGCTGTCATTGTAGATAGGGTCATTTCAGGTTTCATCAGAGACCCTGAAGGAATTGTAAAGAATTTCCCAGTTTTTTTGTTTTATTTTTGAAATTCCTTTTTATAGTGGGTTTGAGCTGATTCTCGCTGCCATATTTATCCCAGTCTAGACACACTTGATTCCCTTACGGAGACATATCAATACATAGGTTTTAAGATTCTTACTAGTCAGATATATTCCTCTGTGGGAAATATGGGGTTTTGAGTCCCTTTCACTGAGGAAGGTGTAGGTCTTGTCTATTCCATAGTTGGGTTTTGGAACGGTACCTGTGCTTATATCAAACTCTGGTTTTATGCATCACCCCACCTCTCCTTCCCCCTTAAGCAGGCATAAGAGTGTTTTCTAAATGTGAGACACTGTTCTCTTCCCTAACTCAGTTCAAGTGTAGCCATGTTTACAGGATCTTCATAAGTGATATCTTATGATAAGTTTCTTTTTCTGTGTGACTTATTTCACTTAGAATCATCGTACCTGAATCCACCCATTTTGCTGCTACTGGTCTTATGACATTGATTTCATGGCTGAGGGATATTCCATCGTACGTAAGTACCACAATTTTTTGAACCATTTTTATATTTCCTGGGATATTTAAGGTGTACCCAAGTTGAGGTCCTTGTAAGCAGTGCAGCCCTAAATTTTGGGGTGGCTGTGTCTTTTTGATTTTCAGTTTTCCCAAGGTATATTCCCTAGACTGGAAGTGCCCTTGGCTCTGTAGCTCTGTTGTTTACTTGTTTTAGGGAACACAATGCACTCCTCCAGAGAGGCAGTTGGCAATTTACATCCCGCCCATCAGCATAACAAGGCTCCCTGTTCTCCAGGGCCTGTCTTGCCTTTCTGGTTTTTACACATTTTGTGGATGTCCCTTTTGACCGGTGGGAAGTGATACTTCTTTGTAGTGCAGATTTGCATTGCCCGCTTGCTTGCTTGGCCAAAAAGGGCGTATGCGTTTTCTCCTGAATATATTCAGGAGAAAACGCATACGCCCTTTTTGGCCAAGTGCATCATTGTCGAAGTTGTGCCCCTCTTCCTGTGCTTTAAAGGCGATTCCAACGTACCTCTTGAAATCTGTTTCCTGCTATTCTGCCTCGCTTTCAAGTCCGCCTCGTTGCCTTCCCTCAACAGATTTTTGGATGATAGTTGTCCTTTATTACTCGGCCAGTTTGTGAATTGCTGTGCCCCTGAGCTCCATTTTTCAACTCGTTTTTGGTGAGCTGACCGCAAGTCCAAAATTTTGGTTCAGGATCTATACTGATTCCCGGTGGGTGGCTGAGACTTTGGTTAATTCTTCTTCCTGCCGGGAAATTACAGTGATATGTGCCCGTCCAAATGCCTAACAGCTACTCTCTCATTGGTTCTCCCTCTTTCCTTTCATCCTATGTCAAATTGGCAACCTGTGCGAACCAGGAGGTTAAAGGGGCTGTCTCTCCAAGTTGGGAGGTTGATAATAAAGCAGATGGAAAGTCAAACCGGAGCACCAGGAGAGGGACTATTCGTTGAGTTTTAGAAACCTTTCGTATTCACAGTGTGTCCGTTCTCTAGGATTCCCGTACATGTTATATCTGTGGTAATATTCCCTTCAACCTGGAGAGTTGGGACCCATGGTATGTGTGCCATGCATTATTGCTTTAAAGGGTCTGCATTTGCTCACCCAATCTCACCAATCCTCTCAGTCCCAAGTGTCCAGCCTTATGCCACATCCAGCTGTCATTGTAGATAGGGTCATTTCAGGTTTCATCAGAGACCCTGAAGGAATTGTAAAGAATTTCCCAGTTTTTTTGTTTTATTTTTGAAATTCCTTTTTATAGTGGGTTTGAGCTGATTCTCGCTGCCATATTTATCCCAGTCTAGACACACTTGATTCCCTTACGGAGACATATCAATACATAGGTTTTAAGATTCTTACTAGTCAGATATATTCCTCTGCGGGAAATATGGGGTTTTGAGTCCCTTTCACTGAGGAAGGTGTAGGTCTTGTCTATTCCATAGTTGGTTTTTGGAACGGTACCTGTGCTTATATCAAACTCTGGTTTTATGCATCACCCCACCTCTCCTTCCCCCTTAAGCAGGCATAAGAGTGTTTTCTAAATGTGAGACACTGTTCTCTTTCCTAACTCAGTTCAAGTGTAGCCATGTTTACAGGATCTTCATAAGTGATATCTTATGATAAGTTTCTTTTTCTGTGTGACTTATTTCACTTAGAATCATCGTACCTGAATCCACCCATTTTGCTGCTACTGGTCTTATGACATTGATTTCATGGCTGAGGGATATTCCATCGTACGTAAGTACCACAATTTTTTGAACCATTTTTATATTTCCTGGGATATTTAAGGTGTACCCAAGTTGAGGTCCTTGTAAGCAGTGCAGCCCTAAATTTTGGGGTGGCTGTGTCTTTTTGATTTTCAGTTTTCCCAAGGTATATTCCCTAGACTGGAAGTGCCCTTGGCTCTGTAGCTCTGTTGTTTACTTGTTTTAGGGAACACAATGCACTCCTCCAGAGAGGCAGTTGGCAATTTACATCCCGCCCATCAGCATAACAAGGCTCCCTGTTCTCCAGGGCCTGTCTTGCCTTTCTGGTTTTTACACATTTTGTGGATGTCCCTTTTGACCGGTGGGAAGTGATACTTCTTTGTAGTGCAGATTTGCATTGCCCGCTTGCTTGCTTGGCCAAAAAGGGCGTATGCGTTTTCTCCTGAATATATTCAGGAGAAAATGCATACGCCCTTTTTGGCCAAGTGCATCATTGTCGAAGTTGTGCCCCTCTTCCTGTGCTTTAAAGGCGATTCCAACGTACCTCTTGAAATCTGTTTCCTGCTATTCTGCCACGCTTTCAAGTCCGCCTCGTTGCCTTCGCTCAACAGATTTTTGGACGATAGTTGTCCTTTATTACTCGGCCAGTTTGTGAATTGCTGTGCCCCTGAGCTCCATTTTTCAACTCGTTTTTGGTGAGCTGACCGCAAGTCCAAAATTTTGGTTCAGGATCTATACTGATTCCCGGTGGGTGGCTGAGACTTTGGTTAATTCTTCTTCCTGCCGGGAAATTACAGTGATATGTGCCCGTCCAAATGCCTAACAGCTACTCTCTCATTGGTTCTCCCTCTTCCCTTTCATCCTCTGCCAAATTGGCAACCTGTGCGAACCAGGAGGTTAAAGGGGCTGTCTCTCCAAGTTGGGAGGTTGATAATAAAGCAGATGGAAAGTCAAACCGGAGCACCAGGAGAGGGACTATTCGTTGAGTTTTAGAAACCTTTCGTATTCACAGTGTGTCCGTTCTCTAGGATTCCCGTACATGTTATATCTGTAGTAATATTCCCTTCAACCTGGAGAGTTGGGACCCATGGAATGTGTGCCATGCATTATTGCTTTAAAGGGTCTGCATTTGCTCACCCAATCTCACCAATCCTCTCAGTCCCAAGTGTCCAGCCTTATGCCACATCCAGCTGTCCTTGTAGATAGGGTCATTTCAGGTTTCATCAGAGACCCTGAAGGAATTGTAAAGAATTTCCCAGTTTTTTTGTTTTATTTTTGAAATTCCTTTTTATAGTGGGTTTGAGCTGATTCTCGCTGCCATATTTATCCCAGTCTAGACACACTTGATTCCCTTACGGAGACATATCAATACATAGGTTTTAAGATTCTTACTAGTCAGATATATTCCTCTGCGGGAAATATGGGATTTTGAGTCCCTTTCACTGAGGAAGGTGTAGGTCTTGTCTATTCCATAGTTGGTTTTTGGAATGGTACCTGTGCTTATATCAAACTCTGGTTTTATGCATCACCCCACCTCTCATTCCCCCTTAAGCAGGCATAAGAGTGTTTTCTAAATGTGAGACTCTGTTCTCTTTCCTAACTCAGTTCAAGTGTAGCCATGTTTACAGGATCTTCATAAGTGATATCTTATGATAAGTTTCTTTTTCTGTGTGACTTTTTTCACTTAGAATCATCGTACCTGAATCCACCCATTTTGCTGCTACTGGTCTTATGACATTGATTTCATGGCTGAGGGATATTCCATCGTACGTAAGTACCACAATTTTTTGAACCATTTTTATATTTCCTGGGATATTTAAGGTGTACCCAAGTTGAGGTCCTTGTAAGCAGTGCAGCCCTAAATTTTGGGGTGGCTGTGTCTTTTTGATTTTCAGTTTTCCCAAGGTATATTCCCTAGACTGGAAGTGCCCTTGGCTCTGTAGCTCTGTTGTTTACTTGTTTTAGGGAACACAATGCACTCCTCCAGAGAGGCAGTTGGCAATTTACATCCCGCCCATCAGCATAACAAGGCACCCTGTTCTCCAGGGCCTGTCTTGCCTTTCTGGTTTTTACACATTTTGTGGATGTCCCTTTTGACCGGTGGGAAGTGATACTTCTTTGTAGTGCAGATTTGCATTGCCCGCTTGCTTGCTTGGCCAAAAAGGGTGTATGCGTTTTCTCCTGAATATATTCAGGAGAAAACGCATACGCCCTTTTTGGCCAAGTGCATCATTGTCGAAGTTGTGCCCCTCTTCCTGTGCTTTAAAGGCGATTCCAACGTACCTCTTGAAATCTGTTTCCTGCTATTCTGCCACGCTTTCAAGTCCGCCTCGTTGCCTTCCCTCAACAGATTTTTGGATGATAGTTGTCCTTTATTACTCGGCCAGTTTGTGAATTGCTGTGCCCCTGAGCTCCATTTTTCAACTCGTTTTTGGTGAGCTGACCGCAAGTCCAAAATTTTGGTTCAGGATCTATACTGATTCCCGGTGGGTGGCTGAGACTTTGGTTAATTCTTCTTCCTGCCGGGAAATTACAGTGATATGTGCCCGTCCAAATGCCTAACAGCTACTCTCTCATTGGTTCTCCCTCTTCCCTTTCATCCTCTGCCAAATTGGCAACCTGTGCGAACCAGGAGGTTAAAGGGGCTGTCTCTCCAAGTTGGGAGGTTGATAATAAAGCAGATGGAAAGTCAAACCGGAGCACCAGGAGAGGGACTATTCGTTGAGTTTTAGAAACCTTTCGTATTCACAGTGTGTCCGTTCTCTAGGATTCCCGTACATGTTATATCTGTAGTAATATTCCCTTCAACCTGGAGAGTTGGGACCCATGGAATGTGTGCCATGCATTATTGCTTTAAAGGGTCTGCATTTGCTCACCCAATCTCACCAATCCTCTCAGTCCCAAGTGTCCAGCCTTATGCCACATCCAGCTGTCCTTGTAGATAGGGTCATTTCAGGTTTCATCAGAGACCCTGAAGGAATTGTAAAGAATTTCCCAGTTTTTTTGTTTTATTTTTGAAATTCCTTTTTATAGTGGGTTTGAGCTGATTCTCGCTGCCATATTTATCCCAGTCTAGACACACTTGATTCCCTTACGGAGACATATCAATACATAGGTTTTAAGATTCTTACTAGTCAGATATATTCCTCTGCGGGAAATATGGGATTTTGAGTCCCTTTCACTGAGGAAGGTGGAGGTCTTGTCTATTCCATAGTTGGTTTTTGGAACGGTACCTGTGCTTATATCAAACTCTGGTTTTATGCATCACCCCACCTCTCCTTCCCCCTTAAGCAGGCATAAGAGTGTTTTCTAAATGTGAGACTCTGTTCTCTTTCCTAACTCAGTTCAAGTGTAGCCATGTTTACAGGATCTTCATAAGTGATATCTTATGATAAGTTTCTTTTTCTGTGTGACTTATTTCACTTAGAATCATCGTACCTGAATCCACCCATTTTGCTGCTACTGGTCTTATGACATTGATTTCATGGCTGAGGGATATTCCATCGTACGTAAGTACCACAATTTTTTGAACCATTTTTATATTTCCTGGGATATTTAAGGTGTACCCAAGTTGAGGTCCTTGTAAGCATTGCAGCCCTAAATTTTGGGGTGGCTGTGTCTTTTTGATTTTCAGTTTTCCCAAGGTATATTCCCTAGACTGGAAGTGCCCTTGGCTCTGTAGCTCTGTTGTTTACTTGTTTTAGGGAACACAATGCACTCCTCCAGAGAGGCAGTTGGCAATTTACATCCCGCCCATCAGCATAACAAGGCTCCCTGTTCTCCAGGGCCTGTCTTGCCTTTCTGGTTTTTACACATTTTGTGGATGTCCCTTTTGACCGGTGGGAAGTGATACTTCTTTGTAGTGCAGATTTGCATTGCCCGCTTGCTTGCTTGGCCAAAAAGGGCGTATGCGTTTTCTCCTGAATATATTCAGGAGAAAACGCATACGCCCTTTTTGGCCAAGTGCATCATTGTCGAAGTTGTGCCCCTCTTCCTGTGCTTTAAAGGCGATTCCAACGTACCTCTTGAAATCTGTTTCCTGCTATTCTGCCTCGCTTTCAAGTCCGCCTCGTTGCCTTCCCTCAACAGATTTTTGGACGATAGTTGTCCTTTATTACTCGGCCAGTTTGTGAATTGCTGTGCCCCTGAGCTCCATTTTTCAACTCGTTTTTGGTGAGCTGACCGCAAGTCCAAAATTTTGGTTCAGGATCTATACTGATTCCCGGTGGGTGGCTGAGACTTTGGTTAATTCTTCTTCCTGCTGGGAAATTACAGTGATATGTGCCCGTCCAAATGCCTAACAGCTACTCTCTCATTGGTTCTCCCTCTTCCCTTTCATCCTCTGCCAAATTGGCAACCTGTGCGAACCAAGAGGTTAAAGGGGCTGTCTCTCCAAGTTGGGAGGTTGATAGTAAAGCAGACGGAAATTCAAACCGGAGCACCAGGAGAGGGACTATGCGTTGAGTTTTAGAAACCTTTCGTATTCACAGTGTGTCCGTTCTCTAGGTTTCCCGCACATATTATAGCTGTAGTAATATTCCCTTCAACCTGGAGAGTTCGGACCCATGGAATGGGTGCCATGCATTATTGCTTTAAAGGGTCTGCATTTGCTCACCCAATCTCACCAATCCTCTCAGTCCCAAGTGTCCAGCCTTATGCCACATCCAGCTGTCCTTGTAGATAGGGTCATTTCAGGTTTCATCAGAGACCCTGAAGGAATTGTAAAGAATTTCCCAGTTTTTTTGTTTTATTTTTGAAATTCATTTTTATAGTGGGTTTGAGCTGATTCTCGCTGCCATATTTATCCCAGTCTAGACACACTTGATTCCCTTACGGAGACATATCAATACATAGGTTTTAAGATTCTTACTAGTCAGATATATTCCTCTGCGGGAAATATGGGATTTTGAGTCCCTTTCACTGAGGAAGGTGTAGGTCTTGTCTATTCCATAGTTGGTTTTTGGAACGGTACCTGTGCTTATATCAAACTCTGGTTTTATGCATCACCCCACCTCTCCTTCCCCCTTAAGCAGGCATAAGAGTGTTTTCTAAATGTGAGACTCTGTTCTCTTTCCTAACTCAGTTCAAGTGTAGCCATGTTTACAGGATCTTCATAAGTGATATCTTATGATAAGTTTCTTTTTCTGTGTGACTTATTTCACTTAAAATCATCGTACCTGAATCCACCCATTTTGCTGCTACTGGTCTTATGACATTGATTTCATGGCTGAGGGATATTCCATCGTACGTAAGTACCACAATTTTTTGAACCATTTTTATATTTCCTGGGATATTTAAGGTGTACCCAAGTTGAGGTCCTTGTAAGCAGTGCAGCCCTAAATTTTGGGGTGGCTGTGTCTTTTTGATTTTCAGTTTTCCCAAGGTATATTCCCTAGACTGGAAGTGCCCTTGGCTCTGTAGCTCTGTTGTTTACTTGTTTTAGGGAACACAATGCACTCCTCCAGAGAGGCAGTTGGCAATTTACATCCCGCCCATCAGCATAACAAGGCTCCCTGTTCTCCAGGGCCTGTCTTGCCTTTCTGGTTTTTACACATTTTGTGGATGTCCCTTTTGACCGGTGGGAAGTGATACTTCTTTGTAGTGCAGATTTGCATTGCCCGCTTGCTTGCTTGGCCAAAAAGGGCGTATGCGTTTTCTCCTGAATATATTCAGGAGAAAACGCATACGCCCTTTTTGGCCAAGTGCATCATTGTCGAAGTTGTGCCCCTCTTCCTGTGCTTTAAAGGCGATTCCAACGTACCTCTTGAAATCTGTTTCCTGCTATTCTGCCTCGCTTTCAAGTCCGCCTCGTTGCCTTCCCTCAACAGATTTTTGGACGATAGTTGTCCTTTATTACTCGGCCAGTTTGTGAATTGCTGTGCCCCTGAGCTCCATTTTTCAACTCGTTTTTGGTGAGCTGACCGCAAGTCCAAAATTTTGGTTCAGGATCTATACTGATTCCCGGTGGGTGGCTGAGACTTTGGTTAATTCTTCTTCCTGCCGGGAAATTACAGTGATATGTGCCCGTCCAAATGCCTAACAGCTACTCTCTCATTGGTTCTCCCTCTTCCCTTTCATCCTCTGCCAAATTGGAAACCTGTGCGAACCAGGAGGTTAAAGGGGCTGTCTCTCCAAGTTGGGAGGTTGATAATAAAGCAGATGGAAAGTCAAACCGGAGCACCAGGAGAGGGACTATTCGTTGAGTTTTAGAAACCTTTCGTATTCACAGTGTGTCCGTTCTCTAGGATTCCCGTACATGTTATATCTGTAGTAATATTCCCTTCAACCTGGAGAGTTGGGACCCATGGAATGTGTGCCATGCATTATTGCTTTAAAGGGTCTGCATTTGCTCACCCAATCTCACCAATCCTCTCAGTCCCAAGTGTCCAGCCTTATGCCACATCCAGCTGTCATTGTAGATAGGGTCATTTCAGGTTTCATCAGAGACCCTGAAGGAATTGTAAAGAATTTCCCAGTTTTTTTGTTTTATTTTTGAAATTCCTTTTTATAGTGGGTTTGAGCTGATTCTCGCTGCCATATTTATCCCAGTCTAGACACACTTGATTCCCTTACGGAGACATATCAATACATAGGTTTTAAGATTCTTACTAGTCAGATATATTCCTCTGCGGGAAATATGGGGTTTTGAGTCCCTTTCACTGAGGAAGGTGTAGGTCTTGTCTATTCCATAGTTGGTTTTTGGAACGGTACCTGTGCTTATATCAAACTCTGGTTTTATGCATCACCCCACCTCTCCTTCCCCCTTAAGCAGGCATAAGAGTGTTTTCTAAATGTGAGACACTGTTCTCTTTCCTAACTCAGTTCAAGTGTAGCCATGTTTACAGGATCTTCATAAGTGATATCTTATGATAAGTTTCTTTTTCTGTGTGACTTATTTCACTTAGAATCATCGTACCTGAATCCACCCATTTTGCTGCTACTGGTCTTATGACATTGATTTCATGGCTGAGGGATATTCCATCGTACGTAAGTACCACAATTTTTTGAACCATTTTTATATTTCCTGGGATATTTAAGGTGTACCCAAGTTGAGGTCCTTGTAAGCAGTGCAGCCCTAAATTTTGGGGTGGCTGTGTCTTTTTGATTTTCAGTTTTCCCAAGGTATATTCCCTAGACTGGAAGTGCCCTTGGCTCTGTAGCTCTGTTGTTTACTTGTTTTAGGGAACACAATGCACTCCTCCAGAGAGGCAGTTGGCAATTTACATCCCGCCCATCAGCATAACAAGGCACCCTGTTCTCCAGGGCCTGTCTTGCCTTTCTGGTTTTTACACATTTTGTGGATGTCCCTTTTGACCGGTGGGAAGTGATACTTCTTTGTAGTGCAGATTTGCATTGCCCGCTTGCTTGCTTGGCCAAAAAGGGCGTATGCGTTTTCTCCTGAATATATTCAGGAGAAAACGCATACGCCCTTTTTGGCCAAGTGCATCATTGTCGAAGTTGTGCCCCTCTTCCTGTGCTTTAAAGGCGATTCCAACGTACCTCTTGAAATCTGTTTCCTGCTATTCTGCCACGCTTTCAAGTCCGCCTCGTTGCCTTCCCTCAACAGATTTTTGGACGATAGTTGTCCTTTATTACTCGGCCAGTTTGTGAATTGCTGTGCCCCTGAGCTCCATTTTTCAACTCGTTTTTGGTGAGCTGACCGCAAGTCCAAAATTTTGGTTCAGGATCTATACTGATTCCCGGTGGGTGGCTGAGACTTTGGTTAATTCTTCTTCCTGCCGGGAAATTACAGTGATATGTGCCCGTCCAAATGCCTAACAGCTACTCTCTCATTGGTTCTCCCTCTTCCCTTTCATCCTCTGCCAAATTGGCAACCTGTGCGAACCAGGAGGTTAAAGGGGCTGTCTCTCCAAGTTGGGAGGTTGATAATAAAGCAGATGGAAAGTCAAACCGGAGCACCAGGAGAGGGACTATTCGTTGAGTTTTAGAAACCTTTCGTATTCACAGTGTGTCCGTTCTCTAGGATTCCCGTACATGTTATATCTGTAGTAATATTCCCTTCAACCTGGAGAGTTGGGACCCATGGAATGTGTGCCATGCATTATTGCTTTAAAGGGTCTGCATTTGCTCACCCAATCTCACCAATCCTCTCAGTCCCAAGTGTCCAGCCTTATGCCACATCCAGCTGTCCTTGTAGATAGGGTCATTTCAGGTTTCATCAGAGACCCTGAAGGAATTGTAAAGAATTTCCCTGTTTTTTTGTTTTATTTTTGAAATTCCTTTTTATAGTGGGTTTGAGCTGATTCTCGCTGCCATATTTATCCCAGTCTAGACACACTTGATTCCCTTACGGAGACATATCAATACATAGGTTTTAAGATTCTTACTAGTCAGATATATTCCTCTGCGGGAAATATGGGATTTTGAGTCCCTTTCACTGAGGAAGGTGGAGGTCTTGTCTATTCCATAGTTGGTTTTTGGAACGGTACCTGTGCTTATATCAAACTCTGGTTTTATGCATCACCCCACCTCTCCTTCCCCCTTAAGCAGGCATAAGAGTGTTTTCTAAATGTGAGACTCTGTTCTCTTTCCTAACTCAGTTCAAGTGTAGCCATGTTTACAGGATCTTCATAAGTGATATCTTATGATAAGTTTCTTTTTCTGTGTGACTTATTTCACTTAGAATCATCGTACCTGAATCCACCCATTTTGCTGCTACTGGTCTTATGACATTGATTTCATGGCTGAGGGATATTCCATCGTACGTAAGTACCACAATTTTTTGAACCATTTTTATATTTCCTGGGATATTTAAGGTGTACCCAAGTTGAGGTCCTTGTAAGCAGTGCAGCCCTAAATTTTGGGGTGGCTGTGTCTTTTTGATTTTCAGTTTTCCCAAGGTATATTCCCTAGACTGGAAGTGCCCTTGGCTCTGTAGCTCTGTTGTTTACTTGTTTTAGGGAACACAATGCACTCCTCCAGAGAGGCAGTTGGCAATTTACATCCCGCCCATCAGCATAACAAGGCTCCCTGTTCTCCAGGGCCTGTCTTGCCTTTCTGGTTTTTACAAATTTTGTGGATGTCCCTTTTGACCGGTGGGAAGTGATACTTCTTTGTAGTGCAGATTTGCATTGCCCGCTTGCTTGCTTGGCCAAAAAGGGCGTATGTGTTTTCTCCTGAGGAGAAAACGCATACGCCCTTTTTGGCCAAGTGCATCATTGTCGAAGTTGTGCCCCTCTTCCTGTGCTTTAAAGGCGATTCCAACGTACCTCTTGAAATCTGTTTCCTGCTATTCTGCCTCGCTTTCAAGTCCGCCTCGTTGCCTTCCCTCAACAGATTTTTGGACGATAGTTGTCCTTTATTACTCGGCCAGTTTGTGAATTGCTGTGCCCCTGAGCTCCATTTTTCAACTCGTTTTTGGTGAGCTGACCGCAAGTCCAAAATTTTGGTTCAGGATCTATACTGATTCCCGGTGGGTGGCTGAGACTTTGGTTAATTCTTCTTCCTGCTGGGAAATTACAGTGATATGTGCCCGTCCAAATGCCTAACAGCTACTCTCTCATTGGTTCTCCCTCTTCCCTTTCATCCTCTGCCAAATTGGCAACCTGTGCGAACCAAGAGGTTAAAGGGGCTGTCTCTCCAAGTTGGGAGGTTGATAGTAAAGCAGACGGAAAGTCAAACCGGAGCACCAGGAGAGGGACTATGCGTTGAGTTTTAAAAACCTTTCGTATTCACAGTGTGTCCGTTCTCTAGGTTTCCCGCACATGTTATAGCTGTAGTAATATTCCCTTCAACCTGGAGAGTTCGGACCCATGGAATGGGTGCCATGCATTATTGCTTTAAAGGGTCTGCATTTGCTCACCCAATCTCACCAATCCTCTCAGTCCCAAGTGTCCAGCCTTATGCCACATCCAGCTGTCCTTGTAGATAGGGTCATTTCAGGTTTCATCAGAGACCCTGAAGGAATTGTAAAGAATTTCCCAGTTTTTTTGTTTTATTTTTGAAATTCATTTTTATAGTGGGTTTGAGCTGATTCTCGCTGCCATATTTATCCCAGTCTAGACACACTTGATTCCCTTACGGAGACATATCAATACATAGGTTTTAAGATTCTTACTAGTCAGATATATTCCTCTGCGGGAAATATGGGATTTTGAGTCCCTTTCACTGAGGAAGGTGTAGGTCTTGTCTATTCCATAGTTGGTTTTTGGAACGGTACCTGTGCTTATATCAAACTCTGGTTTTATGCATCACCCCACCTCTCCTTCCCCCTTAAGCAGGCATAAGAGTGTTTTCTAAATGTGAGACTCTGTTCTCTTTCCTAACTCAGTTCAAGTGTAGCCATGTTTACAGGATCTTCATAAGTGATATCTTATGATAAGTTTCTTTTTCTGTGTGACTTATTTCACTTAAAATCATCGTACCTGAATCCACCCATTTTGCTGCTACTGGTCTTATGACATTGATTTCATGGCTGAGGGATATTCCATCGTACGTAAGTACCACAATTTTTTGAACCATTTTTATATTTCCTGGGATATTTAAGGTGTACCCAAGTTGAGGTCCTTGTAAGCAGTGCAGCCCTAAATTTTGGGGTGGCTGTGTCTTTTTGATTTTCAGTTTTCCCAAGGTATATTCCCTAGACTGGAAGTGCCCTTGGCTCTGTAGCTCTGTTGTTTACTTGTTTTAGGGAACACAATGCACTCCTCCAGAGAGGCAGTTGGCAATTTACATCCCGCCCATCAGCATAACAAGGCTCCCTGTTCTCCAGGGCCTGTCTTGCCTTTCTGGTTTTTACACATTTTGTGGATGTCCCTTTTGACCGGTGGGAAGTGATACTTCTTTGTAGTGCAGATTTGCATTGCCCGCTTGCTTGCTTGGCCAAAAAGGGCGTATGCGTTTTCTCCTGAATATATTCAGGAGAAAACGCATACGCCCTTTTTGGCCAAGTGCATCATTGTCGAAGTTGTGCCCCTCTTCCTGTGCTTTAAAGGCGATTCCAACGTACCTCTTGAAATCTGTTTCCTGCTATTCTGCCTCGCTTTCAAGTCCGCCTCGTTGCCTTCCCTCAACAGATTTTTGGACGATAGTTGTCCTTTATTACTCGGCCAGTTTGTGAATTGCTGTGCCCCTGAGCTCCATTTTTCAACTCGTTTTTGGTGAGCTGACCGCAAGTCCAAAATTTTGGTTCAGGATCTATACTGATTCCCGGTGGGTGGCTGAGACTTTGGTTAATTCTTCTTCCTGCCGGGAAATTACAGTGATATGTGCCCGTCCAAATGCCTAACAGCTACTCTCTCATTGGTTCTCCCTCTTCCCTTTCATCCTCTGCCAAATTGGAAACCTGTGCGAACCAGGAGGTTAAAGGGGCTGTCTCTCCAAGTTGGGAGGTTGATAATAAAGCAGATGGAAAGTCAAACCGGAGCACCAGGAGAGGGACTATTCGTTGAGTTTTAGAAACCTTTCGTATTCACAGTGTGTCCGTTCTCTAGGATTCCCGTACATGTTATATCTGTAGTAATATTCCCTTCAACCTGGAGAGTTGGGACCCATGGAATGTGTGCCATGCATTATTGCTTTAAAGGGTCTGCATTTGCTCACCCAATCTCACCAATCCTCTCAGTCCCAAGTGTCCAGCCTTATGCCACATCCAGCTGTCATTGTAGATAGGGTCATTTCAGGTTTCATCAGAGACCCTGAAGGAATTGTAAAGAATTTCCCAGTTTTTTTGTTTTATTTTTGAAATTCCTTTTTATAGTGGGTTTGAGCTGATTCTCGCTGCCATATTTATCCCAGTCTAGACACACTTGATTCCCTTACGGAGACATATCAATACATAGGTTTTAAGATTCTTACTAGTCAGATATATTCCTCTGCGGGAAATATGGGGTTTTGAGTCCCTTTCACTGAGGAAGGTGTAGGTCTTGTCTATTCCATAGTTGGTTTTTGGAACGGTACCTGTGCTTATATCAAACTCTGGTTTTATGCATCACCCCACCTCTCCTTCCCCCTTAAGCAGGCAT